>NW_027361806.1:14062500-14745000 GCF_039654945.1 Dendrobates tinctorius
TTACGCCCTTCTATTAGATCAGGCGGGCTGCCCAGCGCTATCAAAATGCATCCGATGTGAACAGACACCACAGTTTACAAGACCAAATGGGCCCAACTGCACCCTGAAAAATAAAGTGCAAAAAACGCATAAAAAAATGTGAGGTATTAGTTGATATTTTGGCCAAAATACGTAAGCTCGCAATCCTCGTCACGGATCCCCACGCTTACGAGTCCTAACACTTTATCGTGGAGTTAGCAGTGACTGTATCGGGGCTGATATTCCATGTGTTGGAATCGGAGGTGTATATGCCATACGCTCACTGTTAGTTCTCCAATAATCGGCCAACAGCAGCAGCCTTCTCCGTTAATCATCAGTCAATTGTGTAATTGTCCTGATAATAGGGAGCAGGAGAGGGCTATTCGTGACAAAAAGGTAACAGCGTGGTGGGTCCAGCGTGACCCTCCTGACTGTGATCTTTGACATGTCCCCACACTTGTGACACACAAAGTTTTGATATTTTTCAACTGCATGAGTGTTTGCTTTTTGTGTGGTCCAAAACTCTGGTCCAGCTGCCATGTTGGTACTCCAATATTGCCAAACCAGATCCCTGGAAACCTCCTCCTACTTGCCGGCATTCTTGGCTCCTCTTCTAATTAGTGGTTCTTGTGTGACATCATGTGTGCACCATGATACAATGATGACATCACACCGGATCTACTAATCAGAAGAGGCGCTGGGAATCCAAGCAGATAGGAGGAGACTCGTAGGATTCTGATTTGGCATTATCGGACTACCAATATAACCGCCGGACCAGAGTCCTGCTAATCTTATTTGCTCAGCTCTAGCTGTATACCATATGCTTCAGCTTTTTTTTTCTTTTTTCATTTTAATAGAAAAAAAAAGAAAATTTTAAAACAACATATTTGGTATCATTGCATTTGTAAAAGTTTGATCTTTTACAAATGCGAAGATACCAAATATGTAGTTTTAAAATGTTATTTTTCCAAATATCTTAATATAAAGAAATACTGGGATGATTTGAACTTTTATGTTTTTTCATTTGTTAAATATTTTTAAGAACTATTTTATAACCCCTTATGAATATATGACGTACTGGTACATCCAATGTCAGATCCCTGTCTTTGATGCATGCTCAGGAATTGAGCCTTCATCTTTCCTGACAGATCATGGCTGTGTTGTTCAGCCATCATCTGCCTCTAACAGCCATGGGTGGAGCTGTTAACTTGAGAAATGCTGCTGTAAATCTCTGATTGTGACATTTACAGTGCATGGCCAAGGGGGCAAGCTGTTTTAGTCACCCATTGCCCTCCTGTATCTCAATTGCTGTGTGTTGATGGGTTTCCATGATAGCCAAGAGTCTGTTGAAGACCCCCATGCTTGTTATGTCGGTAGTTCTATGAAAACCATCCTGTGACTGGCATTCATAGGAGACCATCATTTTTGCTTTATACAGCTATATAAAGATAAAAAGGTATTTCTGCATTTAGTGCAAGTGATCGGGTGATCGCAGGTTGAAAGCCAAATAATGTAAAATTGAAAAAATATTTTACGGTAATGTTAAGAAAAAAAACAAGCCCCCATACAGCTCCAGTGTTCTTAAAATCTAAACATTACGGGTCTCTGGAAATGGTGACACCAGCATAATTTTTTAAAATTAATTTCTGATTTTTTTTCACCATTTAAATAAGAATAAAAATGCATGTTTAGTATTGCCATAATTGAACTGACCTGGAGATTCAATTTTTACCATATAAAGCGTGCCGTAAAAACAACCCCTAAAAGTCAATTGCAAAATGTTGTTGATCTTTTTCCACAATTTTGCGTCACTTTGTTCTTTGTTTTCCAGTGCATCACATTATACAATGGATGTAGTCATTCAAAATACAACTCATCCCATAAAAAACAAGCCCTCAAATGGCTATATCTATGGGAAAAAAAAAGTTATGCCATTTGAAAGAAAGAGAGGAAAAAATGAAACACACATGGCAAAACTCTACACCCCCCTCCTGGGCCAAATCTGGCCCGCAGGGTGATTATATTTGGTCTGCGACATCGGCACTGCCCCCCCTCATTATACTATATAGAGAACTATGTGGGGCCATTATACTGTATGGAGGACTATGTGGGGCCCACTATACTGTATGGAGCACTATGTGGGGTCATTATACTGTATGGAGGACTATATGGGGTCATTATACTGTATGGAACACTATGTGGGGCCCATTATACTGTATGGATGTCTATGTGAAGCCCATTATTCTGTATAGAGGTCTATGTGGGGCCCACTAGGCTTCTTTTACACTTGCCGTGTTTTTGTGGCACGCAAAAATTCGTCAGAGCGCCGTGCGCCATATGACCGTGAGGGCTGTGAAAAAATATCAAGCTTCCTCGATATTTTCCACGGCTTATGGACACGGCCCCAATAGCTTTCAATGGTGCCGCAAAAACAACGGTAGCTTCGTTTTGTGGTACACCGTATATGCGGAACGCCGTATTTTCCCCCCAAACTTTTCAAAACTGGAAATCCGATAAGATTTTTGTTGCCTGTTTTTGCGGCAGACTGTGAAAATTACGGTAATATGGCCCACAAAAACGGGCCGCAAAAAAACGTGTAAAAGAACCCTTATTCTGCATGGAGAACTATGCAGGGCCTATTATTCTGTATGGAGGTATATGTGGGGCCCATTATACTGTATGGAGGACTATGTTGGGTCATTATACTGTATGGAGGACTATGTGGGGTCATTATACTGTACTATATGGAACACTATGTGGGTCCCATTATACTGTATGGAGGACTATGTGGGGTCATTATACTGTACTATATGGAACACTATTTGGGTCCCATTATACTGTATGGAGGACTATGTGGGGTCATTATACTGTACTATATGGAACACTATGTGGGTCCCATTATACTGTATGGAGGACTATGTGGGGTCATTATACTGTACTATATGGAACACTATGTGGGTCCCATTATTCTGTATGGAGGACTATGTGGGGTCATTATACTGTATGGGACTCTATGTGGGTCCCATTATACTGTATGAAGCAATATGTGGGGCCCATTATACTTCATGGAGGTCTATGTGAGGCCCATTATACTGTATGGGACACTATGTGGGTCCCATTATACTGTATGGAGCAATATGTGGGGCCCATTATACTTTATGGAGGTCTATGTGAGGCCCATTATTCTGTATTGAGGTCTATGCGGGGCCCATTATTCTGTATGGAGGACTATGCGGGGCCTATTATTCTGTATGGAGGGCTATGTGGGGTCATTATACTGAATGGGACACTATGTGGGTCCCATTATACTGTATGGAGCACTACGTGGGGCCCATTATACTTTATGGGGGTCTATGTGAGGCCCATTATTCTGTATGGAGGACTATGCGGGACCTATTATTCTGTATGGAGGTCTATGTGGGGCCTATTATTCTGTATGGAGGACTATGCGGGAACTATTATTCTGTATGGAGGACTATGTGGGGCCTATTAGACTGTATGGAGGACTATGTGGGGCCCATTATATGGTATGGAGAACTATGTGGGGCTGATTATACTATAAGGAGGACTATGCGAGACCTATTATTCTGCATGGAGGTCTATGTGGGGCCCATTATTCTGTATGGAGGACTATGCGGGAACTATTATTCTGTATGGAGGACTATGCGGGGCCTATTAGTCTGTATGGAGGACTTTGTGGCGCCCATTATATGGTATGGAGTACTATGTGGGGCCCATTATATGGTATGGAGAACTATGTGGGGCCAATTATATGGTATGGAGAACTATGTTGGGCTGATTATACTATAAGGAGGACTATCTGGGGCCTATTATTCTGTATGGAGGAAAAAAGGAAACTTCAGATCACCCTTGGAAGAAACTACAAATGAGTTCCATTAGCGAAGCACGGGATCCCATCTCTGCCAGACGTAGAAATAGTTTGAACAAGGAAAAAAGATCCAGCTTAAATGTAAAAATATGTAAAGTCTTTATTTAATCATTGAAAAAATTATTTGTGGCATTGTTGTAGCACAATGTAGATGTAGTTGGAACTGGAGGGTGAGAAAAATGGGTGAAATGAGGAAACCGAACGCAAACACTCAATGTGTTTACATTAGGCTATTGGACCATATGCTTTTTACTGCTCTTACATAACATATTATATTATTTCAGTATGCCCCATTTGTGATTATGTTTATTTTATAAGATTAATTTGTACTTTACTCATGAGACCAACTCTGTAAGTTTGTTTCTGTATGAAAAGGTTCATCTTTGCATTTGGTAAGGAAATGCTTCCTCAAGTGTAGACATTTCTTTTAAAAAATATCAAGGTTGTCTCACGACTTTATTCAAGTATTTTTTAAATTTGGCCCTTTGTGTATTTGAGTTTGACATCCCTGGTCTAGAGGATTTCACCCTGCAATTGTTTCATTACTTGTCCTATAAACTGTGATTCTTCAGTATTGATGTACATCACAGAGGTGCTATGGTGCTTGCGCCATACACCCACACCTTCACTATGACATACATGTAGGTCACGGTGCGGGGAGGGGTTAATGCTCTACGAAAAAAAAGTATTGGAGCATGGCTCTGCTTTTATCCGTAAGGGTCCTCCATCTATGAGACTCTATCATATATCCCGTCCTTTCACCTAAAGTAATAGTGCAGCATGCTGTATTATTTCTTCTGGTACAATGAGAGATACCATGATGGAAAGTGGACAGACCACATTATAGTCAGTGGGCTCAGTCTGGCGCCCCTCCTGTTAGTCGTGTGTCACTGCAGGACCCACATTTTTACGTTCCTATAATGGAGCTGGATTCTTATCCTGGTTGTGACCACAGCCTAGTGTTGTTGTCGGCTTCATCTGCGGTAATTCCACGGCTCTGTTGTTGCCCTTCACTTCCTTACAGACATGATTTCTATCCCACACAGAGATTTCACACTTTGTATAATTTTAGTACAAGTTCAATAAAGCAAATAAAGGAACATTATTAATAGTTAATCTGCATTGCAGCCGACAGTTATGGACTTTTTAGATTGAGATGTGGCACCGAGTAAGCACAAGTAAAAAGGAGCTGTCAAGATAAATGTCTGTATACTGCTACTGATAGTCTCCATACAAATTAGAGGGCTGATTCAAGGTTGCACAGTGAAACCATTTTCTATTAGACCCATGTCTTGATATGACAAGAATGTGATTACTTACATCAGTATTGGCCCCCATTGATCAATGGACCTTGTTAAGTACCGAGGTGATCACATAGGCCATGTTCACACATCTGGTTATTTTCTTTTTATCTCTTACTTCCTTCCTTTCATAAGATTATCAAAGGGCAGATCAAGCGAGAAGCATCTGAAGAAAGCAATTTCCTTCCTTCTTTCCACCATCCATTTCTGTCTTCTTCCATCTCTCCTCACCTCCTTATCTTTATCATTTCCTTTCTTCCTCCCTTCTTTTCTTCCTCCATTACTTCCTTCCATTCTTCCTTCCTTCTTTTCTTCTCTCCTCTCTCCTCACCACCCTACCTTCCTCCCTATCTTAATCACTTCTTACTTCCCTCCTTCTTTCCCTTCTTTCCTCCCTCCATGACTTTTTTCCTATCTTCCTTCCTTCCTTTCTCACCTCCTATCTTTCTCCTTATCTTTCTTCCTTTCTATCTTCCTTCTTTCCTCCCTCCTATTCTTGCTTCCTTCTTTCTTCCAACCTTCCCCTCACTTTCTTCCTTCCTTTTTTTCTTCTGTGACATAATCAAGAGTAAATTACTGACTTATAGAGGCATTTTGTGGCATTTTTGCCTTTTTTTCATCAGTTTAAATCCACTCTTCCTCCTTCCCTCCCTGCACGCCTTCCTTCCTTCTTCTCTTCAACTTTCTATCCGTCTGTGACACCATCAAGGGGAAGATCATAGAATCATAGAATCGTAGAGTTGGAAGGGACCTCCTGGGCCATCTGGTCCAACCCCCTGCTCAAAGCAGGATTCGCTAAATCATCCCAGTCAGATGTCTGTCCAGCCTCTGTTTGAAGACTTCCATTGAAGGAGAACTCACCACTTCTCGTGGCAGCCTGTTCCACTCATTGATCACTCTAACTGTCAAAAAGTTTTTTCTAATATCTAATCTGTGTCTCTTCCCATTCAGTTTCATCCCATTGCTTCTAGTCTTTCCTTGTGCAAATGAGAATAAAGTTGATCCTTCTACAATGTGACATCCCTTTAGATATTTGTAGACAGCTATTAAGTCTCCTCTCAGTCTTCTCTTTTGCAAACTAAACATTCCCAAATCCTGCAACCTTTCCTCATAAGACAGGGTTTGCAGACCGGTCACCATTCTGGTCGCTCTTTTCTGAACTTGCTCCAGTTTGTTGATGTCTTTTTTAAAATGTGGTGCCCAAAACTGGACACAATATTCCAGATGAGGTCTGACCAAAGAGGAGTAGAGGGAAATAATGACTTCACGTGATCTAGACTGTATGCTTCTGTTAATACATCCTAGAATTGCATTTGCCTTTTTTGCTGCTGCATCACACTGTTGACTCATATTCAGTCTGTGATCTATTAGTATACCCAAGTCTTTTTCACATGTGCTGTCACTTAGCCCTATTCCTCCCATTCTATATATGCTTTTTTCATTTTTATTGCCCAGATGTAGTACTTTGCATTTCTCCCTGTTAAAAACCATTCTGTTAGTTGCTGCCCACTTCTCCAGTTTATTTAAATCTTTTTGAATCCTCTCTCTCTCTTCTCTAGTATTAGCTATCCCTCCTAGCTTTGTGTCATCAGCAAATTTAATCAGTTTACCCTCAATTCCTTCATCTAAATCGTTGATAAAGATGTTGAACAATACAGGGCCCAGGACAGAGCCCTGTGGTACCCCACTTGAGACATTCTTCCAACTGGATGTGCAGCCATTTACGACCACTCTTTGGGTCCGATCACTAAGCCAGTTATGAATCCACCTAACAGTTGCCTTGTCCATTCCATACTTAGTCATTTTTTCAATAAGGATTGTATGAGAGACTTTGTCAAATGCTTTGCTGAAGTCAAGATATACTATATCTACCGCATTTCCTTGATCCACCCAATCAGTGATACCGTCATAGAAGGAAATTAAGTTAGTCTGACATGACTTATTAGTTACAAACCCATGCTGACTCTGTTTAATCACTTCATTCTTATCCAGGTATTGACATACATGTTGTTTAATAATTTGTTCAAAGATCTTTCCTGGTATAGAAGTCAGACTCACCGGCCTATAGTTGCCTGGGTCCACCTTCTTCCCCTTTTTGAAGATAGGAACAACATTTGCTCTTCTCCAGTCTTCTGGCACTTCTCCTGTTCTCCAAGAATTTTCAAAGATTATGGAGAGGGGTTCAAAAATTTCTTCTGCTATCTCCTTCAGTACTCTGGGGTGTAATTCATCTGGACCTGGAGACTTGAATTCATTTAGGTTAGCTAAGTGTTTCCTCACTATCTTTCTGTTTATAGATATCCTGGATTCTTCTATTCCCTTAATAGGACAGTGAATAACAGTTGATGTTGCATTTCCTTTCTGAGAGAAAACAGATGCAAAATAGGAATTTAAAAGTTCAGCCTTCTCAACATCCTGTCTTACCATTTCATCATTTTCATCCTGTAAAAATCCTATAGCATCTTTGACTTTTCTTTTACTTTTGACATATCCCCAAAATCCTTTATTATTGCTTTTGACATCTCTTGCAAGCCTCAGTTCATTTTCAGCTTTAGATAATCTGATTTGTGCCCTGCAGGTTCTGCAGACAGCATTATATTCTTCTTTAGATATGCCTCCCTCTTTCCATTTTATAAACATTTTTTTCTTCCTTTTTAGCATGTGCTTAAGTTCTGTGTTCATCCATCCTGGTTTCCTTAAATGCTTCCTATTCTTCCCTCTTTTCGGAATTGTTAACAACTGTGCTTTGAGAATTTCATTTTTCAAGATTTCCCATCCTTCCTGGACATTTTTGTCTTTAAGGATATCCAGCCATTGGATCCCTCCAATTCTCTTTCTGAATCCCTTAAAATCTGCCTTTCTGAAATCTAACCTTGACGTCTGAGTCTTCACAGGTCTTCCACCTCTAGTAATCCAAAATTCTAAAATAGCATGGTCGCTACCTCCTAGGGTCCCAGCCACTTTTACCTCCTCAACCATTTCCTCCCTGTTTATAAGGATTAGATCCAAGGTAGCAGTTCCCCTTGTTTTCTCCCTTACCTTTTGGAAGATAAAGTTGTCAGCAAGAGAGGATAAGAATTTCCTTGACCTGTTAGTTTTGCCTGAGAGAGATTCCCAACAAATGTCTGGATAGTTGAAATCTCCCATGACAACTATGTCATATTTTTTGGAGAACTTGGCCATCTGATGCATAAAGAGTTCATCTATATCTTCGGCTTGCACAGGCGGCCTGTAGTAAATGCCTACAATGGTGTCCTTTCCATTGTTCTGTCCTTGTATTCTTACCCAAACAGTTTCCACAGAACTCCCAGTCTCTGAAGCTTCAATCTCTGTGCAGATATACGCGTTTCGAACATACAATGCGACACCCCCTCCTCGTTTATCAAGTCTATTTCTTGCAAATAAGTTGTATCCTTCTAGTCTTGTATTCCAATCATGTGTATTGTCCCACCAAGTTTCAGTGATTCCAATTACATCATATTTCTGTTCCTGTGTTAGTAGTTCCAATTCTCCTTGTTTGTTGCCCATGCTTTGTGCATTAGTATAGAAACATTTTAGTTTGTGATTGGTTTCTCTTTCTCCATTATTTTTATTAATTAGATTCTTTTGTCTTTGTTCTTCCTTTCCACTTCTAATAGCAGAGTTCTCAATAGCATTTGTCAGGTGTATGGCTTTTTCTGGTCTTTTGCTTCCCTTCCCATGTTGTTCTAGTTTAAAGCTCTCCTTACAAGTGTAGCAAGGCGACTTCCAAATACATGCTTTCCAGTCTTCGTAAGGTGCACCCCATCTCTAGCAAGTAGTCCATCGTATAAGTAGTTCACTCCGTGATCCAGAAATCCAAATCGTTGCTGACGGCACCATCGACATAGCCAGTTGTTCACCTGCAGAATCTTATTCCACCTCCTTGTTCCATGGCCATCCACTGGGAGGATGGAAGAGAAGACCACCTGCGCTCCCAGTTCTTTCACTTTCTTGCCTAAGTCTTCAAAGTCAAAGTTCAAAGATAACGGCATTCGTAGGGCTCTTAGCGATACATTTTAGGAGTTTTTCTTTTTTTCAGTAGCTTTAATTTATGTGTCCTATTTCATTATCCCCCCATGTTTGATTTCCTCTATAACTTCATCAAATGGCAGATCAAGGTTTGTGGAGGCCTCTGCTCAATGCATTTTGTAGGACTTATTACTTTTTTTTTCTACTGATTGATTTAGCATTTCCTATCCTCCCGATTACATTCCTTCTTCTACTTCTACTTTTTTCCTTCTGTTACATGTACATTTGCGTGAAGCATATTCTTTCTTTCATTCTTTTTTATCTAGTAGTTTAATTTAGCTCTTCTCCCCTTCCCACCACCAATACTTTGTTCTTTCCTTCTGTGGCATCGTCTTTGGTCAGATCTAGATTTGTTGATACCTTTTGTCCTGTATTAATTTGTGCTTTTACCAATTTTGTGTGAAAATTATGGCATTTGTTCCTTTTATTCTTCCTTGCTTTCGCCTTGGTTTTCTGTCCTTTACACCAATATGCATTTAATTTTGTTATATAATAATATTTTATAATAATAATAATTTTATTTCTATAGCGTCGACATATTCCGCAGCACTTTACATTTTATAGTTTGTTTCATTTACCTGAAAGGCTTATGATATCGACCCACAAAGCCAACATATTACGATGCTTACAGCTGCTTTAAAGGCAAACTTTCCTGGAAACTTTTAGCAGTAAATTGTGTCTTTTCTATTATACAGCGCAGCCGAGGAAAGTATGAAAACATTTCAGAGTGCGGCTGAACAGGTGACGGGTGATATAGGATTTGTGTGACGTTCCCGAAATTTCACATTAGCTGGATAAATTTCATTCTGATAATGCTGAGCCAAGGGCAAGAGAGGGCAATCTCAAGAAATATTCCAGGAAATCCAGAAAGATGAAAGTCGCCAAATAAGATTTTTTTGGGGGAGGGAGCAGATAAATTACTAGTGACCTGGATTTTAGTAATTCATTTCAAAACTGAAAAATGTTCCTAGAGACGGTGTTGGCGATGTCTTGTACTAAATGCAGATTTTTTTGCATTTGCCCTTATTCATGAGTGCTACCCAGTTCATTTTAGGGCAGATAATCGAGTTGTGACATTAAAATACTGCAATAAGTAGTTTTCCTCTGTAATAAAGCTACGGTGGCTGATAAGTTACGATTTTATGATATTTTGTTTTCCCTGGATCATGGCCGTATTTTCTGATATTTATTCAGGGCCAGGAGGCAGGAGAATGTTATTTCTTAAAAATGTAATTTACTGTTAAAGAGTAAAGAAATTTTTTGAAAAATAGGATTTGATAAACCCCATCTCAATATTACCCTCACAATATGCCTTAGAATGGAGCAAAGATGGCATGTTTTCCTTACCGGAGAAAGTATTGTATATAATCTGCTAATCTGCAGAGAAGTGAAATGCCCCCTATGTACAAGAATATAGCTACTATAATACTGCTCCTATGTACAAGAATATAGCTACTATAATACTGCCCCTTTGTACAAGAATATAACTACTATAATACTGCCCTTATGAACAAGACTATAACTACTATAATACTGCCCCTATGTACAAGAATATAACTACTATAATACTGCTCCTGTGTACAAGAATATAACTACTATAATACTGCTCCTATGTACAAGAATATAACTAATATAATACTGCCCCTATGTACAAGAATATAACTACTATAATACTGCCCCTATGTACAAGAATATAACTACTATAATACTGCCCCTATGTACAAGAATATAACTACTATAATACTGCCCCTTTGTACAAGAATATAACTACTATAATACTGCCCCTATGTACAAGACTATAACTACTATAATACTGCCCCTATGTACAAGAATATAACTACTATAATACTGCTCCTGTGTACAAGAATATAACTACTATAATACTGCTCCTATGTACAAGAATATAACTAATATAATACTGCCCCTATGTACAAGAATATAACTACTATAATACTGTCCCTATGTACAAGAATATAACTAATATAATACTGCCCCTATGTACAAGACTATAACTACTATAATACTGCCCCTATGTACAAGAATATAACTACTATAATACTGTCCCTATGTACAAGAATATAACTACTATAATACTGCCCCTATGTACAAGAATATAACTACTATAATACTGCTCCTATGTACAAGAATATAATTACTATAATACTGCCCCTATGTACGCGAATATAACTACTATAATACTGCTCCTATGTACAAGAATATAACTACGTTAATACTGCTTCTATGTACAATAATATAACTACTATAATACTGCCCCTATCTACACAATTATAACTACTATAATACTGCTCTTATGTTCAAGAATATAACTACTATAATACTGCTCCTGTGTACAAGAATATAACTACTATAATGCTGGTCCTATGTACAAGAATATAACTACTATAATACTGTCCCTATGTACAAGAATATAACTACTATAATACTGCTCCTATGTACAAGAATATAACTACTATAATACTGCCTCTATGTACAAGAATATAACTACTATAATACCGCCCCTATGTACAAGAATATAACTACTATAATACTGCCCCTATGTACAAGAATATAACTACTATAATACTGCCCCTATGTACAAGAATATAACTACTATAATACTGCCTCCTAGCTGTGAGGTTGTGTGTTTGTAGCTCTCCTGATGTCTGGAGCAAGCCCAGGGGGAGGCCACCCTGGGCGGGGTAACTCCCCAAGCAAGGCCCAGGCTTCCAGGCCTACACTTGGAAGTAAGTTGTGTCTAAGGCGGATGCAAGTCCCAAAGTTGTTTCTGAGGGAAAGAAAGCTCAGAATGGAAGTAGCAGCAGCAGCAGCAAGAAAGATGAAGCTGTGAAAGTGCAAAAAGTAACGGAACAAGGAAAAGCCATGGCTGTGGGTAAGAAAGTTCCAGTTAAGCAGTCGGCCAGCCAAGGCAAGCAGAGTGAAGGACAACTAGGAGAAATCCAGAAGAAATCTACTGGTGAGAAGCTGAATGCAGCTCAGGAGGTGCCATTACCGGCTTCAGGTGTGCAGCTGACTCCCAGCAGACAAAGGAGAACCTCACTGGAGAGACAGACGCTCCAGGAGAACCTGCAGCAGAAGCATGTGGTGGCCAGCATGGCGAGCTCTGGGCGCACAAGGTCGCAGTCAGGTGGCAGCAGTAAAAGTGCTGTGGAGTCTGGAGCCACGAAACCAGCGGTGGTGAAAGTTAAGGAGACGTCTGGTTTCAAGCATCCAGGGACATTGCTGAAAGCAGGATCCCAGGAGGAGACGCCATGTGCACCTGAGCTTCAGGTCACAGAGGAGATCTCAGGACTGGTTAAGAGGCTCGGTGAGTTACAGCAGCACAAAGACTTTCTGCAGATACAAATAGACATGGGCTATAAGGTAAAGGCTGCTAATCCTGGTGGGGATCACACCTTTTATGATCAGACTCTGAACACACTTGGTATACAGCTGGCAAAAGTGGTGAGGGACATGGACTGCATCCTAGAGAAGATGGGGCCCCTGGCAGAGACTTATAGGAACCAGGAACTGTTTATGTCACACAAGCAGGACTCTGCAGGTTCCAGCTCAGACATTGTCCCAGGTGAGCCCCAGAAGCCGGTGCAGCCAGTGCTGCAGCCTGCAAGTTTCTGCTTCCAAAAGGGTCAAATACTGCAGCTGCAGCAGCCTGCGGCAGACCCCAAGCAGCAGCATGTTATGCAGTTTCCAGCAGATGTACCACAAGTCTCAGAATGCCCAGCACAGCAGCCTGCAGCAGATTCCAAGCAGCAGCATGGACTGCACTTTCCAGCAGAGGGACTACAAGTCTCAGAATGCCAAGCACAACAGTTGGGCAGTGGACATGTGCCAGTCATTACTGATGGTGCCCAGCAGGGCTCTGATGCTGGGGATAACCGCACTGTATCTGGGGGGTTGGGGGCTTGGGGGAGCAAAGTATCTTTGGTGGATGCTGCACAGTCTGATAATGACATTGATGCTGATGATAACAATGTGCATGATAATGTCTGTGATTTCCCCCCTTTAATTTCAAGCACACAAGGTGTGGCTGCCCCTCCTGCTGCAGACCTTCACCCCGTCAGTCAACCCAATGTGACCCCGCACGGTCCCCCCAGTAATGCCTGGAGTCGTGGTGCTCCTTCCTTTACCTCTGGTACCAATTATACAGGCCAGGCGTTTAAACGGAGAAACGTCGTGCGTTTCCGGCACAGAGGTGCCAAGGAGGACCTGCCAGACAGGAGGTTTGTCGTCAGGGAGCTTTGGTGCCACCAGATGGGGTTTGTGCCAGTCAGCATCCTGGCAGTGATTAATCTTCCAGACAGGCAGGGCTATGATGTCAGCTTTAAGGTCATGTCTGACCTGGACAGATTCTGGTCTAGTTACCCCAAGTTTAGAGACACGGAGGGCTGGAGTAAGTTCAGCTTTATTCCTATCTCTAAGCCAGATACTGTCACTGTAAATGTCATCTTCTGGAATGAGTCTGTTCCCCCGCAGGACATTGTGGTGTGGCTCAGGAGGCATTGTGTTTCAATATTTTTTATTAATTTTAGAATTTTTTGAGGGAAGGGGAATAGGGTACAGAACAAAACGAAGGGATTAGGGTAGGGAAAACATAATCCCTGTAAAGACAGGGATACCCCACAAAATGGGGAATTAGACAGGCAAACATACGTGTTGTAAAAGTAGTGTAACAAATTGTAAAGCAAATTGTATGCTATTCAACTCTAAGTAAATATGTCTGTAAGAATGTACTAATCAATTGTTGATTTTTTTGCAAAAAAACTGTAGGAAGAAAGGATTACAATACAAATGCAAAGATCAATATACTTATAATAGCCGTCAGAAAAAAAAACAGTACACATATTGTGTTAAATTTTACACAATTGTGGTAGCTCCAAAAAAAAAAAGATCAATACACGTATTATATTCCTGATACTTCAGAAAAAATTTTAAATAGCTAGGTACGTTATATATATCACAGATACCGCTATACCTAAAAAATCATATTATATTGAATATAAAGAACATGAAAGCCTGTCCTGTCCGGGAAATCCAGTGATGTCCCTAGGACTGAGCGGAGGCAAAAAATTGGTTCTTTCAAAAAAAAAAAAAAACTATATAAAAGTGGAAAATATTTATTTATACAATTCTATATCCGGAGGCATTGTGACCTGGTCTCGGACCTCACCAAAAGCAGAGACAGTGATGGGATCTGGACGGGAGGGTGGCAGGTTTTGGTGAAACTGCGCCAATGCAATAACATTACTGCCCATTTACCCAACTCCTTCTTTATTGGGAGGGAGAGGGGTGTGTGTTTCTATCCTGGGCAGCCTCGTAAGTGCTTTAAATGTGGCAAGGCAGGTCACCTGGCAAATACCTGTACTGTGGTGAACTGCAGCCTGTGTGGGGAGGTCGGCCATCTAGCTGCAGACTGCCAGAACATCAGGTGCAACCTCTGTGGGAAGATCGGTCACCCTCATAGGGACTGTCCAGACGCCTGGCACAATATCTGTAAGGACTTTCCTGACGAGGACTTGGTGGCAGGGGCAGAGATTCTGGAGGAGGCAGCTTTACTGTCAGGGGAAATACTGACCAGACCAGAGGTCCACCAGGGGTCTACTCAGCTAACACCAGAGCAGCAGGGTTCAGAGAGAGAACAGGGGAGTATGGAGGTTGTACCTCAGGGGCAGCAGTCACAGGAAGGCATTACTTCAGTGCTACCATCTGTGTCTGAAGAGTATAGCAATAATCAGAAAAGGAAGAAAAAGGACAAGGCCTCCCGTAAACCTGAGGAGTATGACACTGGCCAAGGAGCCGGGAAGAAAATCCAGAGTTCTGCAGGTGTAATGGTCGTATCTAACAGGTTTGATGTTCTGTCTGAGTCTGACGGCGATTTTGAAGATGACCTTAAAAGAATTAACGCAGAGTGTGATAGGGACGCAGAGGACTGTCCTCCGCCAAAGCGGAAGCCCTTACCTGAGGGCACTCGGGTAGAGTCTGAGATGTAGACCGGTGGTGAACAGAATAACTCCGACTCAGATCTGTGACGCTGTCAACCAGATAATGTCCAAACTCAGATAGGGAAAATCATTAGGAGAAATTAGGAAATGTTAAGATAGAGAAGGATGAGTCACTGGGTAGGAATATGATGAGCTCTGTTTGCAAAGTGTTTTTTTTTTTCTCTCCTCAAACTAGGAGTATGGACTCTAAGTTAATTTGATATGTATAATCTGGATATGTAATGAATGTATGTACAATCCTAGTGAATTCAGTTTTGTATTATTGGAGGAATGTTATTTGTATTTGTTTGGTTTTTACAATAAAAATTGCCCCTATATACAAGAATATAACTCCTATAATACTGCTCCTATGTACAAGAATATAACTACTATAATACTGCTCCTCTGTACAAGAATATAACTACTATAATACTGCCCCTTTGTACAAGAATATAACTACTATAATACTGCCCCTTTGTACAAGAATATAACTACTATAATACTGCACCTATGTACAAGACTATAACTACTATAACCCTGCCTCCTATGTACAAGAATATAACTACTATAATACTGCCCCCTATATACAAGAATATAACTACTATAATACTGCTCTTATGTACAAGAATATAACTACTATAATACTGCCCCTATATGCAAGAATATAACTGCTATAATACTGCTCCTATGTACAAGAATATAACTACTATAATACTGCCCCCTATATACAAGAATATAACTACTATAATACTTCTCCTATGTACAAGAATATAACTACTATAATACTGCTCCTATGTACAAGAATATAACTACTATAATACTGCCCCTATGTACAAGAATATAACTACTATAATACTGCTCCTATGTACAAGAATATAACTACTATAATACTGCCCCCTATATGCAAGAATATAACTGCTATAATACTGCTCCTATGTACAAGAATATAACTACTATAATACTGCCCCCTATATACAAGAATATAACTACTATAATACTTCTCCTATGTACAAGAATATAACTACTATAATACTGCTCCTATGTACAAGAATATAACTACTATAATACTGCCCCTATGTACAAGAATATAACTACTATAAAACTGCTCCTATGTACAAGAATATAACTACTATAATACTGCTCCTATGTACAAGAATATAACTACTATAATACTGCCCCTATGTACAAGAATATAACTACTATAATACTGCTCCTATGTACAAGAATATAACTACTATAATACTGCCCTTATGTACAAGAATATAACTACTATAATACTGCTCCTATGTACAAGAATATAACTACTATAACGCATCCATCTCTGGATAGGCTGCATTCTCAGTGATGTCTCCACTCTCTTGTGATGGATAGGCTGCATTCTCAGTGATGTCACCACCCTCTAGTGATGGATGGGCTGCATTCTCAGTGATGTCACTGCTCTCTAGTGATGGATAGGCTGCATTCTCAGTGATGTCACCGCTCTCTAGTGATGGATAGGTTGCATTCTCAGTGATGTCACCACTCTCTAGTGATGGATAGGCTGCATTCTCAGTGATGTCACCACCCTCTAGTGATGGATAGGCTGCATTCTCAGTGATGTCACCACCCTCTAGTGATGGATAGGCTGCATTCTCAGTGATGTCCCTGCTCTCTAGTGATGGATAGGCTGTATTCTCAGTGATGTCACCACCCTCTAGTGATGGATGGGCTGCATTCTCAGTGATGTCACCGCTCTCTAGTGATGAATAGGCTGCATTCTCAGTGATGTCACCGCTCTCTAGTGATGGATAGGCTGCATTCTCAGTGATGTCACCGCTCTCTAGTGATGAATAGGCTGCATTCTCAGTGATGTCACCGCTCTCTAGTGATGGATAGGCTGCATTCTCAGTGATGTCACCGCTCTCTAGTGATGGATAGGCTGTATTCTCAGTGATGTCACCGCTCTCTAGTGATGGATAGGCTGCATTCTCAGTGATGTCACCTGTCTTTAGTAAGTTCTTCTGCTGTCAGTGTTTTGCCTGCTGCCTGTATGAAACAACAAACAAATGATTGACAATGATGTGACATCATTATGATTGCAAATGTTTATGATGATGTTTACACCCCACTACTCCACTAAGCAGCCGCTTCTGGGTGGGGTTTCAATAAATTTCACACTTTCACTCAGGAGTCCAAAGAAATCAGAGCCAATCGGCAGCTATGCACCATGTAATGCCCTTAAATATAACAACAGCTATGGGCATCTAACTTTTTGTTGGCGTGCACTAGTAACAGTACATTGGAAGAACACAATTAATTACATTTGTATTCATGTTGTGTTTTTGAGCACAGGGGAAATAATTCCATTTCATGGATGTCTCTGGAAGCAGAACTGCGATCCCCTGGTTATAGCAGGCTCAGGCATATGAAATAAAACTTTCCAGTACTAATGTTTTCCTAACTGCTTTCATATTGTAATGATATTTTTCCAAGCATTGGGTTTTATTTGATCTTAAATACCTTTTTGGGGAAGTCCAGTGAGCTGACTCTAATAAAATCATGCGATTGAAAAAAGGTTTAAGTGGAATGTTCAGAATGAATTACAAAACTGCATGCAAGAATACCAGCAAGATCTGCCATAAAATCCAGGGCACAGAACCCCCCAGTGAACTTAAAGGAACAGAAAACATTGTACAATAACAAAACAGCTGCAACAATGGCAAACCCAGTGACAAACGTGATTGTTTCAAAACTACTAATAATAAGTAAACATCCAAGATAGCTGTGTGCTGTATTAAAATGATTTTAGTAGGAATAACATGCATTGCATAACAAAATACATTCTGTATATTATTGTACATAGGGGGCAGTATTATAGTAGTTATATTCTTGTACATAGGAGCAGTATTATAGTAGTTATATTCTTGTACATAGGGGGCAGTATTATAGTAGCTATATTCTTGTACATAGGAGCAGTATTATAGTAGTTAGATTTTTGTACATAGGAGCAGTGTTATAGTAGTTATATTCTTGTACATAGGGGGCAGTATTATAGTAGTTATATTTTTGTACATAGGAGCAGTATTATAGTAGTTATATTCTTGTACATAGGGGGCAGTATTATAGTAGTTATATTCTTGTACATAGGGGCAGTATTATAGTAGTTATATTCTTATACATAGTAGCAGTATTATAGTAGTTATATTCTTGTACATAGGGGCAGTATTATAGTAGTTATATTCTTGTACAAGGGAGCAGCATTATAGTAGTTATATTCTTGTACATAGGAGCAGTATTATAGTAGTTATATTCTTGTACATAGGGGGCAGTATTATAGTAGTTATATTCTTGTACAAAGGGGGCAGTATTATAATAGTTATATTCTTGTACATAGGAGCAGTATTATAGCAGTTATATTCTTGTACATAGGAGCGGTATTATAGTAGTTATATTCTTGTACATAGGAGCGGTATTATAGTAGTTATATTCTTGTACATAGGAGCAGTATTATAGTAGTTATATTCTTGTACATAGGAGCAGTATTATAGTAGTTATATTCTTGTACATATGGGACAGTATTATAGTAGTTATATTCTTGTACATAGGAGCGGTATTATAGTAGTTATATTCTTGTACATAGGGGGCAGTATTATAGTAGTTATATTCTTGTACATAGGGGGCAGTATTATAATAGTTATATTCTTGTACATAGGGGGCAGTATTATAGTAGTTATATTCTTGAACATAGGGGCAGTATTATAGTAGCTATATTCTTGTACATAGGGAGCAGTATTATAGTAGTTATATTCTTGTACATAGGGGGCAGTATTATAGTATTATATCCATCACTAGAGAGCAGTGACATCACTGAGGATGCAGCCTATCCATCACTAGAGGGTGGTGACATCACTGAGAATGCAGCCTATCCATTCACTAGAGAGCAGTGACATCACTGAGAATGCAGCCTATCCATCACTAGAGAGCGGTGACATCACTGAGAATACAGCCTATCCATTCACTAGAGAGCAGTGACATCACTGAGAATGCAGCCTATCCATTCACTAGAGAGCAGAGACATCACTGAGAATGCAGCCTATCCATCACTAGAGAGCGGTGACATCACTGAGAATGCAGCCTATCCATCACTAGAGAGCGGTGACATCACTGAGAATGCAGCCTATCCATCACTAGAGAGCGGTGACATCACTGAGAATGCAGCCTATCCATCACTAGAGAGCGGTGACATCACTGAGAATGCAGCCTATTCATCACTAGAGAGCGGTGACATCATTGAGAATGCAGCCTATCCATCACTAGAGAGCGGTGACATCACTGAGAATGCAGCCTATTCATCACTAGAGAGCGGTGACATCACTGAGAATGCAGCCTATCCATCACTAGAGAGCGGTGACATCACTGAGAATGCAGCCTATTCATCACTAGAGAGCGGTGACATCACTGAGAATGCAGCCTATCCATCACTAGAGAGCGGTGACATCACTGAGAATGCAGCCTATTCATCACTAGAGGGCGGTGACATAACTGAAAATGCAGCCTATGTGTCATGATTCCAGTGCAGGTTTTTGAGCTGCACACCGGGGGTTAATGTCTGGAGCTCTGTGCAGGTTTTGACCTGCACACTTGGGGTTAATGATTGTGGCCTCTTTCTGGTTCTGGGAGAGCTTCATAAACCTCTGGGTAGCTTCAATCCCTGCCAGTTATACTTTTGCCTTTGGCCTAGTGTGCTGACCCCCGTGTGCCTGTATATTGCTATAGCTTGTTTATATGGTTCTGACCCGATTCTGTTTCCCGTTGTGAGTTTGCCTGTTGATTCTGTACTGCGTTATTATCTGTGTATGACTCACTGCCTGTGATCTGACTTCTCTCTGCTCGCCCCTCTTGTACCCTGCAGCTATCTCTGTGTGTGACTCATTGGCTACGTCCTGACTATTCTCCCTGTCTATGCCCCTTGGTAACTTTGTCTCGCAGTTACTCTGCTAGGAATTGTCTTGCAGCTCCTAGCTCTGTGGAGTTTAGGCCACACCCCTAGCAGTCACGTGCTTCAGGTCCTGCGGGTCTGAAGTACACATCTATTCGGTTGCTGCCCGCTCCACAGGTATCTTTGAGCACGCTTTCGCTTTTCTCAGGACACGCGCACTGGCTCAGTGAGCAAGTTCAGTGCGGTGTCTCTGACATTATAACTGGCCTACAGTTTTTTTTTTCTCTCCTCACTTCTGCAGCATGGACCCAATGTGTGCTTTATCTGAGCAGGTGAGAAGCTTGACTCAGTCACTGCAGAAGCTTAGTTTGGAACACCAAGCTCTGGCCCAGTCCCAACGGCGGGTTGAGGACTCAGTTCAGGGGGTACTTTCCGCAGGCTTCCAGCAGGTGGGGAATAGAGATGTCATTTTAGTCCCACCTGAATCCCCGGTTAAATTACCAGATATGTCTTCTGGTAACAAGGATGATTTCAGGGCATTTAAGGAGGGCTGTAAGCTATTTTTTTCTCTGATACCCCGCTCCTCTGGGGATGAGAAACAGAGGGTGGGGGTGGTGATGTCCCTGCTTTGGGGGTCCCCACAAGCCTGGGCATTCTCGCTTTCCTCTTCTGCCCCTGAGAGAATGTCTGTGGATGCATTTTTTGAAGCCTTAGGGCTTATTTATGATGAGCCTGATAGAGTGCGGTTGGCTGAGGACAAAGTAGTGAGTGTCTGTCAGGGGGAGCACTCGGCCGAATGGTTCTGTACTGAATTCAGACGTTGGGAAGCGGAGATTTCCTGGCGTGACGCCGCCCTGCGGGGGCTGTTCCACAGAGGCCTGTGTGAACGTCTGAAGGATGCTTTGGCACTCCATCCTCCGCCTGACTCCCTGGAGGATGCCATGGTCCAAGCGGTTCGCATGGATCGCAGGCTGCGGGCTAGAGGCATTATGCAACGGTAAACGCCCTTATTCTTCAGTGGAGATGAGACCCAGACTCTTCCTATGGCTATGGAAGTGAACGCTGTCACCTGTGAGGGAAAGGAAAGAAGACGCCGCCGGGAAAAGCAGTTGTGCTTCTATTGTGGGAAATCTGGACATTGGAAGAAGGACTGCCCCTCCTGTCCGTCATCCTCCAAGATGGCGGGAAACGACTAGGTCTGGGTAGTAATCGAGGAGGCTACCCAGACCTTCAGGTACAATTTTCTTCATGTGCAAAAATGGTGCTGCAGGTGGAACTGGAACTTGGTTATGGTCCTGTTCAGACTACTGCTTTTATTGACTGCGGTTCGGCTGTGAACCTGATTGATACCAAGGTTATGACTCTTTATAAGATAGGGACAGTCAGGCTTCACGATCCTGTTAAACTTGTGGCAATTGACTCATCTCCTCTTACCCAAGACGGTATCTGTTGCAGGTCTGAACTTTTTTCTCTAAAAGTGGGTTCCACTCATGTGGAGAAACTAAGTTGTCTGGTGGTAGATAACTTGCCTACAGGACTGGTACTGGGGATGCCTTGGCTTCAACGCCATAATCCTACCATTGATTGGGTTACAGGGGAAATCACTCAATGGGGATGCAATAGTAAATGTGGTAACCGGGGACATCTTGTTAACGCTGTTAAATCAGTGTCTGTGTCGTCTGTCGATCTGGAAGGTATTCCGGAGTACCTGAAAGATTTCGAAGACGTTTTTTCCGAAAGTGAGGCTGAGGCGCTGCCACCACATAGACCCTATGATTGTGCTATTGATTTAGTACCCGGAGCCAAGTTACCTAAGGCTCGATTGTTCAATTTGTCTGGGCCTGAGCGCCAAGCCATGAAGGAGTACATAGCTGAGAGTCTCCGCAAAGGGCATATCAGGCCTTCTGTGTCACCTGTGGCAGCAGGGTTCTTCTTTGTGAAGAAAAAATATGGTGGTTTGCGGCCGTGCCTCGACTTTCGGGGACTGAACAAGATAACGGTTAGGAACTCTTACCCGCTTCCCCTCATCCCAGACTTATGTAACCAGTTAGCTGGGGCCCAATGGTTCTCCAAGTTGGATCTGCGGGGGGCCTACAATCTGATAAGGGTTCGAGAAGGGGACGAGTGGAAAACGGCATTCCTCACATCAGAAGGACTCTTCGAGAACCTGGTAATGCCATTTGGGTTAACTAATGCACACGCTATTTTCCAAAATGTCATCAATGTTGTGTTTTCTGATCTGATAGGCCGTTTTGTTATTATTTATTTGGATGATATTTTGGTGTATTCCCCGGACAGTCAATCTCACTTGCAACATCTAAAGACCGTTCTCCAGAGACTCAGGGAGAACCAATTGTTCGCCAAATTGGAAAAATGTTCATTTTTTGTACAGGAGCTGTCTTTTTTTGGGTTGATTGTGTCCTGTGAGGGGTTTCGTATGGATCCTAAGAAGGTGCTGGCGATCGCTGACTGGGTTCAGCCTCGAGATCTCAAGGGGCTCCAGCGCTTCTTAGGATTTGCGAACTATTACCGGAGATTCATTAAAGGTTTCTCACAAGTGGTTAGACCACTCAAGGATCTTACCCAGAAGGGAGTTGATGTAAAAAAATTGGTCTGTACTCGCTAAGGAATCCTTCTCAGCTATTAAGAAATGTTTTATGTCTGCCCCGGTGTTGGTGCAACCTGACCCGTCCAAACCATTCATTGTGGAGGTGGATGCTTCTGAAGTGGGGGTGGGGGCTGTGCTGTCCCAGGGTCCGGCCACCCTTACCAATCTCAAACCCTGTGCCTTCTTCTCCAAGAAGTTCTCTTCAGCTGAGAAAAACTATGATGTAGGCAATAGAGAACTTCTTGCGGTCAAGCTGGCATTTGAGGAATGGAGGCACTTTTTGGAAGGGGCGCCTCACCCTATCACGGTTGTCACAGATCACAAAAATTTGGCATACCTTGAATCTGCTAAGAGGCTTACTCCTAGACAGGCCCGTTGGTCACTTTTTTTTTCACGATTTCAGTTCTCAATTACTTTTCGACCGGGATCCAAAAATGTTAAAGCGGATGCCCTGTCCAGAAGTTTTGATCCAGTGTCTCCCCCTGAGCCGCCGTCCTCCATTCTTCCCCCAGGGGTGGTAGTGGCGGGGGTCTCAACTGAGTTGGAACAAGAAATCCTAAGGGCTCAGGCCCTAGCTCCGGCAACCAGGCCAAGCGATAAACTGTTTGTTCCAGATTCATTGCGGTCTAGACTTCTGCAGGAGTTTCATGATTCTAGGCTGAGTGCTCATCCAGGTATCACGGCCACTAGAGAGGCAGTAACCAGGGGTTTTTGGTGGCCTTCATTAAGGTCCGATGTCAAGGAATTTGTTTCTGCTTGTGGCATGTGTGCCCGTTCCAAAAGCTCGCATAACCGACCGGCTGGGGAACTCATACCTCTACCGGTTCCTGATAGGCCATGGACTCATCTTTCCATGGATTTTATTACCGGTCTTCCACCTTCCAGGGGCAATACCGTGATCTGGGTGGTGGTGGACAGGTTTTCTAAACAGGCCCATTTCATTCCCTTGGCAGCATTACCTTCAGCAGAAACATTGTCAAGGTTGTTTGTGCAGCATGTGGTCAGATTGCATGGGGTACCCCTGAATGTTGTGTCTGACAGAGGTGTGCAGTTTGTGGCCAAATTTTGGAGGGCGTTCGGTATGAAATTGGGCATCTCACTCTCCTTCTCGTCGGCATATCACCCGGAGAGCAATGGTCAGACCTAACGCACCAATCAATCCCTGGAACAAATTCTCAGGTGTCTGACCTCCGCCAAACAGGAGGATTCGTGTGATGCGTTACCGTTGGCTGAATTCGCTTTTATCAACCGGGTGAGTCAGTCCACCAACATGTCCCCATTCCTGATTAACTACGGCTTTAATCCGCATTTTGGGGAGTTTTCTCGGGTGGATTCCGGTTGTCCAGGAGCAGAGGGGTCCGTTCAGCGGTTAAAAAACCTCTGGGCTGAAGTCCGGCGTAATATCTCTCGGGCCCAGGGGAGATACAAATATTTTGCGGACAAAAAGAGAGCCTCGGGAGACATGTTTCAGGTGGGAGAGAAGGTTTGGCTCTCCACGCGTAACATCAACTTAAAGGTACCATCAGTTAGTTGGGACCAAAGTTCATTGGTCCGTACGAGATTATGGAGATAGTCAACCCTGTGGCATATAGGTTGCGTCTCCCCGCCTCCTTAAAAATATCTAATGTGTTCCATAAGTCTCTGTTGAAACCAGCAGGATCTGTCAAAGAGAACTCTGAGACTGTTGTTCCTCCAGTGCTGGTGGAGGGTCAATTGGAGTATGAGGTCGGACATATTGTGGACTCTCGGCGGGTGCGCCGCTCTTTGCAGTACCTGGTCCACTGGAAGGGATATGGACCAGAAGAGCGCTCATGGGTCCCTGCTCGTTCGGTACATGCAGATCGCCTGGTTCAGGCGTTCCATGCCAAGTACCCGGGGAAGCCTGGGGGTCCAGAGGCCCCCCGTTGAGAGGGGGGTACTGTCATGATTCCAGTGCAGGTTTTTGAGCTGCACACCGGGGGTTAATGTCTGGAGCTCTGTGCAGGTTTTGACCTGCACACTTGGGGTTAATGATTGTGGCCTCTTTCTGGTTCTGGGAGAGCTTCATAAACCTCTGGGTAGCTTCAATCCCTGCCAGTTATACTTTTGCCTTTGGCCTAGTGTGCTGACCCCCGTGTGCCTGTATATTGCTATAGCTTGTTTATATGGTTTTGACCCGATTCTGTTTCCCGTTGAGTTTGCCTGTTGATTTTGTACTGCGTTATTATCTGTGTATGACTCATTGCCTGTGATCTGACTACTCTCTGCTCGCCCCTCTTGTACCCTGCAGCTATCTCTGTGTATGACTCATTGGCTACGTCCTGACTATTCTCCCTGTCTATGCCCCTTGGTAACTTTGACTCGCAGTTACTCTGCTAGGAATTGTCTTGCAGCTCCTAGCTCTGTGGAGTTTAGGCCACGCCTCTAGCAGTCACGTGCTTCAGGTCCTGCGGGTCTGAAGTACACATCTATTCGGTTGCTGCCCGCTCCACAGGTATCTTTGAGCACGCTTTCGCTTTACTCAGGGCACGCGCACTGGCTCAGTGAGCAAGTTCAGTGCGGTGTCTCTGACACTATCCATCACTAGAGGGTAGTGAGATCACTGACAATGCAGCCTATCCATTACTAGAGAGCGGTGACATCACTGAGAATGTAGCCTATCCATCACTAGAGGGCAGTGACATCACTGAGAATGCAGCCTATCCATCACTAGAGAGCAGTGACATCACTGAGAATGCAGCCTATCCATCACTAGAGAGTGGTGACATCACTGAGAATGCAGCCTATCCATTCACTAGAGAGCGGTGACATCACTGAGAATGCAGCCTATCCATTCACTAGAGAGCGGTGACATCTCTGAGAATGCAGCCTATCCATCAGTAGAGAGCAGTGACATCACTGAGAATGCAGCCTGTCCATTCACTAGAGAGCGATGACATCACTGAGAATGCAGCCTATCCATCTCTAGAGAGCGGTGACATCACTGAGAATGCAGCCTATCCATCACTAGAGAGCGGTGACATCACTGAGAATGCAGCCTATCCATCACTAGAGGACGGTGACATCACTGAGAATGCAGCCTATCCATCACTATAGAGAGGTGACATCACTGTGAATGCAGCCTATCCATCACTAGAGGACGGTGACATCACTGAGAATGCAGCCTATCAATCACTAGAGAGCAGTGACATAACTGAAAATGCAGCCTATCCATCACTAGAGGGCAGTGACATCACTGACAATGCAGCCTATCCATCACTAGAGAGCGGTGACATCACTGAGAATGTAGCCTATCCATCACTAAAGGGCAGTGACATCACTGAGAATGCAGCCTTTCCATCACTAGAGAGCAGTGACATCACTGAGAATGCAGCCTATCCATCACTAGAGAGTGGTGACATCACTGAGAATGCAGCCTATCCATTCACTAGAGAGCGGTGACATCTCTGAGAATGCAGCCTATCCATCACTAGAGAGTGGTGACATCACTGAGAATGCAGCCTATCCATTCACTAGAGAGCGGTGACATCTCTGAGAATGCAGCCTATCCATCTCTAGAGAGCGGTGACATCACTGAGAATGCAGCCTATCTGTTATGAATGAGTCACTGGAGGAGGAGAAAACAAAAATACAAGCTAAGTCCAGAAAACCGGAGAGGTTGGTAGCTATCGGATTGCAGACCCCCTGATCCTATACACCACAACTAACAGTAGCCGTGGGGGGTTCCTACGGTGCCCTAGACCCCTCATCACAGCCGGAGGACTACATAAGCCTAAAGAAGGAAAGGGGAAATCTAAACTGCCCCAGAGCAGACCCCAAAGCAAT
Organism: Dendrobates tinctorius; assembly: GCF_039654945.1. Lineage (NCBI taxonomy): Eukaryota > Metazoa > Chordata > Amphibia > Anura > Dendrobatidae > Dendrobates > Dendrobates tinctorius. Next base: position 14,089,085 of record NW_027361806.1, read on the forward strand.
AGACAGCCCCCAACATGTATTGTCGGTGAAAAACAGATGAAAACACAAACACAGACAGAAAGACAGGCTGAGCAAATGATGGGGCCCAACTAACTAGATAGGACAGGACAGAAAAGATGCTGGCTGCAATCTGTAAAAAACCCTACCAAAAATGTCCCAACCGTCTGATAGGGAAAAAGGCCCTGAAGTCGCTAGACTTCAAAATCACTATATCAGCACTCAGGTATATTCTGAAAACAGAGCAAAGAGATCAACTGATCAGAGGCAAAAATGGAATTCAGCCAGTCCCAACCAGGACTGGCTGAATACAAACACTAAGGAAACCAGACAAAATCTCATGGAATAATAGCAGGGCAAAAACTTAGCTTTTAGTAGACAGGAACTAAGCTGGATGCAAGAGCTCAGAGCAGAAAGGATCACCAGCAGCCCTGCAGGGCGTCGGCTGCCTTATATCCACTCAGAAATTCCAGATGTCCAGTCACACTCCGCCTGTTCAGATGACAGGTTCTTCCCATCCCAATCAATTTCACTACCTCTCTTCACCAGCAGAGGGAGTTCATCAGACATAAAAGGTGAAGGGGAGAATTAACTCACAACAGTACCTCCCCCTTGAGGAGGGGTTACCGAACCGTCATCCACGCCACCAGAGCGATCAGGATGGGCCCAATGAAAAGCACGAACCAATCTTTCGGCATGAATATCGGATGCAGGGACCCAAGAATTATCCTCCTGGCCATAACCCTTCCATTTAACCAAATACTGGAGTTTCCGTCTAGCCAGACGAGAATCCAGTATCTTCTCAACCTCATATTCCACATTACCCTCAACCAATACAGGGTCAGGAGGTGCCACCACAGGAACTACTGGCTCAACAAACCTCTTTAACAGAGACTTATGAAACACGTAATGGATCTTGAATGTAACAGGAAGAGCCAATCGAAAAGAGACCGGATTAAGAATCTCCAAAATCTTGTAAGGTCCAATAAATCTAGGTTTAAACTTTGGAGAAGCCACCTTCATAGAGATATTCTTTGACAACCAAACCATATCACCCACCTTAAACCGGGGACCAATGGTCCTATGCCGGTTGGAAAACCGCTGGGCCTTTTCCTGGGAGAGAGACAACTTATCCACCACTTGGTCCCAAATCTGGTGCATTCTCTCCACCACAGTGTCAACACCTGGGCAGGCAGAAGACTCCACCTGCCCTGAAGAGAATCGAGGATGAAACCCAAAGTTACAAAAAAAAGGTGTCATCAAAGTGGCAGAACTAGCTCTATTATTTAAAGCAAATTCGGCCAAGGGCAAAAATGAAACCCAATCATCGTGATCAGCAGAAATAAAACATCTCAAATACGACTCCAAAGTCGGGTTTGTTGTCTCCGTCTGCCCATTGGTCTGAGGGTGAAACGCAGAGGAGAAGGACAACTGAATTCCCAGCTTGGAACAGAAAGTCCTCCAAAATCTAGAAACAAACTGAACTCCTCTGTCAGATACAATGTTCTCAGGAATCCCGTGCAAGCAAACCACCTGTTGAAAAAACAAGGGCACCAACTCTGAGGAAGATGGCAACTTAGGGAGTGGTACAAGATGGACCATCTTAGAGAATCTATCACAAATCACCCAAATAACAGTCATTCTCTGAGAGACAGGCATATCAGAGATAAAATCCATTGAAATATGGGTCCATGGCCTCCTGGGCACCGGCAAAGGCATCAACAACCCACTAGAGCGAGAACAAGGTTTAGACCGGGAGCAAGTCCCACAGGACTGCACAAAATTCCTGACATCACGAGACAAGGCGGGCCACAAAAAAGACCGACTCACCAAATCTCCAGTACCAAAAATACCTGGATGACCAGCCAATGCGGAGCAATGAACCTCAGACATCACTCTCTTCCTCCACTGGTCAGGAACATACAATTTTCCAATGGGACAACGCTCAGGTTTGTCTTCCTGAAACTCTACCAGAACACGTCTCAAATCGGGCGAGATGGCAGAAAGAACTACCCCCTCACCTAAGATGGTAGCAGGCTTGGTCACAATAGGAGAATCAGCAAAGAAACTCCTAGAGAGGGCGCCTGTCTTGACATTCTTAGTGCCCGGAAGAAAAGAGACCACAAAATCAAAACGTGTGAAAAACAAGGCCCACCTAGCCTGTCTAGGATTCAAGCGTTTGGCCGACTCCAGGTAAATCAAATTCTTGTGGTCAGTAAGGACCACGACTTGATGTTTAGCTCCCTCCAACCAATGTCTCCACTCCTCAAATGCCCATTTCATGGCTAACAGTTCCCGATTCCCCACATCATAGTTACGTTCGGATGGGTAGAACTTTCGGGAAAAGAAAGCACAGGGATTCATTTTAGATGTTACTGGATCTTTTTGGGACAAAACAGCTCCTGCACCAATCTCAGAAGCATCCACCTCTACCTGAAACGGGAGTGAGACATCAGGTTGCCGCAAAACCAGAGCAGAAGTGAACCTTCGCTTCAGCTCCTGAAAAGAAGAAACAGCCTCCGGAGACCAATTCAGCACATCAGCCCCCTTCTTAGTCAAATCAGTCAATGGTTTGGCAATACCAGAAAAATTAGCTATAAATTTACGATAAAAATTAGCAAAACCCAAAAACTTCTGGAGGGCCTTCAAAGAAGTGGGCTGAACCCAATCATAAATGGCCTGTACCTTGGCCGGGTCCATTTCAATAGTTGACGGAGACAAAATAAATCCCAAAAATGAAATCCTCTGTACACCAAAAAGGCATTTCGATCCCTTGACATACAGGGAATTCTCCCTCAAAATCTGGAACACAGTCCGAACATGTTCCACATGAGAGTCCAAATCCTTGGAAAAGATCAAAATATCATCCAGATAGATGATCAAAAATTTATCCACAAAGTCTCTGAAAATATCATTCATGAAGCACTAGAAGACAGAAGGGGCATTAGTGAGCCCAAAAGGCATCACCAAGTACTCAAAATGTCCCTCCGGAGTATTAAACGCCGTCTTCCATTCATCCCCCTGCTTAATGCGAATAAGATTATACGCCCCCCTGAGGTCAAGCTTGGTAAACCAGCAAGCACCTTTAACTCTGGAGAATAGATCAGAAATCAGGGGTAACGGATACTGATATTTAACAGTAATTTTGTTGAGGGAACGATAGTCAATACAAGGCCTTAATGAACCATCTTTCTTGGACACAAAAAACCCCCCAGCACCTAAGGGTGAAGAGGATGGTCTAATATGACCCTTCTCCAACGACTCCTTAATATAGGATCGCATAGCCTCGTGCTCGGGTACAGATAAATTGAAAAGTCGACCCTTGGGAAATTTACACCCAGGGCTCAGCTCAATTGCACAGTCATAACTCCTATGAGGAGGCAAAGACGCAAACTCATTCTCACTAAATACATCATAAAAATCAGCCAAATAGTCAGGAACATCATGCGACTGGGGAGAGGTGGAGAAAATAGGAGCGTCACTAAGGGCACACCGACAACCCCAACTCACCACAGACACAGATTTCCAATCCAAAACTAGATTATGGATTTGCAACCAGGGAAACCCCAGAACGATGGTATCATGCAAATTATGCAACACCAAAAATCTGCAATTTTCTTGATGGTCTGGGGTGACCCGCATTACCACCTGGGTCCAAAACTGAGGTTTATTCTTCGCCAAAGGAGTAGCTTCAATACCCCTCAAAGGGATAGGCATCCGCAGAGGTGTCATAGGAAACCCACAACGTTTAGCAAAATCCAAGTCCACCAGGTTCAGAGCTGCTCCCGAATCCACAAAAGCCTTAGCGGAAAATGTGGACAGGGAGCAGATCAGAGTAATTGCCAGAAGAAACTTAGGTTGAACACCACCCACAGCAAATGTGTGTGTGCAAAACATTTCTCTCGTTTAGGGCAGACAGAAATAATATGAGAGGCATCTCCACAGAAAAAACACAGCTTATTACGCCTTCTGAACTCCTGACGTTGCGCGCTAGACAAAACTCTATCACATTGCATAGGTTCAGACAGTTGTTCAACAGGTGGCAACACCTCTCGTGCAGTTTTGCGTTCACGCAAACGCCGATCAACCTGAATGGCTAGTGACATAGAATCGTCAAGACCAGAGGGAACAGGAAATCCCACCATAGTATCTTTTACGGTTTCTGACAAACCCTTCCGAAAGAGAGCTGCCAAGGCACCATCATTCCAGGTAGTAAGGACCGCCCACTTTCGGAATTTTTGACAGTACAACTCTGCAGAATCCTGACCCTGGCTCAATGCCAACAGGGCCTTTTCAGCCTTATCAATAGCATTAGGTTCATCATACAACAACCCCAAGGCCTGAAAAAATGCGTTCACATCAGTCAGAATAGGATCATCAGGTGTGAAAGAAAACGCCCAATCCTGGGGATCGCCGAGCAGCAAAGAGATGACAATTTTAACCTGCTGCGTGGAGATCCCCGATGAGTTAGGCTTCAAGGCAAAAAATAATTTACAATTATTCTTAAAATTCAGAAATTTAGACCGATCCCCAAAACACACATCAGGAGTAGGGATCTTTGGTTCAGCAGCATGTGAATGAGCAAGATAGGTAGAAATTCCCCACACTTCAGCAGTAAGCTGCTCCACACGATCAGACAATTGCTTAATCTCCATTGAGAAAAAATTCCCCCTACGGCCTCAGAGAAATAGAGGAAAAAATATACACAAAAAAAAAAATTCTGACACTTTCTTTCTTTTTTTTTTCTTTTTACAATTCTCTCCTGCTATTGAGCACCCTAGAATCTGCGGTATGGCTGGTGATTCTGTTATGAATGAGTCACCGGAGGAGGAGAAAACAAAAATACAAGCTAAGTCCAGAAAACTGGAGAGGTTGGTAGCTATCGGATTGCAGACCCCTGATCCTATACACCACAACTAACAGTAGACATGGGGGGTTCCTACGGTGCCCTAGACCCCTCGTCACAGTAGGAGAACTACATAAGCCTAAAGAAGGAAAGGGGAAATCTAAACTGCCCCAGAGCAGACCCCAAAGCAATAGACAGCCCCCAACACAAACAAACACAAACACAGACAGAAAGACAGGCTGAGCAAACGATGGGGCCCAACTAACTAGATAGGACAGGACAGAAAAGATGCTGGCTGCAATCCGTAAAAAACCCTACCAAAAATGTCCCATCCGTCTGATAGGGAAAAAGGCCCTGAAGTCGCTAGACTTCAAAATCACTATATCAGCACTCAGGTATATTCTGAAAACAGAGCAAAGAGATCAACTGATCAGAGACAAAAATGGAATTCAGCCAGTTCCAACCAGGACTGGCTGAATACAAACACTAAGGAAACCAGACAAAATCTCATGTAAAAATAGCAGGGCAAAAACTTAGCTTATAGTAGACAGGAACTAAGCTGGATGCAAGAGCTCAGAGCAGAAAGGAACACCAGCAGCCCTGCAGGGCGTCGGCTGCCTTATATCCACTCAGAAATTCCAGATGTCCAATCACACTCCACCTGTTCAGATGACAGGTTCTTCCCGTCCCAATCAATTTCACTACCTCTCTTCACCAGCAGAGGGAGTTCATCAGACATCAAAGGTGAAGGGGAGAATGAACTCACAACACCTATCCATCACTAGAGAGCAGTGACATCACTGACAATGCAGCCTATCCATTCACTAGAGAGCGGCGACATCATTGAGAATGCAGCCTATCCATCACTAGAGGGCGGTGACATCACTGAGAATGCAGCCTGTCCATTCACTAGAGAACAGTGACATCACTGAGAATGCAGCCTATCCATTCACTAGAGAGCAGTGACATCACTGAGAATGCTGCCTATCCATTCACTAGAGAACAGTGACATCACTGAGAATGCAGCCTATCCATCACTAGAGGGCGGTGACATCACTGAGAATGCAGCCTATCCATTCACTAGAGAGCAGTGACATCACTGAGAATGCAGCATATCCATTCACTAGAGAGCGGTGACATCACTGAGAATGCAGCCTATCCATTTATTAGAGAACAGTGATTTCACTGAGAATGCCTCCTATCCATCACTAGAGAGCAGTGACATCACTGAGAAAGCAGCCTATCCATTCACTAGAGAGCAGTGACAACACTGAGAATGCAGCCTATCCATCACTAGAGAGCAGTGATTTCACTGAGAATGCCTCCTATCCATCACTAGAGAGCAGTGACATCTCTGAGAATGCTGCCTATCCATTCACTAGAGAACAGTGACATCACTGAGAATGCAGCCTATTCATCACTAGAGAGCAGTGACATCACTGAGAATGCAGCCTATCCATCACTAGAGAGCAGTGATTTCACTGAGAATGCAGCCTATACATTCACTAGAGAGCAGTGACATCACTGAGAATGCAGCCTTTCCATCACTAGAGGGCGGTGACATCACTGAGAATGCTGCCTATCCATTCACTAGAGAGCAGTGACGTCACTGAGAATGCAGCATATCCATTCACTAGAGAGCGGTGACAACACTGAGAATGCAGCCTATCCATCACTAGAGAGCAGTGATTTCACTGAGAATGCCTCCTATCCATCATTAGAGAGCGTTGACATCACTGGGAATGCAGCCTATCCATCACTAGAGAGCGGAGACATCACTGAGAATGCAGCGTATCCATCACTATAGAGCGGTGACAACACTGAGAATGCAGCCTATCCATCACTAGAGAGCGGTGACATCACTGAGAATGCAGCGTATCCATCACTATAGAGTGGTGACATCACTGAGAATGCAGCCTATCCATCACTAGAGAACAGTGACATCACTGAGAATGCAGCCTATCCATTCACTAGAGAGTGGTGACATCACTGAGAATGCAGCCTATCCATCACTAGAGAGCGGTGACATCACTGAGAATGCAGCCTATCTATCACTAGAGAGCGGTGACATCACTGAGAATGCAGCCTATCCATCACTAGAGAGCAGTGACATCACTGAGAATGCAGCCAATCCATCACTAGAGAGCGGTGACATCACAGAGAATGCAGTGTATCCATCACTAGAGAGCGGTGACATCAGTGAGAATGCAGCCTATCCATTCACTAGAGAGCAGTGACATCACTGAGAATGCAGCCTATCCATCACTAGAGCGGTGACATCACTGAGAATGCAGCCTATCCATCACTAGAGAGCGGTGACATCACTGAGAATGCAGCCTATCCATTCACTAGAGAGCAGTGACATCACTGAGAATGCAGCCTATCCATCACTAGAGAACGGTGACATCACTGAGAATGCAGTGTATCCATCGCTAGAGAGCGGTGACATCAGTGAGAGTGCAGCCTATCCATTCACTAGAGAGCAGTGACATCACTGAGAATGCAGCCTATCCATTCACTAGAGAGCAGTGACATCACTGAGAATGCAGCCTATCCATCACTAGAGGGCGGTGAAATCACTGAGAATGCAGCCTGTCCATTCACTAGAGAACAGTGACATCACTGAGAATGCAGCCTATCCATCACTGGAGGGCGGTGACATCAGTGAGAATGCAGCCTGTTCATTCACTAGAGAGCAGTGACATCACTGAGAATGCAGCCTATCCATTCACTAGAGAGCAGTGACATCACTGAGAATGCTGCCTATCCATTCACTAGAGAACAGTGACATCACTGAGAATGCAGCCTATCCATCACTAGAGGGCGGTGACATCACTGAGAATGCAGCCTATCCATTCACTAGAGAGCAGTGACATCACTGAGAATGCAGCATATCCATTCACTAGAGAGCGGTGACATCACTGAGAATGCAGCCTATCCATTTATTAGAGAACAGTGATTTCACTGAGAATGCCTCCTATCCATCACTAGAGAGCAGTGATTTCACTGAGAATGCAGCCTATCCATTCACTAGAGAGCAGTGACATCACTGAGAATGCAGCCTATCCATCACTAGAGGGCGGTGACATCACTGAAAATGCTGCCTATCCATTCACTAGAGAGCGGTGACATCACTGAGAATGCAGCATATCCATTCACTAGAGAGCGGTGACAACACTGAGAATGCAGCCTATCCATCACTAGAGCAGTGATTTCACTGAGAATGCCTCCTATCCATCATTAGAGAGCGTTGACATCACTGGGAATGCAGCCTATCCATCACTAGAGAGCGGAGACATCACTGAGAATGCAGCGTATCCATCACTATAGAGCGGTGACAACACTGAGAATGCAGCCTATCCATCACTAGAGAACAGTGACATCACTGAGAATGCAGCCTATCCATTCACTAGAGAGCGGTGACATCACTGAGAATGCAGCCTATCCATCACTAGAGAGTGGTGACATCACTGAGAATGCAGCCTATCTATCACTAGAGAGCGGTGACATCACTGAGAATGCAGCCTATCCATCACTAGAGAGCAGTGACATCACTGAGAATGCAGCCTATCCATTCACTAGAGAGCGGTGACATCACTGAGAATGCAGCCTATCCATCACTAGAGAGCGGTGACATCACAGAGAATGCAGCCTATCCATCACTAGAGAGCAGTGACATCACTGAGAATGCAGCCTATCCATCACTAGAGAGCGGTGACATCACAGAGAATGCAGTGTATCCATCACTAGAGAGCGGTGACATCAGTGAGAATGCAGCCTATCCATTCACTAGAGAGCAGTGACATCACTGAGAATGCAGCCTATCCATCACTAGAGAGCGGTGACATCACTGAGAATGCAGCCTATCCATCACTAGAGAGCGGTGACATCACTGAGAATGCAGCCTATCCATTCACTAGAGAGCGGTGACATCACTGAGAATGCAGCCTATCCATCACTAGAGAGCAGTGACATCACTGAGAATGCAGCCTATCCATTCACTAGAGAGCGGTGACATCACTGAGAATGCAGCCTATCCATCACTAGAGAGCGGTGACATCACAGAGAATGCAGCCTATCCATTCACTAGAGAGCAGTGACATCACTGAGAATGCAGCCTATCCATCACTAGAGAACGGTGACATCACTGAGAATGCAGCCTATCTATCACTAGAGAACGGTGACATCACTGAGAATGCAGTGTATCCATCGCTAGAGAGCGGTGACATCAGTGAGAATGCAGCCTATCCATCACTAGAGAGCAGTGACATCACTGAGAATGCAGCCTATCCATTCACTAGAGAGCGGTGACATCACTGAGAATGCAGCCTATCCATCACTAGAGAGCGGTGACATCACAGAGAATGCAGCCTATCCATCACTAGAGAGCAGTGACATCACTGAGAATGCAGCCTATCCATCACTAGAGAGCGGTGACATCACAGAGAATGCAGTGTATCCATCACTAGAGAGCGGTGACATCAGTGAGAATGCAGCCTATCCATTCACTAGAGAGCAGTGACATCACTGAGAATGCAGCCTATCCATCACTAGAGAGCGGTGACATCACTGAGAATGCAGCCTATCCATCACTAGAGAGCGGTGACATCACTGAGAATGCAGCTTATCCATTCACTAGAGAGCGGTGACATCACTGAGAATGCAGCCTATCCATCACTAGAGAGCAGTGACATCACTGAGAATGCAGCCTATCCATTCACTAGAGAGCGGTGACATCACTGAGAATGCAGCCTATCCATCACTAGAGAGCGGTGACATCACAGAGAATGCAGCCTATCCATTCACTAGAGAGCAGTGACATCACTGAGAATGCAGCCTATCCATTCACTAGAGAGCAGTGACATCACTGAGAATGCAGCCTATCCATTCACTAGAGAGCGGAGACATCACTGAGAATGCAGCCTATCCATCACTAGAGAGCGGTGACATCACTGAGAATGCAGCCTATCCATCACTAGAGAGCAGTGACATCACTGAGAATGCAGCCTATCCATCACTAGAGAGCGGTGACATCACTGAGAATGCAGCCTATCCATCACTAGAGAGCGGTGACATCACTGAGAATGCAGCCTATCCATTCACTAGAGAGCAGTGACATCACTGAGAATGCAGCCTATCCATCACTAGAGAGCAGTGACATCACTGAGAATGCAGCCTATCCATCACTAGAGAGCGGTGACATCACTGAGAATGCAGCCTATCCATCACTAGAGAGCGGTGACATCACTGAGAATGCAGCCTATCCATTCACTAGAGAGCGGTGACATCACTGAGAATGCAGCCTATCCATCACTAGAGAGCAGTGACATCACTGAGAATGCAGCCTATCCATTCACTAGAGAGCGGTGACATCACTGAGAATGCAGCCTATCCATCACTAGAGAGCGGTGACATCACAGAGAATGCAGCCTATCCATTCACTAGAGAGCAGTGACATCACTGAGAATGCAGCCTATCCATCACTAGAGAACGGTGACATCACTGAGAATGCAGCCTATCTATCACTAGAGAACGGTGACATCACTGAGAATGCAGTGTATCCATCGCTAGAGAGCGGTGACATCAGTGAGAATGCAGCCTATCCATCACTAGAGAGCAGTGACATCACTGAGAATGCAGCCTATCCATTCACTAGAGAGCGGTGACATCACTGAGAATGCAGCCTATCCATTCACTAGAGAGCGGTGACATCACTGAGAATGCAGCCTATCCATCACTAGAGAGAGGTGACATCACAGAGAATGCAGCCTATCCATCACTAGAGAGCAGTGACATCACTGAGAATGCAGCCTATCCATCACTAGAGAGCGGTGACATCACAGAGAATGCAGTGTATCCATCACTAGAGAGCGGTGACATCAGTGAGAATGCAGCCTATCCATTCACTAGAGAGCAGTGACATCACTGAGAATGCAGCCTATCCATCACTAGAGAGCGGTGACATCACTGAGAATGCAGCCTATCCATCACTAGAGAGCGGTGACATCACTGAGAATGCAGCCTATCCATTCACTAGAGAGCGGTGACATCACTGAGAATGCAGCCTATCCATCACTAGAGAGCAGTGACATCACTGAGAATGCAGCCTATCCATTCACTAGAGAGCGGTGACATCACTGAGAATGCAGCCTATCCATTCACTAGAGAGCGGTGACATCACTGAGAATGCAGCCTATCCATCACTAGAGAGCGGTGACATCACTGAGAATGCAGCCTATCCATCACTAGAGGGTGGTGACATCACTGAGAATGCAGCCTATCCATTCACTAGAGAGCAGTGACATCACTGAGAATGCAGCCTATCCATTCACTAGAGAGCGGAGACATCACTGAGAATGCAGCCTATCCATCACTAGAGAGCGGTGACATCACTGAGAATGCAGCCTATCCATCACTAGAGAGCGGTGACATCACTGAGAATGCAGCCTATCCATCACTAGAGAGCGGTGACATCACTAACAATAACTTCTCAATTTAACGCAGCCCCATTACTTTGTTTTTAGTCCTCTAAATGCACCTCTCTTGCATCCTCACATTGTTTTCGGCGACAGGTTAATTTTATGAAGTGAATCGGGGGAAGATGCAGGGGGCAGAGCGCACGCCATTGCTCACCGACGCTCGCCCAGCTTTGCATTACTCTTGTAAGACATTTATAACTCGCCGCTCTGATCAGGATACAACTTACTACCCAGATTACTTTTCTAAGTAGGAATATGTTTAAAAAGTAAAATCTTTATAGCTTCTTAAGACGCGCTGCGCTCCGTGATAAATTTTCGTATTTTGACTGTTAATATGTTTGAATGAAAATTATTTATACATTTCGGTGTGGTTGAACGCTTTTCATTTGATTGCTGCCTGTGGGAATAAAAGCAGAATAGCAGGAAATGTGGATGTCACGCCGTGATGTATACCCAGATTACGAAATGATAGCGATTCAGATGAACACCACGTAAAGTCATTTGCATCAAACTATGACAACTGCAATTCCTGACAAGGCCTCTTAGTTTTTTGGGGATAATATCATCACACTGCAATCCAATCTAGCGGCGGCGCGGCTTTTTAATGCATTTAAAAGTCAGGCAATGGAAGAATTCCTGAGTGTTGTCATTCTCCGCTGCACCCAGGACTACAGATGATATTAGATTTAAACATATGCACGTATGATAAGATGCACGACATTCATCAACACGCTTAGTCACGGTTAGGCAGAGAGAGCGCCAATCCGATATTACCGCCATATGCGCTGCGGAATAAAGACGTGATGATATAAATGATATTACAGGCTGCTGTAAGTATAAAGAGCGCAGCCTGACGAAATGCAGCAGTAGATGAAAAAATGTGCTTAGATTCAATTAAGTTGGCGAATACACGTCAGTGTGGGTCAAAGATAAGTCATCTCTGGCCAAAGGGACTACATGTCACAGCATGGCCTGGCAGCGGTTAATGATCTAGGCTGGCTTTGTTCAGATATGCAAATACTGAGAGCTGCAGGATGTGCTGGGCGCTGCCACCTGCTGGACAGGACTGGATATACAGGTGTCTCATCCGCATGTAGATTATTAGTATTGTATCATTTTATTTATTAGAACATCAGATAATAGAAATTATAGTTTCAGATACATTCAAGGATTAATTTAATAAACATTGAAGGATTTTGTTGTCTTAGGAGGGCATTAGGCAAAAAATAAACAGGGCATTGCTTTTGCCTTTTTCTATATTAACACTTTGTGACGATACAGTGATGATTTGAGCTGACTGAAAATGTTGTTTGGTTCCTTAGCAGCCATTTGGTGATAAACTTTTGTTTCACTTTCATGCCTTTCTCGGGGCCATGGACCTTTGGGCTCTGTCCTAATTCCCCTAGTGGTCAGTCAGGGTTTCGCTGGCTGAATGATATGCCCTTGATGAAGCTTTGAAGGGTGGTACTGGATCTACTATGGAGTTATTGTCAGTGCTCCAAGGGAGAGAAATGTATAAATTGGCTCTCCACCAGAGAGAAGAAAATGATCTTGCTAGCGCCACCTATTGGCGGTATCTACCTCGCCAATGTCCTATCCATTACCGAGCGTTGGCACATGACCAGGGACATTAACTGAGCCACCCATCTACAGACATCTCTTTGGGTTACTTGTCCCTTCTCAGTCCAGAGCAGGATTTGGGCGGCTGCATAAGAGTCAATACCCTCCAAGGGCATCTCATTCATCCGACCATTCTCTGCTCTGCACTCATGAGGGGCACGTCCCCCAAAGCCGCTCTAGATGGCCGACTTACTTGGATAGTATACTTCGTCAGATTCCATGGTTTGTTGAAGGGTTAGACATTGACATTAAGTGTTGTCACCTCCACTAGGATGCACAAACAAAATAGTTTTCTTCCCTCTGGGAGATATCTAATTTACAAGTTTTACCCATGGTTCATTGCCAATCAGACTCCATACTGAGCTGGACTCCTTTAGTAGAGCCAATAGCCCCCAAAACTTGACTAATGGCATCTCATTCAGCCAGGCAAACTGTGCACTATACTGATGAAGGGCAAGTCGCCCGAAACAACTGCCTGTAGACAGGTATCTATCCGTGATCATTTTGCATGGCTTTTAAAGAGGTTGTCTGGTCATATGATATTAATGAGTTGGACAGGTCATCAATATAAGATCAGTAGGGGTTTGACACCCAGGACCCCAACAATCAGCTGTTATTTGCTCTGGCAGCAGAACCGAGCTGCACTGCGCTGCTCCATTCAGTGTGTAGTGGCTGCTGCCAGGTACTGCAGTATTCTATTAAATTGGAGCCGCTCTCCAGCACCCGGCAGCGGCCGGTAACTAAAGCGACAAGACACGGGGAAAGGGGAAACAGTTACAACGGTGGGCCCTGCGATAGGGAACGGGGACATGGACACCTCCTGCACTCCCCTGAGTCAGTGTTCCTCACACTCCTAACGTTCCTATACAGACTCCTCACCTGTCGCCGAGTTAGAACCTGTCACCCTAGCACACCCTACATCTATCCCTTGCTAGGGAGCTGGGTGGTGCAGGCACTGGCTCCACCGCTGTACTAATACACACCAGGGAAAAATACAAACAGGGAAACACCACTTAGCTTTGCTCTGTTGCTATTGCTCCCAGAAACAGAGTCCACCACCAGAATGCAGCTTTCCTCAAGAATAGCTGCTACTTCTCCAAGCTTTGTCAGAGCTGCAAGGAACACCTCTCTGTAATTCCTTCCTTCACCAGACTTTACACCAGAGCTCCCCTGAGCTGCTCTCTGTAGTTCCTTCCTTCACCAGACTTTACACCAGAGCTCCCCTGAGCTGCTCTCTGTAGTTCCTTCCTTCACCAGTCTTGGTTGGAAATGAGCAATCACCAACCGTGACTGCAACACCTGACACTCTTTTATAGCAGAGCCAGAGCAATCACACCTGCTTTATAATCACATGCACTAAACTAAAGAAACCAGAGTGCAAGGATCCTAACGGCCACCGGGGGCAAAACTAGAACTGAAACCACCACAGTGCAATGACCCTAATGGCCACCGGGGGCAAAACTATCTTTAAGCACACAGCTTAAGGAAAAAAAAAAGGTTACTAGTGCATTTTATCTGTCATGATCCAGCATGGATCATGACAATATTGATGACCAATCCTCAGTTTGATTTGACCAGACAACCAGATGGACGTTGACCAATAGGTTAGCTACCTCCGATAGGTGGCACTACAAGGCCCCTTTTTACTCTTCCCTCTGGGCGAGAGCTTATTTGCATGTTATTTTTCCCATGACGCATGACTAACAAGACTCCGCACACTACTGTTCTCTGGGGGAAATAGAGGGACTTGTGTAAATGGATGCACGAGATGTCACTGCACAATGCATGAGCATTTACAACAATGCAAAACTGGCGATAATGGGGCACATTGCTCCATATAGCGGATGTGACATTAGCGATATAGTGCAAGTCACAAGGTGCTAAACTGTATTCACATTGGGCGTACCTGTTCCTTCAGACGTCCGTGATAATCAGTCCCATGTCGGGTTGTAATGCACAGACCGGCCGCACATCTCCTGACCCGGGGGGACTGCTTCATATGTTTCTGTTAACCTGTCACGCTCTGGCATACATTTTTGCACCACATACGAAAGTGTTGTGTGACATCACAAAAAACATGATTGCTTTTGTCCAAAAATAGAGCTAGTCATTAAAAGGTGATGTCTGGTCCAGGTCGACAAGTCTGTAGTCACTCTATGTGACTGCGGACTTATTAATCCCCTCAGCTCATCCACTGGGCACTGTGGGGATTCGCCGATTTTTGAGCCCGGACTGGAGGGTATGCTTGAGTTATACATATTCATGGCTAGTGGGCGCGGCCTCACCGCCATACACTTGCGGACACGTCACTAGACAGGGCGTGGCCTCATCAATATAAGTGTATGGAGTGAGGCCACGCCCACTAGGTGGGCTCTGGTCGGGGGTTTGTATAACTCATACATACCCTTCGGTCTTGGGTCAGGATCCGGCGAATCCCTGCAGCGCACAGTTCATGCGTTGGGGGGAGTCATAAGTTTGCAGACACACAGAGTGACTGCAGACTTTTCGTTTTTGCCCAGACAACCCCTTTAACAACTACTCCAGCTCAGCCCTAGTGAAGTAAATAGCACCAAGCCGTGTTACCAAAAGCTGTCCATGAATAAAGACGCTCCCAAATCTTGGGTCTTGTAGTGCTGCTGCCCTTCTGTTGCAGTCTCATGTAATGTGAACCCCATTATTAATAGAGAAGTGTGAAGTGTGATCTAACAAGGGAGCAAAGACGCCCCAGACACTCGAAGTTGCACAAAAAGTTGGATGCAATCTTACATGCTGCTATCGGCGGTGCAAAGGATGCAGCTGCACCCAGGTCCCAGTGCCTCGAGGACCCACAGGCACCAGGCTTGTAAATGGCACATTGTGGGTGGGGGGCTCTGTAACAGATTCTGCACCAGGGTCCAAGAGCTGCTCCCCTGGGAGTAATGAAGATGTGGCGCTGATATAAGAGGGTCATTAAGTGAGGATCTGGCATTGGGTGCGATATATGAGGGGCCTCCAGGAGCATCTATTCCTAATGTATGAATATTTGCTCCTCAGACTATGGGGAATATTAGCATTTGACTAAATTATTCATCACCTTCCCGAGAAATCAGGGGAATGATGTCTTGAGAATGGCGAGGTGACAACGTAGCGAGCAGCAGAAAGGGAAGGCTGTCATTTTTTCTTCAATTACAAAAGGCAAATATTTATTATTTATAAGTATTCACCTTGCATGGGCTTAAATGTTATTTATGAACCTGTTGCATAGTGATTTCCAATGTAACTCATTATTTTTAGCCTTAGGGTGTTGCAAAGGAGCCTGCCTGTATTTAATGGTGCTCTGTTAGGCAGTGCAATTACACTGTAATCATTATGTAAAATGTGCTATTAATTAAACCAATTTCTGCTTAGAACATTCTCTTCTGCAGGGCTTAATCTTAATCTTCCAGCATCCTTCACACTGTTTTTCATGAATTAACCCGCTCGCTGACAGATATAGACCTTGGCGGCTATATCGATGATGTTCACACTTTATTATTGGTTAAGTATGGGACTGGGGTTAAATATTAGCCAAGAATAAAACATAATGGATGAGGAAGTAAGGAGAGAGGGAAGGAAGAAAGGAAATAAGAAAGGTGTGAGGGAAGGAAGAAAAGAAAGAGAAGGAAGGAAATAAGGAAGGAAGGAGAACAGGAAGGAAGGAGAGAAGGAAGGAAGGAGAGAGAAGGAAGGAAGGAAAGAGTAGGAAGGAAGAAAAGAGAGAAGGAAGGAAGGAGAGAAGGAAGGAAGAAAGGAAATAAAGAAGGAGAGAAGGAAGGAGAGGGGGGAGGAAGAAAAGAAAGAGAAGGAAGGAAATAAGAAAGGAAGAAGAACAGGAAGTAAGGAAGGAAGGAAAGAGAGAAGAAAGGAAGGAAAGGGAGAAGGAAGGAAAGAGAGAAGGAAGGAAAGAGGAAGGAGAGAGAAGGAAGAAAGGAAAGACAAGGAAGAAAGAGAAGAGAGAAGGAAGGAGATAAGGAAGGAAAGAAGGAAGGAAAGAAGGAAGAAAGGAAAGACAGAAGGAAGGGAGAAAGGAAAGAGAGAAGGAAGGAGATAAGGAAGGAAAGAAAGAATGATGGAAGGAAAGAGAGAAGGAAGGAGATAAGGAAGGAAAGAGAGAAGGAAGAAAGAAAGAGAAGGAAAGAAGGAAGGAGAGAAGGAAGGATGGAAAAAGAGAAAGTAGAAAGGAAATACAGAAGGAAGGAAGAAAGGAAAGAGAGAAGGAAAGCTATAAGGAAGGAAAGAAGGAAGGAAAGAGAGAAGGAAGGAAGGAGAGAAGGAAGGGAGAAAGGAAATAGAGAAGGAAGGAAGGAGAGAAGGAAGGAGAGGAGAGAAGGAAGGAGAAAAGGAAGGGAGGAAGCAAGGGAAGAGAAAGAAAGAGAGAAAGAAAGGAAGGAGAGGATTGAAGTAAGGAGAGAAGGAAGGAATGAAAGTAGAAAGGAGGCAAGGAAAGAAGAAAGTAAGGAGAGGAGAGAAGGAAGGAGGGAAGAAAAGAAGGGAGAGTATGAAGGAAAGAGAGAAGGAAAGGAGGAAGGAAGGAAGGACGGACCACATTTGGTCCATAGGGTTTGGTCAGTACAACAGCTGTAAGAAATAAGGCTGGGAAAAGTCAATTTACTTCTAAAAATCGTCTATAAATTCATATATTAAAGAAATAATTTGCTTTACTTAACTTGTAAAAATCTCAAATTATAAATTTATTACACTTCGGTCACATCCAAAGCTGCATTGGGAATTTTCAGTGCTTCTTACACACAGCAGTTCGACAGATATCCAAAATTAATCATGGTTTTTGCTCTAGTTTTCTAGCATTACAAAATTACTTATTATTGTCTTTCTTCTGCCACTTTTTAAAAATGTATTGGGTTTAGAGAAGAGTTGGGGCCACCAACATCAAAAGGATTTCCTGACGTACTTCAGCCGCTATGTAGGCATACGGTGGCATCTGTCACCCATGGACTCCCATGTAAAAAAAAAATTATAATAATATTTTTTAAAAATGTATACCAAACATTTTAACTGGATGCCTCTGCATAGAAAAAGTACCAGCCCAATGGAAGCCAAATAGACACCATCGGATACAGTGTCACGTAAACGTTTGTGCACCCCTGGTCAAAATGACTGTTATTGTGAATAATTAAATAAGTTGACATTGAAATGATCTCTAAAAGGCGTAAAGTTACAGATTACACATTTCCTTTTTATTTTAGGCAAAAATATATATATTTGTCATTTTTTACATTTAAAAAATTACAAAAAGGAAAATGGGCCGATGCAAAAGTTTGGGCAGCCTGCATGGTTAGTACCTAATAGCATCCCCTAGTATCACAGCTTATAAATACTTTTTGTAGCCAGACAAGTCTTTCAATTCTTGTTTGAGGGATTTTCATCCATTGTCACTTGGAGAATTCTTCCAGTTCTGTGAGATTACTGGGCCGTCTTGCATCCTCTGCTTTTTTAATAATCTTTATTATAATAATAATCTTTATTTTTATATAACGCTAACATATTCCGCAGCGCTTTACAGTTTGCACACATTATCATCACTGTCCCTGATGGGGCTCACAATCTAATCGTGTTTTGAGGTCTAGCCACAGATTTTCAATGATGTTCAGATCATGGGACTGTGAGGGCCATTGTAAAATCTTCAGCTTGAGCCTTTATGTCGTCTAATGTGGATTTTGACGCGTTTAGGATCATTATCCATTTGTAGAAGCCATCCTCTTCCTCTTTTCACCTTCAGCTTTTTTACAGATGGTATTATGTTTGCATTTAGAATTTGTTGAAATGTCATTGAATCCATTCTTCCCTCTACCCATGAAATGTTCCTCGTGCCATTGGCTGCAACACAACCCCAAAACATGAGTGATCCTCCCTTAATGGTTGGCGAGATGTTCTTTTCCCGAAGTTCTGTGCCCTTTTTTCTCCACACATACCTTTGATCATTGTGGCCAAAGACTTCTATTTTATCCTCATTGGTCCAAAGGACTTGTTTCCAAAATACATCAGCCTTATGTGGAGACATGGGAGGTCAGCAGGTGCACTAGTCTGCTAGCCAAAACCGCATGGACCAGGGATCATCCCACCAAACGCTCGCTCTCTTTTTACCGTGGGCATAATACTACTCAAACAACACGGGGTAAAGGTAAAACAGTGTGGCAATACTTAACTGAACCACAAAACAGGAAAATAACACATAGAACTGTCCCAGCAAAATACCCCAGATGGTGCAAAGTTACAGGGTCTCATCCTTCCACTGACTCGCCGGGATAAGGCCAGATGTGACTTCAGAGCTTCCAGGGTCGACTATCCCACCTGTGGCATGCACAGAGAGGAGGTAATGACGAGCTTGGGAAGCTGACAGTTCATTGAGGTACAAGACCAGATGACTGGAGGGTCACATCCTGACTTCTCCAAACATCGCCATGGAGCCAGGCGACCAGTGGTCAATGGAGCAGCTTTGTACTCTTTCAGTTGGGGCCGTGGTCCCCTAAGCTGACATCCTGTAGAATGTCAAATCTGTGTCCCTCATGATGGAGCCATGATGTCTTGGCTGCTATCTTAAAAAGAGTCTCTGGTTCTTTGGATCTCTGGATCTCTTAGCTGTCTGGATGTTTGGATCTATAATGCTACAGAGGCATATGTCCACTTTTTTATAGTACACAGCTGTTCTTCAAGGTTCTTCAAGCAATAATTCACAAGTCAAGGGGAAGGGGCAATGAGATTAACTAGCACTATTTGAATATTTAATCAATTTGCATAGTTTTTACTCCTCTGTTATGGCAAATCAACAAGCTACAGGACCCACACAATGGTCATTCAACATATTAAGCAAGCCTTCATTATTCAATGACCCTGCATTACTGTCTCGCAAAGAAAGCAGACAATACATTGTAGGAGCTGATATAAGAGGCAAACATTATCAATTTAAAAAATATCAAAAATCAACATTTAAGACTCATATGACAACGGTGTATGGTTCTTGACCAATTGAAGAATAAACACATAAAACTAACATATATAGATAACAGTCTATTCCTCCTGGCTTACTGAAAATAGACGTCTTGTTAATTAAGTTAAAAGGCTGTGTCGTCACAGCTTGTTTAGATGTTCTTTTGCATATTTCTGATACTGAATTTTATGGTGAGGAAGCAGGAGAGGTTTTTTCTGATGACTCTTCCATGAAGGCCATATTTGTGCAGGTGTCTCTGAATAGTAGAACAATGTACCACAACTCCAGAGTCTGCTAAATCTTTCTGAAGGTCTTTTGAAGTCAAGTGAGGGTTCTGATTTGCCTCTCCAGCAATCTTATGAACAGCTTTCACTGAAAATTTGCTTGGTCTTCCAGACCTTATCTTGACCACTGGTCCTGTTACCTGCCATTTCTTAATGAAATTTCGAACTGAGGAAAGAGCAATTTGAGAATGCTTTGCTATCTTCTTATAGCCTTCTCTTGCTTTGTGGGCCTCCACCATTTTCAGAGTGCTAGGATGCTGCTTAAAAGAACCAATGACTGGTGTTTTTTCGCACAAGGTTAGAGTAGGCCGGGTTTTTATAAAGCTGGGAAATTTGCATAGATGAAGTTGAACAAGCCATGACACTAACAGGCTAATTAAAGTCTGAAACCATGGTCAAGTTATCTGCACACACAAATCTCCAAGGGTGCCAAAACATTTCCATTAGCCCATTTTCCTTTTTGTAATTTTTAAAATGTAAAACAAATCGCAATATACTGTATATTTATTTTGCCTAAGATACAAAAAAAGTGTCATCTTTAACTTTAGCCCTTTTAGACATCATTTAATCTTCAACTTGCTTAACACAATAACAATAATTTTAACAGGGGTGCCCAAACTTTTATATGCCACTGAAAACAGTGCCCTATACATACTTTTTGGGTATGTACCACAAACATAGGGGAATTCGACCTTATTTCTACTGCATGGATTGTGTTGAACATGCTGAGCAGCAGATTTTTTTATTTCTTTTACTTGGTTATATAGTGCCATTAATTGGCACAGCACTTTACAGACATCATCATCATCACTGTCCCCATTGGGGCTCACAATCTAAATTATTTATCAGTCTTTATCTTTGAAGTGTGGGAGAAAACCGGAGCACCCGAGCACATCTTGTCCTTGGTGAGATTTGAACACAGCACCCCAGATCTACAAAGCTACAATGCTAACTACTGAGCCATAATGTAGATTATGTAGCATCCAATGAGTAACTGGTCTAATTTATGGGTACATTTATGTTCTTAGGCTAGTTTCACACTAGCGTTTATTCCATGCAGCGCACGGCGCTGCTAAGCCCCGCCCCCTGCTGGCTCCCTGCCCGCCCCATCCGGTCATCGCCGCCTACTATCGCACATGGACGCTTGCGATCTGCGCACCCTATCTTTAGCATAGGGTGCGCAGATCGCGTGCTGGTCGTGCGCTAGTAGGAATTTGGCGTGCGCTGAGCACTTTTGAAGGTGCGCCCGTGTGCGCCGAACGCAGCATGTTGCATTTCGGCACGCTCGGCCCCCCTTCAAAAGTGCGCAGCGCACGCCAAAATCCTACTAGCGCACGGCCAGCGCACGATCTGTGCACCCTATGCTAAAGATAGGGTGCGCAGATCGCAAGCGTCCATGTGCGATAGTAGGCGGCGATTACCGGATGGGGCGGGCAGGGAGCCGGCAGGGGGCGGGGCTTAGCGGCGCGTGGAATAAACGCTAGTGTGAAACTAGCCTTAGTCTGTTTTTTGGTGTTAAAACCTTACATATTTTTATAAATAAGGACACCTATACTCACCTCTGGTGCCGGCGCCATTCCAGCAGTGTAAACATTGGTTCTCCCGGGGATCATCACGGGATCCCAACGGGAAAATCAGCACTGGATTCATTCTCCGCACCTTCGGACAGATCACAAACATCCGGAGGAATTGAGAGAGCAGCAGCTGTCACTTACTTAAGTGGAGTGTCTATAAGCATCATCTAAGCTTGTAATTTAGCAAGTGTAATCAAAACTAGGACTTTCAGTGCTAGTAGTGCATGCTGACATTTGTAGTTCATCACTGCTTAGAGTTGCCTTATTTGCACACATTAGAAAATTGCTAATCTCTTCCAAGCAATTTTTTCTTCCTGCTTATATTTCTGCGAATTAAGAAACGTAACGTCGTCTTTGCGGCGTCGGGCAATTTTTCCCCAGCTGTCCTCACCTCTATAGTAAGATATTAGTTTATCCAATATGTGAAATAGCTCCATTGCCGGCTACATTGATCAGCTTTTTAATATACATTGTTGACCTTAATGATGCTCTATTGAGATGAGGGCAAGAGTTGTCTGATCAGGTTGAAATTAATTTCCGGCCGCGGCGTCTGAAAATGCATGAAAATGTACTCCCTCTTTTGGTATTAAGCTTGCAGGAGGGCGATGATTGATTGACTAGTTTACAAATGAAGGTGATAAAATTAGTTTGAGATTCACATACATTTCTTAAAACGAGGCTGGCTGGTCGTTCAGACAATGAGGTTTGGACAGATTGTATTGCAGGGTTAGCCAATCTCCTGTACATGTCAAGATTTATAGAGCTGAATTGTAAAGTTACAATTGCAGCTGTGACTCTTGTGGAGGGATCTCTTCAAATTCATCCTCACTTTACTTAAAAAAGCTATTACCGAGTCATAGGCTTCTCCACAGAGAGGAATCTTTTGTACTGAGGCCGAGCCGGAGCATCGCCCCGTCCAATTGTAACATAAGCTATGATCTCCAGGTCAGAAAATCTGTATATTTATATGTGTTATTATATTTACATAGAATAGATAGAGACATATAGAAGGATAGATAGATAGATACTTTAGATAGATAGATAGATAGATAGATAATGGATAGATGGATATTAGATACAAGATGGATAGATGGATAGATAGATGGATAGATAGATAGATAGTATCGTTGGTGCACTTCAACTGTGAGAGATAGCATCTTAAAAAAAAGTCCAGAAAATCACATTGTATGATTTTTACATAATTAGTTTGCATTTTGGTACAGAAACCTTTGTTTCCAATTACAGAGGTCAGACGTTTCCTGTACTTTGTGAGCAATTTATCACACACTGCAGCCAGATTTTTGACCTACACCTCCATACAGATCTTCTACAAATCTTTCAGGTTTCGGGGCTATCACTGGGCAATATTGAGTTTCAGCTCGCTCCAAAGATTTTCTATTGGGTTCAGGTCTGGAGACTGGCTAGGCCACTCAAGGACCTTGAAATGCTACTTACAGAGCCACTGCTTAGTTGCCTTGCCTTAGTTACCCCCAAAGTATGATGTTTCCCCCACCATGCTTCACTGTTGGGATGGTGTTCTTGGGGTTGTACTCATCCTTCTTCTTCTTCCAAACACAGCGAGTGGGGTTGATACTAAAAAGGTCTATTTTGGTCTCAACTGACCACATGGCCTTCTCCTATGCCTCCTCTGGATCATTCAGACTGTTATTGGTGAACTTCAAACGGGTCTGGACATGTGCTGGTGTGAGCAGGAGGACCTTGTGTGCCCTGCAGGATTTTAATCCATGACGGCATAGTGTGTTACTATTGGTAATGTTTGAGATTGTGGTCCCAGGTCTCTTCAAGTCATTGACCAGATCCTACCGTGTAGTCCTGGGCTGATTCCTGACCTTTCTCAGAATCATCCTTACACCACGAGGCGAGATCTTGTATGGACTCCCAAACCAAGGAAGATTGACAGTCGTCTTATGTTTCTTCCATCTTCTAATACTTGTGCCAACAGTTGTTGCCTTCTACCAAGCTGCTGCTGGCCTATTGTCCTGTATCCCATCCCAGATTTGTACAGGTCTACAATTTTGTCCCTGGTGTCCTAAAGACAGCTCTTTGGTCTTGGCCATGGTGGAGAGGTTGGAGTGTGATTGAGTGTGTGGACAGGTTTCAAGAGTGGGGTATGAGAAAGAGTTGTCCTAGTAGTGGACAACCCCTTTACATTGCCCACCTGAAAAGACTTCTTAAAGTCACACATAAAACTTCTGCAGAAGTTTCATACTGTTCCGTGTGAAAAAAATAAGGGGCTAAAATTTCCACACCATAAAAACAGTGTTTGCAATAGTTTTTTCCCCCTTTTTTCTCTCAATGATGGCTACATCGATTTACAGCATTTTTATATTTTGGGCAAATTTGTCTTTTGACCATTTTAGTAGCACTCTCATTCTGAGATAAAATTGTTTGAGGGATGACATACATAATTCATAAATAATTCATTTTTGAATTATTTTTCTAGATTAGGAGGATTCTGTTGCCTTTCTAAAACAATATCAGTAAGCCATGCCCTCGGATTTTGAGGACACCAAAATTTTTCTATATACTGTATGTGGTTTCCCATATCAAATATTCATGTATTTTTATATAAAAAATAATAATAGATTTTAATTTGTTTTCTCTTTTTTAATATTCTCTGGTTCCATAAGAAAACATTCAGATTGTATCTTTTAGTTGCACTTAATATATATATATATATATATACACTCACTGGCCACTTTATTAGGTACACCTGTCCAACTGTGTGTTAAGACTTAATTTCTAATCAGCCAATCACATGGCGGCAACTCAGTGCATTTAGGCATGTAGACATGGTCAAGACAATCTCCTGCAGTTCAAACCGAGCATCAGTATGGGGAAGAAAGGTGATTTGAGTGCCTTTGAACGTGGCATGATTGTTGGTGCCAGAAGGGCTGGTCTGAGAATTTCAGAAACTGCTGATCTACTGGGATTTTCACGCACAACCATCTCTAGGGTTTACAGAGAATGGTCCGAAAAAGAAAAAAAATCCAGTGAGCGGCAGTTCTGTGGCCGGAAATGCCATGTTGATGCCAGAGGTCAGAGGAGAATGGGCAGACTGGTTCGAGCTGATAGAAAGGCAACAGTGACTCAAATTGCCACCCGTTACAACCAAGGTAGGCAGAAGAGCATCTCTGAACGCACAGTGCGTCGAACTTTGAGGCAGATGGGCTACAGCAGCAGAAGACCACACTGGGTACCACTCCTCTCAGCTAAGAACAGGAAACTGAGGCTACAATTTGCACAAGCTCATCGAAATTGGACAGTAGAAGATTGGAAAAACGTTGCCTGGTCTGATGAGTCTCGATTTCTGCTGCGACATTCGGATGGTAGGGTCAGAATTTGGCGTAAACAACATGAAAGCATGGATCCATCCTGCCTTGTATCAACGGTTCAGGCTGGTGGTGGTGGTGTCATGGTGTGGGGAATTTTTTCTGGGCACTCTTTGGGCCCCTTGGTACCAATTGAGCATCGTTGCAAAGCCACAGCCTACCTGAGTATTGTTGCTGACCATGTCCATCCCTTTATGACCACAATGTACCCAACATCTGATGGCTACTTTCAGCAGGATAATGCGCCATGTCATAAAGCTCGAATCATCTCAGATTGGTTTCTTGAACATGACAATGAGTTTACTGTACTCAAATGGCCTCCTCAGTCACCAGATCTCAATCCAATAGAGCATCTTTGGGATGTGGTGGAACGGGAGATTCGCATCAGGGATGTGCAGCCGACAAATCTGCGCCAACTGTGTGATGCCATCATGTCAATATGGTCCAAAATCTCTGAGGAATGCTTCCAGCACCTTGTTGAATCTCTGCCACGAAGAATTGAGGCAGTTCTGAAGGCAAAAGGGGGTCCAACCCCTTACTAGCATGGTGTACCTAATAAAGTGGCCAGTGAGTGTATATATATATATAGGCTGAGTTATGCAACTATTAGGGCACAACACATTTACCTGAGACCCGGTGTCATCAATATCTGTTCGGTGGGGGTCTGACACCTACGACATCCTACTATCAGATGTTACCATGTCCCTTGGCGGCCAAGACTACACAGTGTATGGAGATGGGAACACTACAGCTCCACCCTCTGAATAGTGGCCATCTTTGGCTACTGCACCTCAGGTCCTATTACAGTGAATGGGAGCTAAGCTGCAGCACCAAGAACGGATACTAGACAGTGTATGGACAGTGGCTTCATAGACAGTTTACTTCTGACCACTATGGACCTTCTAGCTGACTTTGTCACCAATGCTGGATTAATGCTTTAGTAGGGTTTGATTGTTGGGGTGTTTGGTGGATTATGGCTACAGGGGGTAAAAAAAAATACATCAATCCAATCCATATGTGCCGTAATTGGATTGTGGATGAAAATGCCCTTGAATAAATATGGGAGACATTAATGATGGGGTTTGACTTTGATGGGTGAGAGCCATTTGATTATCATGAGGAAGGGTTACAAAAGCATCAATCGCAACCTGACATTTCTTCTTCATCATATTGGAAGTTTGCAACTCAACTAGTACAAGGTTATTTTAATTTCTCTCCCCGGGCCGTCGCTGTTTTCCAATTCCCTCACGCTCGCCGGGGACTTAAGAAGCCTCAGATATAGATTCTTCTCTAAGGTTTGTATATGTTTAAGGCACCTCGATTTTTCAAGTCACCCAATCCTAGGACCTGTTAGTCTACAATTGTCTCCCATCTTTCTCTGATGGTCTGATGGATCACTTCCCTTGGTGCCACCGCTCACGACCGGTGACAATCAGTGAACTGATTGTGTCTGCCGTTCCGCATATCTGTAATTGATTGCCTAAACCTGAGGACTCTTTTCTCCCACTTGATATGATGAAACATTGGAGGAAAAT
This sequence comes from Dendrobates tinctorius, assembly GCF_039654945.1. Classification (NCBI taxonomy): domain Eukaryota; kingdom Metazoa; phylum Chordata; class Amphibia; order Anura; family Dendrobatidae; genus Dendrobates; species Dendrobates tinctorius. Next base: position 14,115,737 of record NW_027361806.1, read on the forward strand.
CACTCTCAACGAGGAGGAGTCGAGATCATTAGTTATTTAGCTCTCGGCTGGCTCCTCGCTCGTCTCCTGCCTGGATTGTCCCACAAGTGCACATTATGGTAATCAGACAGAATGTATGTATACGAATCAATCACGCGGAAGCCCGTCACAAGAGTTATGACACCGCAAAGTCTGTTTGTAACTTTTGATTTATGGAAGGATTTCTGTTCTCTAAATTGGGACTGAGGCATTTCGGGATGAGTTAACCCTTGTTCTCCTCACCTAAAAGAGCGTAACCTCTGAAGACAGCCATATAGAGACTCCACAAGTGACTGTTAGTGATGTACTTCTATGTAGGTTGCACAATTATTTTCTAGTATTTTTGTAATAGTAGATCCCTTTTGAAAAATGTAGCCAAGGAATCTAATTTCTAACATATAATCGCAATAAATTATCACTTTACGCAAGTAAAATTTTTGAACGGTTGGTAATTCGCATCACAACCACCTGGTACCCACATAAATATTTTCTGACAGAGACCATGTTTTTTTTCTTCTCATGCCATTCATCTCGGAATTAGATATGAGCGAATTGATCCATTACCTATCAAGGTCGTTACACATTTTTCAATGTTTTCCCAAATTTTTGGGATTCAGTTTGAAGAAAATTAGCAAAAAGGCGGCCATATGGCACATGGCATTTTTTTGCCTTCTTTTAAGAGCCAAGAAGGATTAAAATATTAAAGTACATTACACTCATCTATCCTTATGCCACCGCAGCTTCACAGTCCTCTGCGCTAGTCTTCTGTTCTCCATAACTCCCGTCAAGGACTGAGGACTGTGATTGACCCGGGTAGCTGTGGAGCGGAGGCGTAATGCCATGTTAGAGTCTACGACATGTGAGTATAAGGTGTTTTATTATTTGTTAACCCCTTTCCCTTACTCCATTTAAAAACAGATCTCAGGGCATAATAAGCATTTTTTTCAAGGAAATTTGAACACTTCCAAATCAGACCAATTTTATTTGGACTGAATTGAGTCTTGTCCGGCCAAATTCAGCAAATCTGAACTCAAATGAATTTTAGGAGCTTTGATATATCAATCCAAGAGGAAATCTGAGGAAGGACACATCTATAGCCTTATAATAGCTATAGGTCGAAACAGACTGTATAAGGAGAAGAAGACTGTGTGGTTGGGTAGTGTCCAAGAACCCACCAGCTGGGATGGTCTACAGACCCAACATTTAACCCTACATGGTTAAGCAAAAAACTATAGACGCAGTAAGCAGAGATCCAAGAATATTCTACCTTTTTGTAGGGAATAGTATGTTGGTGGCTTTCTGCTAGGTGATTTCTCTGATATATGGTACTAATTACATTTGAAGTAGCAGAAATTAATTTTGTCGCTAGGTTACAGGACCCATTTCATTTTTCCCTGAGATCCAATGATTCTAGTTTTACCCGTGCAGATCAGACTCTATATATACTTTGTTTGTACCTTCTATCAAAGTTATATGTCCAACAGGAGGCCTAAAATACACAAAAGTATAGGCATACTTTTTTTGGTAATCTTATGGCAATGGGTAATGTCCATTTTGCCACCATTACAAGCCATTTTCTATGACCATTGCACCAATTCCCCCTGACAACATGGCAGAGTCTAAGAAGCAGACAGTCCTTCATCCTAAAGCAAAAGGAATGGGCAGGGGTGTAAATGTAATGGGCGAATAGGGTGCATTCAGACCCTGGAGCCTCGGGTTCCAAATGGTCTTTGTGACCCATATGAGAAGCCTAATTCCATTCCAGACCCATGACAATTGAAGGTCCTGTTAGACATTTTGAATTGGGGCCCTCAAGCTTCAAGTTATGTCACTGGGAATGGGACCAACAATTTACTTATCCCTCTTTATCCAAGGACCCCATCATGGCTCCATGGGCTTCCTGTATGCCTATGGTTGAGTGAAGAACTAGGTGTTGAATACTTCTCTGTATACTATAAAAGTGTTTTTTGGAGATTCTATTAATTGACACCACCATTCTTGCGATTAGTAGGGACTAGGGAAACTCAAAGGTAAAAGAACTTGGCCCAATGCTCAGGCCCTAAAATTGGTATATCTCTTTGTTCATCATATGCATATGGCAAGTGTAGAAGGAATTTACTGTAAATAAGCAAATATATTTATAAGTACGGTAATTTTTTTCAAAAGTTTCTAAAATTCTAACGTCACGTTTACTTTGCCGGTATATCTTACATAAAATAATGGACATCCAGAAATAACCAGCTCTGGACATTAGAATTCCCTCTGGGCTTCTCCCATACATATAATTATTATGTAATAAATTTCAGGACCCTGCAGCCCGGTACAGGGGTCTAATCTGTAAAGAGCTGTCCCATCTCATTCTGTTTTTTTGTTAGTGTATTAAACTTTTACTACAAGATCATTTTCATTATTTCTGACATTAGAATGTGATTATTGGGCAATAAAACCGTCTTTCATATATCAGAGGTGATCACATATAGCAGCGGCCTCATCACCTAATTAAAGCAATAACCCTAATTTATCATGGCCCTGCTGTTCCAGATGAAGCCTGGACATTCAGCCCTGTTTATCTAGAGGCATTCCAATCTAATATTTATTGCTGGGATTGATCATGGAGGACAAAGGAAATGTGTCAGCTCCCTTCGGGCAGAATTCACAGCCGACCACAGGATGACATCTCAGCTGCTGTTTTTGAAGTGTATTTCCAGGCCCTGTTCTTGATTGCAAATATCTATTTACAGTGGTGTAACTTAAAGCTCATGGGCCCCAATGCAAAAGCTCCAATGGGGCCCCCAATTAATGCAAGGTTTTAATACCAATGGCTTTTTATATAGGTCACAGGGACTTTTGTGACTCCCTCAGGGGCCAGGGAGTGATTGCAACCCCTGCACCTATTGCATTTACACCCCTATCTATCTGTTATCTATCTATCTAAATATAAAAAAAGTTGAAAAGCGGTACTATCAAGCAGTATGTGGAAAAATGGGTGCATAGACCGATCCTCAATACACTACAAAAAAGATGATGACAGCACTCCTTCTTAGAAAAAATATAGTGATTTATTAGGCCATATGGGCTCCTGCGATGTTTTGGCTCAAGGTGTGAGCCTTTCTTAAGCCTTGGCACATAATAATGGAGACCGCTAAGGGTACTTATTCCCTCATTGCTGTTTTAAAACAGCGATTGGGAATAAGGCTGTAGCATCCTCCAGAGTCAAAAAATCTCCAGGGCCTTGGCTACCGGGGATAGCTGAGACCCCAGAGAACATGATCAGGGCTGGATTTTATGGTGTCCGATCACGTGATCGCCATTATTCACTGATCACACAAAAAAAGTGTGCCAGCTGTTTCAATGATTTCTTTCTTCTGACATGACATACATGTCAGAGGAGAGAGAAATGATGCCTCCCGAGACTCCCTGGTACCTCCGGCATCCCCTGGTCCCTCCTGATCAGTCCCCAAGCCCGACATCATCTTCCTGGAAGAAAAAATGGCGGACGCATGAGAAGTGCCACTGCCGAGATCTGCCGGCCAGTAACCAGCATCAATAGGAAATTAACCTATTGATTCCTTTTGATGACTGTGATAGACCCCATATCAGTGATAAAAAAAGAGTACCGTAAATCAAATTCCCTTTGTCACCCCCTTAGTTAGATAAAAAAGCTAAAATATATTTTTTTTCAATTTGTTGCAGTTCAGCTTAGTGTTGGGGTTGGGTTTAGGGTTGGGATTAGGGTTAGGGCTGTTTTAGGGTTAGGGGTGTGTTAGGGTTAGGGTTGTGGTTAGAGTTGGAGTTATGGTTGTGTTAGGGTTAGGGTTGTGTTAGGGTTGGGGTTGGAGTTACGGTTGTGTTAGGGTTAGGGTTGTATTAGGGTTGGGGTGTGTTAGGGCTAGGGTTGGGGTTAGGGTTCGAGTTACAGTTTTGTTAGGGTTAGGGTTGTGTTAGGGTTAGGGGTGTGTTATGGTTAGGGTTGTTGTTAGAGTTGGAGTTAGGGTTGTGTTACGGTTAGAGTTGTGGTTAGGGTTGGGGTTAGAATAGTTTTTTTTCCAAACGTAAAAAAAATGACAACTAGTTTTGAGCTCAAGTGCTCACTACTCAAGTTTGCATCGGGTGCTCAAGTATGCACAGAATAATGCAGATCCCCGCATGTTTTTTTTGGGTGTCTAATAGCCGCAAAACATGCAGGGCGGGGACTTGAGCATGTCACTCAAGCACTTGCGGGGTTCCCGATGCAAACTGGAGCAGTGAGCACTTGCACTGGAGCAGTGAGCACTTGCGCTTGAGCGCAGTATCGGAATGCTCAACACTAGCTGTCATATTGAATATGCCGTCATTAGTGTTGACACTAATGACGGCATATTCAATATGACAACTAGTGTTGAGCATTCCGATACTGCAAATATCGGGTATCGGCCGATATTCGCGGTATCGGAATTCCGATACTGAGTTCCGATACTTTTAGCATATCGAATACCGGAATCGGAAGTTCCCATAATGCTATAATCCAGTTTGATTTGATTCAGCCAATGAGGAATCCTAAGAAGTGTGGGCACATCCTGTTAGGCATGTAGGCATGTTAACTAATGGCATGGGTGTGATTGGCTGCTGAAATGATGTCATGATGCACTATAAAAGCCGCCGCCATTTTGGGTTCACTCTGCTGTGAATTCAGTTAGGGACAGGACGCTGCTCTTCTGACTCTGAGGGACAGTTAGAGATAGCGATTTGCTATATTGTGCTTTACCCAGGCTACTTTAGCAACCCCTGTGTGAAGCTTTCTTTTGCCTTGCAGCGCTGTTCACAGCTATCTGCAAGGTCTGTGTGTGTGAATGCAGCTTACGGTGTAGTGTGTTCTGCAGCCACCTCTGGTTGTAGTCCGCTCAGCATGCGTCACTGCCTCATACATTGTCCTTTTTTGCTGTAGTGCTGCTTATTTTTCCTGAATTTCTCCTATTAGTGTGCTTCCAACCGTATCCAGCTAGATTGGTTGCAAACACTATATAGGAGTAGATAGAGGAGCCTTTTTGCTGGCTTTTGCCCTGCAGCCCCAGCCAGATTAGTATTAGCCTATTTTTTGGAGCCTCATCTATTGCATTGTAGGTTACATTCCTGCATTGTAATAGCTCCAAAAAGTTTGTGATACTATCACGTTCACATCTTTGGTCACATCTTTTTTGTTTCTTTGAAAAAAAAAACACGTAAATAAAGTTCACCAAACACTCCACTTTACAGTTGTGTAGGCGACATTAGCTCATATTAAAGTGTAGTCCACACACTTTATAAAATTAGTGTTTCTTATACCTGTTAGCAGCTGTTCAGGAATAAGCACACTAAGCCCTTAGTACTTTTCTGCCTATCTTTATCAGTCTACCAAGATGAAGAAGGCAGGGAATAAGGCACGTGGTCGTGGGCGTGGAGTTTCAGCAGGGAGAGGACATGGGGATTCTGTGCCTGCTGCGGGCACCAGTGACTCAGCATCCCCCAGTTTTAACAGGGAACAGTCCTTTATGCGCAGCTTTGTAGGAGCTCGCCGTACCCCACTGCTGCGGGAGGAACAAATTGAAGCCGTTGTCGGATGGATGGCAGCTAACGCATCGACTTCAATTACTTCCACATCCTCTCAGGTCCAGAGCACTGAAGAGCAACCATCTGTCTCTTCACCACCTGCCAAATTGCCCAGGCAGTCAGAGAGCCCTGGACAGGAGCCATCTCATTCTATACTTCTGTTTTCTGAATCTCTTGGCTTGGAAAGAGGGGGCCAGCCAAGTAGCATTCTAGAATGTGAAGAAGAGGGAGTATGCAGTGATGCGCAACAGCTTTGTCTCTCTGAATCTGAAGAGGCGGGTGGGCCAGTGCCTATGGTCAGCACACCTCAGTACGCATCTGATGATGAGACTCAGGTGCCACTTTCTGGTGCGTACTGTGCTGGCGAGACTACCCAGGAGAAGCAGGTGTTTGAAGATGGTAGTGTAGATGATGAGGTCCTTGACCCATCATGGCGTGAGGAACAGGAAGGTGGTGGGAGCAGCTCTGAGGAGGAGATTCCCGAACGGCCAAGACAGGAGGGAGAGGGAGGGGGCAGACTTGGTTGCCTGTAGCCTCCACTTCGGCACACATTAGGAGCATTCCTCTTCCAAAACCCAAAACGGGCGCTCCCAGAACTTGCAGTGCGTGGTCCTTTTTTGACACAGTTGCAGATGACATTTGCTTTGTCAAATGCAAGCTGTGTAATCAGAAAGTCAAAAGAGGGAAAAGTGTCAGCAACCTCAATACCACAAATATGTGGAAACATGTGCGGACCAAGCATGTGGTGGAGTTACAAAGACACACTGAAGACGTAGGCCAACCTACAGCACCACCTACCACCTATTCAGCTCGTGTTTTAGCCTCTTCCTCCAGCTCACACACAGCTGGTTCGGCTTCCTCACAGGATCGCCATGGAAGAACCTCTGGCACTGTTGTACAGAGACCCAGTGTAATTACACCCACAGCACCACGTTCCCTGTCATCCTCACACTCCCAGACCACTCTACAGCCATCGGTAGCACAGGCATGGCAGAAAAGGCGGCCATAGTCGGCAAACCATCCCAGAGCACAGGCTCTGAATGCTGGCATTGCAAAACTACTGGCCCTTGAAATGCTCTCATTCAGGCTGGTGGAGACTGACACCTTCCGTAACTTCATGGCATTGGCAGTCCCACAATACACCGTGCCCAGCCGCTTTTATTTCAGCAGGCAAGCCGTCCCTGCCCTGCAAAAGCATGTGGAGGGAAAATTTAAACATGCGCTACTAAACGCCGTCAGTAGCAAGGTCCACCTGACCACCGATGCGTGGACCAGTAACAATGGACAGGGACGATACCTTTCCCTCACTGCCCATTGGGTAAATGTTGTGGAGCCGGGTACAGATCTTGAGAGTGGCGCTGTACGTGTTCTGCCAACTCCAAGGATTGCAGGAATCCAGTCTGTACACATTGAGTCCTCCTCATACTCCAGTTCCTCAGAATCAGCGCTGCAGGAGCTGTCACGGTCTACCTCCACATGGACCCGTGAACTCTTACCTGTTACAACCGATATGAGCACAGCCGTGGCCAAACGTCAACAGGCCGTACTGAAATTAATTTCTTTGGGGAATCGAAGCCACACAGCGCAGGAGCTCTGGAATGCCATCAAGCAGGAGAGCGACGTGTGGTTTGTGCCAGCGAATCTCCGGCCAGGCTTGGTAGTGTGTGACAATGGCCGAAATCTGGTGGCAGCTCTGGGCCTAGGAAACCTCACTCACATCCCATGTCTGGCACATGTGCTCAATTTGGTCGTGCAGAGTTTTTTGAGGGACTATATAATAATAATAATAATCTTTATTTATATAGCGCCAACATATTCCGCAGCGCTTTACAGTTTAGGTATTATTTTGCAAACCTAGAGAATGTGGAGTTTTGCACACAGGACCTTTCTATTAGAACATGTGATAGAAGGTAATATCGTCGTTGGTCTCTATGGAACATAGGCATTGTAGTAATGCTCACAGGACCTTTGGCTTGCTCATGTGATCTACATTGCAGTTCTCATTGGTCAGCACTAAGTATAAGGTTTGCACTATGCTAGTAATTTCCAGCTGTGATAAAGACCCTTGTAGGGTCGAAACGCGTAGCTGTTGTCTCAGTGCCTCATAGCACATCCATCCACTCCTGAGGAGTAAGCCGTTGTACTATTTTAATTTTTCAATAAAGCAAGAAATTTTATCAGCTGGAATGCCCCTTATGTTTCTGTCTACTCCATGATTGACCCTGGGCTCCAACACCGCCAGTTGCTGCTCAGAAGTGCCGTCTGCACAGAGAAAAACACTAGCTCCTGTGTTAGTGGGGTTCAGTACCGCCAGCTGCTCCCCTGCTGTGTGTCCAGCAATATCTCCTGCTCTGTCCACATTCACACTACTCCAGATTTTAAACTTGCTCCAATAAGGCCTCTTGGTACACTCTGTTTCTACTGTAATCTCTGGGCTCCAACACCACCAGTTGTTGCTCAGAAGTAAACACTAGCTCCTGTGTTAGTGAGGTTCAGTAACGTAAGCTGCTCCCCTGCTGTGTGTCCGGCAATATCTCCTGCTTCCTCCACATTCATCCCAACATCAGATATTAAACTTGCTCCAATTAGGCCTCAGCCTACTCCATGATTGACCCTGGGCTCCAATACCGCCAGTTGCTGCTCAGAAGTGCCGTCTGCACAGAGAAAAACACTAGCTCCTGTGTTAGTGGGGTTCAGTAACGTCAGCTGCTCCCCTGCTGTGTATCCGGCAATATCTCCTGCTCCCTCCACATTCATCCCAACATCAGATATTAAACTTGCTCCAATTAGGCCTCAGCCTACTCCATGATTGACCCTGGGCTCCAACACCGCCAGTTGCTGCTCAGAAGTGCCGTCTGCACAGAGAAAAACACTAGCTCCTGTGTTAGTGGGGTTCAGTAATGCCAGCTGCTCCCCTGCTGTGTGTCCGGCAATATCTCCTGCTCCCTCCACATTCATCCCAACATCAGATATTAAACTTGCTCCAATTAGGCCTCAGCCTACTCCATGATTAACCCTGGGCTCCAACACCGCCAGTTGCTGCTCAGAAGTGTCTTTGGCACAGGTACTCCCTCCTGCCCAGCCTGGTTCCAGCACGCCAGCTAGTGTCAACGTGATTTTGGCACCAATACATTGTCCTGTCGTGTTGCGGTCGGGTTAGCCGACTCTATGGTGCCTGCAGTTTAGGTGCTTCCTATGTGGGCTGCGGGATCTGGCAATAAAGGCTGGTTCCGTAGTGCCAATAGGACAAGCACCCCCTGTAGGACTGTGGGTTTCGGTAACTGCGGCCGGCTCGCGGCCTTGCAACTTTGTTTTTCATGGATACCTTCTGCTACCCATCCGGGTTCCAATACCATCAGCTGGTTCTCGGCAGTGCCTTTGGCTTAGGTGCCTCCTTCTCGGTATCCGAGTGCCAGCAACGTCTGCTGGTCCTTGGTAGTGCTTTCTGGTACAGTTACCTCCTGCTTAGTAACCGGGCTCCAGTACCATCAGCTGGTCCTCGGTAGTGCCATTGGCTCTTGTTCCTTCTGCTGCCCCTCCGGGTTCCAGCACCATCAGCTGGTCCTCGGTAGTTCCATTAGCTCTTGTAGCTTCTGCTACCCATCCAGCTTCCAGTACCGTCAGCTGGTTCTCGGCAGTGCCTTTGGCTTAGGTGCCTCCTTCTCGGTATCTGAGTTCCAGCAACGTGTGCTGGTCATTGGTAGTGCTTTCTGGCACAGGTACCTCCAGCTTAGTAACCATGTTCCAGCACTGTCAGCTGGTCCTCGGTAGTGCCATTGGCTCTTGTAGCTTCTGCTACCCCTCCGGTTTCCAGCACCGTCAGCTGGTTCTCGGCAGTGCCTTTGGCTTAGGTGCCTCCATCTCGGTATCCGAGTTCCAGCAACGTCTGCTGGTCCTTGGTAGTGTTTTCTAGCACAGGTACCTCCTGCTTAGTAACCGGGTTCCAGTACCATCAGATGGTCCTCGGTAGTGCCAATGGCTCTTGTTCCTTCTGCTGCCCCTCCGGTTCCAGCACCGTCAGCTTGTTCTTGGCAGTGCCTTTGGCTTAGGTGCCTCCATCTCGGTATCCGAGTTCCAGCAACGTCTGCTGGTCCTTGGTAGTGCTTTCTAGCACAGGTACCTCCTGCTTAGTAACCGGGTTCCAGTACCGTCAGCTGGTCCTCAGTAGTGCCATTGGCTTTTGTTCCTTCTGCTACCCCTCCGGGTTCCAGCACCGTCAGCGCCTTTGGCTTATGGGTCGCCCTCTCACACCCAGGGCAGCGGGGTACTCGGTACCGGGCCGGTGTCAAGGTGGGAATGTGTCACAGCAGCAGTGACCTGGTCTGTGGCCCTGGGCGCCCAATATCAATGGCGGTGATGTTAATGGTGTTAAAGTTTATTAGAATAGTTCGTGACGCCACCCGTGGTGTTTGGCAAGTAAGATGTTAAGCCAACGCTGCATGCAGATCCGCTGGGACTGATGGTGTGGTGTAGCTCCCCACAGGTGGAGCTGTAGTCCCAGGGCAGTGTAGGTGCAATGGATGAGGAGAGCCGCAGAATGGTATAGATGTTGTTACCCAGGTGTAGCGGTGCTGGAATAACTGGAGGACACCAGGATGTGCGGTTCCAAGGCTTTACTCACTGTTTGCAGTTCACACACGCATGCCTCCGTACTGTGTTCTCCAGGTCAGGGCTCCAGCCAACCTCCAGGCCAGATAGGGTTCTCCCTTCCACACTCCGCCAATATGTACCTTCACTGAACGACTCCTCCAATGTGCCTTTAGGTGTGAAGCACTCCAGTACTTAGTTACCCTGGAATGCCTCTCTCTAGGTGTTCCTAGTCTCTACTTGTATGACAGACAGCTGTAGCCTGCTTCGGGGACTCCTCACTGCATCCCGGCTCTCTATTCAGTTGCTGTTGTGTCCCAAGTCTATGATGGGAGCAAGGCGTTAGTGGCTCACTACTCCTCCGGTGTCTGTTGCCGGACATAAAGATCCAATCAACCTCGGGGACCGGGCCCCAGCCTTTGCGCTCTGGACTGGAAGGGTTCTATATCTTTCTTCAACCATCTTCCCACTGTCCTTCTACTCCTTCGTTCCGATCTGTTCTATCTCTCTTATGGAAGGTTAGGTTATCAATCTTATCAGTCTCTTTCTCTGGTCTTCCTCGTGCCAGCAGCCCAGATCACTGGGACCTGCTGCAGCACGTCCTTCAGACACCCATCTTCACTCTTCTCTCTCTCTCTCCAACTAACTAACTCACTCTCACTCTTCCCACTCTTTTGTATCATCTCACTCCACCCGCCTCCCAGCACATCTCGTGTTACGAAGCAGGGTTCCACGAGGGGTTCTCTGCTAACCCCCAGCCTGAAGCCGTTAGGTGGCCCCACTGAACTATCCTGTATGTGGAATGCAGGTGTGGAGCGTGGTCAGGAGTTCCCACCTTACCTGGATGGTGGGGCACTACACCTTAGGAGAAGGTGCAGTACCTCTGTGGCGACTGAAGCCTCAGGGGCGCCACACTTAGGTGCCTCCATCTCGGTATCTGAGTTCCAGCAACGTCTGCTGGTCCTTGGTAGTGCTTTCTAGCACAGGTACCTCCTGCTTAGTAACCGGGTTCCAGCACCGTCAGCTGGTCCTCGGTAGTTCCATTGGCTCTTGTAGCTTCTGCTACCCATCTGGGTTACAGCACCGTCAGCTGGTTCTCGGCAGTGTCTTTGGCACGGGTACTCCCTCCTGCCCAGCCTGGTTCCAGCACGCCAGCTGTTTCCGGATAGTGTCAATGTCACTTTGCCACCAATACATTGTCCTGTCGTGTTGCGGTCGGGTTAGCCGACTCTATGGTGCCCACAGTTTAGGTGCTTCTTATGTGGGCTGAGGGATCTGGCAATAAAGGCTGGTTCCGTAGTGCCAATAGCACAAACACCCCCCTGTAGGACTGTGGGTTTCGGTAACTGCGGCCAGCTCGCAGCCTTGCAACTTTGTTTTTCATGGGTACCTTCTGCTACACATCCGGGTTCCAGTACCGTCAGCTGATTCTCAGCAGTGCCATTGGCTTAGGTGCCTCCTTCTCGGTATCCGAGTGCCAGCAACGTCTGCTGGTCCTGGGTAGTGCTTTCTGGCGCAGGTTCCTCCTGCTTAGTAACCGGATTCCAGCACGATCAGCTGGTCCTCGGTAGTGCCATTGGCTCTTGTAGCTTCTGCTACCCCTCCAGTTTCCAGCACCGTCAGCTGGTTCTCGGCAGTGCCTTTGGCTTAGATGCCTCCATCTCGGTATACGAGTTCCAGCAACATCTGCTGGTCCTTGGTAGTGCTTTCTAGCACAGGTACCTCCTGCTTAGTAACCGGGTTCCAGTACCGTTAGCTATTCCTCGGTAGTGCCATTGCATCTTGTTCCTTCTGCTGCCCCTCCGGGTTCCAGCACCGTCAGCTGGTTCTCGGCAGTGCCTTTGGCTTAGGTGCCTCCATCTCGGTATCCGAGTTCCAGCAACGTCTGCTGGTCCTTCCTAGCACAGGTACCTCCTGCTTAGCAACCGGGTTCCAGTACCATCAGCTGGTCCTCAGTAGTGCCATTGGCTCTTGTTCCTTCTGCTACCCATTCGGGTTCTAGTACCGTCAGCTGGTTCTCGGCAGTTCCTCAGCCTTCTTGTACCTTCTGCTACATTTCCAAGTTCAAGCTTTTTGAAATGGTTTTTGGTAATCACTCTGGATCTCCCTGACGACGACCCTGAAGACGACGACCCTGAAGACCACCCCGAAGAAGACGACGACACCTAAGATGATGACCCTGAAGACGACGACCCTGAAGACCACCCCAAAGAAGACGACGACCCCAAAGATGACGACCCTGAAGATGACAACCCTGAAGACCACCCTAAAGAAGACCAAAAAGATGACCCTGAAGAAGATGACCAAGAGGACAAAGAACATGAAGACAACCACCAAGATGCAGAACAACAAGAGACAGAAGACCAAGAAGCAGAAGAACAAAAAGCAGAAGAACATTAAGCATAAGACTAAAAATCAGAGCAAAAGATATTATCTAAATTATAAGCAGAAGAAGATTAAGCAGTGTATGGTGGTGAGTCCGTTCCTCCTCGTGGTGCCCCTGGAAAATGCCTGCTGCTGCAGGCCAAACTGAACGAGGACAAATCCTGTTGTAAATCTTTTGTGACAGGCAGAACGGAAGGTGTAATCTTCAAACTTTTATAGATAACAACTACAGGAATGCCTGTCACAAATAAGAATATGATGAAGAGGAAGAATAGGAAGAAGATGAAGAAGTAGAATATGAAGAAGAATAATAGTTGAGTAAGAAGAATATGAAGAATGTAAAAAAAAGAATAATAGGAAGAAGGTGAAGAAGTAGAAGATGAATAAGGTGAAGAAGAAGTTGATGAAAAAGATGCTGCTGCTGCTGAGGATCATGAAGGAGAAAGTGTGGGAGAAGTAAAAAAGAAGGTAAAGAGCATGGAAGTAGTGAAACATACATATCTGACAAAATATAAAAAAGGTTAACATAGTCAATATCTTTGTAACTCCGAACGTCCTAAAAAAATTTTTTATTCCTGCTATTCCATTTGATTGGGCTAAACCTCTATGCCTTTAATGTCTCCTCCACATCCCCCAATACATTCTACATTATTCTTAGTTGTTTTTGTTCATGTAGAATTAGCCTACAAGGAAAGAAAGGGTTTATTTTAATTCCGATATTTGTCCCATTGACTTGCATTGGTTTCCTGTATCGGAATCGTCGATATCCGATACTTTTTGGGTATCGGTCCGATCCAATCTGATCCGATATTTCACGATATCGGAAGGTATCGCTCAACACTAATGACAACCTAATGTTATCAAATTCTGTAACGTATCTGTAGGTTCAAAATGCTCACTATATCCCTGGATAAAATCCTTGAGGAAAGTGGTTTACAAAATGGGGTCACTTGTGGGGGTTTCCCACTGTTAAGGCACATCAGGGGCTCTCCAAACCCAACATGGCATCCACTAATAATTCAAGCAAATTTTACTTTGAAAAAGTCAAATGACGCTCTTTCCCTTCCGAGCCCTGCCGTGCGTCCAATTAATAGATTTCCCCTACAAATAAGGTATCGGAGTATTCAAGAGAAATTGCACAACAAATTTTGGCATCCATTTTCACCTGTTACCCTTGTGAAAATAAACAAGTTTGGGTCTTTAGTAAAAATTTTTGTGAAATGTTCATTTTTTCCCTCCACATTTAAGCATTTAAGCGCCTGAAGGGTTAATAAACTTCTTGAATGTGGTTTTGAGCACCTTGAGGGGTGCAGTTTTTAAAATGGTGTCACTTTTGAGTACTTTCTGTCATATAGACCACTCAAACTCACTTCAAATGTGATGTGGTCCCTACAAAAATGGTTTTGTAAATTGTTTAGGAAAAATGAGAAATCGCTGGTCAAATTTTAACCCTTCTAACTTCCTAACAAAAAAAACTATGTTTTCAAAATTGTGCTGATGTAGACATGTGGGAAATGTTATTTATTAACTACTTTGTGTGATATAACTCTCTGATTTCAGGGCATAAGACTTAAAACTTTGAAAATTGTTGAATTTTCAAAATTTTTGCTAAATTTCCATTTTTTCCACAAATAAATGAAAGTCATATCAAATAAATATTACCGCTATCATGAAGTACAATATGTCGTGAAAAAACATTCTCAAAATCAGTGGGATGCATTGAAGCGTTCCAGAGTTATTCTCTCGTAAAGTGACACTGGTCAGAATTGTAAAATTTGGCTTGGTCATTAAGGTCAAAATTGCCTCAGTCATTAAGGGGTTAATGTCACCATAATTTCTACAATTCAATAGTAAAATAAGCTAAAATAATTTTGCGGGGTGAAATAACAATAATAAAACTAAAATAATATGGTTGCATAAATATGAACACTATCTTATAATTGGGGATGTGGTTGTGTTCAAAATAAGTCAATCACATATACCCTCAAGTTACATAGTAGTCAGAGCTTGGCCATCATCATTTACAGGGTTTCTGATTAACCCCATAGAAGGTTTTGCTGTTCTTGGAGGATTTTCTTGACATTTTCTTAGTTGCTTTTTTACAGCAAAAGTCATGGTCCATAAACAGCTGAAAACACAGCAAAGGTATCTTATTGTTTAATGTTATCAGGCTGGAGAAGGGTATAAAAATATTTTCAAGGCATTAGATCTACCATGGAATAATGTGAATATGTCATCCAGAAATGGCTTAAAAAAATGACTTTAGCTAGAACTGGACATTCCTCAAAAGTTGATGAAAAGTCAAGAAGAAAATTGTTCCTGGAAGCTGCCAACAGGCTGACAGCAACATTAAAGGAGCTGCAAAAACTTCTGGTAAGTCCTAGTTGGGTACTTTATGTGACAACAATCTCTCTTATTCTTCATATGTCTGGCCTGTAGAGTTAGGGTAGCAAGGAGGAAGCCTTTTCTTGTGAAAAAAACATTCAAGTCAAGCTATGTTTTGGTAAAACCTTTATTAAGTCTGCCAAAAGCTTGTGAGAAAATGTGTTATGGTCTGATGAGAACAATTTAGTACTTTTGGGGCATTTTTTTAAAAGGTACAAAGTCAATACTGTGCATCACCAAAATAGCACCATACCCACAGTGAAGCATAATGGAGACAGTATTATGCTTTGAGGCTGTTTTTTGGTCAAGGTGGAGTAAATTATGAACATTTGCAAATAGCATCAATTTTGTAATAAACCCTTCAGTCTTGTGCTAAAAACATTGTCAACTACGTTAAGTGACCTCCAAATCAGCAAAAGAATGGCTTCACCAGAAGAAGATGGAGGATCTAGAATTGTCCAGCTCCAGGAGCCCCTACCTGAATTCAAGTGACAATCAATGAGTGAAGAGAGCGCTGTACACAGGAGATTCCACCACAATGCGTGTAGAATAGATACTGCAAGGAAGAACATTTTCAGTATATCAATTGAACTGTACAGACTATAGTCGACATTAAACACAGAAAAAGCTAAGGAATTCTTCTTGGTATGATAATTTTTACATGACAAAAGCCTGGTATTTTAACAGGGGTGTGTAGACTTTTTGTATCTACGGTATACGGACACTCTCATGTTGTTGCTACACTTGTATGGGCACTAATATGGTGGTGTTAGGTGTCGGATTCCTGGCACTGCACAGCGGGAATCCAGAGCCAGACATCCTGCGGTCTCCCATTCTCCTCCAACCGCTTAGACGCCTGCTCAGCAATCACAGCGAGCCACGCATTCTCCTCAGACTCGTTCTGTGAGCCTGGATGTTGCTGCTACCTCCGGTGCAGCAATGGTAGCGCAACCTGCTTTGCAGGGAACCGCTCCAGAGGCTAAGTCCTTGTGCCGTGCTACTGGGCATGCCCGCAATGTGCCCTCTCAGTGGAGAGCAGGGGTCACATGTGCAGGTCCTGTGTCAGATCTGATTGGTCCTTCTCAAAGTATTGGAAGGTCCCGGAAGCGCATGGCTATTAAAGCCCCGCATGGCGGCTCGGCCATGCGCTAGTGTAGCATATTATTCTGTGTGTGTATGGTGATGGATGCATGGACTGGTGTCTGACTCATTATGAAACCCCTACCCTCTGATATTACGAGTGGTGACTGAGTGTGTATAGTCAGCTCCAGGGTTGTGGCAAGCTACACGCCACTTGCTCCACGCCTACACTAGCGTCCGTCGGCGCCCGGTCCTTGGCACCGACGCTTGCGGCTTTCTCTGCCGCTGCGCTGTAGTAACAGCAGCTATTGGTGTTCGCGGCCGCGACGCCACACGCAGGCCTCTGTGACGCTAACAGGGCCCGCGCCTTTGCTTTAGTGTTCGCCAAGCGACTGTGTTTGTACGGAGCCGCCCTTGGCGTTCGGGTGACGTTAACCCGAGCGCAGTACCGCACCTACTAGGTGCATCTGCCATTGTTCAGCAGCGGTCTTGTCACCTACCGCACGGTGGACCCCGGGCGGCTAACGCACCTACTATTATTTATACTTGGTGCGTTCCGCCGACCCTAACATTACACTAGCGTCAGGGTCTGGCTGGCAATGGCAGACGTGCAGCAGCTGCAGCGCTACATTCGGCAGCTGGAGAGCAGGTTGGCGGCTATTGAGAGCACCAACTCAGCTGCGAATGCTGCGCTAGCTGCTGCCCAGACAGTCGCCGAGGCTGTCTCACGTGCGCCCACACTTTTGCCCTCGCCGACAATTTCTCGCCTCCCGCTCCCCGATAAGTTTTCGGGTGACAGCGCCACCTGCAGGGGATTCGTTAGCCAGTGCTCCATTCAGCTGGAGTTGCTGGCTGCACGGTTTCCTACAGAGCGGGCTAAGGTGGGGTTTATTGTCTCCTTGTTGTCTGGCCGGGCATTACAGTGGGTCACGCCATTGTGGGAACGTGATGATCCCGTGGTTCAGGGACCTGCTCAGTTCCTCGCGGCTCTGAAGCAAGTCTTCTTGGGACCACGGGTCACACACAATACGGCTCTCCAACTGTTATCCCTAACACAAGGCTCACTCTCGGTTAGCCATTATGCTGTCCGGTTTCGGACACTGGCTTCCGAGTTAGAGTGGCCGAACAAAGTCTTAGTCACGGTGTTTTGGAGAGGCCTGGCTGAGCCCGTCAAGGATGCTCTAGCCACTAGGGAGATTCCCACAAGTCTGGAGGAAATGATCGCCGTTTCCACCCGCATCGATCTCCGCTACACGGAGCGCGGGTTGGAACGAGCGCAATCCAGACGTAGGGTTAATTTGGCCCCCACCTTTACCGTGCCGCTGGAGGACCCCGCACAAGAGCTCTCTTCCTCTGAGCCTATGGAGGTGTCTCGCACCGGCACTAAGCCGCGTCCGATGCGAAGCTCTGTGCGCTGTTATCAGTGCCGACAGTTTGGCCATTCGGCTGGCACATGTCCTCAGCGACCGAAAAGACGACCACATCCAGTGGTCGTAGGTGGAGGTCAATCCAAAGTGGGACCCTTTTCACCCAAACCGGTGTTCCGGGATACTTTAGATAGTGGGTCCTCCACCTGGGAGGCAGAGGTCACCCTGGATTCCGGGGCCGAGGGGAACTTTATGTCCTCGACTTTTACCCAGAGTCACGTTATCCCTCTGGTGTTACTCTCGCAACCTCTGTCCATTAGGGTGGTAAATGGGGCACCGTTATCGTCTCAGGTGACCCATCAGACAGTCCCACTCGGACTCTCTATTTCACCCTCACATCAGGAGACTGTCCCTGCTTATCATGCCCAATGGCATCGATCAGGTGCTCCTCGGAATTCCCTGGCTTCGTTGCCACTCCCCTCACGTTGACTGGGTTCCGGGGAGGATACTGGGCTGGGGCAAGGACTGTGAGGGAAGGTGTCTGAGGGGCAGTGTTCAGCTGGCTTCCACTGAAGTGCCTGCGGATCTCTCCGCGCTCCCCAGGCCCTACCACCAATATGCGGACGTCTTCTCTAAGAAGTCTGCGGAGACGCTCCCGCCACACCGTTCCTATGATTGCCCGATCGATCTCCTGCCAGGTACAGAGCCTCCCCAAGGCTGTGTTTATCCGTTATCACTCCCTGAGATGGAGGCTATGTCTCAATATATCCGGGAGAACCTGGCTAGGGGTTTTATCAGGAAATCTGTGTCACCGGCTGGTGCATGGTTCTTCTTCGTACAGAAGAAGAATGGAGAGTTACGTCCCTGCATTGACTACAGAGGCCTCAATGCTATCACGGTTAAAAACAAATACCCCCTACCGTTGATCGCGGAGTTATTTGACAGGTTGCGGGGGGCCCGGATCTTTACTAAATTAGATCTGCGGGGGGCATACAACCTGATCCGCATTCGCGAAGGAGACGAATGGAAGACAGCTTTTAATACCAGGGATGGCCATTACGAATACCTGGTTATGCCCTTTGGCCTTTGTAATGCGCCAGCTGTCTTCCAAGATTTTGTCAACGACGTCTTCCGCGACATGCTCTCTACCTTGGTGGTGGTCTATCTGGATGACATACTCATCTTTTCGCCAGATTTGACCACCCACCGGAGAGACGTCTGCAGGGTCTTCGACCGTCTACGGGCGAACTCGCTATTCGCCAAGCTGGAGAAGTGCCAGTTTGAGCTGGAGTCCTTGTCTTTCCTGGGCTATATCATCTCGGCCCAGGGGCTGGCCATGGATCCTGCCAAACTGCAAGCGGTAATGGACTGGCAAGAACCCCATTCCCTCAAAGTGGTGCAGCGCTTTTTGGGGTTCGTGAATTACTACCGCCAGTTCATACCACACTTTTCCACACTGGTGGCTCCTTTGGTTGCTCTCACCAAGAAAGGAGCTAACCCCAATGCTTGGTCGGAACAGGTCTCCAAAGCCTTCTCGGCTATAAAATCGCATTTTGCTGGCGCTCCCATATTACATCATCCCGATGTGGATAAGCCGTTTATCCTTGAGGTAGGCGCTTCTTCCGTCGGTGCAGGAGCAGTCCTTTATCAAAAGGATGCTCAAGGTCGAAAGCATCCCTGCTTCTTCTATTCCAAGACCTTCTCACCGGCGGAGAAAAATTACTCCATCGGCGACAGGGAGCTGCTAGCCATGAAGTTGGCCTTTTCCGAGTGGAGACATCTCCTGGAAGGAGCCCGGTTCCCCTTTCAGGTATATACAGACCATAAAAACCTGGTCTACCTACAGACGGCCCAACGCCTGAATTCCCGTCAGGCCAGGTGGTCGCTCTTCTTTTCCCGATTCCGCTTCACCCTGCACTACCTCTCTGGAGAGAAGAACGTCCGTGCGGATGCTCTCTCACGCTCGGTGGTCTCAGCGGAAGAAGGAGAAGCTGAGCCTCGGTTAATTCTCCCGCCGGAGAGATTTACGACCGTGGCTCCAGTCGCTCTCGAGTCAGTACCACCGGGCAAGACCTTGGTGCCTCCTCAGCTATGGCCGGAGGTCCTCGCCTGGGCACATGCCTCCAGGGTGGGTGGCCATTTTGGCAATAAACGGACCACCGAACTCCTGGCAAGGTCATATTGGTGGCCACATATGGCTCGAGATGTCAAGGAATACGTGCAAGCATGCGTCTCGTGTGCTCGGAACAGACCCTCTATACAGAGGCCGGCGGGGTTGTTGTTTCCCCTGCCAGTGGCGGATAGACCATGGGAGATGGTTGGCATGGATTTCATAGTTGGCCTGCCCAAGTCTGGTGGCAGTACGGTCATCTGATTGGTCACCGACCATTTTTCCAAAATGGTGCATCTGGTGCCACTCGCACGCCTGCCTTCCTCTTGAGGTCTGGCCACCTTGTTCATTAAGCACGTATTCCGTTTACATGGCATGCCAGACAAAATCGTGTGTGACCAAGGTCCTCAGTTTGCGTCTCGGTTTTGGAGGGAGCTCTGCAGTTTACTTAGCATCGAGCTAAATCTATCCTCCGCCTATCATCCCGAGACGAATGGCTTGGTCGAGAGAGCCAATCAGACCTTGGTCACCTATTTACGGCATTTTGTCTCTGCCAGGCAGGATGACTGGGCATCTTTGCTACCTTGGGCTGAATTTGCCCTAAACAATGGGGTGGCTGATTCCACTGGTCAGATGCCCTTTCTCCTAAACTATGGTCAACATGCACGCGTCCCTGTCCCGATGCCAGTGTCCTCCACTGACTCCAGGGTGGCAGACTGGGCAGTGGAGGCCCGGGACATTTGGGATCGCACTCAGGATGCTATCCGGGCATCTAAAGAAAGGATGAGGGCGTCCGCCGACACGCATCGGCGGCCCGCGCCAAGCTTCTCCCCTGGAGACATGGTATGGCTCTCTACCCGAAATATTAAACTGCGGGTCGAGTCTCCCAAGTTCGCACCGCGATACATTGGACCATTCAAGGTCCTAGAGCGACTTAGCTCGGTGGTCTACCGCCTGGCTCTTCCTCCACATTTGGCCATTTCGGACGTGTTCCATGTGTCCCTCCTCAAACCAGTTCGCATGATCCGGTTTTCTGAGTCATCTGCCGGGTCATCAGACTTATCGTCTGACGAGTTTGAGGTTAACGCCATCGTGGGGCGCAGGTTTGTCCGTGGCAAAAAATTTTATTTCATGGACTGGAAGGGTCATGGTCCCGAGGCTCGGACCTGGGAGCCAGTGTAAAACATTCATGCACCGCTCCTGATCGCGGCCTTTGAGCGCAGTGAGGCTCAGAGGGGGGGGGTGTAATGTTAGGCGTCAGATTCCTGGCACTGCACAGCAGGAATCCAGAGCCAGACATCCTGCGGTCTCCCATTCTCCTCCGACCACTCAGACTCCTGCTCAGCAATCACGGCGAGCCAGGCATTCTCCTCAGACTCGTTCTGTGAGCCTGGATGTTGCTGCCACCTCTGGTGCAGCAATGGTAGCGCAACCTGCTTTGCAGGGAACCGCTCCAGAGGCTAAGTCCTCGTGCTGTGCTACTGGGCATGCCCGCAACGTGCCCTCTCAGTGTAGTAACAGCAGCTATTGGTGTTCGCGGCCGCGACGCCACACGCAGGCCTCTGTGACGCTAACAGGGCCCGCGCCTTTGCTTTAGTGTTCGCCATGCGACTCTGTGTTTGTACGGAGCCGCCCTTAGCATTCGGGTGACGTTAAACCGAGCGCAGTACCGCACCTACTAGGTGCATCTGCCATTGTTCAGCAGCGGTCTTGTCACCTACCGCACGGTGGACCCTGGGCGGCGAACGCACCTACTATTATTTATATTTGGTGCGTTCCGCCGACCCTAACAGGTGGTGCGGTTTCTATATAGGCATTGATATTGGGTTGTTAAATTATATGGTCACTGCTGTAGTAGGTACTTTTATACAAACACTGACACATGATTGCAATTGTTGTATGGGGTCTAACAAGGCCTGGACACTAATAGTCTGAGGCTCAGGATTGGTTTCCTATTTTGAATTGATTGGAACTATAATATCATGTGTTTTGGGAATTTTAAATGCTAAAAAAGAGAATATTCCGGATTTAGAAGGTAAGATACTATTGGAAACATCAGAGAGATTATTTCATTGGCAATCATCACCGGCAGTTTAGGTTGGTCTAATTGCTATTATGAGCGGCGGAGATGTAATAGAAAGGCCCATTTAAGATGTAATGTAATTGCCCATTTTTCCCGAAAATTGACGAGGCACCCATAGATATCAATATAGTGTTCCTTAGTATCAACCAGTTTTCTATAATCCAGCACTGTCAGTAGTCCTGGTATGTTCTTCTGCTAGGTCAACCTAGGATGTTTAAAAAGATTTGTAGAACCCCGATCCATTGGCCACATTTGTAGTCCATGGCCATGGACCCAAGATGTGCGAATCTCTTCCTATCTGCCAGAATCTTCAAAGCCTCTTCAGATTTGTATTTGTGACATAGCGTCTGCCACACTAATCAGGAGAGGCGTTGGGATGCCAGCAGATAAGCGACACAGGTCTCGGCATCCATGGACTACCAACCTGACCACTGGACCAGGGTTATCTCTTTGATCATCTCTCTTAGTAGGACATAGAATATTGATTTATTTTTGCAAAATGTTTGGTAAATTATTAGACCATTTGGCCAATTCCCAAAGTGTAGATTCATGGCCAAGTTTTCAATTGCAGCTGGTAAGACTGAACATCATTGTTAAAATCTGCATAATTATTTTTACGATACAAGTAGTTGGCAGCCAGGAAAGTCAGCGTCAGCACCTCTGTCTTCAGGCTTTCTAAATTATTAACCAGTATTGGCCGGGCAAATAGAAGATGCAAACTGTTTGTAGAATCCCAATTAAAGGCTCAGCAATGTTGTCATTTGCAATCATCTCACTATAAAAACAGGCCTCACACTGGCGAGGAAAATCTTTTGAACTTGTGATCTGCTGTGGGCTTGATTTGTCACATGGGGTCGCCGGTCAGGGCAGAGGTGACTGTCGTGGTCAATATGAATGTCCAAGAGGACATGATCTTTTTTTGGTGAGAGATGACATCCTCTGGAGGGATTAAGAAAGAATTAAATTCAATCAGTGATTGAAGGGTTTAACCTCATCCTTACGGGAAGAATGTGGAAGACTTACAAATTAAAGTATGTATTGGTTTCACCCCATTGTGGTCATGATCCTATTTAAACATTTTTTGGCTAGAGTCATGTGTGCAATTTTGGAAAAATGTTAGTGCAGTTTATGAGCCAAAGTCAGGAGCGTATTCAAATGGAATAAGAAATTTAAAGAAAGGACTTATACTTTACCCCAATGTAGTCATTTATGGTTTGAGCTCAAAAACTGCATCAAAAATTTCTTGGAGGATATATGTGGTGTTACATTCATTAACATCCACCATCTTTGAGCCCTAAGAGACCTCCACCACTTATTCTCCAATCAACTATTTTTTAACCCTTTTCTTAAAACTTCAGATTGTTTTAGAAAATTGGTTAGCTGTTGTAGGATACTAGGATACTAGGAATTGCTTGTAAAGCAATGAAGAAGACACAGTTCTCACTGGAGGTCTGTGGTGTAACTTGAGGCTTTTGGCCTACAATGCAAAATCTCCAACAGGATTATCAACTATAAAGGGTCTTCAATGTGTGAGGCAGTGAGGGGGATCATATATGAGGATCGATATGTATCCCCCAGGATGCGGACGGAGTCCTATTAAACCCGCTGGACTGCCTTGTGTTCACAGGAGGATGCCTGTGAGTCACAAAGCAAAATAAACGAAAGAGTGGATTGGGTACAAGTAGTGACTCATTCAGTTTGTTAGGAAAACCCATTAAGAGCTTTTATTTTTAGAGAGATTTGCCAGGTTTTTTAGTGGGGCGAATCCCTCTCTCCACACCGGGTTTTGGAAGTCACTCTATGGCCACGATTCCATTTAAATCTGTCCTTTTTTTGCTTTTTGTGTGTCAGTTTGAAGTTTGCAAGCTGCAGAGCAGGAGGCTCTGTGCACCCAGGTTTGTGTGGAGCTAACACAGAGCCAGGGACTTTCAGGCGGCTGACGCACACAAAAGACACGGCGGTGCCATTGTCCATGGCAACAGATTCTGGACTGTGTTTACGGAAACCAGGCTGCGATCCGGAGGACATCAATCCTTTGTGTGAGTTTTTTGGACATTAAAGACATTTACTTTGAACTATCCTGTGGTCCCTGCCTATCTGTCGCACTACACCGACCCCACTGCAGATATGAAGATATGGTATTGGTCTTCCTATATGGACCAAGGAAATATTTTTGGGTCACTTAGGCTCCAGGACAAAGGTGTGATTGTCTGTAATCCATGCACCCATTTTAGTTACTCTCTTGCTGGAGTGTCCAATTCCCTTCATTCAGCTAATAGGCTGAAGTGCCTGGACTCCGAACCCCACAGATCAGTTATTGATGGCGTAAAGAAGAAGGTGGAGGTTGTCTCTGAGTCCTCCAGAAAAGCAGACTTAAATAACTTTCAAGGGTAACTAGAACAGACCAGAAGTTGGAAGAACTAGCAAACTGTGCCTGTTGCACCCCAAGTGGTCAAGTAGTTCTAGATGCCCACATAATACAAATCCAGTGGACCTATGGTCCACAAATCTGGAATGGACAGTTTATACTCTGATAGCCAAGGAAGGCAGGACAGCCCTAGTGTTTTTTTTGTTGTTGTTGCGCCCTGTGTGCTTTTTCCTGCTGCATTAAAAGTGTCCAGAGAGTTTTACACCCTCAGTTATGGACTGGCTCATATATAGGACTAACATTGCACTTCATGGACGGAAGCCCTGTTCTAAGGACTGTTGATGAGCTAATGGACTGCGCCTTCGTACTATGGACTACCATTAAGCAATTGGACTGTGATGTTGTTCTTGATCCAGGGCCCTTTCCAAGAAGGGCCAGATAAATCCAATGGACTGGTTTGAGATTAAAGGACATGATGAGAATGACCGGGTAGACTCTGCTTTACAAGAAGAAGATGACCGAGAATTGTTTATAGTTAAAATGCATTACATGTGGTGTGGTGGTGAATTTGCTTTGGTGTTTTGCAGAGGACAGCCATCATTAAAGAAGGGGGAAATGTAAGGAAGTGGAGGTGTTGTCTACACTCCTCCTTTAAGATATGTGGTTATATAATAGAT
Organism: Dendrobates tinctorius; assembly: GCF_039654945.1. Classification (NCBI taxonomy): domain Eukaryota; kingdom Metazoa; phylum Chordata; class Amphibia; order Anura; family Dendrobatidae; genus Dendrobates; species Dendrobates tinctorius. The sequence goes on from NW_027361806.1 coordinate 14,140,362, forward strand.
TATGATATTTATATTTTTAATAATCTGCATTGTTAGTGATAGGGTTGTGTTCTGCCCAGCCACACCCAGTTGACAGGGATATTTAGAGTTAACAGATGGGACTAGCCCAGAGAGGAGGAGATAAGTGAGGGTACAACAGAGAGCTTCCTATCAGAACTCAAATAGGCACGATCCTGCAGTGGTAGCAGACCTCAGGTCTGGCTGAGTAGAAGAACCGCATGCAGTTGGTGCTTTTGTGGCAAGAGTTAGACGACCAAAGCAGGTAGTAAGCTCCTAAAGGAGAAGCAACAACGAGAAGGAAGCGATTAGTGTCCAGAGCAAAAGTGAGAAAAGGAAGATTATCGGGGCCTGGGGCAGGAAGTCTAGCTGCACAGTACAGAGTTGTTTGTTAGTTGGGTAACGGCATGGAAGAGGAAGGATAAGCGAGATGAAGATGAAATGCCCTGTGAGGTGGTCCAGAGGCGTCAATAAAGCAGGAAGCTAAACAGTGGCCATGTTGACATTGAAAACCCTAAGGGGAGAAGTACGTGGAACCATTGGTGGAAGAATAGGACTCTTGCTTGCTGAACTGTAGTGCCATTAATGCTGACGAGGAGGCTCCCAAAATAGTGTGCTGGGCTTCAAGAGCTAAGCGAAGTAGTCAGCGAGAGTGACCACAGGAAAGAGAAGGAAAAGTGTGTGATGATCTCCATGTCAAACCAGAAATGTCCATGAAGCTGAATGCCTACTATCTGCTGTACTGTACATGATTCCTCAAAAGTTATTCTTCAGTAAACATAAGTTTATTTATGAACTAAAGTCTCTCTCAGTGATCTCTGTAACATCTGGTCCTAGCTAGCTGAATACAAAGACATTATGCTGTCAGCAAGGGCATATACCATCAAAGCTAAAGTCCACACACCCAGCCAGGACCCTCATTTTCATGTAGCAGGCTGAGGCGTGAAGTACGAGTACCTCGCCCACAGCTATCGCCCCGACTCACTTGCAATGGTTTATACTAAAGCCTCGTGCACATGACTGTATTTTCGTTCTGACTGCAATCTAACAAACCATCAATTTGCACTTGGACCAATGTTATTCTATGGGGCCATACAGATGTCCGATTTTTTCCTTGGACCAAGTTGCAGCTTGTGCAGTCTGATTTTCGCGGACTGACAGAATGGAGAAGATGGAGACATTTTTTACCCATCTTCTCGTCATCCAAGTAAATTGGATCACACAATGATCACAGTCTGATCAAACTATGAGTGTGATTAGCCCGATTCCCTTGGATGAGAGAAGGTACACTGGTGTCACCCTAGCTTTAGGAAAGGCCATTAATATTATAGTCCCGATAAACCCCAGTAAGGCTTTTATGGAGAGTAGTTTTCTACTCTTGTCTACGACTTAGGACAGGCTCATGGCAAAAGTCAGTCTTCTGTCTTGGAGAAGAGCAGGACTCAGCTGATTGATTCTGTCCCTGCGTTTTATTGATTTTTAAATTTTATTAGTGCAGTTCTACTTTACAACTCCATGGCTTCCTCCTGACCAGCCTCTTTCCTAATAGTCCCATGGTGGTTACCATAATAGTGCAGGGCAGGCCCCTATGAACTGGATTGATACCTTCTGCTGGAGTTGAGGGCACGCGAAAAGTTTTTCGAAATAGTTCAGATAGTATGATTTCCAACCAGTCCTTCCAACGGAAGGCACAAAATGAAGCTGAACTTCAGGAGTCGGAAAATTACTCATCTTTAACGCAGCATATTAGAAAATTACAATTTGCATATTGACATGAATTTTATTTTTTTATTTTTTTCAGTTGTATTCATTCAATGGCTTATTTTGGGGATTTCTTTCCAGTGTATTTTGACCTTAATGAGTCCTTGTCTGGCCAGTCATTAATTATGCTCCGAGCATAAATTGATACAATGATGGATATGACTGGTGTCCATGAGGAGGACGGTGTCAACAGTGGCACCCCGGCTGTACCAGTGGCCCCGGGGCCGTAGAGATCAGAGAGGGAGGTTTGATGCTGATGAAGGATCACAGTGCGGAGTGTATTGATGGATGACATAGCTGGAGGTCTCCGGTTTTGTAGATGTGTACACCTTTCCCAGCAAGGGTTCTCAAGCTAAAGGTCATCTGGAAAATCCAAAGTCACAGCTTCTACTATCAGCTATAAAAATATGGACTCTTAGACTTCCACTAATAATTGTCTACTTATGTGGAGTCCTTGGACCAGTGTGTACGTGTATGTTTCTTTAAATACTAGCTTGCCCTCAGCTTTTGGTCTAAATCTGTCATAATGGTAGAACACACTAGATTTTATAGGAAATACAACATACAATGTTTTCCTCCCTGGTTCCAGTGTGGAACAGGTGACATGTTACAGCGTATCAGAGCTCAGGAGGGGATTTCCTTAACTATTAAATGGGTTATTCCTAAAAAAAATCATAGGATAAGGGATAACTTGCTGATTGCTGGACGTCTCTTGGCTAAAACCCAGTCTTGAATGGAGCAGGTTGCGCATGCGCGGCCTTCTCTCCACTCACTGGCAAAAAATCTGCTGGAAATAGCCAAGCACAACGCCTGGCTTTCTCTGGCAGGATAGGGCACAGGGACCCATTCTCAGGGTTCCAGAATTCCAATCTTCATTTTTCGGGAAGTGGCAGCAGTCAGACCCCCAGCGATCCTCAAATTATTTCCTATCCAATGGGTAGAGGAAAACTTTTTGCTTTGGGAATAATGTTTCTATTAACTGCCAGCAAACAGAGTTGGCGAGATTCTGAAGCATGCATTGTCGTCAAAAATTTTTTTACGAAATTCTACAATAATAATAATTTATTTACAAAAGACTGAAAAACCTGAAAACCTCTTTAAATTGCAATGCAGCTATCACTTCTGCCATCATTGGATAATCTCATCCCAGGCAAAGAGCCACAAAGAAAATCTCAAACACTGAAGAACTTAAAGGGGTTGTCTGCCTTTTAGGAGATTTTTTTGTTTTACTTAAATGCATGTATATGAGGCTAAATATAATTTTTGCAATTGGGTTTCATAAAAAATATTTGTACCATTTTTCTTCTTCTGCCTCTGTATTGTACTATCTATTTTTGGCTGCAGAATGAGTGAACTGAGAATCTGTCAGTCAGCTCATTCTGACAGTCTTTCATCTGTCTTTTTCTGATTTATGGCCACAGTGCACATCAAAGTTGTATGTGCTGGAAAATTAAGAGCATGCAACAGTCAAACGGTGCAAAATTTTGGATGCAATTATTTTTAGCCCCAAATACATGAATAATTTTAGTGCCAAAAGTGGACAACACCTTTAAAACATCTACATACAACGCAGAGAACCCACTGATTTTAACATTGTATGTGTAATTCTTCAGTTCCCCTGCGGAGGCGCTGCAGGGAAATGGAACACTTTTTTACTGAACACATATTACAGACAATCGCTCGTGATTTCAGCGGTTTTCATGATTTCTCGCGGATCACACAGACTAGGCCCCATGCACACCATTGACCTCTACGACTTGCATTGCCAGGGTGGGATGCACCAGAGGCCTAGTGATCAGCGCTGGAAGACTGGAGGAGGTGAATGGAGGTCCGGGTGGGGAACGGTGGCGGCAGGACAGGTGAGGGGCGATGTGAGTATACAGTTTTACTACTTTATTTTATTTTAACCTCTTTTTCAACTCTAAAAAGTGTCTTAGCCAATTGGTGGCCACCATTTTGCTGGATTCAAGTGAATCAAATTAAAAAAAAAATAATAAAAAATTTGCTTCAAAACGATTTATCTCTAATTTTAATAAAAAGGGAGTGTTCAAAGTGGAGGGCCGGTTTAAAGAAAGCTCAGCATGTATATATGGGGGCTGCCATTTTGAATACACTGACACCAGGCTGCACTCTCTAAACTATCTTGAACATCCGCAGCTCCTCATTTTCAAGGTTTTCGTCACGACGAGGTGTCGTCCATAGCGACATTGTTGAAGCTAAAACACCCCACGGCAACCAATCACAGTGCCGCTTTCATTTTTCAAGGGCAGAATACAAAATGGAAGCCACGCTGTGATTGGTTGCTATGGTCAACAAAGACTATTTTTTTTATTCTTTCACACTGATTTCATAAAACACCCAATTCGATCAAATTGGGGCAAATTTGACTTGTTTATGACCAAATTAACGGCACTACGTATCAGAACTGTGTCGTTGTTGCCCATAGTGACTAATTTTCATTATTCTGGGCCAGTGTAACCCCTTAGCGCCCCATGATTGCTATATCCATCATCAAACAGATCGGGGTGTGTGGGACAAGCCCAGGAGCTCAACTCCTATCACTGCTGTTAACCATTTAGATACCACTGTCTGTCAATCTCTGACATGATTGGGGAGGGGTGGAGGAACCAATGGGTCACCATGGCAGCCATCTTGGTATTCCCATGAATCCAAGCCGCAGCCTGACCTCCATAGCAGAGTGATTTACATGATATACTCCAATACGAAGGAAGGTAGTAGAGGACATGGGATGTTTCAAGTCTCCTAAAAGGACTAAAAATTAAAAAAAAAAAAAAAACATAAAGAAAATTTATAAGAAAAACAGAAACTTGAATCCTCCTCCTATATGCCCCATTAAAAATAAATTAAAAAAAGCAAAAAATATTTGGTATCGCGACATCTGAAAAAAATTCAATCTATGAAAATATACAAATATGCAATTAATTAACCCGTACGGTAAATGCTGTAAAAAAAATACTAAAAAAATTAAAATGCTAGAATTTTTTTTATTCGGTCACTGCATCTCCTTGAAAAAGTACAATGAAAACTAATCACAATATTATATGTACCCAACATCGGGATAAATGAAACCACCAGCTCATGACGCAAAAAAACAAACGCTCACTTGGCGCCATTGACGAAAAAATGCTGAAAAAATAGGGACTCAAACTTCTATTATTTTTTTTTTTTATTTTACAATCTTCTGAATTTTTTTTTACCACTTAAATAAAAAAAAGGTATGCTGGTAAGGTATCGCTGTAATCATACTATCCTGGGGAGTAACGTTACCGGATCATTTTTACCACACAATAAACACTGTAAAAAACAAAAGCCAAATTGCCAAATTGTGTTTCTTTTCACCATTTTCCTTCTGCTTGGAATCCCTTTTTTTTCTTTTGTTTTTTTTTTTTTACAAACTACAAATAAATAAAAAAAAAGTTATGGCTCTTTGAATAAGGGGAAGGAAAAAGCGTAAAAATGAAAAATGTGTGGGTCTTTAAGGGGTTAAAAATGAAATCTGAATTCTGATAGGTTACCACGGGCGACATGTCCGCATATTTCCACAATTGTGTCCCAGTTTCTGCCCCAATGCAGCTTTCACCAAATTTTATCCCCTTGGCAACTTAGAGGGGATTTGACATTGTAAACATGACATCATGTGATCTTTCCTCTCAGACTGTAACAGGACAGCGGCCATTTTAGGTGAAGCGATTCGTCCATCTCTCCTGAGACAAAATGGCCGCCTCCATTTTGAGTACATTTTAATCTCATACTATTACAGTCCACCTCAAAAGCCTGAAATCTAACCCCATCCTGACGTATCGGGTGTCACGCAGGATGTTTTCATACAGGGCCGGCGTTCATGTCCCATAGTAGGAAGACGAGGCGCGCACAGCCATATTTTATTCACCGGTATCTATAAAATAAATGAGGATTCCCCGGCCTATAAATATATATCGCCTGTGCCTTCTTGTGCCTTTTTTTTATAATTAGGAGAAATTTCTTTTGAGATTTATCTAGAAAGAGAGAAGATATTACCTGGTGGAGATGACGAGAATAAAGTTCGATAAAAAGCGGCCGTTAACCGGGCAGCGTCGGTCCACGCGGCGAGTCTCAGACTGTAAACCGTCAAATGGGATTCAGCGACACTGTAAAAGAGAAATGACAGATAAAGAGCTCGGCGGCGGCGGTGGCCTCACATTGACAACCGTTCAGAAATTGATTTCAGTCTGTGATGGCTTCTATGGTCCCATGTGGGCCGGAGGCTGCGGCAGCATCATCTGGTAATCCTGTCATCAGATTTTCGTTTTTCCCCTTTTCATTCTCACATTTAAGGCCTATTGACTTATGAGGATCAAGAAAAAGAAGTCAAAATATCCTTTAAGTGTTTTAAGAGACAAACGCCTCCGAGGCTGAAAGCCCCGACAGAGAAGATGTGACCTTTCTAGGCAATGGGGTCATCACGGAGATAACATAAAAAATGGTTATAAAAATAGAGGCTGGTTACATAAATAAAGATAGAGATAGATGATAGATAATAGATAATAGATGATAGAAAGATAGATAATAGATAGGTAGATAACAGATAGATAATAGATAGATAGATAAATAGATAATAGATGATAGATAGATAGATAGATAATAGATAGGTAGATAATGGATAAATAGATAGATAATATATAATAGATAGATAATAGATGATAGATAATAGATAGATAATATATAATATATATAGATAGATGATAGATAATATATAATAGATAGATAATAGATGATAGATAATAGATAGATAGATAATATATAATATATATAGATAGATAATAGATAATATATAATAGATAGATAATAGATGATAGATAATAGATAATATATAATACATAGATACTGTAGATAGATGATAGATAATAGATAGATAATAGATAGATAAATAATGGAAAGATAGATAGATACATAGATGGATAGATAGATATTGGATAGACAGATAGATAATAGATAGATAATATATAATAGATAGATACTGTAGATAGATGATAGATAATAGATAGATAGATAGATAATGGATAGATAGATAATAAATAGATGGATAGATATTGGATAGACAGATAGATAGATAGATAGATTCTACTGATGATATTGGACATTCTTGAGTATTTAAGTATAAGTAACCAAAGGCCCAAAAATTGTTACAAAGTCATAAAATCAAAAAAGTTGTTCCAACTCCCCAACATCTGGACATTGCTGACATGTGAATCCCCCACTTTCCATCCCGCCTCCTTTTTCTCCACCTCTTGTTATTTTGAAGAAACACTAAGGTCGGGATGAGGGAATTGATTTTCAGCGATCACATTAAGATCAGGGTCAACACTTATTATCAGGCCGGGCTCCCACTTCACCGCTCAGCATTTCTTACTCTGCCGGAGTGATGGGATGAATAATATTGTGGGTTATGGAGGTGTTGTTACACAGTCACTGGACCCATATGTCGGATATTGTAAGTTTACTCCTCTCTCAGCTCCATTAGGCCTAAACATGAATTTACTTTGCAGAACATGGCACAAAAAAGAAAACAGCCCAGAAAGGAAATGTTTCCAAATTGCGCTTTTTTTTTTTGTACACGATAAACGCTATTCCCGGTACCTAGACCTGTATGTGCTCAAAGTAAAAATATTCCTGTCATCTCCTGTTATTTTTACATAAATATTAATCATTTATCTTTTATATTTTTTTAACTAAAATGCTATCAGTAAATTTGCTTAATTTTTCAAAATTAAAAATGCATCAACTGAAAAATTAATTATTTAGAATTTAAAAAGTATTTAAAAATGCATATTTTTATTTACTTTGATTAAGCAAATATTTGGCATAAAGGATTTATCGTTATTATTGTTATTACTATTATTGCTACTAGTATTATTATTGTTTCGCTTTAGAATAATCATCGTTATTATTATTTAGTTATTTCAAAACATTCATATAATTACTTTTCTTTCAAGAAAATATATTAATATGTTTATTTTTTCTTTTAATTATAAATCGACATATTACGTTTAGGTCGTACAATCTTAACCACTTGTTAATTTGGGATACACATATGACAAACCGGCCGGTCTGAAAACGATTAGAAAAAAACTTCAAAATTTAAAGTCTTTCTTTTTTTATGTTTTTATGTTATTTTTTATTTTTACATGGGAAATGCCATTGAAGTGAAAGCCTCTCACCCCTATTTCCCGACGCTAAATATTCTTCAGTGGTAAAAAATCTTTTGAAGGTCAGGACCATTTCTTTAGAGTTCACCTTTATATTTAATAACTTGCAGCAGTGTCAAAAAATATATTCATCATAGAGGAGAGCGCGGAAGTATTGTGCAATGTAATTGCAGCTATCGATACGCTTTAGCTCTGCCTGTTATTCCATATTCTGTCCATCCCCAGACAAGGCTGCAGGATACAAAGGGTACAGATCTTGTTAGATAAAGCCTTTGACACTTTCACTATCAATTGTCTTTTGCAAGCTCTGATCATCACCTCAATTATCTGCTGTCCGGCCTACCTGATAGGTTTTTGCCAACTATAAGTCTTCTGTCGATGAACACGGAATAATGACAGCTAGGGCAAATGGACAGAATACCAAACAGACAGGGAATTGAAATCTACATCGAAAAAGTAACAAAAGCAGAATAGACAAAGTATCTTCGGAACACAATAAAAGAATTGTTTTCATTTTTATTTTTACAACAGATCTTAGAAATTGAGACTTTATTATTATTGTTATTATTATTATTATTACAAATAACAATAATAATAAACTATATATATATATATATACAGTATAAATCAAGGATCAGTAAAGTATCCACTGTTTTCACATTTAATTTGAGTGCTGCCTATTTTTTTCCTTTTGTTTATATATATATATATATATATATATATATATACACAGGTGCTTCTCAAAAAATTATAATATCATCAAAAAGTGAATTTATTTCAGTTCTTCAATACAAAATGTGACTCTCCTATATTCTATAGAGTCATTACACACAGAGTGATCTATTTCACGTGTTTATTTCTGTTAATGTTGATGATTATGGCTTACAGCCAATGAAAACCCAAAAGTCATTATCTCAGTAAATTAGAATAATTAACAAAAACACACCTGTAAAGGCTCCTAAGCGTTTATAAAGGTCCCTTAGTCTGTTTCAATAGCTCCACAATCATGGGGAAGACTGCTGACGTGACAGGTGTCCAGAAGGCAGTCACTGACACTCTCCACAAGGAGGGGAAGTCACAAAATGTCATTGCTAAAGAAGCTGGCTGTTCACAGAGTGCTGGATCCAAGCAGATTAATGGAAAGTTGAGTGGAAGGAAAAAGTGTGGTAGAAAAAGGTGCACAAGCAACCGGGATAACCGCAGCCTGGAAAGGGTTGTTAAGGAAAGGCCATTCAAAAATTTGTGGGAGATTCACAAGGAGCGGACTGCTGCTGGAGTCATTGCTTCACACCACACACAGACGTATCCAGGACATGAGCTACAAGTGTCACATTCCTTGTGTCAGCCACTGATGACCAATAGACAACGCCAGAAGTGTCTTACCTGGGCCAAGGAGAAAAAGAACCGGACTGTTGTCAGTGGTCCAAGGTGTTGTTTTCAGATGAAAGTAAATTTTGCATTTCATTTGGAAATTAAGCTCCCAGAGTCTGGAGGAAGAGTGGAGAGGCCACAATCCAAGCTGCTGGAGGTCTAGTGTGAAGTCTCCACCATCAGTGATGGTTTGGGGAGCCATGTCATCTGCTGGTGTAGGTCCACTGTGTTTTATCAAGACCAAAGTCAGCGCAGCCGTCTACCAGGACATTTTAGAGCACTTCATGCTTCCCTCTGCCGACAAGCTTTTTGGAGATGGAAATGTCATTCTCCAGCAGGACTTGGCCCCTGTCCACACTGCCAAAAGTACCAATACCTGGTGTACAAACAACAGTATCACTGTGCTTGATTGGCAGCAAACTCGCCTGACCTTAACCCCATAGAGAATCTATGGAGTATTGTCAACAGGAAGATGAGAGACACCAGACCCAACAATGCAGACGAGCTGAAGGCTGCTATCAAAGCAACCTGGGCTTCCATAACCCCTCAGCAGTGCCACAGGCTGATCGCCTCCATGCCACGCCGCATTGATGCAGTAATTGATGGGAAAAGGAGCCCGACCAAGTACTGAGTGCATTTACTGATCACACATTTCGGTAGGCCAACATTTCAGCTTTTAAATAATTTTTCAAGCTGATGTTATAAAGTATTCTAATTTACTGAGATAATGACTTTTGTCTTTTCATTGGCTGTAAGCCATAATCATCAACATTAACAGAAATAAACACGTGAAATAGATCGCTCTGTGTGTAATGACTCTATAGAATATAGGAGATTCACTTTTTGTATTGAAGAACTGAAATAAATTAACTTTTTCATGAAATTCTAACTTTGTGAGAAGCGCCTGTACATATATATGCATTTTTTTATTTTATTTATTTATATATATTTTTCCTTGAGCAGAATGTATAAATGAAAAAAGTCAATTAAACTTTTCTTCCAAAATTGTCTCACTTTTTTTTTTTTTTTTTTTACAATTACCGTACGTTGGATTCTGAATATGTATACAATATATTATTTTCAAATCTTACTCAATAAAAACTATTTTCTTAAAAAATAAAATAATCTTTATTCACTTTTTGCCATTAACTTTACTAAACTTTCCTTTTATTTTTTTTTTATCAATACATTATAGTAAAATGCATCTGCTGCTTTTCCTTGGCTACAGCATTTATAAGTAGACTGAAGGGTCTTCAAAATGAATCTTTGCCCCAGGTAAAAGAATACCTTATGTATATAACTTTTTATTTTAGATACCTTATATATCGAACAGGTATAATTTCAGAAAAGGCTTGGAGGTATCTGTAAGGCCCAGGATTGGAGATAAATAGGTCAAAACTGGTGGTTGTCGCTCTCTGCTTTGTTGATGCCACATATCAGTGTTAAAGGGAATCTGTCACCCCATTTTTGGACTATGTAACCTGAAAGATAAGACCCGGGGGGCGGTCCGGTCTTGGTCCGATGAGTGTTGCGGTCCGGCGCCTCCCATCTTCTAACGGTAACGTCCTCTTCTTTGCTGCCTGTCGTGGCTCCGGTGCAGGCGCATTGCTCTGCCCTGTTGAGGGCAGAGCACAATACTGCAGTGCGCAGGCGCCGGACCTCTCCCAGGGCCTGTGCACTTCAGGGCTCTGCTCTGCCCTCAATAGGGCAGAGCAGTGCACCTGCGCCGGAACCACGACAGGCAACAAAGAAGAGGACATCACCGTTAGAAGATGGGAGGCGCCGGACTGGACGGTGACACCCATCGGAGCGGATCGGACCCCCAGGTGAGTATAATCTAACTCTTTTTTCTTTCAGGTTACATAGGGGGCTTATCTACAGAATTACAGAATGTTGTAGATAAGCCCCTGATGGCGGTGCCGGCAGCTCATAGTCGAAAAAAGGGGTGACAAATTCCCTTTAAATGTTCAAGATCTAAGTTTTCCTCAATCCTGGCTGCCACTGACAGGAGCCGATCACTGTCGATCACAGCTTGCGGTCATGTAAGTGATTACATGGGCACAAATGCTTGACATTTCCATATAGAGGAGAAAGGGTGTACTAATGAAGCAAATAATAATAACAATAATAATAATCCTAAAATTAATAATAAAACTAACATTTTAAAATAAATTAATAGTCATGATAATACAGTTCTAATAATTAAATAATTTGACTAATAATTCAAAATAAAAAACATAATAAAAACAATATTTGGTTAACAATTATAATTATAATAATAGTGAATTAAATAATAATAATAATAATAATAAGAAGAATAATAGCACATGAAGAGAAGGGAAAAATACGGCACATCTATCCAATAAAAAATCAATATTATTTATTAGAATTCCATTAAAACAATAGAATCCACATTAAAACTTGACACGTTTTGGCACAACAAACTCCTTTTCTCATAGGAATAAAACAACACTAAAATACAAAATAATAATAATGAGAATACTGGATATCATTGTAATTATTACATACTTTAGTTAAGGATTCTTCTCTAATGATTCTCTACATTTAGTCACTCAGAGCTGTTTAGAATGAGACCATGGGAGAGATACTAAATTCCGAACTAATTGTAGATTTTTAATGGTGCGTGGTGATAATGATTTAATAAGAAAATAATAAGAGGCTCAGTATTTAAATAAATGACGCTTACATTTACCACATCAACAATAGGAGCATTAAATAATATTTTTATTCTATGTAAATTTCCGCCATTCATCTCCTGTGTATAATGAATGGATATAATTATATTCTGCTTCATTGGAAGGAAGGTCATTGATAATCTTGTAATTTCTCATTGGTGTAAGGAATGAAAACACAAGTGTTTGTGATGAATGTATTCAACCTTTTGCATACTTTGCTACTCGCAACAAGCATTAAAATGCAACAAGAAATTAAGTTCTTTGCTTCGGTAGAATTTGTAATCGCATTGAGTTCATTTGTCACAGACTGGGAACGTGACGTGCGTTGAGCGTAATTACGGAAGGAAGTGAGAACTGAGACGTGTGCACATGGCTGTCTTAGGTGTAAGTTTTTATTGTTCCAATGGATGTAAAATGAAAAATGTTGCAAATTTGCTGTAAGTTATGATACGAAATGTCATATTGTTTGGTTTCTATAGCTTTTGTAAGGGGGTGAAATTATACTATTCCCTTGCTCTCTCTCCTTTAATGTTCTTAATGTTTTTATAATAATCCAGTGGTACTTCTATATGTCGTCATGTATTATCACCAAGAATCAGTGGTATTGCCACACTGTTATATGTGTTACCATTTGCTGTAAATATGTTGTGTTTCATTGTATAATGCTATGTTTTAGAAAAAGGGAAAGTGTAGTGCACTCTTTGGACACTAGGGGGGCACTTTAGTATATAGAGCTCTTAGTTAGGACAGGGTTAAGTGTAGGAGGGGCTGCCGGGAGTTAAGGTTAGGTTTGAAGGAAGTTGGTTCAGACGGGGCCAGGGTGCCCGAAGTGTCCACATGGGCTATAGGCCCAGGACGGATCGGCAGCCACGGAATGTTAAGTAGCAACAGTCCAAGTTATCCATGGCTATTGGACATCAGTACAGTGATCCAAGACATTAGAAAGGATGTGGTGACTTGTAGCCTGAGCGGACACTCTTAGGGCAGGAGTCAGATGGAGTGAAGAACAGAAGGATGCTGTAGCTTCACAGGGATCGGTACAGATGGGTCGGATGCTTTTCCAGAGGCAACTAAACCAGGTGGCGGATGATTTCAAGTCTGGGGCGAAACAGGCAGAAGGAATTGTCATCGTGGCGAGGTTAGGCCAGGAAGAAGCTGGGAAGCAGTCTAAGATGGTCCGGTCTGGGTATGTGCCGTATAGAAATGTCAGCAAAGTAGGGAAAGCTGAGGAAGCAAGTAAAGACGGGTGTGTTATCAATGATGTGCCAACTGTGAATATATTGTGTGAAGTTGTCAGTAAAGAAACTGTTCAAGTTACCACGGACTGTGTCTCAGTTACTGGGAGTCGCATCGGAGAAGGGTCATCGCCACTTGGGAAGAGCCCAGGGGGACCCAAACCTGGAGACACAGGTACGTCATACAGGATTGTATCTTTCTGTGAGGGAAGGCCTGGACACTGATGCTTTAGTGTCTCTGGCCACGACTATAGTCCTGGCCGACCCTTACATTTTTTACATGCAGAACTATATGTCGCCATGGTAACAGACAACAAACAAACCCTGTGTAGTCTGATCCTGTGGTAAGGCTTCCTTCCATCTATTATTTTCTTCTTATATTAGAAATGAGGGAATTTGACAAAGAGCAGCAGCAAAGTAGGAAGCAGGAACAAAAGGAGAGATGAGGGATCAAACAGTGGTCTAAGGAGAACTATAAGGCCATTACTTAGGGGGCTGGGTGCCAGAGGATGTCAACTAGCCACTTTACCTTGGCCATGGTATTTAAGTACATGGACAAATTAGGAAATTGAACCTTTGGTTCCGGTGAAGCAAAGTCTAGCTATGACTCTAGGACTCATAAACACTCTTACATATAGCCTGCCATGTTAAAAGAGTTGCCCAACTATCAGGAAAAATATATACAGTTGTGTGAAAAAGTGTTTGCCCCCTTCCAGATTTCCTATTCTTTTGCATGTTTGTCACACTTAAATGTTTCAGATCACCAAACAAACATAAATATTAGAAAAAGATAACACAAGTAAACACAAAATGCAGTTTTTAAATGAATGTTTTTTTTGTTAAGGGATGAAAAAATCCAAACCTACAGGACCCTGTGTGAAAAAGTTATGGCACCCCCCTTAAAATATAAATTAACTGTGGTTTATCACATCTTTGGAAAGCTGAGTTCAATTCCCTAGCAACATGCAGGCCTGATTACTGCCACACCTGTTCTTAATCAAGAAATCACTTAAATAGGACCTGCCTGACAAAGTGAAGTACACCAAAAGATCCTCAAATGTTAGACATCATTCCGCGATCCAAAGAATCAAAGGGAAACAAAGTAATTGAGATCTAGCAGTCTGGAAAAGGTTACAAAGCCATTTCTCAAGCTTTAGGAATTAGCGAACCACAGTGAGAGCCATTATCCACAAATGGCTAAAACCTGGAACAGTGGTGATGAACCTTCCCAGAAATGGACAGTCAGCCAAAATTACCCCAATGGCACAGCAATGACTCATCCAAGATGTCACAAAGGACCCCACAACAACTTCCAAAGAACTGCAGGCTTCACTTGCCTCAATTAAGGTCAGTGTTCATGACTCCACCATAAAAAGGAGTCTGGACAAAAATCGCCTGCAGTTCAAAGACGAAAACCTCTGCTAAGCAATAAGAACATAAGGGCTCGTCTCAATTTTGCCAGAAAACATATTGATGCTCACCAAGACTTTTGAGAGAATACTATGGGGACTGACGAGACAAATGTTGAAATTTTTGGAAAGTGTATCTCCCATTGCATCTGGCGTAGAAGAAACACAGCAGTTCTGTTCGTGAGCTTAAGCTAAAGCGCACTTGGGTTATGCAGCAGGACAATTATCCAAACGACATCAGCAAGTCCACCTCTGAATGGCTGAATAAAAAGAAAATTAAGACTTTGGAGTGGCCTAGTCAAAGTCCTGATCTTAATCCGATTGAGATGATGTGGCATGACCTTAAAAAGGCGGTTCATGTTCAGAAACCCTCCAATGTGGCTGAATTACAACAATTCTGCAAAGATGAGTGGGTCAAAATTCCTCCAGAGGGTTGTAAAAGACTCATTACAAGTTATCGCAAATGCTTGATGGTTGTTGTGCTGCTAAAGGTGGCCCAACCAGTTTTTAGGTTTAGGGGGCAATCGCCTTTTTCACACAGGGCCCTGTAGGTTTGGATTTCTTTTTTCCTCAATAATAAACACCTTCATTTAAAAACTGCATTTTGTGATTTCTTGTGTTATCTTTGTCTAATATTTACATTTGTTTGGTGATCTGAAACATTTAAGTGTGACAAACATGCAAAAGAATAGGAAATCAGGAAGGGGGCAAATACTTTTTCACACAACTGTACATTTTCTAAACTTGCTCAGAGACAGTTTGTGAAAAGTATTGTCAGTTATTGATGCTTACCAACATACTCACAGGCAACATCATAGCATAAAAGCCCCAGCCTCAAACCACCCAGAAACGCACATTTTTTCAAGGGTTTTGCATAAGTTCCACCACTTTGTATCTTGGCTGCTGGGATTTCCCCAGAAAAATCCTAACTCCTGCAACTATGCATATTTCCATTTTTTTAGTATTTTATTAGAGACAGTTGAGTATTTTTGGGTTATTGGCTGGTAGCAAACAATATTTATCCTTTTTAAGTGGACTTGTAGAGTACCATAAGCTTTGGAAATCATTGGCCAAGGGAAAAATATCAATAAAAAACACCAAAGTGTTCTAATTTATAGTACTGGTTTCTAAATATGTGGCAGGGGTCCTTCTAGATCGCCTCACAATTCAGTGCCGGGTGTGATCACAGCATCATCCTTTGCACCCCATATTTTATGCACCTCTTAAATCATTTTCAATTGATACTATAGCCCTTTGCAATTTCAGTTATGACCATGACCTGAATCACATTTCTATATGGTCTTCGTCAATGGTTTGTCCAAGATTTAGATCTTTTATAAAAAAACAACATCATTATTATTATTATTTCTTTATATAGCACCATTGATTATATGGTGCTGTACATGAGAAGGGGTTACATACAAATTACAGATATCACTTACAGTAAACAAACTTACAATGACAGACTGATACAGAGGGGGGAGGACCGTGCCTGTTCAGGCTTACATGTTACAGGATGGTGGGGAAGGAGACAGTAGGTTGGTGGGTTGCAGCAGCTCCATTGATGGTTGAGGTGATATCTCCAGTAGTGGTGAGAGAGAAGGAGGTAGCGGGGTCATTGCAGGCTGTAGGCTTTCTAGAAGAGGTGGGTTTTCAGGTTCCGTCTGAAGGATCCAAATGTGGTTGATAGTCGGACATGTTGGGGCAAAGAATTCCAGAGGATGGGGGATATTCGGGAGAAGTCTTGGAGGCGGTTGGGTGAGGAGCGAATAAGTGTGGAGGGGAGAGGGAGGTCTTGGGATGACCGGAGATTACGTGAGGGAAGATATTGGGAGATTAGTTCAGAGATATATGGTGGAGACAGGTTATAGATGGCCTTGTAAGTCAGTATTAGTAATTTGAACTGGATTCGCTGAGGGAATGGGAGCCAGTGAAGAGATTTGCAGAGGGGAGAAGTGGAGGAGTAGTGAGGAGAGAGATGAATTAATCGGGCAGCAGAGTTAAGGATGGACTGGAGAGGTGCGAGGGTGTTAGCAAGGAGGCCACAGAAAAGGATGTTGCAGAAGTCGAGGCGGGAGATGATGAGGGCGTGCACAAGCATTTTAGTAGATTGACGGTTGAGGAAAGGATAGATTCTGGAAATATTTTTGAGCTTGAGGCGACAGGAGGTAGAAAGAGCTTGGATGTGCGGTTTGAAGGACAGGGCAGAGTCAATGGTTACTCCGAGGCAGCGGACGTCCGGTTCTGGGGAAAGCGTGATGTAATTAATTGTGATAGATAGGTCAGGTAAGGAAGATCTATGAGATGGAGGAAAGATGATGAGTTCAGATTTGTCCACATTGAGCTTGAGGAAGCGAGAGGAGAAAAAGAGGATGTGGCTGATAGACACTCTGGGATTCTGGACAGCAGAGAGGTGACATCTGGGCCAGAGAGGTAGATCTGAGTGTCATCAGCATAAAGGTGGTACTGGAATCCATGGGACTTTATGAGTTGACCCAAGCCAAGGGTATAAACTGAGAACAGTAGGGGTCCTAGAACAGAGCCTTGGGGGACTCCAACAGAGAGAGGGTGGGATGAGAAGGTAGTGTGGGAGACGCTGAATCACACTCCTCCATGAGTATAACACAGCCGATGGACTGGCTGTGATAAAAAAGCAAACCCCTTTTTTATAAGAGTTGTCCAGGACTATAGTACCTTTCTCAATAAAAGATTGTTGGGGGTCCGTTTCTCGGATCCCCCATTGATCAGCTGTTACCATGTCCCATGGCTGCCAGAAGTCCCTTCAATAGGAGCTGAGCTTCAGAATCCGAGAATGGCCACTACAGGGTGTAGAAAGCTGGGATGTTCTTGATCCATACAATGAGTACTTTTGGTTGGCATCTGGTTACACTTCATCATAGTAGTCGCCCATGTCCGACCCCCACCTATCCTAACGACAGGTCATCAACATTGTGATATCTAAAAGATATCCCACCAAACTCAGCCAAATAGAATTTTTTTATGGATATTTTGGGAAATGATGGATTTTTTTTGTTAAAGCCAAGTAAAAAAAAAATCCAATCAACAATGCCACGGAATCCTATAATAATTCATAATTGTCCATATCAGCAGGTCAATGGACTGTTCACAAGATCCGAGATGTCTCGTTAAGACTCTACAGACATGCTGAGAGCAATCCACGAAAAGGCTTCTTCTATTAACCGGGCTTATATATAATCTCATTATTCTAATAAAGTCAAATCAATTAAGTCGGACAATACGAAGGTCTAGTTCAAGCCGAGATTAGATCTAAGTTGTTTTTTGAGGACAATGAAGAGCAGGACTGCGGCTAAGTTAATAGGCATTTTTTTGTCTCCTAATCCCCCTTTTCCTGGAGCTCGTCTTGAGTTTTTGAAGGAGGGCAATTTAGAAGCTGTCTTAGTGCAAATCTTACAAGGGCCCTGTGGCTACTCAGAGGGGAGCAAAACCCTCTCGGCATTCACCGAGATATGCTTCAAAGGAGATTGTACTCTTAATCCAATTTACTCAGCCGCATAACTCCCACAGGTTCAGCTTGCCAACAAATTAAAATCCAGCTTCATAAAAGCACCTTGAATTTGGAAGGTATTGCCGAGACCGCTAGACTTGAAACTTCATTTATTCTGGCTAACTTCTCAATTATCTTCCTTGCAGTGGAGATGTGTAAAAGTCCAAAAATCAATAGGATTCCATTCCCCGTCTATTGGAAAGGGAAGAATTAATGAGATAGGACACTCTCTTAATCAGAAATAAATGTTTTAATTCAGGTAATGACATAGTTTTCCCTCGCTGAACGATGACAAATGCCGCCCCGCACCCCCAACAGAAGCATTTTCAATTTTATTGTAAATATAAAAGGTATTGATCGGCCTCATGTACAAACCCTATTGCTTACAAAAGCCATTCAGGGGGACTGGGAAAAACTATTAAGCACCAGGGCAGAAATCGATAAACAACACTGAAATGTTGTAGATCTCGCCCCAGGCCCTGCAGAATCTGAGTAAGCCAGACGGGCGATACAGAGACGGATACATCTCCGATGGTACATCTCCGGTGGAGCAAAGTTAGGGATAAGGAGGGTCCGTCTTTCCTGAGGTGGGGAAGGGGGTCCATAAGTATGCTTCATTTAAATGTACTCCAATAAACGCAGCTAGTGATGATCAATATATAAAATTTCACCCCATTATTATATTATATTACATGGTAAAGTAGAAGTTTTTTTAAGATTTTATTCTATGTAATATTATAATACATGGTAGAGTAAAAAATTTTGAATGTTTTTATTTTTTTTATGTAATATTACATGACAAAGTAGAAGATTTTTGAAAGTTTTTATTTTTTTATTTAATATCATATTACAAGGTAAATGAAAAGTTTTGGAATGTTTTTATTCTTTTTTTTTAATCTAATATTATGTTACATGATATGTATGAGACCTATAAGCGACTAGAAGTCAAAAAAGGCCAGAAAGCATTCCTATAAAAATATAATAAAGTTTATTACACAATGGAGAATCACAACAATATGATATTACCAATGTAAAACTAAAAAGTAAAACAGCAAAAGGTGATGGCACAGGATGTCACAAAAATGCAACCTCACCCAGAACGGCATAGGGCATGGGTAAGTCAAAAAACCTGTATCCACATAAACAGGGAATGCCAGGAATTCAATGTACACAATGTAAGCATATACCGTATTTTTCGGACTATAAGACGCACCGGACCATAAGACGCACCTAGGTTTTAGAGGAGGAAATTAGGAAAAAAAATTGAAGCAAAAAATGTGGTAGATTCTGTATTTAATACCCCCTATCCTGGTATATATGATCCCCTCATCCCCATCGTTATACACATGGCCCCCTCACCCTACCCTGGTATGCATGGCCCCCTCATCCCTACCCTGGTATGCATGGCCCCCTCATCCCTACCCTGGTATGTATGGATCCCTCATGCCTATGCTGGTATGCATGCCCCCTCATCCTTATCCTGGCAGGAATGATCGCCTTCTTCCCTATAAAAGTGTGCATGGCCCCATCCCTATCATGGTATGCAGGGCCCCTCATCTTGTCTTAGTATGCATGACCCCGTCCCTATCCTGGTATGCAGTGCCCCCATCTCATCCTAGTATGTATGACCCGTCCCTATCCTGGTATGCAGTGCCCCCATCTCGTCCTAGTACCCATGGTCCCCATCATTATCCTGGTATGCAGGGCTTTCATCTTGTCTTGGTATGCATGGCCCCATCCTAATAATTGGCCCGCACTCAACCCCATCCTGGTATTCATGGCCCCATCCTTATAATTGGCCCCCACCCACCCAATCCTGGTATGCATGGCCCATCAGAAAGCATTAATAAAACAAACCATTACACTTACCTTCTGTCATGGCTAGGACATGGTTAATGTCCTGTTCTCACAGGGTTAACTTTTGCCAGCCTCTCTTTGGATCTGGGAGGGGTATTTATACTCACTCCAAACTAGCATTCTCTGTCAGTTATACTGCTGTTCTTGTGTGTCTGACCACTGGTGTGCATGTACTCTGCATTTTTTGTTTGCTTCCTGTGTATGACCCTTCACTCTGTACTCCGTCTCTCGTTTTGGTACCATTGTCTTTTCTGGTTCTGACCTCCTGGCTTAGCTATCGTTACTCCGTTACAGTTTACCCCTATTGTACCGTCTAATGCCCCTTCTGGTTTTCTGATCTATTGCTACATCCTGACTATCCATTCTGTCTAATCCTTTGGTACTGTATTGCTATCTCGTGCTTTGACCTCGGCTTGATCTGGTCTCTGTCTATGCCCCTTGGTAACATTGTCCTGTAGTTACCTTTCTAGGAGTTTCCCTGCAGCTCCTAGCTCCGTGGAGCTTAGGCCACGCCCCCAGCAGTCACGTGATTCAGGTCCTGGAGCATGCATTATCACCACTGCTGCCTGCTCCGCAGGTATCTTTGTGCACAGTCTTTGTACTCAGGACACGCGGTCTGGCTCAGTGAGCAAGTGCAGTGTGGTGTTCCTGACATTATAACTGACCGTTTCAGGTTTTTTTTCCTCTGAAGAGAAAAAAAAATGTGTGTGTTATCCTCATGGATCCCATACAAGCCTTGGCTGATCAGGTCAAGCACCTGACCCAAATGTTCCATAAACTCAATGTGGAACAGCGCACGATGGTCCATACCCAGCAACAGTTGGTGGTTACTGTGTAGAGGGCTGTCGATGCAGGGGCTTCGAGTTCTGGGGGTAGGGATGTGTCATTAGCGTCCCCCGAATCTCCGGTCAAATTGCCCGACCCTTTCTCAGGGGATAAAAAGGAGTTCAGGTCTTTCAGAGAAGGATGTAAGCTTTTTTTTTCTCTAAGGCCCCGCTCCTCCGGGGATGAGTTTCAGAGGGTGGGGGTCATTATTTCCCTACTTCGGGGGGCTCCGCAAGCATGGGCTTTCTCTCTGTCTTCCTCTGCTCCTGAACGTATGTCAGTGAACTTGTTCTTTGAGGCTCTGGGGCGCCGTATGACAAGCCTGATAGAGTGCGTCTGGATGAGGATATGGTGATGAGTGTGACACAGGGGAGGCACTCTGCTGAATGGTTCTGCTCAGAGTTTAGACGTTGGACGTCCAAAGTATCCTGGAACGACGCCGCCCTGAGAGGGTTGTTACGCATGGGCCTGTCTGACCGTCTGCAGGAGGCTCTGGCATTACATCTGCCTCCTGATACCCTGGAGGATGCCATGATGCAGGCGGTCCGTATGGACCGGAGACTCCGTGCTAGAGGAATGATGCAACAAGAGTCTCCCTTGTACCCCAAATTGTGTGACACTGCACCTGTATCAGAGCCCATGAAGGTTGGGTCAGTCTCGGTCATGGAGAAAGAGAGAAGGCACCGTAGAGACAACCTACTATGCTTTTACTGTGAAGCCTCTGGACATTGGAAAAGGAATTGCCCCTCCTGCCCTTCTTCAGAGAAACCATCAGAGAAACGACTGAGTCTGGGCAACAATCGAGGAGGTTGTCCAGACTCCCAGGTACATTTTTTCTCACGTACAAAAATGTTGCTCCAGGTTGAATTAGAAATTGCTGGCGGTCCTGTTATGACCACCGCCTTTGTTGACTGTGGTTCCTCCATTAATCTGATTGATGTCCAAATTGTGACTCTTAATAAGATAGGGACAGTCAGGTTAAAAGGCCCTTCTAAAATTGTGGCTGTGGATTCATCCCCTCTTACCCGGGATGGAATTTGTTTTATGTCTGAAGTTTTTTCTATGAAAGTGGGTTCCACTCATGTGGAAAATTTAAGTTGTTTCACTATGAATAATCTGCCTGCAGGACTGGTATTGGGAATGCCCTGGTTGCAACGCCACAATCCTCTTATTGATTGGGTGAAGGGGGAGATCACCCGATGGGAATGTAATGATAATGGTCTGTGTTGTAACCCGGTTCCTTTTGTCAATCCGATAAAATCCATATCTGTGTCATCTGTCGGTCTGGAGGGTATTCCGGAGTACCTGAGAGACTTTAAAGATGTGCTTTCCGAAAGCGAGGCTGAGGCGCTCCCACCACATAGACCATATGATTGTGCCATCGATTTAGTACCTGGAGCCAAATTACCCAAGGCTCGTTTGTTTAATTTGTCCGGGCCTGAGCGCCAAGCTATGAAAGAGTACATTAAAGAAAGCCTTTGCAAGGGGCATATTCGGCCCTCGGTCTCACCCGTGGCAGCAGGGTTTTTCTTTGTAAAGAAAAAAGATGGTGGGTTGCGACCGTGCCTCGACTTTTGAGAACTGAACAAAATTACTGTTAAGAACACGTACCCTCTCCCGTTGATTCCTGATCTACGCAATCAACTCATGGGGGGCCAAATGGTTTTTTAAGCTCGATCTACGAGGGGCTTATAACCTTATAACGATCCCGGAGCGGGACGAAAGGAAAACAGCGTTCCTGACAACTGAGGGGCTATTTGAAAACCTGGCTATGCCATTTGGCCTCACTAACGCTCCTGCGGTTTTTCAGAACTTTATTAATGTTGTTTTTTCTGACTTGATTGGACATTACGTAGTCATTTACCTGGATGACATCTTGATTTACTCTGAGGACAGTCAGTAACACTTGCATCATCTGCGTACGGTGCTTGTGAGACTCCGGGAGAACCATTTGTATGCTAAGCTGGAGAAGTGCTCATTTTTTATGCAAGAACTGTCTTTTTTGGGTATAATTGTATCCGGGGAGGGATTCCGCATGGATCCAGGGAAGGTTCAGGCCATTACAGATTGGGTGCAGCCTCATGACCTGAAGGGGTTGCAGCGATTTCTGGGCTTCGCTAATTATTATAGGAAGTTCTTGCAGGTGGTGAAACCCTTGACGGACCTCACTCTTAAAGGGGCAGATGTAAAAAATTTGTCCGTGGCCGCAAAAAATTCCTTCCTGGCATTAAAGAAGTGTTTTACTACAGCCCCTGTGTTGGTACAACCCGATCCGTCAAGACCTTTTATCGTCGAGGTCGACGCTTTGGAGGTGGGGGTGGGGGCAGTATTGTCACAGGGCCCCTCTACCCTGACTAACTTCAAACCCTGTGCCTTTTTCTCTAAGAAGTTCTCTTCGGCCGAGAGAAACTATGATGTCGGTAACAGGGAATTGTTAGCAGTTAAATTGGCCTTTGAAGAATGGAGGCATTTTTTGGAGGGGGCCGCTCATCCCATTACGGTCATCACTGATCATAAAAACCTGGCCTATATCGAGTCTGCTAAGAGAATGACCCCCAGACAGGCTCGGTGGGCACTTTTTTTTCTCGATTTCATTTTACCATCACGTTCCGACCAGGGTCTAAAAATGTAAAGGCAGATGCCTTATCCCGAAGTTTTGATTCTGTGTCCCCTACAGAACCTCCTTCCTCCATTCTTCAACCGGGAGTGGTTGTAGCCGAAATCTCCTCTGAGTTACAGAGAGAGATTCTGGAAGCACAAGCACAAGCTGCCAGGAATAAACCCCCAGGTAAATTGTTTGTACCCGAACAATTCCGTCCCACACTCCTTCAAGAATTTCATGACTCTGTGTTAAGTGCACACCCTGGTATTGCAGCTACCCGGGGGGCAGTAGCTAGGGGTTTTTGGTGTCCCTCTATGGGTACTGATATAAAAAGGTTTGTGAATACTTGTGGGGTGTGCGCGCGCTCTAAAAGCTCTCAGGTCCGGCCGGCCGGGGAATTGGTGCCTTTGCCAATTCCAGATAAACCATGGACACACCTGTCCATGGACTTTATCACTAACCTTCCACCTTCCAAGGGCAACTCAGTGGTATGGGTAGTAGGTGATAGATTTTCTAAGCAAGCCCACTTTGTGCCATTACCTGCATTACCATCCGCTGAAACCTTGGCCCGCTTGTTTATACAGCACATTGTTCGACTGCATGGAGTGCCTGTGAGTGTGGTGTTGGACAGGGGTGTGCAATTTGTGGCCAGGTTTTGGAGAGCGTTTTGTATGAAGTTGGGGGTCACGTTGTCATTCTCCTCTGCCTATCACCCGGAATCCAACGGACAAAATGGAACGCACCAACCAGTCATTGGAGCAGATTCTGAGATGCCTGGCCTCCTCCAGACAGGAAGACTGGTGTGAGGTATTACCCATGGCAGAATTTGCATTCAACTGTCGGATTAATCAGTCTACCGGAAAGTCTCCCTTTCTGGTCAATTATGGGTTTGTTCCGCAGTTTGGGGAATTTTCCCGTCTGGATTCGGATTGCCCTGGTGCCGAGGGGATGGTACAACAATTAAAAATCCTCTGGAAGGAGGTACAGGGGAACATCTCCAAAGCCCAGAAGAAGTTCAAACATTTTGCAGACAGGAGGAGGGGGATGGTTCCTACGTTGACAGTGGGGGAAAAAGTCTGGTTGCCCACCCGTAACATCAAACTTAAAATACCCTCTATGAACTTGGGCCCCAAATTTATTGGCCCATACAAGATTGTAGAGGTGATCAACCCAGTGGCATACAGATTACAGTTGCCCACTTCCTTCAAAATCTCTAACGTCTTCCACAGGTCCCTATTAAAACCTGTGGGGACAGTTAAAGAAGATCCCTCATCTGTGGCTCCACCAGTGTTGGTAGAGGGTCAACTGGAGTACGAGGTAGGGCGCATCGTTGATTCGCCGTGGATGCGCCGGAGACTTCAGTACCTTATCCATTGGAAGGGATATTCCATTGAGGATCGGTCGTGGGTTCCGGCCAGTTCGGTGCACGCTGATCGACTGGTGCGGGCTTTTCATGCCATGTACCCTGAGAAACCTGGGGGGTACTGTCATGGTTAGGACATGGTTAATGTCCTGTTCTCACAGGGTTAACTTTTGCTGGCCTGTCTTTGGATCTGGGAGGGGTATTTATACTCACTCCAAACTAGCATTCTCTGTCAGTTATACTGCTGTTCTGGTATGTCTGACCCCTGGTGTGCGTGTACTCTGCGTTGTTTGTTTGCTTCCCGTGTATGACCCGGCTTGTTCCTTCACTCTGTACTCCGTCTCTCGTTTTGGTACCATTGTCTTTTCCGTTTCTGACCTCCTGGCTTGGCTATCGTTACTCCGTTACAGTTTACCCCTATTGTACCGTCTAATGCCCGTTCTGGTTTTCTGATCTATTGCTTCGTCCTGACTATCTATTCTGTCTATTCCTTTGGTACTGTATTGCTATCTCGTGCTTTGACCTCGGCTTGATCTGGTCTCTGTCTATGCCCCTTGGTAACATTGTCCTGTAGTTACCTTTCTAGGAGTTTCTCTGCAGCTCCTAGCTCCGTGGAGCTTAGGCCACGCCCCCAGCAGTCACGTGATTCAGGTCCTGGAGCATGCATTGTCACCACTGCTGCCTGCTCCGCAGGTATCTTTGTGCACAGTCTTTGTACTCAGGACATGCGCTCTGGCTCAGTTAGCAAGTGCAGTGCGGTGTTCCTGACACCTTCACAGCGCTTCCTTGTAGCGTTCTGCTCCGATGCCAGCAACCGCTTTATGCTTGTAAGTAGCGCATGTCATGCGCTGCTCACAAGCAGAGCACAGCTGCCGGAATACTCGCCGGGACTGTGTGCACATAGAGCAGTGAGTAGTCATTGCTCTTCAGTAGTGTGCAGTGTCAGCCACCAGCTTCCTGCTGCTGCCGGCGGATACGTGTGCCGCTACTTAAATAAATGAATATTCAATGAATAGAGTATTCCGGCAGCTGTGCTCTGCTTGTGAGCAGCGCATGACGTCCCTGCCATGCGCTGCTTACAAGCATAAAGCGGTTGCTGGCACTGGAGCAGGACGCTGCGAGGAAGCGGAGGAAGGTAAATATATTGGTTTGGGTTTTTTTTTTGGTTTCTGATGGGGCCATGCATACCAGGATGGGGGTGCATTGGGGCCAAATATAAGGATGGGGCCATGCATACCAGGAGCAGGGTTGGGGGCCACTCATATCAAGATACGAGCAGCATGACCAAGTGAGAAGGGTCCAGACAAAGTACACCTTGCAGCAAGGCCCCGAGTAGCTTACAGCTCTTAAAGGCAATGGGCCAAGACGGAATAGAATATGAGACAAAGTGAGTGTTCTGGGCGGAAGTTCCCTAAGCGTCAGAGAGCATGAAGCTGAGTGTTAGGCATCAGGATCCTGCTTCTGCACAGCAGGAATACCGAGCCTTGCCGACTGCAGTCTCCCATTCCTCTCCAGCCGCAGAGGAGCCTGCTCAGCAAAGATGTCGTTCTCGGCGTCTTGCTCAGTCAACTACTGTTGGCTTGGTTACTGCTGCTAATCAGGGTTCAGCTATAATAACTGCAATAGCCAGCAGTGAGCAGCTCCTGGGACTAAGTCCATCTTTCTGTCCACTGAGCATGCCCGTGGGAGGTCCTCTCATTGGAGGTCTGAGGTCACATGCTCAGGTCCTACTGCTGCTCCCATTGGACCACGAGGAAGGTCCCGGAAGGATGCTGCTATAAAATAGTCGCATGGCCACACGGCCATGAGCTAGTATAGACTCTAATGCTCATGGTTTGTATGATGATGGATGCATGTATCTGATGACTGACTCATTTGAAACTCCTACCCTTGGTTGTGTCTGTTGTTATAGGGATTCAGAGATAGAGTCAGCGCCAATGGGTGGCTGTGCTCACGCCACTGTGCTCCTGGTACTCTGCACACACTAGCGTCCGATGGTGTCGCCCACTGCAGGGCACTATCGTACCACGGCAAGTTACATTCACCACCTGTGTGGGGCCGTGCGCAAGTTTAGTGCTTTCCTCCCTAGTCCGGGTGGTTAGTGACGTTCGCTAGAGTGGTGCTGTGCACACGTAGAGCGCTTTACCTATTTATTTGCTTCCTCCTGGCACCGCAGTTCCGGTATCGAGCACTAGTGTGTCTAGAGGGACTCTGACCCAGTGTCTCAGGGGTTATGTCCTGTAACTATACACTAGTGTTCACACTGCCGTGTTCTGTGAGCATAAACAGGCCACAGCATTTATATTTGGCGGCCGTGTGGCTCTGTGAGGTAACAGAGTCCGCCTCTGTACACACAGGGTGGAGTTAACCCCATGTGTTCCTCTATTGGACCGCCATATAAGTCCGCCATTACCGAGCAACAGTTACCATCTCTGCACGGTGGACCCCGGGCTACAAACGCACCTAAACACCTTCTTTATTATTTGGTGCGTTCCGCCAGCCCATAACACTGAGTCTGGCCATATTGGCAAACAATCTCCTCTACGAGGGAATTCAGACGTGGAACTGCGGGAAGAGGAAATGACTTTAATGGACGGTACTGTGGTGTTCAGCTGAGTGGTGATGAAGAAAATGAGACCAGTGGAGGCAGGAATGTGTAAGGCTGAGGAAGTAATGAGACAGAATATTGAGATGCTCTGTATTACCGAATAAACATGCGAGAAGCTGTGTACATGCTATCCTGTGTACATAGTTCCCATGCAATGGCTGTTTAGTAAAGCTTCATTTGTTAAGAAATGGTGGTTTCTTTTTAGGAACTGGTTAATATCTGGTCCTAGCAAACCAGCGTCATTGGTTACATGTGGACTGCATGGGCATACCGCCCCTACAACAGAAGTCCACACACCCAGTCAGGACCTCCAACTTCTTTTAACGTGCCAGGACGCAACAGACGAGTACCTTGGCCATGGCTACCACCCTGCGCCACACTACATTTGGCGTACTCAGCAGGATCGAGTCTTGCAGCTGGAAGAGCAAAATGATGTTGGGAAGACTAGAGTTGCATGAAGGATAATGACAGCTACGTAGTCTAAGATTCTGTGATGGATTCTGTAATGGTTGCTAGTAGCGCAGAATGACTAGAAGGTCCTGCCTATTGTGGACATAGAAGGAACAAACAGGTGCCCTTCAGAGGTTATGCCTACAGGAGGGAGTGTCGGAACTGGAAGTGCCAGCCTACAGCAAGGAGTGAATTTTGTAGGAGAATAAAGTGGAAGGAAAAGGCCCATCCAGTAAGGTATGACTGAAGAAAATGGGTAGAGCAGTCAGAGAAACAGGATGGTGAGCCAGAGAAAACTCCACCCAGTGAAAGGTGGAGCAGTGATGTGGGATGCTCAGCGACCATTAGTCTGCTGGGAGCTGGTGAGAAAACATCATCACCCGTGCTTGAAGGAGAACAACCGGAACACAATGACGGACAAGAATTTTGAATTCCTCTGGACTACACTAGTCTTCGCGGAGGGGCTAGATACTGGAGTGGCCACCCTGCATCTCACGCTTGAAACAGTCAAAGAAGGTTATGAAAGTGGGCAGCCTAGTGAGGAGTTGGTGCCACAGGCTGCACAGGAAGTAGATTTTCAGTCTGGTGACACCATAAGGATGGAAGACATAGGTGAAAGGGACACACCATTGAAATTCGGATGGAGGTATATCTATTGTGCAGGAGATAAGCCAGAAGATGCCATTGGCTTCTCAGTGGTCTGCTGCAGACCAGGTGGTGTAGATGGCTGCAGGCTTTGTCTATGCATTGGGAGCCCCTTCAATACTTGAGGAAATGGGTCACAGAAGGGGGACAGAGAGCAGAAGCAAGAAGGACCAGATGAAGAAATAGTTTCAAACTGGAGAGGCTTTCCTTGTGCCCGTTGCACCCCAATGTCTGGAATAGTTGGAGGTTCCAGGAAGCCGAAGTCCAGTGGACCTTTCTAGTGACCTAATGGCTGAGGATGACTGAATTATTTCTTCCCTAGTTTTGTTGCACATTTTCCAGTAAGGATGACGTCTCTTTGGGACCATGTGTATGCCAGTCTCATGGACAGGAGTGGAACAAAAGGACTGTGTCCCTGTCCTACTGACTGATGTGAGACAATGGACTATGCCCTCAGTGAAAAAGGCCTACTGTTGTCTTAGCTTGTGGGTCCTTGCAAAACTAGGCCAATGTTAAATCGAGAGACTGTTACTAGGTGAAAGAGACTTGGATAGTTGGGGTTCCAGGTTTGTAACCAAGTAAGACTGGTTCTGTGCCATTCCAGAAAAGAGATGAAAGAAGAAGTCATCTGTGTGTTGGTTTTAAGGTTATATGTTTGGTGTTGTGCATTGGTATCTTCCAGGTTATTCCAATGGTCAAGGACGCACATCATTAAAGATGGGGGAAATGTAAGGAGATCGACATATTGCCTTGCTCCTCTTTGAAGACATCACTGTTATTGTTATAATGTAAAGTGTAATATCATGCGATATTATGATGGAGTTGTTTAATGTAAATTGTAATGGTGATGTATTGCAATATTTTGTACTGTACTTTGAGGAAGCTGAGTTATGCCTAGCAACAGACAGAGAGTAGGGTAACACATACTCAAATGTTGGGACTAACCCAGAGAGGGAGGGGCTATGTAGCAAAAACAGAGAGAACTGCTTAGTAGTGACTCAGACATAGTCTAGATTGCAGATAGAGCTGGCAGTTGGTCTGATTGCTCAGCAAGGCCGCATGCAGTGGGTGTTTTGTGGCAAGAGAGAAAGGAGATTGGGCCAGAGATAGTGTGATAGGAACAGACCAAGAGACTTACAGAGACTCCGACAGAAGGACAGTGCCAGCTCATATGACTGACCAAAGAGCAGAATGACCAAGTAAGAAGGTTCTAGACAAGGTACGCCTACCAGCAAGACCCCGAGTACCTTACAGCTCTTAAAGGTAATGGGCCAGGATGGAATAGGAAGTGAGACAAAGTGAGTGTCCCGGGCGGGAGTTCGCTAAGCTTCAAATAGCTTGAAGTGGAGCCCGCCATTTTGGTAAACCCTCTCCTCTACGAGGAGTTTGAAAGCGGAACAGCGGGAAGAGAAAATTACTTTCACGGGCTGCACTGTGGTGTTAAGCTAGGCGGTGGTGAAGGAAATGAGACCAGTGCAGGCAGGAATGTGTGAGGCCGAGGAAGTGATGAGACAGTATATTGAGATGCTCTGTATTAATGATGAAATGTGCGAGAAGTTGTATACCCATTATCCTCTGTACATAGTTGCCACTGAATGGCTGTTTAGTAAAGCTTTGTTTGTTAAGAACTGGTGATTTCTTTTCATGAACTGGTTAACATCTGGTGATGGCAAACAAGCGTAATCAGTTACATGAGGACTACATGGGCGTACTACCTCTACAACACAAGTCCACACACCCAGCCAGGATCTACATTTTCATGTAACGTGTTGGGGCGCAACAGACGAGTGTCTCGTCCACAGCTACCACCCAGCACTACATTACAAGGGTTCACACTCTGATTCTGCATATTTTTCTGCACATGATCACACTGTCGAGTACATCTGGGACGTCACTGGCCGGTGATTACACAGGAGCTGCCAGCAGAGGATCTTGATGATTTATCCAAATGCATTCAGCAGCAGAACAACCTTCAGACAACCATTAATAACCGCATTGTTAGCAGCCGAGGCTTTACGTGCCAGGACTTCTGCACATGTTGTTCATTCCCGATACTGAATAAATCGAGATGTTTTGAAAATTTTGATTCCATTTTGTGTCTATTTATCCTGCGATTTCCATGATTCCCTCTTGGTGTTGCAATTTCAGTGTTAAAGAGTGTATATATATCCATCTATATTTATCTGTCTACTGTATATCTATCTAAGCACATCACTGGGAATCATGATTTTCCCTCGTTGTTTGCAGTTCTGGGTTAATATGCAGCAGATTCAGGAGTTAAAAGACCGGAGACTGGAGAAAAGCGTTTCACATGGAGAATTCTGGCTGCTGATCTGGATATGATTATGGATCGGTTGGGGTCATGTTACCCATCAGTAGGTGAAGTGTTCATTTTACTTTCATCTCACCTTCGATATTATGTCAGTATCATGTCATTCTCATCACACGGAATGATAGAAGCTTCTGCTACAACTCTTGTTATTACGGTCATTTGACCCCTGATGTAACATCTGTATAATACCATCATCTCCGGCGTTTGCTGAAACGCACACACTCCGAGGCCGTGTCACCTACGGTAAGTGAAAATATCCCAATCAGTCCTTCTAGCCGGACCCGGCACAACACGTTATTTTCCAGATGTTAAAGTGAAGACCTCCATGAATTGGTTGACATTTACCGACTACACGTCTATCACGATTTCTGTTGAATCCAATAGACTTTCTCCTTGTGGAAGAGATGGAATTTCACATAATAATACAAGATTCCAAAGAAGGTTTCTTCTTAAAGGAGACCTGTCTCATTAAATCTCTTAAAGGTGGTCCATTTAAAAGATTCCCCTGAAAACGAACTAATCATAGGGCATCTTTTCTTGGCACTTTTAGACTGAATATGTTGGGACTGATTTGAGCACATCTGCCCCCCCAAATATTTTTAGGATATTTACTCATTCCTATTGATCATATCTATAATAATTGGCATCTTATTTTCTATCTCTGGCTATATAGGGCAACTTGTGCCACCCTTACTTTGTGCGACTTTCTTAATTGCCCTCTCCCTTGTAATTGCTTCTTTCAATGTAATAGGTGTCTGTGAACTTAGTCACTGTTGAGCATCTACAGAGATCCTGCTCACTAGAAAATGGAGCTCGCTCAAGTTCAGTTAGGCAGAGGCAGGGCCAATGGCATAACACGCTCATGTGAGCATTGGGGCGGTGCTGAGATAGTGTAAGGACCCATTTAGCATCTATAAGAGAGTGGGACAGAAGCCAGAGTGAGACGACGCTGACGTCATAAGCAAAGAAAGCATCGTTCAGGGGTTGTGGAAAATCTCCTGGAATTGGACAATTGGAACTACAGACTACAGATGATGGGAAGAAAATGGAGGTAAGAGTCAATGCTGAATTCAATCCTTTTGTTCTCCAGCTGTCCAGTGAGTCTAGTTTATGGACACCTTGAAGGTACACAGGATGAAAATTTTGGAAGCTTTACGAACATCTCCAGCCGTGGTATCAAACATGTATTGTAGTTTTTGATCTGTGAGACCTCCTGCAGTTATCTGCTTTGGAACTGGTAATGCTTCGCTTGACTTGGGCCCATGAAAGACATATCACCTGGTTAGCCCATAGGGGAGGAGGGTCCAGTCACACTACATACCGCTTTGTTCTTTCCTCAACTAAAGGCCCTTTTACATTTAGCGATGCACCAGCGATCCAACCAGCGATCCGACCCGGTCAGGATCGCTGGTGCATCGCTAAATGATCGCTAGTGAGCTTTCATACAGAAAGATCTCACAGCGATGCAGCAGCGACGCAGCGCACGATACTCACCTTTCACACACAGCGATCCTGGCGTCCTCCCGCCCGCCTCCACGCGTCGCTGGACGTCACAGCAGGAGGCCCAGCAGGAAGCGCCCAACGAGAAATGGAGCTGGACATTCTCGCGCGATCAGCGATGAGCAGCGGGGGAGCCGGTCGCTGGTAAGTATCACACATAGCGATATCGCTAGCAATATCGCTATAACGTCACAAAACCAGTGACGTTTTAGCGATATTGCTAGCGATATTGCTTAGTGTAAAACCCCCTTAACTCTTGAAGAGGAGCCTATCACATCTGCCTTGAGCTCACTAGATGCCTTCATTATACTTAATTCATTATTTGCTTTTCTTGAAATGTGGTCTTCCCCAGGATACAAACTCACAACCAATAGGCTACCAGAAACTTTAAAAATGAGCCAAAGTCTGCACTGGTAAGTATAGGAGAATTTTCTCTGCCTAAAGATCTAAAGGGCATACTTCTTCTTTACAGGCATATTGTACTTGTACATTTCTATATACCAGTGCACCTCTATATGCCTGTATATTAGTGGTAAAACATAAGTCAGAGATTTCTTTCTTCTATAACATTACTAGAAAAATAATTAAAACAATTACAATAACTACATTTTTTAACACTTTTTTAAAATAAACATCACAAGTCAGTAAATAACATGGACATATTTGGTATCCATGTAATCACAACAATAATTATTTACAATGAACGGTAAATGTCATGAAAAAATTGCCTTTTTGCTTTTGTCTTCTTTATTAAACCTATAAAAGGATTCATACAAATGTAACACTTACATACATGTTTGACAAAATGGGATTTTATCTTATGTGAATATCCATGTGTAGGTAGGTGTGCCGACCGGGGGTGGTGTGCCGACCGGGGGTGGCCCCTTTCTTCGCCGCGATCATACTGAGACAGATGTGCGTCCAACAGGTCCTCTTTATTGGACGTCCTCTAGACGACCCGCAGCACCACATAGCAGCTGCTCGACTCCGCACACAGGCCCGGGTACCTTTCCCTTCCTTCTGTCTTCCTGTATGACGTCCCTCGCTGCTCTTTCACTGTGGCTGCCTTAGGCCTACCACCCCAGAGCTTCACCTGTCCGAGTCCGTCTGTCTTGTGGTACCCCAGGCTCTCTCTGTCTGCAGCTTCTCCCGTCAGGGCCACCCCCCTGACTGTCTCTGTTGTCAGTCCCTTCCAGAGCTCCTTCTCTGTCCACGTCTCCCTTTGGTCTTCTCCTCTCCTGAGCTCCTCTCCCCGGACTGACCTTCTGGAACTCTCTTCTCTCTCTTATATATCCCCTCCCTGGGAATTCCCCCTAGAGCTCCTGTAACCCCACCCCCCATGACTGTGCGGTTTCCTAGCCATAAGCTGATTTGAAGCCCTGCTCTCACTGCTCCCTGCTCCCATCTTGTGGCCAAACTGCAGTACTACACCTTCCTACACTTCTGCTGTCCTTGGTCTCCCTCTAGTGGCAGAACCCAGTCCTTCACCACCCTGATCCTCTGTCTAGCTGTCTCCCACCTTCATATACAGCAGTCCATATCCAGCACAATGCACATTAACCCTTCCTGCTGCAGACAGGTCCATAGGTCTGTCCACTTCCCCTACACATGTAAGGCCTGATTAAGGTGGAGCCCTGACACAAGTCCTGCACAGGGGCCCTGCAGTGTCAGTGTCTGCTCCTACCTGGGCTCACTCTTTGTTTGCGGCATAAACACCACACCACTGGCCCCGGGGCAAGAGCACTATGTGGGCTCTTTGCAGTCCAAAGGCTGATCCTAATGCACAATTCCACCTTCTTTGGACTTGGTGGCTCCTTTACCTTACTGGCCCCTGTGCGATCGTGAAGGTTGCACCAATGATATGTCCACCACATCGCACATTCACAGCTGTGGGAATGTGGCTCCAGCGAAGGCAGAGAGCGATTCCTTGCAAAGTGCTTGATACATTCCCATGAGTGGGGTGTAGAAGGATCAGGCTGTAGCAGAAGGCATCCTCTAGGTCTAGGAGACCCATGGTGCCTTGAAGAGGAGGCTGCATAGCTCCAGGAAACCTTTGCCCAATCTTATCTAGTGGAAATTCTATCTAGTTGCACTTAAGGACCACACTGCAAAACCAAGACACAATTCAAGTATTTGGGATCTAACTATTATTTTCACAGTATTCTGATCTCACATCGAGGCCAAGCTATTTGTGTCTGCACAGCCTCCGTGTGCTGCCGTAAAGGCCATAGCACAACACACACAATTGTCAATATCTGTTGATCTCCTGATAAGACAACCATATGCCTCCTGCTTATCTGGATCAGAACGTCCATTGTTCTCATTGTGCACGGGAGCAGCTGCTCGCCATAATGTCTCCCATTGCTTGGGATGGACAGAGCTCTCATAAGCCGTTGGTATAGAATACAGAAGATAAGCGCTGTAGGATCATATAAGGCACCGAGCTCAACGTCAGTGCGAACCTGATCAAGAAAAAGTCATTAAAAGTGAACTTTTTATTTAAAGGATGTATGCAAAAAAACATCCCCCAGGTTGGCAGTTTTTTCTTACACAGAGCAAACAATTCATCAAAAAATCTGCCTGAAAATTTCACTGTAATCATTGTTTCCCCATAATCGGCCACTGTAACTAATCTTCAATTCAATCAACGTAAAGAGGACATATGCTGCCAAGGGCAATGACAGAATGCATTGTACAAAACAGGCTATTAAATGACTGTTGACTCTACTAGCAGAATAGTGAGTGCAGCTCTGGAGTATAATACAGGATGTAACTCAGGATCAGTAATGTAATGTATGTACACAGTGACTGCACCAGCAGAATAGTGAGTGCAGCTCTGGGGTATAATACAGGATGTAACTCAGGATCAGTAATGTAATGTATGTGCACAGTGACTGCACCAGCAGAATAGTGAGTGCAGCTCTGGGGTATAATACAGGATGTAACTCAGGATCAGTAATGTAATGTATGTACACAGTGACTGCACCAGCAGAATAGTGAGTGCAGCTCTGGGGTATAATACAGGATGTAACTCAGGATCAGTAATGTAATGTATGTGCACAGTGACTGCACCAGCAGAATAGTGAGTGCAGCTCTGGGGTATAATACAGGATGCAACTCAGGATCAGTAATGTAATGTATGTACACAGTGACTGCACCAGCAGAATAGTGAGTGCAGCTCTGGATTATAATACAGGATTTAACTCAGGAACAGTACAGGGTACGAAATGTAATGTATGTTCACAGTGATTAAACTTTATATGTAGATTATCTCTATATTTTCCCCCAATACAATATCTGTAAGATGACAACCCATCTATTTTTGTACTTTCTGTAATGACTTCTCTCATTTGGCAGATCGGTCTTTGCTGTATTGATACAGTAGGCAGCATTGTCCTGTTTGCCCCATGGAGTGACATATTCCAGGAACTGCAGGGCATAATACATATTGTGCACTAATGTTATCACATAATTTATATAAGTATGTGCTATTTATGTGAAGTTGCAGCCTTCCTGTGATACTTCTATTAGATTACCATGCTCATCATGCAACAAAGTCAAATAATAATAATACATGGCTGACAGTGATCAAGGTTAATATGTTTCCTTCTGAACTCGTATTTCAGTCATTCATGTGATATTAATCTAATTTAAAGATGTGAATATAACACAGAAGCTCCAGTGACCCAGGAAATTTCCCTACTTATAAGACAAGTCAGCAGTTTAAAGTTTATTTTGAGAAAGTTGCAAACTCTCAGCACAGACTTAGTGTGATTTCATTTGCATCTTTTAGGCTGTGTTCACATATTGCAGAGCAGTTTTTTGTTACAATCTCAGAAGAAAAGCATCTTTTTGTGGTGATTTTTAAAAATAATGGTGGGATTAACCCGTACCTCACCACCCTCCTGATGTCGCTATCATGGCAGAAGGATCAATGCGGTCTCCCCACTTTCACCAATGTGACGCTCCACAACCCCTAGGGACATGTAAGGTCAGCTTGGTTCAGTTTTACACAGACGCCCCCTTTCCACACAGGCCCAGGGAGGCAAGGGGTATGAGAGGATGTGGCCCACATAGTCACTGACGTGGCACCACACTCGCTCACAACCCTGACATTCACTAGCACA
The DNA here is from genome assembly GCF_039654945.1 of Dendrobates tinctorius. Classification (NCBI taxonomy): domain Eukaryota; kingdom Metazoa; phylum Chordata; class Amphibia; order Anura; family Dendrobatidae; genus Dendrobates; species Dendrobates tinctorius. The sequence goes on from NW_027361806.1 coordinate 14,176,872, forward strand.
AGTGAAACTGAGCGCTGCCAGCTCGGTAGGACTGCCACCAGATCCTCCTTTGATATAAGCCCGGTCCTAATAGAATTATATCATGCCAGAAACCAGCCCTGGTAGCATGGAAAGTTAAACCGAGAAACGGACGTATGGATTTGTGGACCCAGATAAAAGAGCAGCCTAAAGGGGGTTTTACACTAAGCGATATCGCTAGCAATATCGCTAAAACGTCACCGGTTTTGTGACGTTATAGCGATATTGCTAGCGATATCGCTATGTGTGATACTTACCAACGACCGGCTCCCCCGCTGTCCATCGCTGATCGCGCGAGAATGTCCGGCTCCATTTCTCGTCGTCAGCTTCCTGCTGGGGCTTCCTGCTGTGACGACGAGCGACGTGTGGAGGCGGGCGGGAGGACGCCAGGATCGCTGTGTGTGAAAGGTGAGTATCGTGCGCTACATCCCTGCTGCATCGCTGTGAGATCTTTCTGTGTGAAAGCTCACTAGCGATCATTTAGCGATGCACCAGCGATCCTGACTGGGTCGGATCGCTCGTCGGATCGCTGGTGCATCGCTAAATGTAAAAGGGCCTTAAGGTTAAAATGTAAATTTAATCAAATTAAGGGCACATTATATACATGATGGTTATACATACAGTTGTGCTCAAAAGTTTACATACGCCGGCAGAATTTTTGCTTTCTTGACCTTTTTTCAGAGAATATGAATGAAAACACCAAAACTTTTTCTCCACTCATGGTTAGTGGTTGGGTGAAGCCATTTATTGTCAAACTACAGTGTTTTCTTTTTTTAAATCATAATGACAACCCAAAACATCCAAATGACCCTCATCAAAAGTTCACATACTCTGGTGATTTTGGCCTGATAATTTGCACAGAAGTTGACACAAATGGGTTTGAATGGCTACTAAAGGTAACATCCTCACCTGTGAGCTGTGTGCTTGTAGCCAGTGTGTGTGCAAAAAAGCTGAGTGAGTTTCTGGGATCCAGACAGACTCTTGCATCTTTCATCCAGCCACTGATGGTTCTGGATTGTGAGTCATGGGGAAAGCAAAAGAATTGTCAATAAATCTGCGGGAAAAGGTAGTTGAACTGTATAAAACAGGAAAAGGATACAAAAAGATATCCAAGGAATTGATAATGCCAGTCAGCAACGTTCAAACTGTGATTAACAAATGGAAAATCAGGTACTCTGTAAAAACAAAACCACGGTCAGGTAGACCAACAAAAAATTTGTCCACAACTGCCAGGAAAATTGTTCGGGATGCAAAGAAAAACCCACAAAACATCAGCTGAAATACTGGACTCTCTGAAAACTAGCGGTGTGACTGTTTGAAGATGCACAATAAGGAGGCACTTGAAGAAAAATGGGCTGCATGGTTGAGTCGCCAGAAGAAAGCCATTACTGCACAAATCCCACATAGTATCTCTTCTACAATATGTAAAACAGCACAGAGACAAGCCTCAAAACTTCTGCAACAAGGTAATTTGGAGTGATGAGACCAAAATTGAACTTTTTGGCCACAACCATAAACGTTACATTTGGAGAGAGGTCAACAATGATGAAAGGAACACCATTCCTACTGTAAAGCGCAGAGTTGGATCGCTGATGTATTGGGGATGTGTGAGCTACAAAGGCAAAGGAATCTTGGTCAAAGTTGAAGGAAAGATGAATGCAGCACATTATCAGCAAATACTGCTGTGCATTGGATGTACTTGAACGTTCCAACGTGACAACGATCCAAAACACAAGGCCAAGTCGACTTGTCATTGGCTACAGCAGAACAAAGTGAAGGTTCTGGAGTGGCCATCTCAGTCTCCTGGCCTCTATATCATTGAGCCACTCTGGGGAGATCTCAAGAGTGCAGTTCATGCTAGACAGCCCAGGAAATAACAGGAACTGGAGGTTTTTTGCCAAGAAGGGTGGGCAGCTTTAACATCTGAGAAAATAAAGAACCTCATCCACAACTACCACAAAAGACTTCAAGCTGTCATTGATGTTAGTGGGGGCAATACACGATATTAATAAATGGGGTATGTGAACTTTTGATCAGGGTCATTTGGATGTTTTGGGTTGCCATTATGATTTAAAAAGAGAAAAAACAGTATTTTCACAATAAATGGCTTCACCTAACCACTAACCATGAGTGGAGAAAACGTTTTGGTGTTATCATTCATATTCTCTAAAAAAAAAAAAAAGGCCAAGAAAGAAAAATTTTCGCCGGGGTATGTAAACTTTTGAGCACAACTATATATAATTGTCAGATATGCAAATACAATAGTGGTAGAACAAAATAAATAAGTAGATGGATCATATCAATTTCCGGGTTGATGTTCGACCATGTGTGTGCTGGGCTACAGGGGCAAGGGCTGCCAGCTGGCTCCTAAGTCCTTCACAGCACGTTAGTCGACATGACCCTCCTTTCGAAGTGGACTGCATGTATAAAAGAGAGAGGGACCACATGGCCTTACACTAGCCTTTATCCCCTTTAGGCCACTCCTCTTCTGCCCTCTGGGCTGAATCCAAATCCCCTCCACTTGCCTCTACCAGCGAAAAACTCCAAAGCCTAAGATGAGTCATAACTCTTTAATGGGGAGCCTAGGAAGGCAGTTTTGACACCAACGGATCCGTCTGGGCCCTGCTACGCATTGAGACTAAACACATCTTTGCTATCTTGTTCCTATTATCCATTCTACGTATTCTTGGGGTGCTAGAATGGAGCAAGACCCTGGAAGGTGTTCACCAAGTTCTGGAGATCTCAGAAATATATGCGATGTATGGCTAGGATGTATAGTATTTCCATAACTCCTTATATTATAGCCGCAACAGGAAATTGAGACTGGTGGGAGCCTGGGCAATGTCAGAACTATTGGGTGGGGGGGGGATCGGCAACATGTTATTGTTTCTTTTTTTAACCCATTCTAAAGCATTTAAAGAGTGCCAAAACATTTTTTTAGTCCAGCATGGAAAGCGATGAAGCTTTGCGAATCACTTTACTAGGAAATTTGTCTTCCTTCCCTTTAAAAAATTACATTTAAGTCTCTTCCAAACTCCTTTTTTTCCCCAGTTTATTTGCTTTCCGTCAGCTGCATTGATTTTATAACGTACTCATGTGGAGTACAGATGACAGCAGTGATGGCTCAGCTCCTCACCGGTGTCAGGACACTCAGAGGAGGTGACAGGTGCTGACTAGTGATGAGTGAGCGTGCTCTGATAAGGTGTTTTCTGAGCATGCTCTTGTCTTAATCGAATGTTTTCGAATATGCTCGAATAGCCGCAGCTGCATGTCTCATGGCTGCTCGACAGCTACAACACATGCAAGGATAGCCTGATTGTTAGACAACCCCTGCATGTGTTGTGGCTGTTGAACAGTCACGGCAACTTCAGCATAGTACCACTCGAGCATGCTCAGATTACACCTTAGCATGCTTGCTCATCACTAGCGCTGACTCATCACTGCCATCAGCTGTACTCCATATGAGTACAATCTGTTATCAATGCATCTGAAAGTATAGCAGTCATATGGATTGGGGGGGGGAAGCCAGGTTTTGGGAGCCAATTACATACAAGTTCCTTAATAAAGTGATAAGCAAAGTTTAATAACTTTCTACGCTGGACAAAATACTAATAATGAAAAATGAAACTCTCCAAGAGAATGGTGCAGTGGACAATCCCTTTAAACTGAAGTCTGATTTACACTAGATAAAAAGGGATGAGCACAGACTATTGAAGCTCTTTAAGAGCGGTCATCTGTGTTTAGGTACATTCGTCCTGTAGGGTTAGCAGAGTAGGGAGTACAGGGATGGATGTGACCTCCTATGTCTGGGCAGCGCTGCAGTAAGTGCAGGACTTGTTTATCTTGATTGCTAATATATCCGCCCATTAGGCGCCACGTCGCTTTATATTACCGTCTACGGTTTTTTTTTCCCTCCATCCTCGCCTCGTTGTTTGACGTCCCCCCGATTCTCCCTGAATTGGTCATTTTGCAGCATGAACTATGGTCTCCTCCGCGGTAATTGTAGGAAAACAGGCGCCGGATAGTTTGCGATAACATATTGTTTCACCATTACGGCTTTAAAGTTTTACCAAGATGCTTAGTTTTCCTCTGGTTTATAGCAGAACAAACTCCCCATTTTTCACCGGACCTGATGTATTTTGTGCTGATGACTAGTCCATAATTCAGACTAAAGCACACAGCCACTTTCCTGTACACTGTTTTCTCACCGACGCGCGAGGCCTTGCACAGCGCAGCGGCGGAGCGAGGCAGAGGTAGAGACAATTTATGATGCACTGACACAGGCAGAAGGTGTGATTTATAGTTTAATTTGCTGTCGTAATGGACAGAGGATAATAACATGTAAAATATTAATCAATGTGTTGTAACAGCAGACATCATTTGCAAAGCTTGTTATTTGGAGATGTGCCCCTGACAGTGAACAATTAAACTGACATCAAAAAGGAAAGGCTTATACATAAGGCCATGCCTCGACGAAACACAGAGACGGAAATTAGCAAATAAAACAGCCTTTATTTTCTTATTCTCACTTTATTATTTATTCTCATAGAAACCCCTCCCAGGACGGAAAAAAACGCACTTTATTATCATAGAGGAAGGGTGCAGTGCAGCACAGGAGCCACCAGGGGGCAATGTGACAAACCCAGCTCTATAAATAACAACTTGATCTTTTTGGTGCAGAGCAAAAAACACTTAGCGGACCATTCCTGATGCTTTTGCTCCTTTTTATTGTCTAGTTTTATTTTATTGTTATTTTTTTCCTTCCATTTTCAACTTTTTATTTGCATCTTTTTTTTACCCATTAGTCTGTTTTATTATTTTTTTTGCTTTGTTTTAGTTTGCCATTGCGGCAACATTTTTTTTTGTAATTGTACTCAATTCCCCCATAGAATGACTTCATTATTATTTTTTGCTTGTTTTGTGTTGCATTTTAAAAAAAGGTTAAAGATAAAATGAAAAATGAGTTTTAACTTTGTGCAAAATTCAAGAATTTTGAGCAAAAAAGAAATAGCAATGAATACCGCAAGAACGGAAAGTGACTTAGGCTGGGGTCACACTTGCGAGAAACTCGCATGAGTCTCGTGTCTCAATACCCAACACTCGGACCGGAGCACTCAGCTGCATAGAAATACATGCAGCCGCACGCTCCGGTCCCGAGTGCCAGCGGCAGTGCCGGGTATTGAGACACGAGACTTGTGCGAGTTTCTTGCATGTGTGACCCCGGCCTTGGAAAAAAAAAAAAAGCAATGATGAATCTTGGCCTTACTCCATGTGCATGGGGTTTTCTGGGAGTACAAAAGAAGTCTACCTTTCCCCCCATAAACAGTGTCACTCCTCCCTATAGGTTGTATCAATAAACTCCATAAGACAAACAAGAAAAATTACCTAAAAAATCTGCAACTGATGAATCGAGCCCATTGTCACCTGCAGTAGAAAAGGTGGGTCAGTGTCCTAGATTCTAGATACTGAGGGAATGTTCTACACACATTGATCAGGTGTTTAAAGGGGATGTCCCTTTCCAGAAAACATTTTCCTGTCTGTTATTAGAACAAGTAAACTGTGCGTTAAGTTCCCTCTCTGTAGTCAGGAAACCCAGCTATCTGCCTATAGATACTTTGAAACTGTTCTGGACATTGTTACATTCATCTGGTGTTGTACAGGAACTTTAGGAGAAAAAATATATTGCCAGCTCACCCGTCAATGCATTTAATAAGCTTCAGGAGCACGGACCCGCTGTGACCAAGCATGTTCAATCCAAAAGAAGAAAAGTGTTCAGCTCAACCGATTTTGTGAAGATAAAAATTTCTTTATTCACAAAACTTGCAACATAGAGGACAAAATCATCAGCAAAGTACCAAATGGATATGAATCTCGACGCGTTTCTGGAGACTAAGCTCCTTAATCATGACAATGCTGTAGATAAGCCCCCGATGTAACCTGAAAGAGAAGAAAAATGAGTTATATTATACTCACCCAGGGGCGGTCCGGGTCCGGTCTTGGTCCGATGGGTGTAGCGGTCCGGTCTGGCGCCTCCATCTTCTAACGGTGACGTCCTCTTCTTTGCTGCCTCTCGTGGCTCCGACGCAGGCGCACTGCTCTGCCCTGTTGAGGGCAGAGCAGAGTCCTGCAGTGCGCAGGCGCTGGACCAGGTCAGAGAGGGCCGGCGCCTGCGTATTGCAGTATTCTGTTCTGCCCGCAGTGCGCCTGCATCGGAGCCACGAGAGGCAGCAAAGAAGAGGATGTCACCGATAGAAGATGGAGGCGCCAGACCGGACCGCTACACTCATCGGACCAAGACCGGACCCGTGCCGCCCCTGGGTGAGTATAATCTAACTCCTTTTTCTTATCTTTCAGGTTACATCGGGGGCTTATCTACAGCATTACAGAATGCATTACAGAATGCTGTAGATAAGCCCCTGATGGCGGTGCCGGCAGCTCATAGTCGAAAAATGGGGTGACAGATTCCCTTTAATGCCATCATCTGCACAGTAGTGTCCTCCATGTCAGGCAGGATTGTATAGAGCAGTAAACTTGGTCGTGAATCTGCTGACAAAGCTTGGAGGGCAAATCTGAAATCTCCTCCTTAGCCATACATTTGTATTATTGGTTTGGGAGGTTCCGATAATAATAATATATTGGGGAATTGTTAGTTATGCAATTTGCTTTTGTAAGTATTAAAGTGACTTCAAATATGAACTTGGTAAATGTCACCTCCTTAATGTCACATCCCATGTCTCCAGCGTCTACAGGGTTCCTGTCCCTGGATAATTACATGACACATTGAAGCCATCTTTTCTAGGAAACACAGGGAGAGTGCGTCTCTCAGATGTCGAGCACCAGGCAGGTAGACAATTACATACAAATGTCCTCCTCGTCTTTTCCAGCGCCTCTGGTGTGGGGCTTCTTACTCTTACACAACAGTAATGTATCAACACAACGACAATGCGAAACGCGTCTAGTGTCCATACTGCCATGAAAACAGAAAGGAAGCTACAGTGTACAATGAAGTCGTCCCATTCACTCCCAGTCTTGTTATTTTTTTCTCTTTTTTATGTACCCTTCATGTTTTTACATTGCAAGAATCCTCGTTTAGACGTTTCATTTTTTTTAACCAATGAGATAAAAAACCCACTGTTTTTCACCGATGTGCTGGATCCAGGTTTCATCCTTTTATTGGTGTCTTATGGTTTATTTCCATCAGTACTGCATGTGTTTTTCTAATAGGCAAAAAAATTAAAAATCCAACCCATTAAACAATAAAAAATGGACATTACTCGGTTATCACACTGACGACGTCCGTGACTGTCCGGTTCTGTATTAGATCCATCTGCACTCACCTAGAAGCGACTCTGCACCCTGGCACTTCATATACTGGAAGGAAAAGATATTCAAGGCTCCAGATTTTCCCCAAACATTTTCTTTTCGGACATATTTGCTCTGCTTCTAATTATTTAATGCAATAAAAGAAACGTTTGGGGAAAATCTGGTGCCCTGGAAGAACGTTTTTCTATTGTATCCGTGCACTATCCGTTTTTTTTCCATGGAACTGCTGTTGATTTCATTAGGCGAGTTGAGGTCATGACTTGGATGACAGCAGCATGCTGGCTCAGTGGTTATCCAGGTATGGTGGCTCAGTGATTAGCACTATACATAGTGACTCAGTGGTTATCCTGGTATGGTGGCTCAGTGGTTAGCAATATATATATATATATATATATATATATATATACACAGTCATATGTAAAAGTTTGGGCACCCCTATTAATGTTAACCTTTTTTCTTTATAACAATTTTGGTTTTTGCAACAGCTATTTCCGTTTCATATATCTAATAACTGATGGACTCAGTTATATTTCTGGATTCAAATGAGGTTTATTGTACTAACAGAAAATGTGCAATCTGCATTTAAACAAAATTTGACCGGTGCAAAAGTATGGGCACCCTTATCATTTTCTTGATTTGAACACTCCTAACTACTTTTTACTGACTTCCTGAAGCACTAAATTGGTTTTGTAACCTCATTGAGCTTTGAACTTCATAGCCAGGTGTATCAAATCATGAGAAAAGGTATTTAAGGTGGCCACTTGCAAGTAGTTCTCCTATTTGATTCTCCTATGAAGAGTGGCATCATGGGCTCCTCAAAACAACTCTCAAATGATCTGAAAACAAAGATTATTCAACATAGCTTTTCAGGGGAAGGATACAAAAAGTTGTCTCAGAGATTTAACCTGTCAGATTCCACTGTGAGGAACATAGTAAGGAAATGGAAGAACACAGGTACAGTTCTTGTTAAGCCCAGAAGTGGCAGGCCAAGAAAAATATCAGAAAGGCAGAGAAGAAGAATGGTGAGAACAGTCAAGGACAATCCACAGACCACCTCCAAAGACCTGCAGCATCATCTTGCTGCAGATGGTGTCACTGTGCATCGGTCAACAATACAGCGCATGCATAACGCCTTTTTGTATGACCAAACAACTCAATCTTTGTTTCATCAGTCCACAGGACCTTCTTCCAAAATGTAACTGGCTTGTCCAAATGTGCTTTTGCATACCTCAGGCGACTCTGTTTGTGGCGTGCTTGCAGAAACGGCTTCTTTCGCATCACTCTCCCATACAGCTTCTCCTTGTGCAGAGTGCGCTGTATTGTTGACCGATGCACAGTGACACCATCTGCAGCAAGATGATGCTGCAGGTCTTTGGAGGTGGTCTGTGGATTGTCCTTGACTGTTCTCACCATTCTTCTTCTCTGCCTTTCTGATATTTTTCTTGGCCTGCCACTTCTGGGCTTAACAAGAACTGTACCTGTGTTCTTCCATTTCCTTACTATGTTCCTCACAGTGGAAACTGACAGGTTAAATCTCTGAGACAACTTTTTGTATCCTTCCCCTGAAAAGCTATGTTGAATAATCTTGGTTTTCAGATCATTTGAGAGTTGTTTTGAGGAGCCCATGATGCCACTCTTCATAGGAGAATCAAATAGGAGAACTACTTGCAAGTGGCCACCTTAAATACCTTTTCTCATGATTTGATACACCTGGCTATGAAGTTCAAAGCTCAATGAGGTTACAAAACCAACTTAGTGCTTCAGGAAGTCAGTAAAAAGTAGTTAGGAGTGTTCAAATCAAGAAAATGATAAGGGTGCCCATACTTTTGCACCGGTCAAATTTTGTTTAAATGCAGATTGCACATTTTCTGTTAGTACAATAAACCTCATTTGAATCCAGAAATATAACTGAGCCCATCAGTTATTAGATATATGAAACTGAAATAGCTGTTGCAAAAACCAAAATTGTTATAAAGAAAAAAGGTTAACATTAATAGGGGTGCCCAAACTTTTACATATGACTGTATATGGTGGCTCAGTGGTTAGCATTATACATAGTGCCTCAGTGGTTATCCCAGTATGGTGGCTCAGTGATTAGCACTATACATGGTGATTCAGTGGTTATCCTGGTATGGTGGCTCAGTGATTAGCACTATACATGGTGACTCAGTGGTTATCCTGGTATGGTGGCTCAGTGGTTAGCAATATATATATATATATGATGGCTCAGTGGTTAGCAATATATATATATATATATATATGGTGGCTCAGTGGTTAGCACTATACATAGTGCCTCAGTGGTTATCCCAGTATGGTGGCTCAGTGATTAGAACTATACATGGTGACTCAGTGGTTAGCACTGTACATGGTGACTCAATGGTTATCCTGGTACTGTGGCTCAGTGGTTAGAACTATACATGGTGCCTCAGTGGTTAGCAATATATATATATGGTGGCTCAGTGGTTAGCACTATACATAGTGCTTCAGTGGTTATCCCAGTACGGTGGCTCAGTGATTAGCACTATACATGGTGACTCAGTGGTTAGCACTGTACACGGTGACTCAATGGTTATCCCGGTACTGTGGCTCAGTGGTTAGCACTGTTGCTTTGGCGCACTGAAGTCCTGGGTTCAAATCCCACCATGGTCAACATGTGCAAGGAGTTTGTATGTTTGCATGGGTTTCCTCCACACTCCAAAGACATGCTGATGGGGAATCTAGATTGTGAGCCCCAATGGGGACAGCGATGATAATGTCTGTAAAGAGCAGTGGAATTAAAGGTGCTGTATAAGCAATGCATAATTAATAAAAACAAAGATATATACAGGTTGTATTACAAACACTCGGTCTGCAATAAAGCTCGGACACATGTAATAAGTACGTGTCTATCCACGGGAAAAAAAGAAAGATGTCTGAACGGGGCTTTAGGCCGGGATCAAACGAGCGCATGAAAAATCAACCGATTTTCATCCAGAAAACTTGAACCATTTCCCCCTGTATTGTTATCTGTTGTCCGTACTTATACATCAAATCATAAAATCTACATGATGAAATGACACTTTCCTAGGTTAATAATGGCAATATACTCACAAAAATGGATGTTCCGTGCGGAATCTGATTTTTTTTGGCACACCCAATAGACTTGAATACGAAATCCGTGCAGACTGCGATTTTTTTTTTTTTTTTTTAAGCCGGCCTTACACTGGGCAGATTTTTTTCATCGCACAGCACACATCCGTCTTGCAGGCTCGTCTGAACAAGTCCTTAGGGGCATTTTATTTTTAAATCTGATTTTTTTTAAATAAAAGCCAATCGCTGGTGACTGAGTTGTATCTACGGCATATATACCTATATACAGCTGTCTATTAATCGGAGCTAATATGTATAACGTATGCATGTCTTTTTATATATATGTGTGTGTGTTTGCTTCTGTACATATATATTTTTTTATGTTCCCGTAGGGTGAAACTCGCCGTTATTCTCCCTTGAATCTATTTTCAAAATGACTGCTTGTGTATTTTTTTTTTTTTTCTCTCCATAAATTCCATCAAGCAATCTCCCTCTCTAAAGGCGGTGTGTAAAAAGAAAAAAAAAAAAAAAAACGTAAAAAAAAAAACATCGTGGAACAAGGAGCCGTGTAACCGCAGATCTATGGAAGGTCAGCACGGGAGATGAGCAAAGCAATAGGAGTCTAACAAGAAGCTTTCAAAAATTCAATTACAGCCACAGAAATTAATAAATCCTTTCTGTTGCTATAGAACGAGAATTTGTCAACCTGTCCATTTTTCAGCATCTCCCTCTGACCCTGGTCAATTACATTGCTTGTAAATAGTTTTTATACATGTTCAAATAATTGCTCATTTTAATGTGCAGTGATCTGTATTCGTCACGCACCGCAGACTTAGCCCATCACTGCGCTGCCACCAGGAGCCATTACGCGGCTGTATGTGAAATTGAAATTGAAGTTATAATTGATACAGGGGCCCATCACCATAATGGGTTCATCATAGCGCCATCTAAAATATTAATTTTCTAATTATGGGTAAATGATCAGACAAGCTGAGCCAGTGCTAGCAATGGGGCCCCTGGGAATCGCAGCTTGCTGGATGGGAGGAAAAGGCCTTGTAGCGAGCGCAGATCTCTTCTCCTCGCCTCTCGCACCGCGCGGCGAGATTCAATTCGCCCAGATAATAGGTAAATAACAGTTAAAGATCTGGCTGTTAGGCTCAATTTTCCACCCTTTGTCTCCGTCTCTCTCTTTCTTCCTCCTCGGCTCCCTTTTCATAATTTACAGTAATATCATTAGTACAGCGATTCCACATTCATTTGTCAGCGAGCCTAGAACATCATTTAATTTTAATCACAATAACAAGACAATGTGTTAATAATTTCTACTCTTCGTCTTAGGAGAAAAAAAAAATCTATTTAGTGCTTTCAGAATACCCTATACAGAGTTAAATCTTTTTTTAATGCAGATATTATTTATTTTTTTCAAATGTTTCTATTTGACATATTTTTATTTTTTTTTTAAATGTTTCTTTTTTTTATTTTGAAATAAAGTTTTTTGTACTTTTATATATTTTGAAAAAATGTGGATTCTAAGAGAAGAAAATGTCCTTTTTTATTTTTTTAATTTTAGACATTTTTTTATCTTTTATACACGGGTAGAAGAAGACATTGTAGAATTTACTGACATTTCTTTATTTTATTTTATTTATTTATTTTTTTTCAATTTTAGACTTGTTTTATCTTTTATACACAGGGCATAAGGAGACATTGTAGAATTTACTGACATTTCTTTATTTTATTTTATTTATTTTTCAATTTTAGACTTTTTTTTTCTTTTATACACGGGGCATAAGAAGACATTGTAGAATTTACTGACATTTCTTTATTTTATTTTATTTATTTTTTTCAATTTTAGACATTTTTTAACCTTTCATATACCTGGCGGAAGACATTATAGCATATTTTGACATTTCTTTTTTATTTCTTATTTTTATTATTTCAATTTGAGGCATTTTTAACCTTTTATACGCGGGGCAGGAGACATTGTAGAATTTACTGACATTTCTTTTTTTATTTTATTTTTGTTTATTTGTTTTATTTTAGACATTTTTTAACCTTTCGTATACCTGGCGGAAGACATTATAGCATATTTTTTATATTTCTTTTATTTAATTTTTTTCAAATTTAGACATTTTTAACCTTTTATATACCCGGCGGAAGACATTATAGAATATTTTGATATTTCTTTTTCAATTTTATTTTTTTTTCAATTTTAGACCATTTTTTAACTTTTTATATACCCGGCGGAAGCATTGCAGAATATTTGTTTCTTTTTTTATTTTTTTTCAATTTTAAACTTTTTTTTACTTTTTATATACCTAACAGAAGACATTGTGGAATATTTTGACATTTATTTTCATTTCATTTTATTTATTTATTTATATATTTTTTTTCAATTTTAGACATTTTTTAACCTTTTATATACCTGGCCGAAGACACTGTAGAATATTTTAACTTTTTTTTTTATTTTTTGCTTTTTAATTTTAGATATTTTTTAACCTTTTATTTTAAACTTTTTATAACCTTTTATACACCCGGCAGAAGACATAGTAGAATATTTTGACATTTCTTTTTTTTTCAATTTTAGTCATTTTTTTTAACCCTTTATATACCCGATGGAAGACATTGTAGAATATTTTGACATTTCTTTTTCTATTTTATTTTTTATTGCAGTACATATTTTTATAAAAAAAAAAAAATGGAATGATTATAATTTTATGAACACAAAAAGAGTTTCTTTTAAATAAAATTATGGAGAAATATTTAATTTATTAATCCGTTCTTCGCCAACACGAGTGCGGTCCATTAAAGATGGGCACAAATGACGCGTTTTAAAAATTCTCATGCGGTAAATCCAATGGGGTTATTAATATTTTAACCCTTAAGTTGCTGAGCTGAAGTAATATGCAGTTGCTATGCTGCTTTTATGTTGTACTAGATCATACGGAAATCATATTTGCTATGTGGCACAATTAGATTGCAAGCTCTTGGACCAAGTGACATGTTTGACTTCTAGTCCTTATTTTCATACTATGCCGTCAGGGGGCTTCTCTGCTCCTTCTTCTGTAATCACACTGGCGGTGTAATGAGGGCGATGACAATGGACACCCTGAATGCTAATCCGCGTCCTCCTGCCATCCAGGCCTCGCCATGGCTAGAGGCGGGCACTCCGCACCAAGTGTCTGCTCACCTTTACCATTTGTCAACCTGTTCATTACAGGAGAGGATCTGACACACCAGAAATGTCTTTTTGACAGGAAAGTTTATACTGGAATGAAAACTGAAGCTAGGGGGAAAAAAAAGAGAGAGGGAAGCGTAAGAAGGATGAGCAGGTAATTTATAACCCCGGCTTGGCAATAGTAGTCTTGTCTTTAAGACAGGATATATGTCAGCTCCTTGGAAGCGGGGAGACACAAGATTCATGTGCCGGAGGCAGTAATGGGGGCTGCACAGGTGCTCCGCCAAGAGCTCATTTCACATATCAGTGGGGTTTCCAGACATGGAGTCGGTGCTTGGGTGGACACTGGAGTTTGTGGAGATGAAGGAGAAGTAGCGGCTCTCCCTCCTCTCTGTCTATAGATGTAGATATGGAGATGTATCATCCGGGGGCGACATATCATTGGTGCAACGTGGGCAGCCGCACAGGGGCCCAAGAGGTCAGGGGCCACTACCATGTCCAAAGCAGCAAGTAGGCCCTGTCACAAAGCCGGACCCCTATATTGTCCCTCCATAGGGGCGGTCGCCCGTCTGTGTCTGATACCGCCCCACCTTATATGTACTACTGATAAATCAAGGGAAATATCTATAAAAGTATATGGCTTATGCCACATCTATTATCTATCTATAATCTACTGTATCTATATCTATCTATCATCTATGTATCTATTATCTATCTATAATCTACTGTATCTATATATCTATCTATTATCTATCTATCTGTCTACAGTTGTGGCCAAAAGTATTGACACCCCTACAATTCTGTCAGATAATACTCAGTTTCTTCCTGAAAATGATTGCAAACACAAATTCTTTGCTATTATTATCTAAATTTAATTTGTCTTAAATGAAAAAAACACAAAAAGAATTGTCCTAAAGCCAAATAGGACATAATTCAACACCAAACATAAAAAAGAGGGTGGACAAAAGTATTGGCACTGTTCGAAAAATCATGTGATGCTTCTCTAATTTGTGTAATTAACAGCACCTGTAACTTACCTGTGGCACCTAACAGGTGTTGGCAATAACTAAATCACACTTGCAGCCAGTTGACATGGATTAAAGTTGACTCAACCTCTGTCCTGTGTCCTTGTGTGTACCACATTGAGCATGGAGAAAAGAAAGAAGACCAAAGAACTGTCTGAGGACTTGAGAAACCAAATTGTGAGGAAGCATGAGCAATCTCAAGGCTACAAGTCCATCTCCAAAGACCTGAATGTTCCTGTGTCTACCGTGCGCAGTGTCATCAAGAAGTGTAAAGCCCATGGCACTGTGGCTAACCTCCCTAGATGTGGACGGAACAGAAAAATTGACAAGAGATTTCAACGCAAGATTGTGCGGATGTTGGATGAAGAACCTCGACTAACATCCAAACAAGTTCAAGCTGCCCTGCAGTCCGAGGATACAACAGTGTCAACCCGTACTATCCGTCGGCGTCTGAATGAAAAGGGACTGTATGGTAGGAGACCCAGGAAGACCCCTCTTCTTACCCCGAGACATAAAAAAGCCAGGCTGGAGTTTGCCAAAACTTACCTGAAAAAGCCTAAAACGTTTTCGAAGAATGTTCTCTGGTCAGATGAGACAAAAGTAGATCTTTTTGGGCAAAGGCATCAACATAGAGTTTACAGGAGAAAAAAAGAGGCATTCAAAGAAAAGAACACGGTCCCTACAGTTAAACATGGCGGAGGTTCCCTGATGTTTTGGGATTGCTTTGCTGCCTCTGGCACTGGACTGCTTGACCGTGTGCATGGTATTATGAAGTCTGAAGACTACCAACAAATTTTGCAGCATAATGTAGGGCCCAGTGTGAGAAAGCTGGGTCTCCCTCAGCGGTCATGGGTCTTCCAGCAGGACAATGACCCAAAACACACTTCAAAAAGCACTAGAAAATGGTTTGAGAGAAAGCACTGAAGACTTCTAAGGTGGCCAGCAATGAGTCCAGACCTGAATCCCATAGAACACCTGTGGAGAGATCTAAAAATGGCAGTTTGGAGAAGGCACCCTTCAAATATCAGGGACCTGGAGCAGTTTGCCAAAGAAGAATGGTCTAAAATTCCAGCAGAGCATTGTAAGAAACTCATTGATGGTTACCGGAAGCGGTTGGTCGCAGTTATTTTGGCTAAAGGTTGTGCAGCCAAGTATTAGGCTGAGGGTGTCAATACTTTTGTCTGGCCCATTTTTGGAGTTTTGTGTGAAATGATCAATGTTTTGCTTTTTGCTTCATTCTCTTTTGTGTTTTTTCATTTAAGACAAATTAAATGAAGATAATAATACCAAAGAATTTGTGTTTGCAATTATTTTCAGGAAGAAACTGAGTATTATCTGACAAAATTGCAGGGGTGTCAATACTTTTGGCCACAACTGTATCTATAATCTATCTATCTACTATCTATCTATCATCTATCTATAATCTACTGTATCTATATATCTATCTATTATCTATCTATCTATTATCTATCTGAAATGGAAATTTATTTGCCAACCGTTATAAAAAAAAACATTTCCACAAATAACACAATTATTAAGAAACCTTGTATAGAAAGTTGTCTTCTGCTCACTTTCTGAGCAGAGTCCTCCTTCTTCAATGTCTTTGTGCATTATTTAGCATATTCCCATCGTCGCGCCCCGTAACAGTAGGTCCAATGACGGTATGAGAATCTAGGGTTGAGGTTCGGGTTAGTTCCCTCTGAATGGTAGGAACAGCCCAGATATAAATCTGTATCTGACCTTAGAAAAAGGCGTCCAAAGCAAATATTCCTAAGCCTGTAGGTTTTCTTTTTTTTCATTTCCAAATAGAAATTTTGACTCAAACAAGATTTTAATTTTCAGAATTTAATTTGTTTCCATAAATTAAATAATCAAAAATAATAATTAAAAAAAAAATCTGCTGCAGGACATTGTTATGGGTGTTTGCCATCAAGGGGGAAAACGGAGCTGGATGTGACTTCCAGGAATATATCATTCAAGATTGATGTCTGTGTTTTCAAATAAAGGGACTGGAGATGAAGAGCGTCATTGAGAGGCTTCTCCAGCAAGAACTTATTACATTCATTGTCGTCTTATGCAGCAAAACAGGGCTCCATTCATGCATTTAGACTGTAGCAAACGTGGTTAATTACCATGAAAAGACACTAAGTGAGCTCTGCTGGAGCTTCCATTATCCCCTCGGACATCTTATTTACTTAAGAAGCAATAGAAAACAAGATGAAAGCACTAAAAACTGATGTTTTTTGTCTTCGCTGAAGGCAGATAATGTATATACAAGAAGACTGTTTGGTAAACTGGCCCGGAAATGGCCCAGGATGTCCATCTATAAGGAAACCATAAGTGTTTATTATATTACCGGTCCTTCCTTTAGCATCGGGATTATCTGGATTACCAAATATGCTGGATTATCAACTGGTTAGAAAGTCTAGCTATATGGATAGAGAAGATCATTGAACGCCCCCATAATGTTTGTATTTTGTGAATCTTTGATTTTATCATCTAGTGATATTGGAGATTACCTAGAAGCAAGGTCCAGACTATGGGAATTTCTGAATTATCAGCAGGGCCCTCATGTTAATTTTGCCTCTACATCCCCTACAGTAACAGTCTTGATTATCACATGCCACATAAGCAACATTATATCGTAATTCAATTATTATATGATGTTCAATGTATGTACTGACCCAGGCGTTCACTGGAGAAGAAGCGCTATGATCTATATCATTGTACTTGAACTGGTGCACAGTACCAGTCAATCGTGTAGGTGTCTTGGAAAAGCGTGTTGGGTGATAACTTTATGGGCGCCACTCACTTCCGATATGGAAGTGAAATTTTCTTCACCCTCTTAACTACTGTTGCACAGGTATCTTCCTTCTTTCTTCCTAGTTCGGTGGCCTTTGGAGGAAACGGTCTGAAACTAACAAATTATCTAATGTATAGACAAAGCATAACATTTCCAGAAGTCGTCAAGGAATTTATGACTCTTCAGAACTCTTGGTCTTTGTTACGAAGCCACCGAAACAGTTGGGCTGCGGAGGGGAAGTATATCTAGAACTAATGACTGAAAATTCAAAAGTTTGTTCTAAAGACATTTCCAAAAAGCTTTTTTTTATGTTTATGGAAAGGGGAGGCGTGGAGTGGACCTCTGGTGAGTTGGCGATGCAGTAGGATTTCCCAAGGTTGGACGAAATTTCCTTGACAGTCAGTCCTGCTAGTGAGTATGGGGCTGGTATCGATAAAATTCTGATCCGATGTCAGGACTTACACAAACGAGGAATGGAGTGGATCAGTTTCCTCTCCTCAACCTTGTGCTATGATAAGATAATGTAGATAAATGTGTAGCTACCACTGTTACGTGGGCAATGTGATTAGCAAACCAAGGGGCAGGGCATTGTGGCTAAACGGTATGGCTACAAAATGTTTTGCAATTTTCACTTCGGCCACCGAGGCTTCTTCAGACTTTAACGTCCTATTCTTTAAGGAAAACCACACATACAATATCTGCAATAGCCTAACACATACTTTGTATTATAGCATCTTTGTGCAAAGGAACTGTAATTGTGAAAGGAGAAGGTGAGCTGTGACATCACCTATTGTGAATGGTGGATCCTGTGTTATCAAAGGTATATAGAGGTGTTATCAGTCAATCAGTCATTGTACAGGAGGAGGAGGTGAGCTGTGACATCACCTATTGTGAATGGTGGATCCTGTATTATCTACTGTATATAGAGGTGTTATCACTGATAACACCTCTATATACAGTAGTTAATACAGGATCCACCATTCACAATAGGTGATGTCACAGCTCACCTCCTCCTCCTGTACAATGACTGATAACTTATCAGTCATTGTACAGGAGGAGGAGGTGAGCTGTGACATCACCTAATGTGAATGGTGGATCCTGTATTATCTACTGTATATAGACCTGTTATCAGTCATTGTTCAGGAGGAGAAGGAGGTGAGCTGTGATATCACCTATTGTGAATGGTGGATCCTGTGTTACCTGCTGTATATAGAGCTGTTATCTGTCATTATACAGGAGGAAGATGTAAGGTGCCTGGGCGAGGTAGTTGTGGGCGAGCTGCTGCCCCTGCTTGCTCTGGCACCCCACAGACAAAATGTGTCCAAGTCCCATTGTGTTCTGCTATGTGTGGGGTGCATCACACTTACTTGTGGCCATAGACCTCCACTGGTTCCAGGCTTTCATATTCCAGAACCTTTGCAGCAAACAATCCAGGGGACACTGAATTCATTAAAAGAGTCAAACCTTTACTTGGCAGCTTACGGTCATTACCATCAATCATATAGGATAGAGCCCAATGGGATAGTCTTTCCAACAGGTACCAGACATAACTTCAGCCCTAGATCTTGATATGGCTGGACCATCCCTCTTGCTAACTCCCCTAGTACTAGAAATTCTACACCACAAACAGTGTACCCAAATTCCATGACCTCCCACGTCTGAAAGTTTGCGTCCATCTGTCAGTGCAGCTCCATAGGCTTAGTGCACCCAAGGGCCTCGACGTCCATCTCAAGGTTCCCAGATCAACAGATGGATTTGTATGGAAGGTTTCTGTGGCAATCCACTGCCCCGAGTAACAGGTTCACGTTGCCCCTAGCAGCCTATTGCCTATGACCACTGCTGTCACTTCAGCACACTTTCTCCAACTAAACTTGACATTTCCTGAACATGGCACTAACTCTGAGTTCCTCCTACCTAATCTGGGCCAACCATTACAGTTAACCCTGTCTAGGCTAAACTGTATCCCCAAAGAGTTTTACTTTCAAATAATATACACTACTATACATAGATTTAAACACTTGGGGATTCAGAGAATAGAAAATAATCTCCACCACTCCTACATTCTCCCACACTTTAATTATGGTCATCCTACAAGGAGGAAGTGACTGTGAGATCACCTATTGTGAATGGTGGATCCTGTGTTATCTACTGTATATAAAGTTGCTATCAGTCATTGTACAGGAGGAGGTGAGCTGTGACATATTCTATTGTGAATGGCGGATCCTGTATTATCTACTGTATATAGTGGAGTTATCGGTCATTGTACAGGAGGGGGAGGAGGCGAGCTGTGACATCTCCTATTGTGAATGGTGGATCCTGTGTCATCTAATGTACATAGAGGTGTTATCAGTCATTGTACAGGGGAGGAGGTGAATTATGACATCACCATTGTAAATGGTGGATACTGTGCTATCTACTGTATATAAAGGTGTTATCAGTCATTGTACAAAAGAAGGAGGTGAGCTGTGATATCATCTATTGTGAACAGAGGATCCTGTCTTATCTACTGTGTATAGACCTGTTATCAGTCATTGCACAGGAGAAGCAGGTGAGCTGTGACATCACCTATAGTGAATGTAGAATGCTGTGTTATCTACTGTTTATAGAGGTGTTATCAGTCATTGTACAAAATAAGGAGGAGGTGAGCTGTGATATCATCTATTGTGAACGGAGGATCCTGTGTTATCTATATATATAGATTAAAAGTCAATGCACAAGAGGTGGAGGAGGTGAGTTGTGACATCACCTATTGGGAATGGTGTATTCTGTGTTTCAGCTGTGCCTAGAGGTATTACCCGTCAGTGTTATCCTGCCTGTTATGATAACGAGACTGCTGAAAAGTCTTCTGTAAAGAACAAGCTGTAACAGTTCCAGCGGAAAAATTACAATTTATTTTTATTGTTTTAAGAGAGATGTAAAATACAGTACATTTACCCATAAACTTGCTTGTAATCATTAATTATCTGATGATACATTCTCTTTTAAATCAATGGCCTTTATCGATATATGGGTTCTCCAGAGCAAGAAAGGTTCTCTGTAGCTGTGATGGGCCCTGACTCAGAGATGGAAATCTGATTGCCCATTTACAAACACACGATCTGTGCCATACAGGACGGGGGTACGGAGCATCCGGAACGTTCCAGGTCTTTCTCCGTCCCTGTGTGTTCGTTCTGAAAGATGTTATGTAATACAGACGGCGCCCGGCTCCGCTCGATCCCCTGTATTCCCGGCTGTTGATGCGATGTAACAACAATATATCACAGGACCTGACCCTTTGGCCCCTTTGAATTATCTGTTTTAGAAAGATGTGAAAACCACTTTTTATTCCCTCATAATAGATACTTTGAGATTGTCGATCAATACTGAACAAGTTTGCTGCTGGCATTTAATGGCTGCCATAGGGACACAGTGACATTGACCTCTGACACTCGCCATGACAAAAAATCTATAGCGAAGAAGGCATAAAGCAGGCTGTCACGCAGCGCCGGCCCTTTAAATTATGAATGTAGATTGACAGCGAGCAAATAAGTATAACTTTATGGAGTCTGAAATGTGTCATGCCTTAAAGGGCCAGGATTCAGAAATCCTTCACTCGCTTGGATTGATCTCATGGCTATAGGAAACAGCAAGGAGGGGTATATGGAAATCCCTGATACCGGGAGTCTGCGCCGCTGACCAGAGAACAAGACGTAGAATGTTATAAACGCCGCAGCCTTTTATATTACTATATTCTCTCTGTGTTATGCTCCGTTTATGCTGCCACTTCTGCTTCCTGCAAAAGAATATCCAGAGAAGTCTATTAAATTGGTCATTTCATGAAATATCATCCTGTATAAGGCAGCGGATTTATGTTACTCCATAAATGAGGAACGGAAACCAAATGAAGGAAAAAGGAAAATACATATAGCGGATGATAGATAGATAGATAGATAATAGATAGATAGATACATAATAGATAGATAAATGATAGATAGATGATAGATAAATGATAGATGATAGATAGATGATTGATAGCTAGATAATAGATAGATTATAGATATTAGATAGATAGATAATCGTCTGTACAAGTCCCCACTGAAATGTAAAGCGCTGTGGAATATGTCGGCGCTATAGAAATAAAATTTATTATTATAATTAGATAGAATGATAATAGATAGATAATAGACAGATGATAGATGGATAATAGATAGATGATAGATAGAGAGATGATAGATAGATAGATAGATAACAGAGAGATGATAGATAGATAGATAGATAGATAATAGACAGATGATAGATAGATGATAGATAGAGAGATGATAGATAGATAGATAGGTAGATAGGTAGATAGATGATAGATATATAGATAGATAATAGACAGATGATAGATAGATAGATAGATAGATGATTGATAGATAGATGATTGATAGATAGATAGATAGATAGATAGATAGATAGATAGATAGATAATAGATAGCAGACAGCATGGCGCAGGGGCTATTCCCTCGGAGGTATTATTCTGTCTCCCATGGGTTCACTCTTTATTCAGTCCCGCCGCTCCCTCCTATATGTAGCGCAGTGCCTGATGCTGCCGGTTATTCCTTAGAACTTTCCATACTGTACTCAGATGGATGTCACGTTGTTTTAGCATTGCCCGCTGCCTCAGGGTGGTCACCAGGGAGCGGAATTTACTGAATAGTAAAGAGATAGTGCGCAGACATCACAGGCTCAATCACACGGCCAGCATTGGGCTGAGGTTCCCTGGACCCCAGAAGAGATGATTCTGAGGGCTGCTGCTATCAGATAGGTAAATAGGATTGGGGGAGTTTGGCACTCATTTTCCATGTCTGCCCCCCACACATGACCTTTACACCATGAAAGAAAGTCTGGGAGGCACCAAAAATAGTGGAGACTACTGGACTTCCATAAGAGTTGGTAAATCTCTGAGAGCGGCCACTATAGAGCTGAGAACGTCTGATGAGGGGCTCTACGTGCCATGTGTCATAAACGCCGCCATGTGTCAGAGCCCCACTGATCTGATATCGATGACCTATACTAAGGTTAGACCACCAATATCACAGTCCTGGACAATCCCTTGTAGAGCAGACATTCCCTGTTTCAATGAATCAATAAAGTTTAATACTTGGGTAGTGGAAACCCGAATGTGCAGTAGAATTTCCTTACTGGTCAATTTCCATTTCTTCATCCCAAATGTAGAGATATTTTATAAAGAGGAAGGAGAGCGGTCGGGTGCATCTTCCTCATTGGGAAAATTGGGGATCTGAGGCTTCAACATTGCAGTTTGTAGCCCGATCTACAGTTTTGCACCATCGATGGAACATCGGGAAAACATGGGGCCAAATAAAGGAATAAGAATCCAGTGAAATTAATGGGATCAGTCATCTCTTCCTGTAGTTAAAGACGTTGGAGAGGCAGCAATTGCACCTGAGGGATCTCAAATCCCACTTCCATGTATAGTAAATGGGACATGGTCTTCAAATTTAGAATCATTTCACCGACGACGACGATGAAGACGAAGGAACGTGAAACTGGACGATAAAGAAATTGGACAGAAGAAGAATTGACGTCTTAGAAATGTGGTGAAGGGTGTTATCAATACTATGGGTGGCAAGAAGAACAAAGCAAGCAAGACATGTCACTAGAAGCATGATCACCGAGCTATGACTTGCCTATTTTGGACACATCGCTGGAGAAGGACAGAATAGAAGGAACGAGTCAAAGAGGAAGACCAGCGACCCGATGGCTTGATACTATCAAGATAATGGCGGAGAAGACCCTGGTGGACCTATCTCGGCTGCACAAGATCCATCTTCCTACAGAGCGTTCATCCATCAAATCACCAAGGCCGTTAAACTAAAAAAAAAATATGGTTAGTGAGTGACGTTGAAAATTTTGCATACGAATTAAATGTCTTAATGATCACTGCAGTCCGGCCGCCAACGAGAGAACCGGACAAACGGCCACATTGCCCTTTTCTCTACCAACACTTGAGAAGGAAGAAATTAAAATCTGCATTGCCTCTGGTTGTGAGGTTGTCCATGGATTTAGGTTGCACTTTTCATCGACCCGCAGACAAAAAAAAAGTCATCGACATAGTATAAATTGTGAGTCTCCGTCTGATGGTTCGATGGCGGCTTTAGCTCATATCATTATGAAAATCAATGTAGTGAAATCCAAGGTACACAGTTTGGTCTTGTAATTGTCAGGGGCTCAATAGAGAACTTCCACTTGTGATTCGCTTCGTCTATTAAATTGTTTCATCTTTTGCTTCTTTTTCATTAACTTTACTCAATATCAAAACAATTTGCAATTCCTCAAGTTTGACGAACGTCACAAAAACAGACAGCGGTCAAAAATACTTATAAATTAGCGATTATTTATGAGCGGCTGCTGCCGGTGTGTTGAATAAGAAAAAAAAAAAAAAAAAGAGAGAATTAAATTTCTACAAATGTAATTGAGCATTGTGGAAACTGTTTTCTTTGTAATAAACTCCATTCTTTTTCAGAAATTGATAATACAATTAAAGTGTCGTTAATGAGTGTAATATATCACCGACCGCTTTCTACTTATGGGGAAAAAAAAACGACACTTGATTAAGATGTGAAAATTGTTAAGGTTTTTTTTTCTGGCTTAGATGCACAATTATTTATTGTGGTGGAGCTATTCATTTAATGAAAGGGCATTAAATTAAACAGGCTGCAATTTGGGTCCGGAATTGGTTATAATTGGACGACTTTACTTTAAATTCAGAAAGGTCATCATGGTTAAAGCGTAGGTGTCATTTCAGGTGACCGTTCACAGGTCCTGTATATACATGAGGAATACCACTATTTCTGGCCTTTATATGAGTTGTATCCTGCATTTTTCCCCTCTGCAGTTGTCTCTGAGCTGGTGGATGGAGACCAGCTGCTATGATGTCTCCCATACACAGCACACACAGAAATGAGACATTCCTGCTTTTCTGTCTCTAAGCAGTAGCAAGCATACAGCAAAACTGAACAGTGTAGCTGTGAATCCAGCACTGTTTTGAGATAAAACACTAGAAAGCAGCTGCACAAACTTTGCATTGGTGACTCATAATTGAAGATAGAAACTGGATTCTTTATTAGAAATACAGCTTCATACATAAAGAAACCCACTGACAGTAAAAATATATATCTTCGTATCGTGTTAGCCAGTAGATAGAAAAATATTAAGATTTGAGACACCTCAGTGGTTGATACCTCAAATTTTAGAGGTGCTAAAGGAATCCAATATGCATTATCGATCTCCATTGTTTTACATTTTTTTTTCCCCTGTAAGTCCCTGCAGCTGATCTTGCGTAGTCTAGCCGTATGGCACGTGATTAGCTGCAGTGGTCACACGGCTGGATGTCACGTGATCAGTCATACATATGTCTCACATTGGTAATGCTGCCTTTTATTTACAATAATCTCTGGAGGCAGATTCTCAGGGGAGATCTATGCCCCGCCCATAGATCGTAACAGCTCATTTACATATTAAGAAAAATGTGTATTTCTCTAGAATACGACATCGGATTGCAGATATCAAGGTGTCATTTTATTCAACATTCTGTGCCCTTATAGGAGGTATAGGGTATGGGCACACATTGCTTTTTTTATGCGATTTTTTTTTCTGTCATGTAAAAAACGCAGCGTTTTATAGTACCATTTAACAGAGAAAACTCCCCCCAAAATCAAAATGAGCACATACCCTGCAGTATGTAAATCGTAATAGCACATGTAAATAACATAGGGTACTTAGCTAACATCACTTTGATTTAAAAAAAAACGTAAAAGCCATCCCACCGCGACAAGGGGTATTCCTTTGTACAAACACGGGTATGGCTTCCCCTTCTTTTACCTGAGATGGCTACGGTGTGAACGTGCTCCTACACATTGCTCTTATACCAATTTATGTTTCGGCTCATTTCTTTGTTTTTCCTAAAATGAAACATTGTAACAAACGTGTTTTGTAAATATTTACTCTTTACTGACAGGTGAGAAATTGAAACAAAGTATCTGAGAAATCAGAGCTCTAAATTCAGGACTGGATAAAGGGTTTCTCTTGAGATTTATACAGTGTCCACCTAAACAAGGAGAACAGAAGATGCTTCATGTCAAACAAATGGAGCCAAGCACTAAGAACAAAACCATCTCTTGTAAGAGCCCTTGACACTGGAGAAGCCATAGATCACCCATTGTGCTCCTGAATGAGGGATTAGTGAGATGAAGCCTCCTGTGATTTCCCAGAGTGTCCTCTCCACCAGGATAGGAGCATGGGGCCTCTGTATAAGTGTCGCTGCAGATGACTTAATGGGATTTCATTGCATATTAATATGGAGGCATTTTTGGGTGCAGCCCAGGGCCCTAAGCAGTAAAGGGACCAATACTTTACCCTATTAAAACTCAGTAGTGCAATTATGACCCTGACAAGACCATTGGGTAGAGATTATCTTAACTCCAGGTTACTCAACTTTATCACCCAAGTCAAAAAAGTTAAAAGCTTTTTGAAGTAGGGAGATTTGTCAGTCAGGATTCTGAGGAGTTGACTCCAGAGCTGATGGACTCTCCTTGCGGACCTTGCTTGCCTCGGATCACCACTATTTGTCAATTTTATATGTCATAATTTTACTGATGATGTCACTGAGAATTAAAAAGCCAGGTGTTAATGGTTTGTTATACTGGGCTGTAACTGGTAGGGATCAGCCATTGTTTTGTCATGCCGGAAAGCCTTTTTTAAAGTATTTAGAAGCCACATAAAAGTACAGCATTTCTTAAAACTTAAAGGGGTATTCCACTACTGGACAATGTTTTATCAATGTCCAACAGCTCTCAGAATATAGTCATGATATTTCCGGGGCACACGGGGGAGGAATGGCATCCTAATCACATGCATCTGGGAATGTATTTATTTTGGGATGTTCTGGGCACATTTTCACCCGCAATTACCAATGTGGAGTATATTATTTCTATAATGTACAGGAGTTTTCAAAGTTAATTAATACTTTTTGCTCAATGTGTCAGCACAGAATTGGCCACCGTATCCTCCAGCAACTATAGCCATGAATATTATCACTATAACTAATGATTACCCAAAGCAGGAATAGAGAAGAGCAGGGGAAGTGTCTAAGGGATCGATTTTTATCACAATGGGTAATTCAAGACAGACAACACCCATATACCGTACCTGCTTTCTCTTGGTATACTGGAAAGACTCCACAAAAGCTGCCGTATATTGGGAACACCCCTAAGGAATTATCATGTAACGGGGACACCGCTCAAGACCCGCCGTATACCAGGAACACCCCCAAATACTCATCATATACTGGAAACACCCCACAAGGCTTGCTGTATACTGGAAATACCCAACAATTCTGACATATACCAGTAACATCCCACAAGACTCGCTGCATACCGGGAACACCCCACAAGACCCACCGTATACTGGGAACACCCCACAAGACTTGCTGTGTATATATATATATATATATATATCAGTGCTCATCAGTGAGTATTGGGCACCCGACTGGAGGATGCCATCCTGTCCTCCTCTGTCCAGACCTCCATAGAGGTTCGTGGAGCGGGTCGCTGCCTCCAGTTGAGTCTTTAGCCCTTTCTGGTGATAAGATAACATAGTAACATAGTAACATAGTTATTAAGGTTGAAGGGAGACTTTAAGTCCATCTAGTTCAACCCATATCCTATCCTAACCTGCCCTAACATGTTGATCCAGAGGAAGGCAAAAAAGCCCCATGTGGCAAACAGTAAGCTTCACACTGGGGAAAAAAATTCCTTCCCGACTCCACATACGGCAATCAGACTAGCTCCCTGGATCAACGCAATATGAAGGAAACTAGTGTATATACCCTGTAATATTACACTTTCCAAGACAGGCATCCAGTCCCTTCTTAAATTTTAGTAGGGAATCACTCATTACAACATCATATGGCAGAGAGTTCCATAGTCTCACTGCTCTTACAGTAAAGAATCCGCGTCTGTGAGTATGCTTAAACCTTCTTTCCTCCAGACGTAGAGGATGCCCCCTTGTCCCCGTCACAGGTCTAAGAGTAAAAAGATCATTAGAAAGGTCTTGTTACTGTCCCCGCATATATTTATACATTGTAATAAGATCACCCTTAAGCCTTCGATTCTCCAAACTAAATAACCCCAAGTGTAATAACCTGTCTTGGTATTGCAGGCCCCCTAGTTCCCTAATAACCTTGGTCACTCTTCTCTGCACCCGCTCCAGTTCAGCTATGTCTTTCTTATACACCGGAGACCAGAACTGTACACAGTATTCAAAGTGTGGTCGCACTAGTGACTTATATAGAGGTAAAATTATGTTCTCCTCATGAGCATCTATGCCTCTTTTAATGCATCCCATTATTTTATTTGCCTTTGCAGCAGCTGCCTGACACTGGCCACTAAATGTGAGTTTGTTGTCCACCCATACACCCAGGTCTTTTTCAGTGACTGTTTTGCCCAGTGTTTTACAATTAAGCACATAATTATACATCTTGTTCGTTCTACCCAAGTGCATGACCTTACATTTATCCCCATTAAAGCTCATTTGCCATTTATCAGCCCAAGCTTCTAGTTTACATAAATCCTCCTGTAATATAAAATTGTCCTCCTCTGTATTGATTACCCTACAGAGTTTAGTGTCATCTGCAAATATTGAAATTCTACTCTCTATGCCCCCTACAAGGTCATCAATAAATATGTTAAAAAGAAGCAGGCCCAAAACTGACCCCTGTGGTACCCCACTGCTAATTGTGACCAAGTCCGAGTGTGCTCCATTTATAACCACCCTTTGTTTCCTATCCCTGAGCCAGCTCTTAACGCACCTACACATATTTTCCCTTATCCCCATTGTTCTCATTTTATGTATCAACCTTTTGTGTGGCACCGTATCAAAAGCTTTTGAAAAGTCCATGTACACCACATCCACTGCATTCCCTAGGTCCAGTCCGGAACTTACCTCTTCATAAAAGCTTATCAGATTAGTCTGACAGGAACGGTCCCTTGTAAACCCATGTTGATATTGGGTCATGAGGTTATTCTTCTCCAGATACTCCAGTATAGTATCTCTTGGAAAACCCTCCAGGATTTTACCCACAGTTGAGGTTAAACTTACTGGCCTATAATTTCCAAGTTCAGTTTTTGTCCCCTTTTTGAATATTGGCACCACATTTGCTATACGTCAGTCCTGTGGTACAGACCCTGTTATTATAGAATCTTTAAAGATTAAAAATAATGGTCTATCTATGACTGTGCTTAATTCCTGCAGTACTCGGGGGTGAATCCCATCCGGGCCCGGGGATTTGTCAATTTTAGTGATTTTTAGACGCCGCCGTACTTCCTGCTGGGTTAAGCAGGTGACATTTAACGGAGAATTTTTATCCCTGATCATGTTATCCGTCATGGGATTTTCTTGTGTAAATACTGTTGAAAAAAAGTCATTTAGCATATTGGCTTTTTCCTCATCCTCATCCACCATTTCACCCAGACTATTTTGAAGGGGGCCAACACTATCATTTTTTAGTTTCTTACTATTTATGTAGTTAAAGAATATTTTGGGATTATTTTTACTTTCTCTGGCAATGAGTCTCTCTGTCTCAATCTTTGCTGTCTTGATTTGCTTTTTACAGAATTTATTTAATCTTCTGTATTTATTTAATGCCTCATCACTCCCTACTTGCTTTAATTCTCTAAATGCTTTATTTTTATCTCTTATTGCTCCCCTTACAGCTCTATTTAGCCATAGTGGTCTCCTCCTATTTCTCGCATGTTTATTCCCATATGGTATATATTGTGCACAGGTCCTATTCAGAATGCTAATAAACGTCTCCCATTTTCTTTGTGTATTTTTATGTCTCAGGATATCGTCCCAGTTAATTCCACCAAGATCATCTCTCATCCGTTGGAAATTTGCCTTCCTGAAGTTTAGTGTCCTTGTAACCCCTCTACTACACATCTTATTAAAGGATACATGAAAACTTATTAATTTGTGATCACTATTACCCAAGTGACCCTCAACCCTTACATTTGATATGCGGTCTGGCCTGTTGTTTAATATTAGGTCTAGCAGTGCCCCCCCTCTTGTTGGGTCCTGAACCAGATGTGAAAGGTAATTGTCTCTCATAGTTGTCAGACACCTATCACCTTTGCCAGAACTGCAGGTTTTGGTTCCCCAATGTATTTCAGGGTAGTTGAAGTCCCCCATATTAATGACTTCTCCTTGAGTCGCAGCTTCATCTATTTGCTTTATGAGGATATTCTCTGTTCTTCCATTATTTTTGGAGACTTATAACAAACCCCTATCAGTAATTTATTATTTTTCCCCCTCCCCTTATCTCTACCCACAGGGACTCTACATTTTCATTAGGGTTTTTTCCTTCTTGCTACAAACTATCAGTAGGCATACAGTGGAGTTCAGCGCCTGCAGCCTGGACGGGCGCCGCTTGTACAGTTCAAAAATGGAAGAAAGCAATAAGCATGGATAAAATTCTTCACCTCCGTCCAGGGCCGGCTCAGGTCCCCGGCTCTCGTGTGGAAAGCAATATGTTTTTGTATATTTTGGGTGAATTATTTTGGCAATCAGTTCGAACCTGCACCGTACAGGAGCCGCAGGTCTCGGAGGTGTTTCCTCCCTCTCTGCCCGGTAATGGTTCTGCCTTGATCAACAGTTGCAGACAGAAGGAAAGTGTGTTTGCACAATGGAGCCGTTCCCGGGACTGGGGGGCAGTAAATAAGAGAGAAATCGATTCTTCTCCTTTATAAGTGGATGAGATGGGAAATACAACCATAACTTACCTGCTGTTCTGCGCAGGACGGGAGCGCTCAGCTGGGGCTCATACTCATGAATGGGCATCACGTGGCCCCTAACGCACCTCTGTATTAGTGCGGAACTTCTGGGTCACTTGCAGCCTCCATGAAATCATGATAGAAAATTAAGCAAAGTCATTACAAATGCAGATCTAGCCATATTACTGAATTACAGGGATTCTAAAAACAGCGCCTCCCCTGCCTACAGGTTGTCAGTGGTCTGAAAACTTAGCTTCAGTCACTCCCATACAGCCAAACTGTAATACCGGACATGGACACTTGTGGCGCTGTATGTTTTTCTAATTCTGAAAACGCCCTAATAATGGTCTCCGTCACTCAATCCATAAGGTCAAGAGTGAAATAAAAGAACCAAGCATCTGTTTCTTCTTCCTAACCCTCCCATTTAGCTATGGCTGTTACATATAGAAGATAACCAAGTGGGATCATCGGGAGGGGTGGAGGTGAGCTGTGACATCACCTATTGTGAATGGTGGATTCTGTGTCATCTACTGTGTATAGAGGTGTTATCAGTCATTGTACAGGAGGAGGAGGTGAGCTGTGACATCACCTATTGTGAATGGTGGATCCTGTGTTATCTACTGTATATAGCGGTGTTATCAGTCATTGTACAGGAGGAGGAGGTGAGCTGTGACATCATCTATTGTAAATATTGGATCCTGTGTTATCTACTGAATATAGAGGTGTTTCCATTTATTGTGATCTGTGGTCTGCTGTCATTAGTACAGAACAAGATGTATGAGTCCAGTATAAGGATTTGTGACCAGTGTAAGAATTGTTTGTGCACCTTTTTCTACCACACTTTTTCCTTCCACTCCACTTTCCATTAATATTCTTGGATACAGCACTGGCTGAACAGCCGGCTTCTTTAGCAATGACCTTTTGTGGCTTCCCCTCCTTGTGGAGTGTGTCAGTGACCGCCTTCTGGACATCTGTCACGTCAGCAGTCTTCCCCATGATTGTGGAGCTATTGAAACAGACTAAGGGACCTTTATAAACGCTTAGGAAGCCTTTACAGGTGGTTTTTGTTAATTATTCTAATTTACTGAGATAATGACTTTTGGGCTTTCATTGGCTGTGAGCCATAATCATCAACATTAACAGAAATAAACACGTGAAATAGATCACTCTGTGGGTAATGACTCTATAGAATATAGGAGATTCACTTTTTGTATTGAAGAACTGAAATAAATTCACTTTTTGATGATATTCTAATTTTGTGAGAAGCACCTGTATATACCAGGATGGGGTCCAGGATAAGGGACATATATACCAGGATGGAGGACACACACATATGTCACGACGGGCAGAGGGCCCCTGTCCAAACCTTGCACCGCGGCCCATCGGACTCTAGGTTCGCCACTGGTAGGAGTCATGCTGATCTACAGCACTCCTAGCGCGACTGCTGTCCCATTGGCCGAGATCCATCATTCATCCTGTGCCTCATCAGTGAAGTCAGGAGATGTGTGTGAGCGCAGAATTATTTGCCCAATGGCGCTGCCTGATGACCATAAATATATCACAGGACACTATGGTGGGAAACTGAATAAAAGGTTCAGTTTACATTTATCCTGTTTTATTAAAGCTCCGACAAACCCTTCAAAGTGAATCTTCACTCTCTTCACAATTTTTTTATGTCTAAACAGTATCAACCTTCATTGCTGTTTTTTTTATTTTTGTAATATTTCTTTATAGCAATCAAAAGTTGAACCTTTATTTTTTTTCTGATACAGAGCTCCAAATCTTCCCCATAAATAAAAGGTAATAAAGATAAAATGCTGACGACCTGCAGCCACCACTAGGGGGAGCTCACTGCATACTATCTTATCATTGAATTTAAAGGGGTTTTCCAAGACTTTAACATTGATGGAGTATTTTTGGGTCATCAATGTCTGATCTGTCAACCCCTCCGCCAATCAGCTGTGCCTGGAGCTGACAACTGGATGTGCGGAGCTGACAGCACAGCGCCATCAACGGAATACTGGCCACATATGCCGCACCCAGCTGCGGCCACAATACAGATGATGGACCTCTGGCCACCGCTGACACCAGGAACGGCTGAATGGCAAAGGTGCCGGGTGTCGCACCCCACCGATCATACATTCATGATAGGTCATCAGTATTAAAGTTCTTGACAACCCCTTTAATGTATACATGTGAGCTCCCTCTAGTGGTTGTCGCAGGAAGTGTAAATCTTATGTCTATGCAATGACTTTAGAATTAACAGTTATTGTAAATATTTATTGAAAAATGTTCTATTTCTTTCCTGACATCCTATTATTGCTGTCGCCATAAGATAATGTAGCCACAGGGCTGGTAGGCGGAGCAGCGGTTCCAGGCTCATTGTGCTTTTGTCCTCCATCCAGACTTTATTTGTCTTCTCCGCTCTCGGTGTTTCTTTCAATCAGTGATTTCTAATAACAGATCATTCCTTTGTGTCTAACTTTAATCTGGTCTTGCCTGACAAGCATCATCTTTTTCATTGAAGGGTAAGACCACTTAAAGAAAGGCCAATGAGACTGTGCAGCGCTCAGCCGCCTCGGGTGATTTGTCACTGTGAGCTGCGGTGGTCACACCAATGGATTCATCTCAAGGTAAATGGAGATACCGAGAACTGGGACCCGGAGCTGTGATTAAGGCCCACTTTTTGCAGTGTTGATAGATGTTGCTTGTGTTTATCTATTTGAAATGCCACTAAATCTGTGAATAGGATGGGAGCGGAGAGCACTTTGTAGCTTGAAACATATTAGTGATTTATGTTACACAAAGAAGAGCAATAAAGAGACACCGGCTATTAAGGAAAGCTATTTTCATGAGAAACAGTTTACCTAAAACCCTACTAACCACACCTTGTCCTGTACGTGAGACGCCGTCCTATTAACTCCTCTAGGCATCGTCTGTAGTATCCCATACACAAGCTTATGGGATGTCCTATGCAACAAAGGTAACATAAACTGCAAATGAAAGCAGCAGCAGTAGGAGGCATTAATCCCCCCAGTCCAGGGGCGTCATATATTAGACAAGCAATAAAGGGTATGGTGCCAAATAAAGTGACATAACGCTTAAAGGGTATCTGTCAGCAGGTTTTCGCTACCTTATCTGAGAGCAGCACAATGTAGGGGCGGACACCCTGATTCCAACAATGTATCACTTAGTTTACTGGGTGCAGCAGTCGTGACACAATGAGAGCTATTAGATGTAGCATGCAGCAGAGCTGAGAAAGCTGGCCCCGCCCACACCAGGCTCTGTATATATCATGGAAGAACCAATAGCGGTTATAAAATAGCAAACAATCTAAATATATTAAAATATATCAAATTTTATTTAAATATGATAAACCATGATAGTAAGTTTAAGTGATATAAAAAGTAACCCTAATGTTATCATAACAGGAACTAATGAGCAGAAACACACTTCATGATCTAATACATCAGGCATGATACAGAAGTATAGTAGTAAATATCATGAAAAATTAATAATGAAAAATATCTCTGTATCCAAAGAATCAATATCTAGCTATCCTCATTGCAGTGCAGCAAATAGTGGATCCAGGGATGTATAGACTGCGCCAGTGACACCAGGTTCATCTGCCCCATGGAGGCACATGTGGTCATATAGCGATAAATGTATTTGGTCCGTTACCTGTAGCCATAGCGAAAGAGATATGTATGCTGCTGGCTCCCACCTCGACGCGCGTCACCGCCTCTGCAGCTTCCTCAGGAGGTAGAATAAAGCGGTAGTTAGCATTGTTATATAATGTGTATAATTCAATTAGGGTAAGTTCACACTAGGTGTTTTTTTTCTACAGCAAAACCTGATCTCATGGCAGGAAAGAAGCTGCAGAAAAAAGTATGTTTTCTGTGCATTTTTCGTGGCATTTTGCTTGCGTTTTTTTGCTGCGGTTTTGGCATGCTAGATTTGTCTCTTGTGCATGCCGATAAAGTTTGCTATTGAAAAAAAAAAGTGCTATTCTAAAGAATGAGGTTTTGGAACTAAAGAAGCTGCCAAACCTGATACCTGCGATTTTGGTGCATTTTTTCACCATTTTTCACCACCCATTCATTTCAATGGGTGAACAATGCTGAAAGAAGTGACTTTCTCCATTGTACAAAAAAAAACATGCAAGGCACAAAATCCTGATGACAAAAAAAAAAACAAATGTGTGTGCATGAGATTTCGGAAATGTCATAGGCTTTGCAGGTACTGTAAAAAACAGCTGAAAATTAGCATTAAAAAAATGCAGAAAAAACACCCAGTGTGAACTTAGCCTCAGTCAGGCATGTGTGTCAGCGCGTCCCTGCCATGTTGCCGCTTCATAGAGGGGGCGCTGCTCGATGCACTCGTCATCCAGTCACGAGACCCCCGTTCAGGCCCGGATTGGCAATATAACCAACCGGGCATTTTCCCGCTGGGCCGCTGTCACGTGGGCCGCGGGCGGCAGCGCCCGATCATCTGGCCGCTTGCCAGCTGCTGCGGCCACTGTTGTTCCTGCCGCCGGCCGTCTGCGGGCATGGCGGTGATAGTTTCAAGTTCCTCCCGCACTGCAGGGAGATAAGCCGCCACGCCCCCCACACGCACCCCATCCTCGCCTTAGCATGAGACCCCCGCCCCCGCAGCCACTCACAGTGTCGCTTGCCTTCTCTGTTCGCAGGACCTGTGATGAGGTCACAGGAGGGGAGGAGTCAGGGGGGTCACATGATCAGGAACCTTTGTCCAGACCCCCCCGATCATGTCACCCCTGACTCCGCCCCTCCTGTGACCTCATCACAGGTCCTGTGCGCTCAGCCTTGCCTCTACCGTCTGCAAGACTCTGCTTTGCTGTTGTCATGGTGCTGGTTGAGGTAAGTATGTGTAGGGTCAGGATTTACAGTGTGGATGTAGCAGAGCTGTGTGTGTATGAGGTGTACGGAGCGGAGCCGTGTGTGTACGAGGTGTACGGAGCAGAGCCTTGTGTGTACGAGGTGTACAGAGCGGAGCCGTGTGTGTACGAGGTGTACGGAGCGGAGCCGTGTGTGTACGAGGTGTACGGAGCGGAGCCGTGTGTGTATGAGGTGTACGGAGCGGAGCCGTGTGTGTATGAGGTGTACGGAGCGGAGCCGTGTGTATGAGGTGTACGGAGCGGAGCCGTGTGTACGGAGCGGAGCCGTGTGTGTACGAGGTGTACGGAGCAGAGCCTTGTGTGTACGAGGTGTACAGAGCGGAGCCGTGTGTGTACGAGGTGTACGGAGCGGAGCCGTGTGTGTATGAGGTGTACGGAGCGGAGCCGTGTGTGTATGAGGTGTACGGAGCGGAGCCGTGTGTATGAGGTGTACGGAGCGGAGCCGTGTGTACGGAGCGGAGCCGTGTGTGTACGAGGTGTACGGAGCGGAGCCGTGTGTGTATGAGGTGTACGGAGCGGAGCCGTGTGTGTACGAGGTGTACGGAGCGGAGCCGTGTGTGTATGAGGTGTACGGAGCGGAGCCGTGTGTATGAGGTGTACGGAGCGGAGCCGTGTGTACGGAGCGGAGCCGTGTGTGTACGAGGTGTACGGAGCGGAGCCGTGTGTACGAGGTGTACGGAGCGGATCCGTGTGTGTATGAGGTGTACGGAGCGGAGCCGTGTGTACGAGGTGTACGGAGCGGATCCGTGTGTGTATGAGGTGTACGGAGCGGAGCCGTGTGTAAGAGGTGTACGGAGCGGATCCGTGTGTACGAGGTGTACGGAGCGGATCCTTGTGTGTACGAGGTGTACGGAGCGGATCCTTGTGTGTACGAGGTGTACGGAGCGGAGCCGTGCGTGTACGAGGTGTACGGAGCGGAGCCGTGCGTGTACGAGGTGTACGGAGCGGAGCCGTGCGTGTACGAGGTGTACGGAGCGGAGCCGTGCGTGTACGAGGTGTACGGAGCGGAGCCGTGCGTGTACGAGGTGTACGGAGCGGAGCCGTGCGTGTACGAGGTGTACGGAGCGGAGCCGTGCGTGTACGAGGTGTACGGAGCGGAGCCGTGCGTGTACGAGGTGTACGGAGCGGAGCCGTGCGTGTACGAGGTGTACGGAGCGGAGCCGTGCGTGTACGAGGTGTACGGAGCGGAGCCGTGCGTGTACGAGGTGTACGGAGCGGATCCTTGCGTGTACGAGGTGTACGGAGCGGAGCCGTGCGTGTACGAGGTGTACGGAGCGGAGCCGTGTGTACGAGGTGTACGGAGCGGAGCCGTGTGTACGAGGTGTACGGAGCGGATCCGTGTGTACGAGGTGTACGGAGCGGAGCCGTGCGTGTACGAGGTGTACGGAGCGGAGCCGTGCGTGTACGAGGTGTACGGAGCGGAGCCGTGCGTGTACGAGGTGTACGGAGCGGAGCCGCGCGTGTACGAGGTGTACGGAGCGGAGCCGCGCGTGTACGAGGTGTACGGAGCGGAGCCGCGCGTGTACGAGGTGTACGGAGCGGAGCCGCGCGTGTACGAGGTGTACGGAGCGGAGCCGCGCGTGTACGAGGTGTACGGAGCGGAGCCGCGCGTGTACGAGGTGTACGGAGCGGATCCGCGCGCGTACGAGGTGTACGGAGCGGATCCGCGCGCGTACGAGGTGTACGGAGCGGAGCCGCGCGCGTACGAGGTGTACGGAGCGGAGCCGCGCGCGTACGAGGTGTACGGAGCGGAGCCGCGCGCGTACGAGGTGTACGGAGCGGATCCGCGCGCGTACGAGGTGTACGGAGCGGAGCCGCGCGCGTACGAGGTGTACGGAGCGGAGCCGCGCGCGTACGAGGTGTACGGAGCGGAGCCGCGCGCGTACGAGGTGTACGGAGCGGAGCCGCGCGTGTACGGAGCAGAGCCGCGCGTGTATGAGGTGTACGGAGAGGAGCCACGCGTGTACGAGGTGGACGGAGTGGAGCCGTGTGTGTACAAAGCATACAAAGCGGGCTTTTCCCACGGACACAGGAGTACACGGCGGAGCCCCGAGGAACATTTTAAAACACACACATGACGTTCCACCTGAAGTGATGTGCTGGAAGCTGACCGGAAATGAGATAATTTCTTGAGGAGATTGTGACGGAACCAGGAATGCTTCAGATCCATCACCGTGTCCTCCTCCGACAGCGCAGACAGCAGGATCACCTTGGAATCGGGGATGCCGGCCATGTGAGCGGATCATGATATGTCCTGCACCAGGAGGCTTAGGTGGGCACTACAATGGGAGCCGGGCTGCTATAGTATCTTTGTAGAATCTTTCTTTATTTGTTTCTCTCTTTTTCTTTTTTTCTCTGTTCTTTCATTCTCTGTTCTGTCTTTCCCTCATTTTCTTTCTCTCTCTGTTCTTTCTTTCTCTCTCTAATCTTTCTTTTTTCTCTCTCTGTTCTTTCTTCCCTCTCTTTCTCTCTTTTCTTTCTTTTCTTTACTTCTTTCTTTCTCTCTCTGTTCTTTCTCTGTCTCTCTCTGTTCTTTCTTTCTTTTCTTTACTTCTTTCTTTCTCTCTCTGTTCTTTCTCTGTCTCTCACTGTTCTTTCTTTGTCTCTCATTGTTCTTTCTTTCCCCTTTCTTTCTCGCTCTCTCTGTTTTCTTTTTTCTCTCTCTCTCTGTTTTCTCTCTTCCTTAGTGCCAGTCAGTGTGCCCATAATGCCAGCCACTGTGCCCTCAGTACCAGTCAGTGTGATCAGCAGTGCTAAATGGGTGCGATTAGGTGTGGACATGGGTGTGACTAGTTGTGAAATGGGTGTGGCTGGGTGTGGCCAAAAATTTGCAGCGGCGCGCTGTGCGCGCCGCAGTCTTTGTCCATCTTTCCCTTCTTCAAAAGTTGGGAGGTACGATAGGGGCGGCTATGACCAGGGGGTCTGGTTGCCCAATAGAGAGCAGTTCTGCCAGGAATTCTGTAATCATGCATACAAAAGGGGACAGAGATTTGGGAGGAGTACTGTACCTAAAAGCAATAAATAGGACTGAGCAGAAATACTGGGCACAGCTGTGACTACATGTTATATAGTCGTGTTAATCTCCTCTCACTTCTTGTAAACTACAAGTGTACAAAGATATTATATAGTCACCATGTGACTAGTGGGCCTGTGTAACTTCAAATGCCAGGGCTGAATTTTAGTCCCAGTCCGGCCCTGCCCCCATTCCGTAACTGAGATGTGAAAGCGCGTCCCCACCACAGTGCAGCAGTGCATGCGCGATACACAACGTTACTGCAACTTGGCAGGAATAGATATAATATACAGCGAGTTGGTTTACATCTCTATATATAAAAATGAACGTGTGTGTGTATCACCAACCAATCACGAAGCATCTTTCATTTCACCAGAGCTGTTCAAAAGAAGCTGAGCTGTGATTGGTTGCTATGACCAACAGTTTTCCCACTTGACAGCACCACAGCAGACACTGACATGGTGGGAGAAATCTAGCATCCCCGGGAACATAAGCTCCCAGCCATTGTCTGCCCCCCAGAAAGGAGCCGAGAGCACATGACAGAAATTAATCCCCCCTCCCGTGCCCATATACCCATGACACATCCTCCATCCCGTAGGCACATCTTCCCTCTTAAAGGGATCATTGGTATGGAAGTCAGGGCAAATCCATCCAGCGCTTTGGTTTTGACCCCAGGCTCTCTTAAAGGGATCCCCGGTATGGAAGTTAGGACCGTTATACTCAGCTCTGTGGTTCTGACCCCAGGGTCTCTTAAAGGGATCATTGGTATGGAATATAGGGCAAATCCACTCTGTGCTTTGGTACTGACCCCAGGCCTTTCTTAAAGGGATCTCTGGTATGGAAGTCAGGACAAATCCATCCAGTGCTTTAATTCTGACCCCAGGCCTCTCATAAAGGGATCCCCGGTATGGAAGTCAGGGCAATTGCCTTCAAATGCTCTGGTACTGACCCCAGGCTCTCTTAAAGGGATCTCCTGTATGGAAGTTAGGGCAAATCCCTCAGCGCTCTGGTTCTGATCCCAGGGTTCTATTAAAGGGATCATTGGTATGCAAGTCAGGGCAAATCCACTCAGCGCTCTGGTTTTGACCCAAGTCCCCTCTTAAAGGCATCCTCGGTACGGAAGTGAGGTAAAATCCACTCTGCGCTTTGGTACTGACCCCAGGCTCTCTTAAAGGGATCTCCGGTATGGAAGTTAGGGTAAATCCCTCAGCACTCTGATTCTCACCCCAGCCTTCTATTAAAGGGATCCCCGGTATGGAAGTCAGGGCAAATCCACTCAGCGCTCTGGTTCTGACGCCAGGCTGACGGGATGATGTGGGATATTAGGGGTAGTAGTCCGGTGGCTCTGACGGGATGATGTGGGATATTAGGGGTAGTAGTCCGGTGGCTCTGGCTGACGGAATGATGTGGGATATTAGAGGTAGTAGTCCGGTGGCTCTGGCTGATGGGACGATGTGGGATATTAGGGGTAGTAGTCCGGTGGCTCTGGCTGACGGAATGATGTGGGATATTAGAGGTAGTAGTCCGGTGGCTCTGGCTGATGGGACGATGTGGGATATTAGGGGTAGTAGTCCGGTGGCTCTGGCTGACGGAATGATGTGGGATATTAGGGGTAGTAGTCCGGTGGCTCTGGCTGATGGGACGATGTGGGATATTAGGGGTAGTAGTCCGGTGGCTCTGGCTGACGGGATGATGTAGGATATTAGGGGTAGTAGTCCGGTGGCTCTGACGGGATGATGTGGGATATTAGGGGTAGTAGTCCGGTGGCTCTGGCTGATGGGATGATGTGGAATATTAGGGGTAGTAGTCCGGTGGCTCTGGCTGACGGAATGATGTGGGATATTAGAGGTAGTAGTCCGGTGGCTCTGGCTGATGGGACGATGTGGGATATTAGGGGTAGTAGTCCGGTGGCTCTGGCTGACGGAATGATGTGGGATATTAGAGGTAGTAGTCCGGTGGCTCTGGCTGATGGGACGATGTGGGATATTAGGGGTAGTAGTCCGGTGGCTCTGGCTGACGGAATGATGTGGGATATTAGAGGTAGTAGTCCGGTGGCTCTGGCTGATGGGACGATGTGGGATATTATAGTGAATGTGGCTATGCGGAGTAGGTGGGGCTCTACACTGAGCTTTATATATATATAGATATAATCATAAGGCTACGTTCACACATCACTTTTTTTCGCGTTTTTTGCGGCGGTTTTAAACGCATGATTTTGCAGCGAAAAATAAGCATCCCATGCATTCCTATGGGATTCCGCAATGCTGTGCTAATGCTGCGTTTTTTTCCACGGCGGAATCGCTTTGCGGTAAAAAAAACGCAGCATGCTCATTAATTTAGCGGAATCGCAGCAATGCCGCACCCATAGGAATGCATTGTTCTGCTTTCCGCATGTGGCTTTGCACACCATACGAAAAGTAAGCAGAACACTTGCGGATGGTACCCACGACCCAGAGGAGAGGAGACTGTCCTCCGGGCTTTGGGTACCATATCCCTGTAAAAAATAAAATTAAAAATATTGTTATTCTCACCTTCCAGCGTCCTGCGCAGCCTTGCCGCCTCTCTCCATGCTACCAGTCCCAGTAATCCTTTGCGAGAATGACCGCGATGATGTCGCAGGAGCGCGACGTCTTGCGGTCATTCGCGCAAATGATTACTGGTACCGGGAGCGTGGAGAGAGGCGGGAAGGCTGCGCAGGACGCTGGAAGGTGAGAATAACAATATTTTTTATTTTTTTAATTATTTTTTACATCCTATCTTTTACTACTGATGCTGCATAGGCAGCATCAGTAGTAAAAAGTTGGTCACACTCGTCAAACACTATGTTTGACGAATGTGACGACCAACCTGTCAATCAGTTCTCCAAGCGATGCTCCAGATCACTTGGAAAACGCTAGTATTCTGCAAGCTAATTACGCTTGCAAAACGCAAGTTTTTCCACGGGAAAATCGCGGAAATTTAAATGCGATTTTCCCGCGGAATGGAATTCTCACGGTAATTTCCGCGAGAGTTCCGCTACGTGTGCACATAGCCTTATAATTTGTTATAACTAACCGTAGTTAGTTACTATGCCCGGGCAGCGCCAGGCTCTTCAGCTAGTACAGTATATAAGTAATTATGGTACAATTAGTATTAATCTCTTGCCTAGATATAAGTCACAGATAGTGCCTACAGGGCAGCGATCAGGTCACCCGGAGGCATCGCCCTTAGATAGTTACCCGGGTACAGGAATCATATAATGGTTACATTAGTTACAGTTAAGATAAAAGCAATAAATTACAGTCATCATCAACATTACTATATGCTATAAAGTCACAAATCATTGCCATATAACAATACTGTGTTTCTTGCTGAAACAGAACAATAGGCTCATTTATTTTGCCACATTAAATATATTAAATTATTACTTTGATCAGTGTCTCTGTTGATAGGTGAGAATCTCAAATATAGAGGAGATATTGGCTAGTATATACAACCGGCGAGTATATCTATGAATGTGTCTCCTCGGTGCTTCATCAGATATTAATCACAATCAGATAGTGAATATAATATGTGTTTACAACATGGAGCAATAATTCGTGTAAGAGAGCCCATAATACACTGCTCAAAAAAATAAAGGGAACACTTAAACAACAGAATATAACTCCAAGTACATCAAACTTCTGTGAAATCAAACTGTCCACTTAGGAAGCAATATTGACTGACAATCAATTTCACATGCTGTTGTGCAAATGGAATAGACAACAGATGGAAATTATTGGCAATTATCAAGACCCCCTCAATAAAGGAGTGGTTCTGCAGGTGGGGACCACAGACCACATCTCAGTACCAATGCTTTCTGGCTGATGTTTTGGTCACTTTTGAATGTTGGTTGTGCTTTCACACTCGTGGTAGCATGAGACGGACTCTACAACCCACACAAGTGGCTCAGGTAGTGCAGCTCATCCAGGATGGCACATCAATGCGAGCTGTGGCAAAAAGGTTTGCTGTGTCTGTCAGCGTAGTGTCCAGAGGCTGGAGGCGCTACCAGGAGACTGGCCAGTACACCAGGAGAGGTGGAGGGGGCTGTAGCAGGGCAACAACCCAGCAGCAGGACTGCTACCTCTGCTTTTGTGCAAGGAGGAACAGGAGGATCACTGCCAGAGCCCTGCAAAATGACTTCCAGCAGGCCACAAATGTGCATGTGTCTGCACAAACGGTTAGAAACCAACTCCATGAGGATGGTCTGAGGGCCCGACGTCAGGCCCGGATTGGCAATATAACCAACCGGGCATTTTCCCGCTGGGCCGCTGTCACGTGGGCCGCGGGCGGCAGCGCCCGATCATCTGGCCGCTTGCCAGCTGCTGCGGCCACTGTTGTTCCTGCCGCCGGCCGTCTGCGGGCATGGCGGTGATAGTTTCAAGTTCCTCCCGCACTGCAGGGAGATAAGCCGCCACGCCCCCCACAAGCATCCCATCCTCGCCTTAGCATGAGACCCCCGCCCCCGCAGCCACTCACAGTGTCGCTTGCCTTCTCTGTTCGCAGGACCTGTGATGAGGTCACAGGAGGGGAGGAGTCAGGGGGGTCACATGATCAGGAACCTTTGTCCAGACCCCCCCGATCATGTCACCCCTGACTCCGCCCCTCCTGTGACCTCATCACAGGTCCTGTGCGCTCAGCCTTGCCTCTACCGTCTGCAAGACTCTGCTTTGCTGTTGTCATGGTGCTGGTTGAGGTAAGTATGTGTAGGGTCAGGATTTACAGTGTGGATGTAGCAGAGCTGTGTGTGTATGAGGTGTACGGAGCGGAGCCGTGTGTGTACGAGGTGTACGGAGCAGAGCCTTGTGTGTACGAGGTGTACAGAGCGGAGCCGTGTGTGTACGAGGTGTACGGAGCGGAGCCGTGTGTGTATGAGGTGTACGGAGCGGAGCCGTGTGTATGAGGTGTACGGAGCGGAGCCGTGTGTACGGAGCGGAGCCGTGTGTGTACGAGGTGTACGGAGCGGAGCCGTGTGTACGAGGTGTACAGAGCGGATCCGTGTGTGTATGAGGTGTACGGAGCGGAGCCGTGTGTACGAGGTGTACGGAGCGGATCCGTGTGTGTATGAGGTGTACGGAGCGGAGCCGTGTGTAAGAGGTGTACGGAGCGGAGCCGTGTGTAAGAGGTGTACGGAGCGGAGCCGTGTGTACGAGGTGTACGGAGCGGATCCGTGTGTACGAGGTGTACGGAGCGGATCCTTGTGTGTACGAGGTGTACGGAGCGGAGCCGTGCGTGTACGAGGTGTACGGAGCGGAGCCGTGCGTGTACGAGGTGTACGGAGCGGAGCCGTGCGTGTACGAGGTGTACGGAGCGGAGCCGTGCGTGTACGAGGTGTACGGAGCGGATCCGTGTGTACGAGGTGTACGGAGCGGATCCTTGTGTGTACGAGGTGTACGGAGCGGATCCTTGTGTGTACGAGGTGTACGGAGCGGAGCCGTGCATGTACGAGGTGTACGGAGCGGAGCCGTGTGTACGAGGTGTACGGAGCGGAGCCGTGTGTACGAGGTGTACGGAGCGGATCCGTGTGTACGAGGTGTACGGAGCGGAGCCGTGCGTGTACGAGGTGTACGGAGCGGAGCCGTGCGTGTACGAGGTGTACGGAGCGGAGCCGTGCGTGTACGAGGTGTACGGAGCGGAGCCGTGCGTGTACGAGGTGTACGGAGCGGAGCCGTGCGTGTACGAGGTGTACGGAGCGGAGCCGTGCGTGTACGAGGTGTACGGAGCGGAGCCGTGCGTGTACGAGGTGTACGGAGCGGAGCCGCGCGTGTACGAGGTGTACGGAGCGGAGCCGCGCGTGTACGAGGTGTACGGAGCGGAGCCGCGCGTGTACGAGGTGTACGGAGCGGAGCCGCGCGTGTACGAGGTGTACGGAGAGGAGCCGCGCGTGTACGAGGTGTACGGAGCGGAGCCTCGCGTGTACGAGGTGTACGGAGCGGAGCCGCGCGTGTACGAGGTGTACGGAGCGGAGCCGCGCGTGTACGAGGTGTACGGAGCGGAGCCGCGCGTGTACGAGGTGTACGGAGCGGAGCCGCGCGTGTACGAGGTGTACGGAGCGGAGCCGCGCGTGTACGAGGTGTACGGAGCGGAGCCGCGCGTGTACAAGGTGTACGGAGCGGAGCCGCGCGCGTACGAGGTGTACGGAGCGGATCCGCGCGCGTACGAGGTGTACGGAGAGGAGCCGCGCGTGTATGAGGTGTACGGAGAGGAGCCACGCGTGTACGAGGTGGACGGAGTGGAGCCGTGTGTGTACAAAGCATACAAAGCGGGCTTTTCCCACGGACACAGGAGTACACGGCGGAGCCCCGAGGAACATTTTAAAACACACACATGACGTTCCACCTGAAGTGATGTGCTGGAAGCTGACCGGAAATGAGATAATTTCTTGAGGAGATTGTGACGGAACCAGGAATGCTTCAGATCCATCACCGTGTCCTCCTCCGACAGCGCAGACAGCAGGATCACCTTGGAATCGGGGATGCCGGCCATGTGAGCGGATCATGATATGTCCTGCACCAGGAGGCTTAGGTGGGCACTACAATGGGAGCCGGGCTGCTATAGTATCTTTGTAGAATCTTTCTTTATTTGTTTCTCTCTTTTTCTTTTTTTCTCTGTTCTTTCATTCTCTGTTCTGTCTTTCCCTCATTTTCTTTCTCTCTCTGTTCTTTCTTTCTCTCTCTAATCTTTCTTTTTTCTCTCTCTGTTCTTTCTTCCCTCTCTTTCTCTCTTTTCTTTCTTTTCTTTACTTCTT
This sequence comes from Dendrobates tinctorius, assembly GCF_039654945.1. Lineage (NCBI taxonomy): Eukaryota > Metazoa > Chordata > Amphibia > Anura > Dendrobatidae > Dendrobates > Dendrobates tinctorius. The sequence goes on from NW_027361806.1 coordinate 14,221,794, forward strand.
TCTTTCTCTCTCTGTTCTTTCTCTGTCTCTCTCTGTTCTTTCTTTCTTTTCTTTACTTCTTTCTTTCTCTCTCTGTTCTTTCTCTGTCTCTCACTGTTCTTTCTTTGTCTCTCACTGTTCTTTCTTTCCCCTTTCTTTCTCGCTATCTCTGTTTTCTTTTTTCTCTCTCTCTCTGTTTTCTCTCTTCCTTAGTGCCAGTCAGTGTGCCCATAATGCCAGCCACTGTGCCCTCAGTACCAGTCAGTGTGATCAGCAGTGCTAAATGGGTGCGATTAGGTGTGGACATGGGTGTGACTAGTTGTGAAATGGGTGTGGCTGGGTGTGGCCAAAAATTTGCAGCGGCGCGCTGTGCGCGCCGCAGTCTTTGTCCATCTTTCCCTTCTTCAAAAGTTGGGAGGTACGATAGGGGCGGCTATGACCAGGGGGTCTGGTTGCCCAATAGAGAGCAGTTCTGCCAGGAATTCTGTAATCATGCATACAAAAGGGGACAGAGATTTGGGAGGAGTACTGTACCTAAAAGCAATAAATAGGACTGAGCAGAAATACTGGGCACAGCTGTGACTACATGTTATATAGTCGTGTTAATCTCCTCTCACTTCTTGTAAACTACAAGTGTACAAAGATATTATATAGTCACCATGTGACTAGTGGGCCTGTGTAACTTCAAATGCCAGGGCTGAATTTTAGTCCCAGTCCGGCCCTGCCCGACGTCCACAGATGGGGGTTGTGCTCACAGCCCAACACAGTGCAGGACGCTTGGCATTTGCCACAGAACACCAGGATTGGCAAATTCGCAACCAGCGCCCTATGCTCTTCACAGATGAAAGCAGGTTCACACTGAGCACATGTGACAGACGTGACAGAGTCTGAAGACGCCGTGGAGAGTGATCTGCTACCTGAAACATCCTTCAGCATGACCGGTTTGGCAGTGGGTCAGTAATGGTGTGGGGTGACATTTCTTTGGAGGGCCGCACAGCCCTCCATGTGCTTGGCAGAGGTAGCTTGACTGCCATTAGGTACCGAGATGAGATCCTCAGACCCCTTGTGAGACAATATGCTGGTGCGGTTAGGCCCTGGTTCCTCCTAATGCAGGACAATGCCAGACCTCATGTGGCTGCAGTGTGTCAGCAGTTCCTGCAAGATGAAGGCATTGAAGCTATGGACTGGCCTGCCCGTTCCCCAGACCTGAATCCGATTGAGCACATCTGGGACATCATGTCTCGCTCCATCCACCAACGTCACGTTGCACCACAGACTGTCGAGGAGTTGGCAGATGCTTTAGTCCAGGTCTGGGAGGAGATCCCTCAGGAGACGATCCGCCACCTCATCACGAGCATGCCCAGGCATTGTAGGGAGGACATACAGGCACGTGGAGGCCACACACGCTACTGAGCATCACTTCCTTGTCTTGAAGCATTTCCACTGAAGTTGGATAAGCCTGTAATTTGATTTTCCACTTTGATTTTGAGTATCATTCCAAATTGATATCTCCATGAGATATTAAGTTTGATTTACGTTGATCATTTTTATGATTTATTGTTCTCAACACATCCCATTATGTAATGAATAAAGATTTGCATCTGGAATATTTCATTTAGTAATATCTTGGATGCAGTATTTTAGTGTTCCCTTTATTTTTGTGAGCAGTGTATATGTGTAAGAGGTTATGATCATATAACGGTCAAATGCTATCGTTTGTAAAATATTATTAGGGTACGTGCACACGCTGCGGATTCCGCTGCGTTTCCGCAGCGGTTTCGGCCGCTGCGGACCCGCAGCAGTTTTAGCTGTGGTGTACAGTACCATTCAAATGAATGGTCAAAAAAAAACACTGTGTAGACGTAGCGGAAAAATCCGCGCGGATTTGCTGCGGTTTTGAAACCGCAGAAATAATTGACATGTCAATTCTTTCTGCGGAATCCGCAGCGGGTTCCGATCTCCACCATTGTGGAGATGGTGAATCCGCAGGACCAAACCGCAGGCAAAACCGCAGATAATCCGCAGGTCTTTTGACCTGCGGTTTATCGGCGGTTTTTGCAAAATCCGTGCGGATTAATCCGCAGCGGATTCCGCAGCGTCTGCACACACCCTTAGTGTCCAAAGGTGAAAAAAGGGACGGAAGGGTAAACAATACAGGAGCTGTATATAAAACATTCATAGTTGTACTGTGACTCTAACGTATCAGATAATGTATAATTTCTTTAGAAGATGGTGTTCTGTCTTCAATCATACACAAGGCAGGAACATCCTTCATCACTTGCAAGCGTATATATACTAAAAAAACAAGACTCAAGTAAGTCTACTGGTCAATTAGATGGCACACGTGTAGATAATTGGTCATACATAATGGCCCCTAATAAAATATACAGCAAAGTTAAAAGGAAACACAAGTTACAGAACATATATAATAAGAATCTAACATTTTGCGCTATTAGGTATAGCGTTTGAAGCTCACATTTTTTAGATCTTTCTGAGTAAGGTTATGTGCACACGTGTGGAATTCACGCGAATTTTAGGCATTTTTCCCGCGTTTTTTCGCCGGGAAAACGCATAAAATAAGCAACCCATTGTGTTCAATGGCATTCCGCACATGCTGTGCTAATGCTGCATATTTTTCCACGGCGGAATCACATCGCGGAAAAATACACAGCATGCTCATTCTTTTTGTGGAATCGCGGGAATTCCGAACACATTGGAATGCATTGTTCCACTTACTTTCCGCATGTCGCTATGCCCACCATGTGCAAAGTAAGCGGAAAATGTGCGGATGGTACCCAGGGGGTGGAGGAGAGGAGATTCTCCTCCAGACCCTGGGTACCATATCCCTGTTAAAAAAAAGAATTAAAATAAAAAATCGTCATATTCTCACCATCCCAGCGTACCAGGCCTCAGCGATGCTCCCGGCAAGTCCCGTTCCCAGCGATGCCTTGTGACAATGACCTGTGATGATGTAGCGGTCTTGCGTGATGCTACGTCATAGGCAGCCTCAATAGTAAAAAGTTTGTCACACTTATCAAACACTATGTTTGACGAGTGTGACCAACCTGTCAATCAGTTCTCCAAGCGATGCTACAGATCGCTTGGAAAACGCTAGCATTCTGCAAGCTAATTACGCTTACAAAACGCTAGTTTTTCGCGGGAATTATGCATGCAGATTTCTTGTGGATTTCCCGCAGCAGGGAGTTGCGGAATTTCCGTGGAAATTTCCGCAGGAATTCCGCACGTATGCACATATCCTAATAGTATCAAGGGTGACTATCCATGGCTTCTAGTAAGCAGGTCTTGTAGATTTTTTTTACCTTCTCCACGTTACTGACGGGTCACAGGGAGTACGTTTTGCAAGGTCCTTGTCTGTTAATAGGTCCCACCAGTATTTCTGCAATATCAGCATAACGTCTGTCCATTTAGAGATAAATGAGGTGATAAATCTCACAGGTTGTTCACATCTCAATGTGAGGTTTTTTTTTTTGGAGTTAGACCAGGGCTCAGGCCAGCTGTTATCCAGGCAGTGAAAATTTCCTGGTGATAAAACATTCATTGTACTGAAACAGCAGCCTAATAAGTGACACATCCCTGAAATTTTGAGTCTCAGCCCCCTTATTTTCTAGCTTATCTGATCCATACTCCTATTTATTTTTGAACTTTTTTCAATTGTTAGTGTTAAAAAATAAATAAATTTATCATTCACCGTACAAATAACAAAATTACTTCTGTCTTTATTGTGCTGGGTGCCACTGCAATGCTGCTGACGCACAGAAAATACTTACAAAATGAGAGAAGGGAAGGAAAGAACATGCAGACGTTGAATAAAAATATATTCAAGCTGAATTGACGATTCATTACGTCAGAGCAACATGCGCCCTTAGGGCTCATACTCACATGCGAGAATCTCGGCCGAGTTTCGCATCTCAATTCCCAGTACTGCCGCCGGCACTCAGGAGCGGAGCGTGCGGCTGCATGTATTTCTGTGCAGCTGAACGCTCCGATCCAAGTGCCGGCGGCAGTGCCGGGTATTGACGTGTGAGACTCCGAGTTTCTCGCATGTGAGTATGAGCCGTTAGTCATAAAGTCAATCTCAGTGTTGTTCTATTCTTTCAATAAACTTTATACAATTTTTTCATATATGTTTATCATTTGGTGTGCTCTATATATTTCTATGCAACCCACTGTTTTTTTTTCTGTCTTTTTTTATCCTGTATTATACTCCAGAGCTGCACTCACTATTCTGCTGGTGCAGTCACTGTGTACATACATTACATTACTGATCCTGAGTTACATCCCGTATTATACTCCAGAGCTGCACTCACTATTCTGCTGGTGCAGTCACTGTGTACATACATTACATTACTAATCCTGAGTTACATCCTGTATTATACCCCAGAGCTGCACTCACTATTCTGCTGGTGCAGTCACTGTGTACATACATTACATTACTGATCCTGGGTTACATCCTGTATTATACTCCAGAGCTGCACTCACTATTCTGCTGATGCAGTCACTGTGTACATACATTACATTACTGATCCTGAGTTACATCCTGTATTATACCCCAGAGCTGCACTCACTATTCTGCTGGTGCAGTCACTGTGTACATACATTACATTACTGATCCTGAGATACCTCCTGTATTATACCCCAGAGCTGCACTCACTATTCTGCTGGTGCAGTCACTGTGTACCTACATTACATTACTGATCCTGAGTTACATCCTGTATTATACCCCAGAGCTTCACTCACTATTCTGCTGGTGCAGTCACTGTGTACATACATTACATTACTGATCCTGAGTTACATCCTGTATTATACTCCAGAGTTGCACTCACTATTCTGCTGGTGCAGTCACTGTGTACATACATTACATTACTGATCCTGAGTTACATCCCGTATTATACTCCAGAGCTGCACTCACTATTCTGCTGGTGCAGTCACTGTGTACATACATTACATTACTAATCCTGAGTTACATCCTGTATTATACCCCAGAGCTGCACTCACTATTCTGCTGGTGCAGTCACTGTGTACATACATTACATTACTGATCCTGGGTTACATCCTGTATTATACTCCAGAGCTGCACTCACTATTCTGCTGGTGCAGTCACTGTGTACATACATTACATTACTGATCCTGGGTTACATCCTGTATTATACTCCAGAGCTGCACTCACTATTCTGCTGGTGCAGTCACTGTGTACATACATTACATTACTGATCCTGGGTTACATCCTGTATTATACCCTAGAGCTGCACTCACTATTCTGCTGGTGCAGTCACTGTGTACATACATTTCATTACTGATCCTATACTGATCCTGAGTTACATCCTGTATTATACTCCAGAGCTGCACTCACTATTCTGCTGGTGCAGTCACTGTGCACATACATTACATTACTGATCCTGAGTTCCATCCTGTATTATACCCCAGAGCTGCACTCACTATTCTGCTGGTGCAGTCACTGTGCACATACATTACATTTCTGATCCTGATTTCCATCCTGTATTATACCCCAGAGCTGCACTCACTGTTCTACTGGTGCAGTCACTGTGTACATATATTACATTACTGATCCTGAGTTACATCCTGTATTATACTCCAGAGCTGCACTCTCTATTCTGCTGGTGCAGTCACTGTATACATACATTACATTACTGATCCTGAGTTACAGCCTGTATTACACCCCAGAGCTGCACTCTCTATTTTGCTGTTGCAGTCACTATGTACATACATTACATTACTGATCCTGAGTTACAGCCTGTATTATACCCCAGAGCTGCACTCACTATTCTGCTGATGCAGTCACTGTATACATACATTACATTACTGATCCTGAGTTACAGCCTGTATTATACCCCAGAGCTGCACTCACTATTCTGCTGGTGCAGTCACTGTGTACATACATTACATTACTGATCCTGAGTTACATCCTGTATTATACTCCAGAGCTGCACTCATTATTCTGCTGGTGGAGTCACTGTGTACATACATTACATTACTGATCCTGAGTTACATCCTGTATTATACTCCAGAGCTGCACTCACTATTCTGCTGGTGGAGTCACTGTGTACATACATTACATTACTGCTCCTGAGTTACCTCCTGTATTATACTCCAGAGCTGCACTCACTATTCTGCTGGTGGAGTCACTGTGTACATTACATTACTGATCCTGTGCTGATCCTGAGTTACATCCTATATTAGCCTGAGTGCACACGTACTTTTTTGCCCTGCGGATTTTTCCGCACAGAATTGAAGAAATCCGCAGGTCAAATGACCTGCATTTTTCCTGCGGATTTGTTCCATTTTTCATGCAGTTTTCTTGCGGTTTTCCAACGCGGTTCTCCCCCTGCGGATTTGAAGACTGGGGAGGTGGAAAACCGCACAAAAGAAGTGACATGCTGCGGATTTTGTACCGCAGGAAAACCGCGCGGAAAAATCCGCAGCGTCTGCACAGCGTTTTTTTTTTCATTGATTTTAATGCTACTGTACATCACAATGCGGATATGCAACGTTTCTGCGCGGTAAAATCCGCTGGATATCTGCATTGTGTGCACACGGCCTTATACTCCAGAGCTGCACTCACTATTCTGCTGGTGCAGTCACTGTGTACATACATTACATTACTGATCCTGAGTTACATCCTGTATTATACTCCAGAGCTGCCCTCACTATTCTGCTGGTGCAGTCACTGTGTACATACATTACATTACTGATCCTGAGTTACATCCTGTATTATACTCCAGAGATGCACTCAGTATTCTGCTGGTGCAGTCACTGTGTACATACATTACATTACTGATCCTGAGTTACATCTTGTATTCTACCCCAGAGCTGCACTCACTATTCTGCTGGTGCAGTCACTGTGTACATACATTACATTACTGATCCTGAGTTACATCATGTATTATACCCCAGAGCTGCGCTCACTATTCTGCTGGTGCAGTCACTGTGTACATACATTACATTACTGATCCTGAGTTACATCTTGTATTCTACTCCAGAGCTGCACTCACTATTCTGCTGGTGCAGTCACTGTGTACATACATTACATTACTGATCCTGAGTTACATCCTATATCATACTCCGGAGCTGCACTCACTATTCTGCTGGTGGAGTCACTGTGTACATACATTACATTACTGATCCTGACTTACACCTATATCATACTCCGGAGCTGCACTCACTATTCTGCTGGTGGAGTCATTCTGATAGTATTATTTTATTAGAAAATACCTAAAAAGTGGAAGTGTATAACTTTACAAGGGAAATTTAAGGATTAAAAATCATGGCTTTTACTCTTCAAACAGCTCCACTCGTGTCCTTAGGTTGTGTCCGGTATTGCAGCTCAGCCCCGTTCACTACAATACCATTGACGTTATTTCTGCATAATGCCGCCATAACTTTCTATCACTGTGTGATCATTTCTATCTTGCTTTACGGTAGATACTTTTAGCCCAGTACAAAACAGTTCTTCAGTTTTCCGGCCACTTTTTTTTTTTCCCCTTCTTAGTGTTTATCTAGAAGATTAAAGCAGAAATAACCGGTTGGGTGACACAAAAAAAGATGATAATGCATCGATATAAAGTATAGCATGAATCAATGTCACACGGACGCTCCCATTTAAATGAATAGGGTCAAATGAGAGCGCTGCATCACTGTGACGGGGGTGACAGTAACAAATGCCGAACCTCGTCTGCATAATGGCCGCGTACGAGGCGGCCGAGGTTTGTAAACATGGTTCATCTGAAGCAGAACTGACCCGCAGGAATACGGACGAGCCGGCGCGCCGTCTACCGCACCGCGAATTTGCACTTTGGGCATAATGAGGTTTCAACTCTTCAAGGTTGAACATGTGAAATGATAACACGATTACGCCGCACGTCGACTGTTTGCATAATGCGTTCACATTTAATTTCCCAACACAAGGGGATGTGGATGACATTTAAAGATACAGTTTATCTATGGGAGGAGGGAAGTTCAGTCTCCCGAAAATTCATTTTGCAACATTATAAACATGAAAAATGACTCTGATAATATATGGTAACTATATATATAAAGGAACATGAGGCAGCAATAATATGGAGTCACAGGTGCATGGAGGAAGAGACGAGCTTCATCCTACAGGATTGCAGAGGGAGCAGTTACACCCCTGGACCTTTGGGGGCGCCAGAAGCACCAGTGTTATAGTAGGGTCTCTTTTGCAAAATTTGTGACTCCATACACTTTTGAAATTTGCATAAAGCAATCATACCTGCGTATATGAGAAACTTTCTGATGTATCTTTGAGAAATCTGCTTCTTTCTCCACTAATGACCCATTTCTTTACCTCCTGAACTTATGATTCACTCTCAAAACCGCTAAAATCTGTCTTGGTCAAAACAAGAAAGACTGCCAGCTCACGGTGCATTTAGCTGTCTGTTAATGTCTATGGAGAAGAGAACAAAGAGCAGCAGATTGAAAGGCAAAAGGTGCTTCTGCTTTCTAGTAAGTGTTTTATCTCACCCAGTGCTTTATTCTTAATTACTGTGCTCAGTACTGCTGTAGAATGTTCTGTATGTTGCTGCTTTTTAGTAAGTGTTTTATCTCACCTCAGTGCTGGATTCACAGCCACACTGCTCAGCACTGCAATGTAATGTTCTACAGGTTGCTGTTACTTTGTAACTGCTTTATTTTGAATAAGTGCTGGATTCACAGCTACACTGCTCAGTATTGCTGTATAACGTTCTCTATGTTGCTGCTTTTTATAAAATGCTTTCTCACCTAAGTGCTGGATTCACATTCACACAGCTTAGCTTTGCTGTATGATAACCTCCATGCTGCTGCTGCTACTGAATGTGTGCTACATAGTGATGAGAGAGCAGGTATCCCTCATTTCTGCATGCTGTGACATCATAGTAGATAGTCTCACCCTTCTAGCTCAGAGACAACTGAGAATTACAGACAGAGTCTGCAGAGGGAAAAACTGGTGGAGAAATACAGGATACAAGTTATGTAGTGGCCAGAAGAGATGACATCCCAATCACCAGTGGCCATATAACTGTTCGTTGTGACATCATGATGACTAGTGGCCGGGCAGCGACCATTGAAGCGGCAGCACTGAAGTGGTGATTTACTGGGTGGGCATATCTTCTTTATCCCTATGGCTTGCCACTATCTTTTTTTTTTTTGCCTTTTTTTAAGAAAAAAAAAATTTAGCTTATTTTTCTGCAGTTTTCTGGCCTCACAGCAGCACAGAGGATTTTAGGAGAGGTTACTAACCTAATTGGGTAGTAACTTTTTCAGGCATGATGATGGTCATGAGGGCATTGGCTGCAGGTGCATTGATTTGAGAAGGAAAATGGGGACATAGACTGGGAGTTTGATGGTGGAAGGGACAGGCCCCCAGCAGCACAGAGTATTTCAGTTTAAGGCCGGAGTCACACTAGAGAGAAATACGGATGAGTGCGAAGCGCAAAAACAACGCATAGCACTCGGACCAATGTTAATCTATGGGGCAGCTCCCATCAGCCGATTTTTTCTCGGCCGTAGTTTACGGGATGAGAAAATCTCAGCATGCTGCGACTGTCAGCGTATTACGCCCGAAAAACGCCAATGCAAGTCTATGGGGGTGAGAAAACTACGGATTACACACGGACCAGACGTGTGACTTGAGAGAATTACGCACCAGTGTCCTTTAACAAAAGCCGGCAATTCATTTTGAGATACAGTAAAATCACACTGATAGGTTTAATAAAGAATAGAAAGAATAGATATACACACATAAAATACATATATATATACAGTATACACATGTCATTGAGACACACATACACTATATATATATATATATTTATATTTCATAGAGTTCTACATAGCAGAATAGCCGCTAATTCAATTGCCGGCTTCTGTACAAAAATTTGGGACGTCTAGGTGTTAAATTAACGGGTAAATTCGTTGAAAAAAATTGTGTGGGCTCCCACGTTAATTTCTCCACCAAAGAGGGAAAGCCAGTGAGTGAGGGTGCATATTAATTAATTAATTTTTAATTAATGAGTGTGTGTCTTTTTTTTAACCATTTACTGTTCTAGGGTTAATAATGGAGAGGTGTCTTATTGACACCTCTCCATTGTTAACCTGGCTTAAAGTCACTTTCCAATAGCAAGGTGAGGTGACATTAACCCATTATTATTAACCCATTAGCCACTGCTAAAGGCAATGGGAATAGAGAGGCTAAGTGTCAGAAAAGGTGCATCTTATAGATGCGCCTTTTCTGGGGTGGCTGGGGCAGATTTATTTTAGCTGGGTGGGGGCAAAAACAATGGTCCTTCTCTAGGCTATTAATATCTGTCCTCACTCACTGGCTTTCCTTCTCTGGCGGAGAAATTACCGCGGGAGCCCAAGCAATTTTTTTCAGCGAATTAACCCCTTAATTTAACACCTAGACGTCCCAAATTTTACACACATACCCTAATCTAATTATTAGTCAAAGACATATAAAAAACTAAATGAAATGGAATGGTTTAATGTATGTAACCATGTGTCATTTCATGTCAGATTTTGTAATGATTTTACAGAAGTCGGCAATTGATTTAGCGGCTATTCTGCTATGTAGAACTCTATGAAATATATATATATGTGTGTGTGTCTCAATGACATGTACAGTATATATGTATTCTGTGTGTGTATATCTATTCTTTCGCTTGTGTTTTAACCTGTCATTGGGATCCATTATATGTCCATTTTGCAAGTCGGCGAGAAATTCTCGGCATACAGAGGCAATATGGATGTCATACGGATGCTTACATGCGCAAAAATCGCAGCCACGCCTTGCCAACAGATGACATGCAGATCTCTGTTCAGGGAACATTTCTGCATATTACGACCGTAAAATACAGACCGTATTTTTATACGTTGTGTGTGACTCCAGCCTAATAGCTGCTGTCTTCCATCAGTCATGGTGGCCACCATCCTCGCACCTTCTCCATCCATTTACGATATCACAGCACCAATATTATTTTATTCTTCTTCATTACAATGTCGTTGGTTCTAATTGCAATGATTATTTCTGCAGATCCCGCTCTCTTTAAGCCCAGCGCCATCTGATTGTGCAGCCTCATCTGCCCACCACTAATGCCAAGTAACCTGCAGTGCCAGGCTGCAACGACAACGGCCATTCTGGAAGGAGGAGAGGCTGCTCTGGATCATGCTCCCCGGAGCTGCTTCTATGAACACTTTGTGTTTGGAAATACCAGTTTTCTGTGGTCACTTTCTATTTAATATTATTTTAAGCATTAAAACGGATGTGCAAAAATCCTAAAATAAGTCACGTCCTCTGACACTGACCCCATGTATAGTGTCTGCTTGTTAACACTGCTCCATTGGGACACAGCTACGATCAGTGGCTCCAGCTCAGCTGCATTGTCTATTGGAATCTAAGGTAGTCAGTAAATGATCCTCTTATATTCTGTCCACCATGCTTTTTGGTGCAGCACAGATTGCAGCATAAACTCAGCATTAAGTAGCCACAAACAGTGCCTGCAACTTCATACTATAGCCATTACCCTATTTAGGACCATTCTTCCTACTCATTTACCTTCCATTGTTTTGAGTTTTGCTTTTTACATTGTGCTGTAAAATGTCCTGGCATCGTGATTCTCGGGTCAGTAGGAGTGGGCGAGAGCAAACTTATACTTTTTTTTAATTAATATTATTATTTATTAGCGGCTTAAAAAATGTTGGAACTTAAAAAAAATTGTAGTAATTTTCCTCCGATGGGCTGGTTAGTTTGTAGGTAACATTTGGGGTACACGCAACAATTTGATTGAACTTTTAAGGGGAGATGAGACCAAAAAAATGCACCTCTAGCATTTCTTGTTATTATTATTTTTTTATTTAATTTACTTTTCGGGGTAAATATACAGTATACATTTTTTTCTATAGATTAAACTTTTCCCCCTTTTTTTTTTCCCGGCAGCCATTTTTGCCCGTTCTCAGCAAGAGTTAATGGGCTCAGTGTGTCTCCGGCACCTGTAGTCCAGCGCGCGTCGCAGCAGGAGGCAGAAGCGCAGTCTGGATCTTGGCGCTGTCAGAAATCTGGACAACACCTGCACCTCTCATTTGCTTTCGCCGCGGCTCTGTCTCCTGACTCCTGATGGAGAACCTTCCCCCTTTTTCCTTCCATCCTCGGTATTATGACAAGATATTAATTGCTGCCATTAGCTGCAGCTGCCTTTCTGCGCTCTCCGGAGGTGAGAGAACGCAAGCGAATGAGAAGCACGCACAGGAATCCGAGCACGGGGGCAAAAAACGTGCCGATCCCTGCGCCAAAAGGGGATTGTAGGCTGGTGAATAATTTATTAGAAAACATTTTTCTTTGTCCTTCTCGCAGAACCACAAATCCTCCCCGAGCGCTCCTTACCAGCCTTGCAGATAATGTACTTACACAACTCAGAGCTTGCTAAATAGACTGAAGAGGCCACGCGGTTCACACTCTGCAGCGGCGTATCCCCCCTCCCCTCCTGGCACACCCGATGCTTCCATTATCCCCAGCCTTCCCTGTCACATTTTATGGCGCTCCCAACCCGAGCAAGAGGGAAATATATAGCGACCGGTAAAATGAAATTCGGCATTAAGTGCCCGGTGTTGGTTTTGTCTGTTAGGAGAGAGATAGCGGAGATGTTCTGTTTTCACACAGCTAAATCTGGAGTCATAACAAGCGGGATTTATTCACCTGTACCTGCCGTACAAATGGAGCCGTAAGGGGAGCAGGGGGCGCAGGGACACTCAAACCCAAAAACTCCCCCTGACCCAAGTAATACATGTGGCGCAGGAACGGACACACTCAGGAGAGGCCCCTGTGCAAGAACAATATCTGGGCAATAACTCATCAAAATGCACAATTCCTCCTTCCTAGAGGTGATAGTCGGCATTAGGTAACATATTTTTGGGTCAAATTTCTCAAAAAACTGATTTGAAGATGTGGATCCGTACACTGCTCTGTTTGTGCACTCGTGATGGAGCATGGCGGTCCTGCCTGATGGGCTGCGATTGTCAGAGCAGGTTCTTGGGCGATCGGTGGGAGCACAGTTTGGAGCAATTGAGCGGCATCAGAACTAACTGAGGACAAGGCATGTGTAAGGCAGCGTGAGTAATGATGGTGAGGTCTGAGGTGCCGCTCAATTAGAACATTTGTTAAGTAATTAATGCACCACAACGCTGGTGACACGACTGGGTTAGAGAATCAAACGTGGGGTTAGTGCCATAACCACCAAAATGTCCATATTAACATTGCAGAGAACATAAAAAATGCTTGTTTCCCGTCAGCTGTGGAGAACGCATGCAGCAGCAGACAAGTGTGCAGCAGCAGACAAATGTGTAGCAGCAGACAAATGTGTAGCAGCTGACAAGTGCTGGCGCTGTAGTTAGCTAGTAAGTAGGTGTCAGTAGCACTTACTACACAAGAACTATACAGAGGGTCACAGGGAAATATATAAAGAGCTTCTGCTTTTAACTGCAGTTGGTGGTTTGTCCCCAAAGTAGCAGACCAGCCAACCTTCATGAGAGTACCGCCGTTACTCAGAGAAAATGAGGGGCATTCTTAACCTCTGCTCTGTTCATTGTCTATGAGACTGCTGGCCAGGGGCGTAACTACCGGGGTCACACGAGGCCCGGAGTCCTTAGGGGCCCGCTTGCGAGTTTGCACTTCTGAGCTGCAGCCACTCATTGGCTGTGCAGCTCCATGCTGCAATTGGCCTGACGCTAATTCATCAGGGCAGCGAAGGCGCACATTCAGGAGCACGCTCAGTACCTGAGGCAGACTTAGGTGGAAGGCGCGCATTCAGGAGCGCGAGATGGCTGTTCTGACTGTGTGCACAGGACCTGTGATGAGGTCACAGGAGGGGAGGAGTCAGGGGTAACATGATCAGGGCCTTCAGTGTGTGCAGGATGCTGCTGTGCTGGTTGTCATGGTGCTGGATGAGGGTAAGTTTATGTGTGGGGTCAGGAGGGGTTTACAGGGTGGATGTAGCAGGGCCGTTTGTCTACGAAGTGTATGGAGTGCAGCCGTGTGTGTACGAGGTGTGCGGAGCGGAGCCGTGTGTGTACGACGTGTACAGAGCGGAGCCGCTTGTGTATGAGGTGGACGGAGAGGAGCCGCATGTGTGTACAGGCTGTACGAAGCAGAGCCGTGTATGTGCGGGTTGTACGGAGCGAAGCCGTGTGTGTACGAGGTGTACGGAGTGGAGCCGCGTGTGTACGAAGTGGACGGAGAGGAGCCGTGTGTGTACGAAGTGTACGGATTGGAGTCGCGTGTGTACGAAGTGTACGGCGCGGAGCCGTGTGTGTACGAAGTGTACGGATTGGATCCGCGTGTGTACGAAGTGAACGGAGTGGATCTGCGTGTGTACGAGGCGGACGGAGAGGAGCCGCGCATGTACGAAGTGTACGGAGTGCATCCGCGTGTGTACGAAGTGAACGGAGAGGAGCCGCGTGTGTGCGAGGCGGACGGAGAGGAGCCGCGCATGTACGAGGCGGACGGAGAGGAGCCGCACGTGTACGAGGCGGACGGAGAGGAGTCGCTTGTGTACGAGGCGGACGGAGCAGAGCCGCGCGTGTACGATGTGGATGGAGCAGAGATGTGCGTGTACAAGGTGTACGGAGTGGAGATGTGCGTGTATTTTGTCATGGGGGGGCCCATTTGAGAGTTCGCACCAGGACCCATAACTTTGTAGTTACGCCACTGCTGCTGGCGTAAGCTGGGTAAAGGGCTCCGCTATTTCCCGCCGTCCTATATATAATAATGAATGGCGACAAGGCAGAGCATGTGCACCTCTGCTACATTAGACACAAAAGTCTGCTAAGCCCCATTATTGGGGTTCCAGAGCCCAGTTCTTGGGGTCCCGGCAGCTGGACTCCCAGTGATCAGCATGTTATATCCTATCCTAAGGATAGGAGTTAGCTGGGGTGTTTTTTTGTGGGGGGGGGGGAATAATAACATTAAAGAGTTCAAATCTAAGTAAAAAAGTTTCCTTTTTTGTTGCTTTACTTTTTATTTCATATTACTTTCTCTATTCATTCACACTGTCTGATTTTACAATTCAGCTGGTTTCCCTTGGAAACAGTTAGCAATGCAACATTTTGCAACATTGAAACATTTTGATAAACTATGGTCTGTCAAATAAGAAACACAGAAAAAGAGCAGAAGTCGTCTGTTTCTGTAGGCGATTGCTTGTTTTGTGCCGCTAATTGTAAACATTCCCCGTTACTGGATTTCTTCTAATCGTAAATTATTTCTTTTTGTTTCCTGGTAAAGTTTTTCTTTAATTTTCTCACTTTAATTAAAATCTCAGAGCGACCGACTTGTAATTCCATCTGTGTTTTTCTCACCTACAGATGTTTAGCGGTTTAATTAAAAGCGTTAACCCTTTGTGATATTAAGCGCTGGTTTATGAGGACACGGAGGAAATGATAATAAGGGGCCGTCACGCGCTCGCGTCATGGAAAGCGTCAGTCATTTACCGCAAATTCAGCTCAGCCAGGAGGGTAAACATACCGTATATCTACAGGTATATAGAGTAATAGAGTACACCCCCCAACATAAGGCATCAGAAAGACGACCTGTGCATATGGCTCCCAAGCATGAACACCGACCCCAGACCTCAAAACTAACATAGATATACATAAGACCCCCCTGAAAAAAATACAGTCGCAAGACCCCAAAAGAAATATCTTCCCTAGGCAAGACAATTATAAACCCCAGACAGGACCCCAAAACAAACACAGACACTAGACCAGTTCCCCACTGAACAAATACAGACCTGAATTATACAATCATTAGACAAAACCCTCTGAAAAAATACGGACACCAGACAAGACCCCTGGGCAAATTCAGACCCCAAAATAAATACAGACCCTAGACAAAGCCCCCTGAATAAATGCTAACCCCAGACCAGCCCCCGAACATATAGAGATCGGACCCCAACATAAATGAAGACGCTAAGCAAGACCCCCTGAAAAAATACAGACCAGACCCCAAAGTTAAAGCAAACATTATGCGAGACCCACTGAACGAATGCAGATTTCAGACCGCTAAATATATTCGGACTCTAAACATAACCTTTGGGAAAATTCAGACTTCAAAGTAAATATAGACCCTAGAGAAGACCCCCTGAAAAAAATACAAACTCCAGACCAGTCCCCCCAGAACAAGTACAGACCAGACCCCATAGTAAATACCAACACTAAGCAGGACCCCCAAAACAGGTACAGACCGATCGCTAAAGTAAACACAGACACTAAGCAAGACCCCCAAACAAGTGCAGACATGACCCCAAAGTAAATACAGACACTAAGCAAGACCCCCAAACACGAGCAGACATGACCACAAAGTAAATACAGACACTATGCGAGACCCCCCAAACACGTGCAGATATGACCCCAAAGTAAATACAGACTAAGCAAGACCCCCCCAAACACGTGCAGACATGACCCCGAAGTAAATACAGACACTATGAGAGACCCCCCAAACACGTGCAGACATGACCCCAAAGTAAATAGAGACACTAAGCAAGACCCCCAAACAAGTGCAGACATGACCCCGAAGTAAATAGACAGTGTGGGAGACCCCAAACAAGTGCAGACATGACCCCGAAGTAAATACAGACACTAGCAAGACCCCCAAACAAGTGCAGACATGACCCCAAAGTAAATACAGACACTAGCAAGACCCCCAAACAAGTGCAGACATGACCCCAAAGTAAATACAGACACTAGTAAGACCCCCAAACAAGTGCAGACACGACCCCAAAGTAAATACAGACAGTGTGGGAGACCCCCCAAACACGTGCAGACATGACCCCAAAGTAAATACAGACAGTGTGGGAGACCCCCAAACAAGTGCAGACATGACCCCGAAGTAAATACAGACACTAGCAAGACCCCCCAAACACGT
Organism: Dendrobates tinctorius; assembly: GCF_039654945.1. NCBI lineage: Eukaryota > Metazoa > Chordata > Amphibia > Anura > Dendrobatidae > Dendrobates > Dendrobates tinctorius. Next base: position 14,238,718 of record NW_027361806.1, read on the forward strand.
GCAGACATGACCCCGAAGTAAATACAGACAGTGTGGGAGACCTCCCAAACAAGTGCAGACATGACCCCAAAGTAAATACAGACACTAGCAAGACCCCCAAACAAGTGCAGACATGACCCTAAAGTAAATACAGACACTAGCAAGACCCCCAAACAAGTGCAGACATGACCCCAAAGTAAATACAGACACTAGTAAGACCCCCAAACAAATGCAGACACGACCCCAAAGTAAATACAGACAGTGTGGGAGACCCCCCAAACACGTGCAGACATGACCCCAAAGTAAATACAGACAGTGTGGGAGACCCCCAAACAAGTGCAGACATGACCCCGAAGTAAATACAGACACTAGCAAGACCCCCAAACAAGTGCAGACATGACCCCAAAGTAAATACAGACACTAGCAAGACCCCCAAACAAGTGCAGACACGACCCCAAAGTAAATACAGACAGTGTGGGAGACCCCCAAACAAGTGCAGACATGACCCCAAAGTAAATAGACAGTGTGGGAGACCCCAAACAAGTTCAGACATGACCCCGAAGTAAATACAGACACTAGCAAGACCCCCAAACAAGTGCAGACATGACCCCAAAGTAAATACAGACATTAGTAAGACCCCCAAACAAGTGCAGACACGACCCCAAAGTAAATACAGACAGTGTGGGAGACCCCCCAAATACGTGCAGACATGACCCCAAAGTAAATACAGACAGTGTGGGAGACCCCCAAACAAGTGCAGACATGACCCCGAAGTAAATACAGACACTAGCAAGACCCCCCAAACACGTGCAGACATGACCCCGAAGTAAATACAGACAGTGTGGGAGACCTCCCAAACAAGTGCAGACATGACCCCAAAGTAAATACAGACACTAGCAAGACCCCCAAACAAGTGCAGACATGACCCCAAAGAAAATACAGACACTAGTAAGACCCCAAACAAGTGCAGACACGACCCCAAAGTAAATACAGACAGTGTGGGAGACCCCCCAAACACGTGCAGACATGACCCCAAAGTAAATACAGACAGTGTGGGAGACCCCCAAACAAGTGCAGACATGACCCCAAAGTAAATAGACAGTGTGGGAGACCCCAAACAAGTGCAGACATGACCCCGAAGTAAATACAGACACTAGCAAGACCCCCAAACAAGTGCAGACATGACCCCAAAGTAAATACAGACACTAGCAAGACCCCCAAACAAGTGCAGACATGACCCCAAAGTAAATACAGACACTAGTAAGACCCCCAAACAAGTGCAGACACGACCCCAAAGTAAATACAGACAGTGTGGGAGACCCCCCAAATACGTGCAGACATGACCCCAAAGTAAATACAGACAGTGTGGGAGACCCCCAAACAAGTGCAGACATGACCCCGAAGTAAATACAGACAGTGTGGGAGACCCCCAAACAAGTGCAGACATGACCCCAAAGTAAATACAGACACTAGCAAGACCCCCAAACACGTGCAGATATGACCCCAAAGTAAATACAGACACTAGCAAGACCCCCAAACAAGTGCAGACATGACCCCAAAGTAAATACAGACACTAGCAAGACCCCCAAACAAGTGCAGACATGACCCCAAAGTAAATACAGACACTAGTAAGACCCCCAAACAAGTGCAGACATGACCCCGAAGTAAATACAGACAGTGTGGGAGACCCCCCAAACACGTGCAGACATGACCCCAAAGTAAACACAGACACTAGTAAGACCCCGAAACAAGTGCAGACACGACCCCAAAGTAAATACAGACAGTGTGGGAGACCCCCCAAACACGTGCAGACATGACCCCAAAGTAAATACAGACAGTGTGGGAGACCCCCAAACAAGTGCAGACATGACCCCAAAGTAAATAGACAGTGTGGGAGACCCCCCAAACACGTGCAGACATGACCCCGAAGTAAATACAGTGTGGGAGACCCCCCAAACAAGTGCAGACATGACCCCAAAGTAAATACAGACAGTGTGGGATACCCCCCAAACAAGTGCAGACATGACCCCAAAGTAAATACAGACAGTGTGGGAGACCCCCCAAACACGTGCAGACATGACCCCGAAGTAAATACAGACAGTGTGGGAGACCTCCTGTACAAATCCAGACCAGAACACTAAAAAAACCACAAACTCCAAACTAGATCCCCTGAACAGACCCCAAAGTAAGTGCATTCACTATCTCATACATATAAACCCCTAGACCAGACCCCTAAATAAGCACAAATTGTAGACCAGACCCCCAAACAAAGTCAGACAGCTCATAATAGGGGTCTATATTGGGGGATGGGAGGAGATTGTGCACTCATGGGATTTTCCCGAGAGTGTGGGAAAATCTTAATAAAGGGTTTATTTTGCTATTTGCCCGCAGCCCGCCATGTTTTGTGCCCACCACTCTCCATCTAGTGAATTTCAGGTGTGCCATTCTGAACAGGCAGAGCTGCAGTATAAAGCAAGGCGGATGCAGAGAGATGCTGCCTGAGACAGGAGTTGATCAACAGACTCCCAATAAGAGGCGCAGATGAGCTATGAAAGCTATTGACACAGATACATTTTTATCCACAATATTCTATTTTTTTAATGTGTTTCCATTTTTCCAATTGTAAAAACAACCTTCTGCCAAGGGGGAAAATAACAAGCCTGTGTGCAGAGTGGTGTCAATGAAGCACTCTGCATATTGCTGTTAGTTAATTAATCGAATGCTTGTTAATTACAGACAGCCCTAGTATTGATCATTACCAGCCAATTCCTCGCTGTCTATGAGCCGTCGATTCAGCGGCTTAATTGGCTAATGCGCTCGCTAATCAGCTCCTTCCAAGGAAGATCCAGAAACAACAAATCCGACAAAACAAATTATCTTCCTCTTCTTTGCAGTTATTCATTAAGGAGACGAAATTCATTGCTACAAATTTACTAAGAATGTAGCGGCAGTATCTGGATGCACCATATGGCTGCATTATAGGGGCCGTGATATCGCTCATGTGACCCAATAACAGGAATGGCTTCTCCTATACATCCAGTACAAACGCTTCTGGTAATCCTGCCCGTGGATGGATCAAGGCTACAACACAGGAACTCATCTAGTTGTCTATGATGTGGCATTAGGTACCAAAATAATGGGCAAAATACAGCATCTGCGAACGGATTACAGCTGAAAAACTAATGCACAGTTAATAGATAATATTACTATGACTTGATTAAAGAATGCTAAAAAAAACCAGTTAAAACCTTGTGCCATACTGTGCACACATAAAGGTAATACGCCATAGAGCACCCAAATAATGCAACAAAACAGGGTACAAACAAGAGCTATCCTACAATACTCATACAGTTGTGCTCAAAAGTTTACATACCCCGGCAGAATTTTTGCTTTCTTGGCCTTTTTTTCATAGAATATGAATGATAACACCAAATCTTTTTCTCCACTCATGGTTAGTGGTTGGGTGAAGCCATTTATTGTCCAACTACAGTGTTTTCTTTTCTTAAATCATAATGACAACCCAAAACATCCAAATGACCCTGATCAAAAGTTCACATACCCTGGTGATTTTGGCCTGATAGCATGCACAGAAGTTGACACAAATGGGTTTGAATGGCTACTAAAGGTAACATCCTCAACAATGACCTGTGTGCTTGTAATCAGTGTGTGTGCATAAAAGCTGAGTGAGTTTCTGGGATCCAGACAGACTCTTGCATCTTTCATCCAGCCACTGACATTTCTGGATTGTGAGTTATGGGGAAAGCAAGAGAATTGTCAACGGATCTACGGGAAAATGTTATGAGCTCATTTTCTCCTTCACCTTTGATGTCCGATAAACTCCCTCTGCTGGTGAAAAGAGGTAGTGAAATTGATTTGGATGGGAAAAACCTGTCATCTGAACAGGTGGAGTGTGATTGGACATCCGGAATCTCTGAGTGGATATAAGGCCGCCGACACCCTGCTGGGTTGCTGGTGATCCTCTCTGCTCTGAGCTCTGGCCTCCAGTTTAGTCCTGTCTACTAAAGCTAAGTTTTTGCTCTGCTATTGTTCCATGAGATTTTGTCTGGTTTACTTAGTGTTTTGTGTTCAGCCAGCCCTGGTTGGGACTGGCTGAACTCCATTTTTGTCTCTGATGAGTTGATCTCTTTGCTCTGTTTTCAGAATATACCTGAGTGCTGATATAGTGATTTTGAAGTCTAGTGACTTCAGGGCCTTTTCTATCAGACGTGCTGGACATTATTTTTGGCAGGGTTTTTGCGTGATTGCGAATAGTTGCTTTTCTTTCCTGTCCTATCTAGTTAGTGAGGGCCCCATCGTTTGCTCAGCCTGTCTTTCTGTCTGTGTTTGTGTTTTCATCTGTTTTCACCGTCAATACATGTTGGGGGCTGTCTATTGCTTTGGGGTCTGCTCTGGGGCAGTTTAGATTTCCCCTTTCTTTCTTTAGGTTTATTTAGTTCTCCGGCTGTGAACGAGGTGTCTAGGACCACCGTAGGAACACCCCACGGCTACTGTTAGTTGTTGTGAATAGGATCAGGGGTCTGCAATCCGCTAGCTACCAACCTCTCCGGTTTTCTGGACTTAGCTTGTATTTTTGTTTTTTCCTCCTCCGGTGACTCATTCATAACAGTTGAACTGTACAAAACAGGAAAGGGATACAAAAAGATATCAGCTAATCAGCAGCCTTCAAACTGTGATTAACAAGTGGAAAATCAGGGGCTTTGTAAAAACATTAGGTAGACCAACAACAAAAAATTTTGTCCACAACTGCCAGGAGAATTAAGGATGCAAAAAAACCCACAAATAACATCAGTTGAAATACAGGACTCTCTGAAAACTAGCGGTGTGGCTGTTTCAAGATCCACAATAAAGAGGCACTTGAAGAAAAATGAGCTGCATGGTCGAGTCGCCAGAAGAAAGCCATTATTGATCAAATGTCACAAAGTATCTCTCCTACAATACCCCATACAGCAGAGACACAAGCCTCAAAACTTCTGGAACAAGGTAATTTTGGAGCCATAAGACCAAAATTGAACTTTTTGGCCCCAACCATAAACGTTACATTTGGAGAGAGGTCAGCAAGGCCTATGATGAAAGGAACACCATTCCTATTGTAAAGCAGGTGGATCACTGATGTTTTGGGGATGTGTGAGCTACAAAGGCACAGGAAACTTGGTCAAAGTTGAAGGAAAGGTGAATGCAGCATGTTATCAGCAAATACTGGAGGCTAATTTGCACTCATCAGCCCGGAAGCTGCGCATGGGACATACTTGGACGTTCCAACATGACAACGATCAAAAACACAAGGCCAAGTCGACCTGTCATTGGCTACAGCAGAACAAAGTGAAGGTTCTGGAGTGGCCATTTCAGTCTCCTGACATCAGTATCATTGAGCCACTCTGGGGAAATCTCAACGTGCAGTTCATGCTAGACAGCCCAGGAATTTACAAGAACTGGAGGCTTTTTGGGCAGCTTTACCATCTGAGAAAATAAAGAACCCCATCCACAACTACCACAAAAGACGTCAAGCTATCATTGATGTTAGAGGGTGCAATACATGGTATTAATAAATGGGGTTTGTGAACTTTTGATCAGGGTCATTTGGATGTTTTGGGTTGTGATTATGATTTAAAAATAGAAAACACAGTAGTTTGACAATAAATGGCTTCACCCAACCACTAACCATGAGTGGAGAAAAGTTTTGGTGTTATCATTCATATTTTCTCAATAAAGGCCAAGAAAGCAAAAATTCTACCGGTGTTTGTAAACTTTTGAGCACAACAGTAATACCACTATACAGCACATGAATACCATGAATGCCACAATACAGGGTACAAGTAACAATTACATACAATATCACATAATGCCACCATACAGCACACAAACAAAGCACACAAACAATGCCTCAACACCATGTGCAAGTAACAGTTACATACAATGTCATATAATATCACTATAAAGCATGCAAATAATACCACAATACCGTGTGCAAATAACATTTACAATGTCTAAATCATACTACCATAGAGCACACAAATAATGCTACAATACAAAGTATAAATAACAGTTCCATACAATATAATACCTCCTTACAGCAATCAAATAATGACCCAATATAGGGCACAAAGAACAGTTCCATATGATAATGACCTAATATCATCATAAAGAACCTAGCCTGGGATGCCATGCCAAAAGGATCTCAAATGCATGGTGACGTCTGGCTCCTCCTCCTTCCACAGCATGGTTTTGCCTGGAATGATCTAAGTACCATGTGAGTGTTTTCTTCTTTAACCCTGTTTTATTTTTCATTGCTTTTGCATACTGTTTATTGTCTCATATCGTAAAACCTTTTTATCTTCTGTAAACACTGCCCATCATTTGGGAATAATCTATGAAATTTATTAGTTCAGTCTCTTTGCTCTGTGATGAATTCATGTCCCTATAAGCTAATTATGCTACTGATTTGGGTTTGCTTCGAACCCCTCTATTAATTTTAAATATTAATCAGAGAAATCTGAAGCTGGTGGCAGCGAAGTGTGTACTGGCTAGGTGGGTAGCGCTGGCAGTGACTGAGCTGGTTTTATAAGCTGACTGGGTGGCTGCGGCCAAAGCATTTATAACTCCCTCACTGCAAGCGGGCCTAACAGCCATTGCACAACAAGTGGCCCGTCCAGCGACTAATTATCCTAGGCGTAGTTCCCTGACTGACCTGAGGATAAGGGGGGCGCCGGAGAGCTGCAAGTTCCAAAGTGGAACTGGAAAGTGTGATATCCATAAATCCCGGCAACTTGTAACATATTGTGGCAGTGGTGGGCTAACCAAAATAGCCCCCCTGCAGTAAATTGTGAGGGCAAGACTAGCTTGCTGTTTTTATCACACGGTGCCAGAGGTGGGATAACTAAAATAAGCCCCCCTGTGCCTGTGATAGCCATGTGAGGCCAAAGGTCACGTACCCCCATCCGTGACATATTGGTCCATAGTGGTGACATGAAGAACCTAAATTATGGCATGATACAGTGGGAAAATAACAGTTACCCACAATGCCTAATAAAATACCACCAACTCAAACAATGCCAAATATAGCGTGCGAATAACAGCTATATACACTGTCTAAAAAATAGCACGATAGAACACACAAAAAAATGCCACAATACGGTGGGCAAATAACTCCATATGTTGCCTAAATAATACCCCACACAGCAACTAAATAATTTGACAATACAATGTGCAAATAACAGTTCAGTACAATGCCTAAATAATACCACCATACAGCAACTAAATAATACCACAATACAGGGCACAAATAATTCCATATGCTGCTTACATAATATCACCATACAGATCACAAATAATGCCACAATACAGTGTGAAGCAACAGTTCCGGGGAATGTTTACATAATACAACCAAACAGCACCAAAATAATGTCACAATACAGTGTACATATACAGTTTTGTGGAACCATTTTTATTACTCCTTTGCATGCAAAATAAAAAAAAAATCTAAAGCACCATTGCAAATAATAATGTTGTGTGTTGTGGGTACACAGCTCATCTACGGACATGTGTCTCCATAGTAACAGACTACAAGCTAATCCTGTGTAGTCTGATCGTGTCACCACTCTTCCTCCCTCCCTTCTGGCCCTGACTTCTTGCTCATCCACTGGGACACATGTAAGGGAACTATGCTGATCCTACGCAGGTTTTGCTTATAGTCTATAGCCATGGAGACACATAATTCTACATGGGAGCTGTAGACACGAACAATACGCAATACAAACGAAGACTATCTGCAAATCTGCCTAAATATTTAATTTTAAGGTTCCCAGTGCTGACATTTCCAGGCATATTACAGAGGAGTTAGGGGACGTTGTTGTTGCTCCAGCAATTTACGAGGAAAGAAATTAATTACACTTTATCTACTGAAAAATTATTTTTAGCAGGCGTTGACTTTCACAATAGGTATAGAGGAGTGTCTAAGGTGGGACACCCTCATATCCTTAAAATTCTCTTATCACTGGATTCTTTTAATATTCAGGCTAAGTATATCCGCTGATTTCCTGCGCTTCTCTGATTCTGGAACAGTTTTTCTTTTTTTTCTGTGACCCTCCGTTCCAAAGCTATGCCCCCCAGTAAAAAAAATAAAAGCTGCACATTTTTCCAGTGGGTGTGGCCGTGTTCTGATTGGCCAGTGTCAAAGGAAAAAAAGCAAACGCCCACAAGGAAGTTCCGTGGTGCACGCCCAGTTTGTTTAAAGGGAACATTTGCACCCATATCTTTGGAACGGAGAGGCACAGATGAAAAAGAAAAATAGTTTCAGAATCTGTGAAACAGCAGCAATCAGTAGAGATACTCAGATTTAATTTAAAAAATCCAGTGAAAGGTCTCCTTTAAATGGGACTGAAAAAAAATCAGACTGCCTTTTTTAAGGGAACTGCGCTCCTACCTAAACTAATAAACAATCAACCTAAAAAATGGGATGCATTTTTTATTATTTTATTTTTTTCACTTTTTACAGCTGCCCGATTTTTGTAAAAAGCCATTTACTCGTCCGCACAAGGTCTCATTTATTGTGCACCAAATCTCTCCCTTGCATCTTCCTTAAAAAGGTTAAAATGCAATTATCCGAGAGCGAGCCATTAGACGTGGGAATATTAACCTTTGAGCCTCATAGACTCGGACTCATTTTTATCTCCTTTCTTTTTTGTTTGGCGGCCTGCTCGTCTTTTGTGATGGGGGTCTCGTCGCTAGGCGACGCCGGCCGCCATGGTACGCAGACACGCCGGTCTATTAGTCCCACGGCGCGGTCTCGGGACGGACATCTTCCCTCCCCGGTGCTCGTTGCTGGCAGCCCTGGCCGCATCCTTTAAGAAGAAGAAGAAAAAAAAAAGCATTTATCAACGTACGAGTCAGTAATGGACACTCGGTGGATGGGAAATTGAGATGACCCAAAGGCCAAAGCTGTTAGGGAGACTGGTGGTGAGGGTGAGGGGTCACACTACCCTTTTCCCACCCACTTAGTTGCCAGGAAGGAGCAGAACAGAAGTGTCACTGTTTTCGCTGACGTCTCCCAAGGCTCCGGCACCTGAGATAAATGTTTGCTTGACATCAATAATAACACAAAAAATATTTTACAGTATAAATCAGACCACTAAAAACTTTGACAAAAGGTTGAGCCCCTTCCCCCTGCCCCTTGCCGGTTTCCCCTCCCCCCTGCCTTGTATATGATTTTATATGATTTATATCATCAGGTTTTCCTCCGCAGGGTCGATTCCTCTTCGTTCTGGATCACTTTGAAGAAAAACAATTGCATTTCTATATTTCAGTGTGGGAAACGGGCCGCGGAGGGTCTAGTGTCACCGGCCCAAAGCTTAAAGTGTAAACGTCGTTTTAAATTTATTTCATAAATCAATAGTGCACATGAATATAAGCAACTTTGTAATATATCCTCCTGGATTGATCTTTCTCTCTTGTTTCATAGATAAAATCTGTGTTCAGTGAAGATAGATTTTTCCATTACTGAGATTGGAGATGACAGTTGGTGCTTGTAGAATTCTATGGAGAGAAGGCGGAGCTAGTGGAGCATACAGACATTCCGCTGCAAGTTCTTCTGAAATGTCAGTTACACTTCATCGTTTAGAATTGTAGCTACTTAAAGTACATTGCAACAAAGATGAGATCAAAAACAATGAATTTCTAGTGGAAACTACTGCAGGAAATGCTCCTTCTTTGAAGAGTTTTTGGAAGAGTTTTTCATTTCCTGAAACAGTTTTGGAAGAATTCTCTATCAACAATTAAAAATGATGTGGATTTTTTTTTTTTTGCATAATTTTTCTGTCGGGTTGCAAATCGGCAGTGATTCTACCATGTCTCAACCTGCAATACAATATATTAGTAACCAAATAAGAGCGGTCAATAATTATCCGCACTTACAATAAGCTATCACCCTACACTAGATGGAAGCAAAAAAAACTGGCCTTAAATTGGATCTGTGACCAGGCGTATTTACTTTGAAATTCCATGTCCGAATACTAAAATGAGTATTTTAAATGAGGTCCAGTGTCCGCTCACCCCCCCACCTAACTGACCGCTGCTGCGTGTTCTGAGCAGTGTGAGATTTATGTAGCAACAGAGGAGGAGGAACACTGAGGAGCTGGCAATCAGATTAGATGGGTGGAGATACAGCAGGGAGGATGTACACTGAGGAGCTGTCAATCAAGTTAGGTGGGTGGAGATATAGCAGGGAGGAGGTACACTGAGGAGTTGTCAGTCAGGTTAGATGGAGATACAGCAGGGAGGAGGAACACTGTGGAGCTGTCAATCATGTTATGTGGGTGGAGATACAGCAAGGAGGAAGTACACTGATGAGCTGTCAATCAGGTTATGTGGGTGGAGACACAGCAGGGAGGAGGTACATTGAAGAGCTGGCAATCAGGTTAGGTGGGTGGAAATATAGCAGGGAGGAGGTATACTGAACAGCTGGCAATCAGTTTAGGTGGTTGTAGATACAGCAGGGAGGAGGCACACTGAGAAGCTGTCAATCAGGTTAAGTGGGTGAGATATAGCATGGAGTAGGTGCATTGAGGAGCCATCAATTAGGTTAGGTGGGTGGAGCTATAGTAGGGAGGAGGTACATTGAAGAGCCATCAATCAGGTTAGGTGGGTGGAGATACCACAGAGAGGAGGTGCACTGAGGAACTGTGAATCAGGGTAAGTGGGTGGAGATACAGCAGGGAAGGGGAACATTCAGAACTTGTCAATCAGGCTAAGTGGATGAAGATTGAACATCAGCAGAGAGAACATGGATAAGTTGTCAATCAGACTAAGCTGTTAATGTAAGTACAGCAGCCTCTTTGAGTCTGACAGATATATTTAGTCATATATTTAGTTTGTACTTTGAGATCTTATGACAGAATCACTTTAACGTCTTCTTACGTAATAGATTCTCCAATGTGTGGTATTGTCAATCATCAATAGAATTCTATGAGGTCTGTTTTATGTATATATATATATATATATATATATATATATATTTATATTTTTTTTAAAAAGCCATTTCAATGATGGTTTTACCATAATATCTGGATTTGTCATACTGTAGAGAAGATGAGCTATAAAGAATTTCAATAAACCATAGTAAGCCTGAAAAAATATCATCGTGTTTTAGTCACATGATAATTCTTGAGGTTGTAACTTCCAGAGAAGCAAGCACAGTGGGTGTTATGGGTCTCATCAACTGAGGGGCTACTTGTTCTGGTAAAGGCTAAAGGGAGAAACAAAGTAAATCCTTCCAACTGATAGGGTGGACTTAAAGGGCTTCTCCACTTGGGATAATCCTAGTAAGTCTGTTACTGATAAGCAGATCATGAAGTGTCTACCTGCTGGGACACCCAGTGATCATCTGCAATATCTGACAGTAACTGTCTAATGTTCCTGCACTGCCTCCACAGGTAAAATTAAGTATTACACTGACGCTAACAATTTCAATGTCTTGTCTGTATATTGCAGGATGTGGTGGTCTTAAGAGCGAGATATACTCTTTGCTCCTTTTCCAGTCTGGACATGAGATGAAGATCCTGAACAAGTTCCCTATTGAAGCTAAAAAAAATAAGGTGAATAGTAAAAAAAATAAACTTTTAGAAATATTAAAAAAAAATCTTTTAATTTTAACTTGACATTTTTTTTACATATATATATATTTGGTACTACTGGAACCTCAAAAGTCCAATCTATAAAAATATGAATTGAATTAGCCCATACCATAAAAATAAAAAAAAAATAAAAATGCCACAATTGCCATTTTAGTCATCACATTCCCCTAAGAATATAAAATAAAAAGTGTTCAAAACATCGTACGTACCCCAAGTTCCAAATATAAAACTACAGCTCTCCATGCTAAAAACAAGTCCTCACGCAGCTCCATCGATAGAAGAAGAATAAAAAGTTACCAAAATTTTTTTTTTTTTACAAATCACTGCATTTTTTTTCACCATTTCAATAATAATAATAATAATAATAATAAAAAAAAGTTTGGCATTGTCAGAATTGTCCTGACCCCTAGAATTTTACTTCTAGTTATTTTTTAAACAACAATGAACATCATAAAGACAAAGCCCAATAAACAATGGCGTAATTAAGTTTATTTTCACCATTTCTCCCCTCTTGCATTTTATAGTTAAAAAAATGGTGTTATTGAAAACTACAACTCATCTGGCAAAAAAAAAAAGAAAAAAAAAGACAAGCCCTTCTAAAAACATGTTGACGACAAAAAAAAAACAAACAAAAAAAGGTATGGCTCTTGGAAATGGGGGAAGAAACGAAGTGAAATTGCAAAAACGGAAAATCGCCAGATTATGAAGTGGCTAAAAAATGGATGTAATCTGGGTGACTAAAGAAGAAATAAGAAGGCAGTTGGCTTTGTTCCAAGTTTTGCTAGACGGCGACACCCCCGCTATTACATAAGACCCCCTACTTGTCCATCTTAGATCTTTATTCTTGGAAAGTAAATATTTACTTCTAGTAATTTCCAGCGACTTTCACCTTTGTCACCCGCTTGTACGATATGTATCTATTACCGCCGCCTCCCAGATATCTGAGTGTTTAGCCTTTTCAAGAATACAATGTTTAATCAATGACAGAAAGGAAGCGAAGTCAATCTCAGTCCCACTTATTCCCAAGAAAGCCATCAAATAAGAGAGTGAACTTTGAAATTGATCAGGATTAATCTTACTGACAATGTATCATAACAGATTTCCCTTCTGAGAGCCGTTTGTTGGGCTGCAGATGTACGGAAAGTGAGGCGAGGTATAAATCAGAGAACTCCGAGGTAATTAGAGGTTTACCATTTATAGAATACTAACAATGGCTGATTTATCAAAGCATTAAACAGGAACAGACAAAACAAGTTGCTTAACATTTTCTTATAAAATATCTGCCAACATTCAATTAAGATGGGGATTTAAGACGGCGCCATCAGCAGTAAACGTATTTGTATGCCCTCTAAGTTGGGATTAAAACAAATTATTTCTTTCAATTCCACCGGCAAAGTATCTTTTTTTTTTTACTAACTCATCTATCATAACTCCGGTTTGGAAAAGTTTGGATCAGATGAGATGACCATTTGCTGTATGGTAACATAGGTTCCTCCCTCTCACTTAAAGTGGATCTGTCACTAGATTATACAATACAAATTGAATACATTATTAATCCGTCCCTTCTACCTGATGAAGCTGGTGTGCTTGCTTTGAAAATCCTTATCAGAATCCTTTTTAAAAGTGTAAACTGAGTCTTTGTCTGATTGACAGCTCCTCAGTATACTTTCTCCCTTCTGCTGCTTACTCCGCTATACAAGGTGACAGCGGCAAGGCGAATCGAATCGCCAATTCTTTGAATTGTCCGACGAATTTCGAGAAATTCTCTGGAGCTCAGCATATTATTATGTAATTTGGTAGAAAAAGATAAATTTAAATCTCTAATAAGTGGCTGATAGCTTTGAAGATTGTGGAATCTAAACGTCTCTGTATCTTCCGTGATGCATTATATCAATAGATAGATCGAGGCAAGGATGGAGCAACTAATGCCTGGTTGTAATTTTTGTTCCCAGATTTTTTTGTCAATAACATCTGCTACGGTCATTCTGGGAAAAAGATGTATTATTGATGTGATAGATACATTCTGGCATTGACACCATGACTAACGAACACAGTAAAATAGTGTAATTACTTATGTGATTAATGAATGACAAATTGAGCCACAGATAGATATATACAAGCTTACATTCATCTTAGTGATTACAGAGGCTGCTGTGTTATCTTAATTATAGATAGAGATTTTAAACAAGATCGTTATTTTTTGGATGAGATTTTGAGCCACTTTTTTTTAGACACTTTTGATTTTTTTCTGTAAGTTGTCACAGGTTCAATTGCCCTTCACTGTAAATGTGTTGTAGCTTCATTTGACAAAATATCACTTTATATTTCCATTAATCATGATAAAGGTCTAGCTGCTGTGAGGCACACGTTTATCTCTACTACTTGTTCTCTGAAGAAAGTATTTCCTTTATCTTGTCTTTACTTGAATTGGTAATTAAAAATGATTTGGAGATGAATATTTTGTCCAGTTGCATGGAACCGCTATGGGCACAAATATGGCACCCACTCATGCAAATATTGTTATGAGTGGCTCAGTCCAATAGATAATTCACATGCATCATTGGCCATTTTTGTCCTTAGCTCAGCAGGGTCTCCCACCTGGTTCATTTTGGCCATATTTGGTATTTATCAAACCTACTGTAGATGTATTTTTTAAGGTTGAGAAAGACCAGATATGTCTGAAAAGTTGCTTTGTCTTCTTGTTGTGATCTGTTTTTAAACATTATGGAATAATCTACTTTTTTTTAGAAAGATTTCCTTATTATGAGTGAAATTGAGGAGGGCTACATCTATATACAGTATGTCCCAACACATCAGCCATGTTCCCTGGTAGAGACGATACATAGACGATGTCTTACTCCTATGTACTGGCTCTTTAGATGAACTGACCAATGTTCATGGTTTTTTAATTCATTAGACCCTGTGATTCAGTTTAGCTTGACATGTTCAGAAGCCAGTGCATAATTTCTTGACTTATAGATGACACGATAGTAAACACAATTGGTAATGACACTTTATGAGAAGCCAAAGGATAAGAATTATATATTGATGTATGACATTAGTCACCCTCATTCCTTACCATTTAGTCAACTCAACTGCTAAGAGTCAAAAGAATTGTCAGTTACACTGATCAAATGGAGAAAAGTTCAATGCTAATGACTTAAAGATAAAAGGAGACGTCATCCAAATAAATAAGTGGATAGACACAAGCAAAGAGTCTACAATATGGAATGTTCAGTCATATTAAATACGTATATTGTCCCCAAAAAAGGATACAATTACTCAGATTCCCTTTGTCTCAACTTATACAAAATGTAGCTACAAAATAGCCAGTGTTATACGTAGGCATTGGCCAATGTTGGGTCAATGCCTTTCTACAGTTTCTGACTTCAAACATCCTGCCCTATTTTCACATTGAATTAATCCACTTATGTCCACCAATATTGCAAATGGCACTTCCCTAAGCAATATACACAAACCAATGGAGGCAGCATTTAAACTGACACCAACAGAAGAGAACCATGAATAATATAAAAAAATAAGTTTATTCAAATAATTAAAAATCCATAAAATTTGTTACTCATAATCAATACAAAACAACGTACCCCAAGGGGACAGCATTTACTGTGGCTCAGACAAACCCCATAATAGGATTATGTGTTATAGCTAAATTATGCTGATAAATGGATATAACATTTCACAGTAAAAAATATTTTATTATTAAGCCCAATGGCATAAATTATGCATAGACGCAAATTACCTTAAGCGCACCCTATAGTATGTAAATACAAGGGGAAATAGGTATACCACATGAGAGTGACACCAGGGAATCCTATTGTATTATGCCAAATAGCATTTATCATAAATTACCATAAGTGTCCCCTATAAATCTCTGGTTATATTACCCCTTATTGTACATATTACCACACAATGAGAATATGCAAAACCACATAGACGCCAAAATTCCAAAAGGGTGTACTTACTATTACGTCAAAAAGTGGTGATTGCAGCCCGTGATGCTATCCCTGCGCCCCGATGCGCGTTTCGCCCGCTTGCTTCTTCCGGGGGCGCCGGAGATTTATAGGGGACACTTATGGCAATTTATGATAAATGCTATTTGGCATAATACAATAGGATTCCCTGGTGTCACTCTCATGTGGTATACCTATTTCCCCTTGTATTTACATACTATAGGGTGCCCTTATGGTAATTTGTGTCTATGCATAATTTATGCCATTGGGCATAATAAAAAATTTTTTTTACTGTGATATGTTATATCCATTTATCAGCATAATTTAGATATAACACATAATCCTATTATGGGGTTTGTTTGAGCCACAGTAAATGCTGTCCCCTTGGGGTATGTTGTTTTGTATTGATTATGAGTAGCATATTTTATGGATTTTTAATTATTTGAATAAACTTATTTTTTTATATTATTTATGGCTCTCTTCTGTTGGTGTCAGTTTAAATGCTGCCTCCATTTGTTTTTGTCTATTTTCACATTGCATATCTCCCTAATATTAGGGATAAGGTACCGTAATCAGATCTGATGCAGAATTGTCTGAATTAAATACACAAACTACTCTAACGAGGAGAGCAACCCAATGGAAATATACTATTAAAGAAGTGTTTATCCTCTTAATATGTTGCAGTCATATTATACAGCACTGTGTACTTACAATTTCTCATTTTGCCTTTCTACCCAGTTAATTCTTCTTTTTTTCCATTCAGTCTATGACATCACTGATTAAATACAGACTAGCTAAATCCTTTTGAGCTCTATATAGAAACAGG
Organism: Dendrobates tinctorius; assembly: GCF_039654945.1. Lineage (NCBI taxonomy): Eukaryota > Metazoa > Chordata > Amphibia > Anura > Dendrobatidae > Dendrobates > Dendrobates tinctorius. The sequence continues at coordinate 14,255,139 of NW_027361806.1, forward strand.
AGGTCTCTTTTTCCTGCAAGAGTCATCATTAGAGCTAAAATTCTACATCACTGCAATTTCCCTGGCAAACCCAGCTCCACCTCCCTTTCACCTGCTGCTTCAGCTGCTCTCCTCCTCCCCCCTATCAGGGATTTTGCAGTGATGTAGTATTGTAATTCTTATGATGACTCATGCAGTAAAAAAATTGACCTTCTGTTTCTACATAGAGCTTAGAGGGATTCAGTTAGTCATGTTCAAATCTTTTGATGTCATAAACTTAATGGAAAAGAGAAGAATTAGCTGGGTTGAAAGGCAAGATGAGTAATTGTGAATACAGAGTGTTTAAGTGTTTAAGCCCTTCCTGACATCAGACGTACTATCCCGTCCATGGGACCCGGGCCCCTATGCCCATGGACGGGATAGTACGTCTCAGCGATAAGCGGCGCCCACGTGGTGAGTGCCGCTGATCGCGGCCGGGTGTCAGCTAATTATCACAGCTGACACCCGGCACAATGTGTCGACCACCCCCGACACACTGACCCCTTGCACACCGCGATCAAACATGATCGCGGTGTACCGGGGGTTAAAGGGAAGCATCGGCAGGTAGGGGCTCCCTCCGTGCTTCCCTGAGCCCCCCACGGCAGCGCAATGTGCAGCGCTGCTGCGGGGGGCTCCTTCCCTGCAGGCCCCCGAATCCAAGATGGCGACGGGGGCCTTCGGGGGCCTGCAGGGAGCTGGCTTCCTCAGTGCCTGCAAAGCGCAGGCAGTGCCTGTGACAGATCTGTGAAGTGACAGATCTGCGATCTGTCACAGGACAGTGATGTCCCACCTGGGACAATGTAATAAAGTTAAAAAAAAAAAAGTGTTAAAATAATTTTTAAAAAATCGCCAAATAAATTAGAAAAAAAAAAAAATTCCCCCAATAAATCCATTTTTTGGAAATAAAAAAAAAAACAATAAAAGTACACATATTAGGTATCGCCGCGTCCTTAACGAACTGCGCTATAAAACTGTCCCATTAGTTAACCCCTTTAGCGAACCCCTTAAAAAATAAAAATAAAAAACGAAGCAAAAATAATGATTTATTATCATACCGCCAAACAAAAAGTGCAATAACGCGCGATCAAAAAGACGCATATAAATATCCATGGTACCGCTGAAAATGTCATCTTGTCCCGCAAAAAAACGAGCCACCACACAGCATCATCAGAGAAAAAATAAAAAAGTTATAGCTCGCAGAATAAAGCGATGCAAAAATAATTATTTTTTATATAAAATAGTTTTCATTGCATAAAACCGACAAAACATAAAAAAACGACCTAAATGAGGTATCGCTGTAACCGTACTGACCCGAAGAATAAAACCGCTTTATCAATTTTACCGCAAAACGCACCCCCCAAAAGAAATTCATGAAACGCTGGTTTTTGTTCATTCTGCATCCCAAAAATCGGAATATAAAGCCATCAAAAAATGTCACGTGCCCGAAAATGGTACCGATAAAAACGTCAACTCGTCCCGCAAAAAATAAGACCTCACATGACTCGGTGGGTCAAAATACGGAAAAATTATAGCTCTCAATATGTGGTGATGCAAAAACTATTTTTACAATAAAAAGCGTCTTTTAGCGTATGACAGCTGCCAAATATAAAAACCGCCATAAATAGTAAATCAAACCCCCCGATATCACCCCCTTAGTAAGGGAAAAATTATAAAATTAAAAGAAAATGTATTTATTTCCATTTTCCCATTAGGGTTAGGGCTAGGGCTAGGGTTAGGGTTAGGGCCAGGGTTAGGGCTAGAGTTAGGGTTAGGGCTAGGGTTAGGGCTGAGATTAGGGTTAGGGGTGTGTTGGGGTTCGGGTTGGAGTTAGAATTGGGGGTTTCCACTGTTTGGGCACATCAGGGGCTCTCCAAATGCAACATGGTGTCTGATCTCAATTCCAGCCAATTGAGTTGAAAAAGTCAAATGGTGCTCCTTCCCTTCCAAGCTCTGCCGTGCGCCCAAACAGTGTTTTACCCCCACATGTAGGGTATCAGCCTACTCAGGACAAATTGCAAAACAACTTTTGGGGTCCAATTTCTCCTGTTACCCTTAGGAAAATAAAAAATTGGGGGCAAAAATATCATTTTTGTGGAAAAAAATGATTTTTTTATTTTCACGTCCGAGCGTTATAAACTTCTGTGAAGCACTTGGGGGTTCAAAGTGCTCACCACACATCTAGATAAGTTCCGTGGGGGGTCTAGTGTCCAAAATGGGGTCACTTGTGGGGAGTTTCAATAGTTTAGGTACATCAGGGGCTCTCCAAACGCACATGACACCCGCAGACCATTCCATCAAAGTCTGCATTCCAAAACGTCACTACTTCCCTTCCGAGCCCAGACGTGTGTCCATACAGTAGTTTTCTCCCACATATGGGGTATCAGCGTACGCAGGACAAATTGGACAACAACTTTTGGGGTCCAATTTCTCCTGTTACCCTTGGGAAAATAAAAAAATTGGGGACTAATTGATCATGTTTGTGGAAAAAAATACGATTTTTTTATTTTCATGCCCGGGCATTATAATCTTCTGTGAAGCCCTTGGGGTTCAAAGTGCTCACCACACATCTAGATAAGTTCCTTAGGGGGTCTAGTTTCCAAAATGGGGTCATTTGTGGGGGGTTTCCACTGTATAGGTACATTAGAGGCTCTCCAAAGGCAACATGACACCCGCAGACCATTCCATCAAAGTCTGCATTCCAAAACGTCACTACTTCCCTTCCGAGCCCCGACATGTGCCCATACAGTAGTTTTCTCCCACATATGGGGAATCAGCGTACGCAGGACAAATTGGACAACAACTTTTGGGGTCCAATTTCTCCTGGTACCCTTGGGAAAATAAAAAAATTGGCGACTAAAAGAACATGTTTGTGGAAAAAATACGAATTTTTTTATTTTCACGGCTGGGCGTTATAAACTTCTGTGAAGCACTGGAGGGGTGAAAGTGCTCACCACACATCTAGATAAGTTCCTTGGGGGGTCTAGTTTCCAAAATGGTGTCATTTGTGGGGGGTTTCCACTGTTTTGGTACATCAGGGGCTTTCCAAACGCGACATGGTGTCAGATCTCAATTCCATCCAAAAATGTCAAATGGCGCTGCTTCCCTTCCGAGCTCTGCCATGCGCCCAAATAGTGGTTTACCCCCACATGTGGGGTATCAGCGTACTCAGGACAAATTGCACAATAACTTTTAGGGTCCTGTTACCCTTGGAAAAATAAGAATTGAGGGTGAAAAGATCATTTTTGTGGAAAAAATATGATTTTTTAATTGTACGACTGTATGTTATAAACTTCTGTGAAGCCCTTGGGGGTTCAAAGTTCTCACCACACATCTAGATAAGTTCCTTAGGGGGTCTAGATTCCAAAATGGTTTCATTTGTGGGGGGTTTCCACTGTTTTGGTACATCAGGGGCTTTCCAAACGCGACATGGTGTCAGATCTCAATTCCAGCCAAAAACGTCAAATGGCGCTGCTTCCCTTCCGAGCTCTTCCATGCACCCAAATAGTGGTTTACCCCCACATGTGGGGTATCAGCGTACTCAGGACAAAATGCACAATAACTTTTAGGGTCCTGTTACCCTTGGAAAAATAAGAATTGAGGGTGAAAAGATCATTTTTGTGGAAAAAATATGATTTTTTAATTGTACGGCTGTATGTTATAAACCTCTATGAAGCCCTTGGGGGTTCAAAGTTCTCACCACACATCTAGATAAGTTCCTTGTGGGGTCTAGTTTCCAAAATGGGGTCACTTGTGGGGGGTTTCCACTGTTTAGATACATCAGGGGCTCTCCAAACGTGACATGGCATCCGATCTGAATTCCAGCCAATTTAGCATTGAAAAAGTCAAACGGCGCTCCTTCCCTTCTGAGCTCTGCCATGCGCCAAAACAGGGTTTCCCCCCACATATCAGGTATCAGCGTACTCAGGACAAATTGCACAATAACTTTTGCAGTCCAATTTCTCCTGTTACCCTTGGTAAAATAAAAAAAATTGAACCTGAAGTATTTTTTTTATGAAAAAAGTTAGATGTTCATTTTTTTTTAAATATTCAAAAAATTCCTGTGACGCACCTAAAGGGTTAATAAACTTCTTGATTGTGGTTTTGAGCACCTTAAGGGGTGCAGTTTTTAGAATGGTGTCACTTTTGGGTATTTTCTATCATATAGACCCCTCAAAGTGGCTTCAAATGTGATGTGGTCCGTAAAAATAAAATGGTGTTGTAAAAATGAGAAATCGCTGGTCAATTTTTAATCCTTATAACTTCCTAACAAAAAAAATTTTGGCTCCAAAATTGTGCTGATGTAAAGTAAACATGTGGGAAATGTTACTTATCAAGTTTTTTGTGTGTCGTATCTCTGTGATTTAAGGGCATAAAAATTCAAAGTTGGAAAATTGCGAAATTTTCAAAATTTTCGCCAAATTTCCGTTTTTTTCACAAATAAACGCAAGTTATTTGAATGAAATTTTACCACTAGCATGAAGTACAATATGTCACGAGAAAACAGTGATAGAATCACCGGGATCCATGGAAGCGTTTCAGAGTTATTACCTCATAAAGGGACAGTGGTCAGAATTGTAAAAATTGGCCCGGTCATGAACGTGCAAACCACCCTTGGGGGTGAAGGGGTTAAATGATCATCTTCCATTGTTCATTCTTTTCTATTTTACATCTGTCCCAAAGTTTGAAAATTCCATTCCTTGTTCAATCAATGTGCTTATTAAAAAAATCCAAGACTAAATGAGATTGTCATGCCGATATTGGGTGGTAACTAATTTTCAATCCTGTTGTTAATGGAAACAAATGTAACTTGACAGAAATCATCACCTGACCTATGGGTCCTGCCCATGAGGAGGCCTGAGGTCCTGTCCATGAGGAGGGCTGAGGTCCTGCTCATGAGGAAGCCTGAGGTCCTGACCATGAGGAGGCCTGAGGTCCTGCCCATGATGAGGGCTGAGGTCCTGCTCATGAGGAGGCCTGAGGTCCTGCTCATGAGGAGGCCTGAGGTCCTGCCCATGAGGAGGCCTGAGGTCCTGCCCATGAGGAGGCCTGAGGTTCTGCCCATGAGGAGGCCTGAGGTCCTGCCCATGAGGAGGCCTGAGGTCTTGCCCATGAGGAGGCCTGAGGTCCTGCCCATGAGGAGGCCTGAGGTCCTGCCCATGAGGAGGCCTGAGGTCCTGCCCATGAGGAGGCCTGAGCTCCTGCAGGCTGTGCTAATTACACTGTAAGTAGTGATTTATTACATTTTTTATACCAAAGCAAAGTTTTTCCTGATCCAGCATCATTATGAAAAAAAATACTGAAGAAAAATTAAAAACATTTACGGTATACAACTCTAAACTTTTTTGAGCTTTATTGGTTTTTTTGTGCAAATGTTCTCTTTTTTTCTATTATTCTTTTTCGCTAGAGAAAAATAAAAATAAGGATTTTGTGCGACCATAATTCTAAAATCCGTACTGCAACTTTTTTGTTTGCTTTTTACAGAAACCTCAATAATATCTAGAAGGAGGAATTGTAAGTTTTGAGTTTATGGTGGAAAACACGGAGCGAGGCTGCTTCCCGGCCGCAGGCTTGAGTGACAATGTGCGTATACAAGCGATTTCATCTCCACAATATAATGTATCATCGCTGTTTATTTCACGTTCCTACACACGGCCGTAAAACGCGTGCTAATATATGTGCCATGGCGCCTCCGGTGCTGGCAGAACGGCCTTGTTTTAACACCTTCCCAAACCAAGACCCTTGTAAGGAATTGTATATGATGAAGACCCCCCCAAACTCAGCAGTGAGTGTGTTGAATGTCTGACTCTGCAAATGATGGTCTTTCAGTCAAAAAGGACCACAGGGTATGGGGGCTGGGATGCAATACTGAGAAATGTAAGGGGTTATAGCCGCATAAGTAGCACAGGACAATACTACCTTGTAGTGCAAAGCAATATATCAGGGAAATGATGAGCGGAGCAGTGGACGCCCGCAGGCAACATTCTCCTTCTAAGGTTCATTAGATTTACAGATTTAACTTAGCAAGAACGGCCATTTAATTTTAACATTTTAACTCAATCCCTTAAGTAGCACGGATGATGCAGGCACCAAGGAGGGAGACGAAGTCACCAAAGAAATCCAGAATATAGGAAATATCCAAATATGAGGAACGACAGAAACAAAACTATAACAAATGGAAGACTGGTGGAAGGATTACTACTAGAAGTTACTGATAACGGCGCATCGATGTAGAGAATTGTGTATGGCGATAGATATAGGAAAGAAAAAGAGAAAGAAGATAATAGATGATTGATGGATAGATAATAGATAGATAGATAGATAGCTAATGGATAGATAGATGATAGATAGATAATAGATAATAGATAGCTAGATAGATAAATAGATAATAGATAATAGACAGATAGATGATAGATAATAGATAGATAGATAGATAATAGATAAATAGATAGCTAGATAATGGATAGATAGATAGATAGATAATAGAGAATATATAGATAGATAATAGATGGATGATAAATAGATAGATAATAGATAAATAACAGATAGGTAGATAATAGATAGATAATAGATAGATGATAGATAGATAATAGATAGATGATAGATAGATAGATAATAGATAAATAGATAGCTAGATAATAGATAGGTAGATAGATGATAGATAGATGATAGATAGATAATAGATAGATAATAGATAGATAGATAATAGATAATAGATAATATATAGATAGATAATAGATAGATGATAGATAGATAATAGATAGATAATAGATAGATAATACATAAATAGATAGATGATAGATAGATGATAGATAGGCGGCCAGTAGATAGTGATATATAGACTGTTGCAGATATGTCTGGTCTCCTCTGCTTTCCCTGTGCAATGTCTCATGCTGTACATACAATGGGCAGTAACTATTGTGCAGCCCATCAGACGGCCTCGTGTGCTGCTATTACGCTGCTGTCAGGGGTTAATATTATTTACTTCCGTATGGAGATTTTCTTCTGATCGATGATCGGGTTCAGCGATCACCATTTGCCTATATAGGAATCATTCAGACATTGCAGCAAAAATTGTTAAATGACTGGAAAAGGAAGAGCGAGAACTCTCGCGTGGAGCGGATGATGGATGCAGGCGGACATTTTTCCTGGGATGAAGAAGATTTCAGAGTCATTTTGCTTTGTAATTAAAAAGAAAGTTAGAAACATCCTGGACACATTAAGAATTGAGGAGACAGATTTTTGCAGTTTTGTCTCGAGCTCAGGACATTAATGAAATCTTCCTTCAGGGTCAATTTAGATGGGCTGTAATCTTCTGCAAATATATCGGAACGAGGCGAATTTGATGATCTTAAAACTAAGTGCCAGGAGACGACGGCTCATAACTCTCAGAAAACAAGAAGAAGGATCCCGCTCTCAGAAGTGTTAGCAATCCTGTGTGAGGGGAAAGTCCAGTCTTATTTTTTATCTGCCTGCTATCGCCACCAGGGGGCGCTATGTATGCAGCTTTTAATCATCCTAGAAGGAGGCCTATACAGCTGTATACAGATAGGCCCCCTAGTGGTGGCAACAGGAAAGAAGGGTTTTTGCTAGTATGTATACACGGGAAGAATCTCTATTTTGGCTTCATCAAGCATAAACTGTAATGATTGATATTGTAGCTTTTATCATCAAGTCATTTTTAGGTAAAACGTTCTGTGTTGATTCATTTCGTAATATATCTTTATAGTAGTCTGAGTTTTGCTTTCCTGATACAGAGCTGATAAAATCCTGCATATACATGAAGCTAAAAGGTAACTTACTGTCCATCTGAAGCCACCAGTAGAGGGAGCTCTGGAGCCCTCTGCATACTGTGTTATTATTAATTGTATCAGTCACTTCAAGGGACTATTCGGAATAATCTGTCCCCCGTGTACATGAGGAATAACGTTATATCTGACCTTTAGGATTTGTATCTTGTTTGTTTCACCAGTTTTCCCCTGTACAGGATCTAACTCTTTTTTTCAGTTGTCTCTGAGCTAGAGGGTAGAGATTAGCTGCTATGATGTCTCCCATTCACAATACCCAGAGAGACGAGGAGATCCTGCTCCCCTGCCTCTCTATAGCAGCATGTAGGACTTTGTAAGCAGTATTGACCAATGTAGCTGTGAATCCAGCACTGGGATGAGACAAACATTTCCTAGAAAGCTGACTCTCAGTCTCTGTAAGTCGCTTTGTCTCTGTCTCTCCCTGCATGTCCACCCTCGTCTTCTCTTCTCTCTCTCTCCATAGACTTCTATGAGCAGCATCTAACCTAATTCCTCAGTGAGGTGAAGCGTCTACCTCTCAAGAAATAGTGAATGAATGATTAGCTGGAACATGAAAGAAATGGCTCATATATGGAGAAAAAAAGTATATTTTTCTGATCATATATATTACAATGTTTCATATATTTGCTCAAACTATTTATTTAGCAAACTTTTCTAAAAATACCATTATTATGGGTTTTTTTTTTAAATTTTGGAAAGCCCCTATGTCCCAGCATTAGTCTGTTTAAGAAAAGGTGCTTCACTCACCCTCCCAGGGTTCCATGATTATTTTGGGAACCGCTGGTGTAAGAAGCGGTGAGCCCCAGAGCTCCCCCTAGTGGTCACTGCAGGAAAAAAGAAAAGTTTTACTTATCACTACTATATGTCTATGCAGAGGGTTTGGAGCTCTGTATAAAAAAAAAGAACGTTTTGATCTCAGTAATTATATACTAAAGGGGCATTCCTATATTGAAAAGTGATGGCGTGTCACTGGAATGTGCTCCCTTTACTGCACACTGACGGAGTGCGGGTAGATAGAGTGGGCTCCGGAGCTGAGCCTGCAACATACCCGCAGTGTGCCTGCTGTGTTACAATGCCTGCACCTGCCTCTAACAGCAGGGACTGGAGCAGGCTCTGATCTCTTCTGTTTAGCCATTTAGATGCGTCTGTCCAGCATCGGACATGGGGTACCAACCAATATCCCACCGGTAACATAAATTCTGGGGGGGGGGGCACTGTTCAGCTACATTCAATTATTACATTGCCTTCATTCACAAATTTCTCTCTATATAATAATACACTGGGTAGTTTGTTGAATGATTGATGAAATGTTGCTTCTATCTGTCCATAGTGAATAAGTCTAGTGTGCAAGCTACTATTTATATAGGAGGGCCCACCGGAGGATTCTCCTGCTCTCCCGTGGGCCAGTCCGAGACTGCTTCTACAAATGTCTGACATCAGCATGTTTTTCACTGACTGTGCTTTACCATGGTGGGGAGATACTGATGGTTTACCATGGTAAGAAGCCCCCTGTCACTGCCATCTTTGTACTCCTTCGATCCCCAGCACAGGCTTTATTATATATTGCAGCATATGGTATAAACTATCGAATAATGCAAGGTTCAAGTCTTCTAAGGAGACAAAGAAAAGAAGTGAAATTTAATTTAAAAAAAATGTTTTTTTTGGAGCTATCAGTAAATAAAAATAAATATTTGAATCACTCTCTTTACCCCACTCAAAAAAAAATAAATAAATAGATAGATAAAGAAAGAACTAAACATATTTGGTGTTGCTGCGCCCGTAAAAATCCAGTCTATGAAAATCTAAAATAAAATAAAGCAAAAAGCGTAAAGAAAAAGAACCAGAAGTTGATTTTCAGTCACAATAATAAAAAAAAAGTAAAACCAATAAAAACACTTTTTTTTTGCAAAGTTTTGAATTTTTTTTAATCACCAAAATATAAAAAAAATATATATAAAAGCTTGATATCGCAGTAATCGCACAGACTTAGAGACAAGGTCTTTTTTTACTGTATAATGAAAGCAGTAAAAAAACAAAGCCCCTCAAAAAACACATTTTTTTCACCATGTTACGTCATTTGGATTTTTTTTCTCTCCAATTTTACAGTACATGATACAGTAAAGTGAATGGCGTCATTTAAAATTATAACTCATAAAACCCTCATCAGGTTATTTTGATTCCAAAGCTAAAAAAATGTGTGACTCTTAGAAGAAGAGAAAAAAAAAAAAAGGCAAAAATGAAAAATGGCCCGGTCTAGAGGGGGTTAAAGGGAAGTTATTAATGTTAAATCATCCTTAATTAAATTTATTATGTTAGATAGATATTGATAGAACATACAATATATCTTGTGTACACGCCCGACACGGCTCTACAACTCCTAACCATCAAATGAACAGTGTTTATAGGTGAGTGCACAGAACAGAGACCCGTATTAACCTCCTGTCAGACATTTACGGCACATTTTGCATATACAGTGGAAAAACGCTTTACTGTAGGAGTAAATGGTATTACGTTATTTTTCCTTATCGTATTCTTTTGTAACATTTTTATCACCTGCAGTACCACTTTTCACCACTTCCGTAGACGACAATTCCCCTAGACACTAATGAAACAGCGCCCCCTTTCTGTAATACAGAGAAAACAAGTCAAAATAATAGCTCGGCAATGAACATCACCCAGAGAAGCAAAACGCTTCATTATATTGAGTCACATAGCACTGAAAGTGATGCCATATTTATTAAAAATGACAAAAAAAAAGTTAACTGATGATAGTATTCTTGCAAAAGTTATTGAAAGTCCCTCAAAAGGGGTTTTAACATTATACTTGCCCTTTTGAACACTGTGAACAGGTGATCTGAAAGTTCTGGTAGTCTTAATTCCAGACCCTACAGACAAAAATGTCATTTTGGAACATTTTTTGGAATGTTGCCCATCAGGCGCCCCGACTATGTGCTCAGTATGGCAGTCATACACATCATCTATCTATATATTCCTATACACTGCGTCTCTCTGTCGAACCTATTAACCTTCCAGATTTACAACTTCAAGATAATTAAAAAAACATTGTGAACCCGAGGGTCACAGAGAGAATTACAGTCCCCCATAGAAAACAAAGGGGTTAAACTAACAAAAAAAAACTAAAAATAGTAGAGGAGCGCCCGCCTGAGCACCTGGTGCCGGCCATTGTCCTGAGCTCAGCAGATCCTACAAAACGAGAGAGAACGTCAACTTTTCCGGCCTTCATTGTACTATACAGGGATCCGTCCCGCAGGACCTGTATACACCGACATAAAATACAATCCGCCTCTGGACACACTCCCAATTTCCCTTTCTCTTTTATGATAGGCAAAATAACACGGGCTTATTGGCCAGTAACACATTGCCTGGGGGCCACCGCAGACCCTTCAAAGGTTTCCTTGTCACTGAAAAATGGCTGAAAAGTTAATAGGACCCTGATGGGATGTTGTTAATATGCAAAGTGAGAAGACGGCAAATCTCACTGCATAATATAAACCCATCCATTATCTGCCCGTTATCTATCTAATATCATTCTATCTATCTATCTATCTATCTATCTATCCCATATCTATCTATCTATCTATCCCATATCTATATATTATCTATCTATCTAATATCATTCTATCTATCCCATATCTATATATTATCTATCTATCTATCTATCTATTATCTATTAATTATCTGCTATCTATATATCTATCTATTATCTATCTATTTATCTAACTATTATCTATCTAATTATTTTCTATCTATTATCTATCTATTATTTATTATCTATCTATATATCTGATATCTATCTATTATCTATTTATTATCCATCTACCTTTCCATATATATGTACATTGGCATGTAAAAGATTGGCCACCCCTGGTCAAATTTACTGTTATTGTGAACAGTTAATCAAGATGAAATGATCACTAAAAGACCTAAAGTTTAAGATCTTTGTATTTTAGGCAACAAAAAAATTATAGTCATTTTTTTAGACTTTTTACAAATTGCAAAAAAGAAAACGGGCCGAAGCAAAAGAATGGGTGCCCTTAGAGATTTGTGAGCTCAGATAACTTTGACCAAGGTTTCAGACCTTAATTAGCCTGTTAGGGTTATGGCTTGCGCACTATCATCGTTAGAAAAGGCCAGGCGATGTCAATTTTCCAGCTTTATAAATATCAAGACACCTCTAACCTTGTGCTAAAAAACTGCAGTCATGGATTCTTCTAAGCAGCTGCCGAGCACTCGTAAAATGAAAATAGTGGAGGTCCACAAAGCAGGAGAAGGCGATAGGAAGATGACAAAGCATTTTCAAGTTGCCCTTTCCTCAGTTTGAAATGTAATTAAAAAATGGCAGTTGACAGGAACAGCGGAGGTCAAGATAAGGTCTGGAAGATCAGCTAAATTTCAGTGAGAGCTGATAGAGAAGCAAATCAGAACCACCACTTCACTTCAAGATACCTTCAGAAAGATTGAGTAGAATCTGGAGTTGTGTTACATTGTTCTACTGTTCAGAGACACCTGCACAAATATAGCCTTCATGGAAGAGTCATCAGAAGAAAACCTCTCTGGCATCCTCACCGTAAAGCTCAGCATCAGGAATATGCAAAAATAAAACATGCATTTTGGAAACAAGTCCTGTGGACCGATGAGGATAAAATAGAAGTCTTTGGCCACAATGATCAAAGGTATGTGTGGAGAAAAAAGGGCACAGAATTTCAGGAAAAGAACATCTCGCCAACCATTAAGCATGGTGGTGGATTAATCATGCTTTTGGGGTTGTGATGCAGCCAATGGCACGGGGAACATTTAGAGAGTAGAGGGAAGAATGGATGCAATGAAATTTCAACAAGTTCTTGATGCAAACATAAAACCATCTGTAAAAAAGCAGAAAGTGAAAAGAGGAAGAGGATGGCTTCTACAAATGGATAATAACCCTAAAAACACGCCCAAATCCACAATGGACGACCTCAAAAGGCACAAGCTGAAGGCTTTACAATGGCCCTCACAGTCCCCTGATCTGAACATCATTGAAAATCTGTGGCTAGACCTCAAAATAGCAGAGGATGGAAGACGCTCCAGGAATCTCACAGAACTGGGAGTCGGGTCCAATGAAAAATGGATGAAAATCCCTCAAACAAAATAAAAAAATCTGTCTATCCATCATTTCTTTCATATTGATCTGTGAGATCCTAAGTCATTGCATTGTGTATCTACATATCTTCATTCTATACAAGTTGTACGGCCAAGTAATGTCAATCACTCCTCATGCTTTTCATGGACGGCTGCACTGAGGTCTCAATATTGGATATTTATATAATAATCCTGGGGGTCTCTGGGGTTGTCCCTACCTCTCGCATAAAAGACGATTGTGTTCTTTGATGGCATTTCTGACTTACAGAATTATAAACTGTGTTTAGGTTTTGATAACATAAAATTACATATAAATAGTCAATAGAATTTAGTTAAAAAAAATAACAATAAACATTGAAAATAAGTGTTTTTTTATTTTTATTCAATAATTGTTAAATATCTTTTACATTTTAAATGTACTGACATAATTAGTAAAAGAATGTTCAATTAAGTTTCAAAATGATCCCATAAGATGTTTTTCCCCACTAACATAACATTGCTGGAAACACAGTGTCCCTTTAATGGGGATTTAATAAACAGCATTTTCCACCAGCCGACACATTGATGCCATTGTCTTCCACTCAATTGAAGTCCTTGAGACCCGAGAAGCTCGGAGCTTCACTTGGGGCATTTTTTGCTTCCCTCTGTCTTCTGACACAACCTTAGACACTAAAGTAGAGGAAGGTCAAGACAGCATGTAGACTTCAGCATTAACCAGGGGGGCACTAATTACTTTAGGGACAAAGGACAATTGTCGCTGTATTCTAATATTTTGATGAGCAGTTTTGTTTGAAAATATGTTCAAAAGGACACAATGTATCCCCATGTCCAGCTGCCAGTTCAAAGCTTAGGAAGTTACAAATTTCCCAGAATAAGGTGAAGTTGGCCGAGAGAATCAACTCTGAATTTTACAACCTTTCCAAAGCCAAACTCCAATAATAAAGACACTGACGCCAACACTTATGGAAAAAGAACAATCTTCAGGTCTAAGTTCTATATCGAAATTTGCCTCTATTGGGGAAAAGTTAACTTTTTTTCCGCCCATTTATCTACACAATCTACACTTGGGGTGTGAAGAAGTAAGGAAACAAAACATTTCTTAAGAGGATATTATTCTAAAATTGCCATTATGTCAGACATTTTTCCAAAAATGACAAAGCCTTAGATTGCCAAACTTTCCTTCTAACTAGACATTTTCCAAAAGAGACAACCAGTGCGCCTACCAAACTGGTTCTCAGTACTGGTGAAACATAGCCAATGATAAAAAAAATGTCTCTTGCCAGCTGCTGAGGAGCATTTGCCAAAGTGACAACTAATATGGCGGCAGATTCAGTTGTCACTTTGTAGGTATAATTTAAACACAAAAAAATGTCAATCTAAAAAAAAAAAGACTGCTATGCATATATCAGTCAAACTTTTCTATTACTTTAGTCACATGCAGCCAATTCTGAGATATGTTCATTAGTGAAGAAAAAAGGATTATAGCTAAAGTTTGGCCACTAGTTTACTTGTATCTGGTCAAATTTGACATTATCGCCAAAGTTCGTCACTTTATAAGTTTTAGGATGAAATAAATGAATAATTTAAAAAAAATTACAAAATTATTAAAGTTTAATTTTTTTCAAAGGTTTGTAAAACAACAATTTTGCAAAATCACAATTTGATATCAATGCTAACAACAATTTTAACAAAATTTTCCTTTCTTTTATAAAACAGTTATATGATGTTTTTGTGATTTGTGTGCAGTTTCTCAATAGTTTTCCATTTTGGCCCAGGTATATAGTTATAAAGGGTGCAGATGCACCATACGCACCCAGGCCCTAGGCTAGGCTGCTTTTACACTTACCGTGTTTTTACAGGCCAATTTTGCTTCCCCAATAGACTCCTATGGGGCTGCAAAATTGGCCCGCAAAAATTACCATGGCCATGGGGGCAGTATTTGTGGCTGTGATAAAAGATCGAGCTTGCTCGATGTTTTATACGGCGTACGGACACGGCCCCCATTGAAAAACAGAAGTTTGTTTTTGCGGAGCACCGTGACTTCCAGTTTTGCGGAATGCCGTTTTTTTTCCCAATACTATTTCAATAGTATTGGATAAATAAAAAAAGGTGACCCACAAAATTTTCTTGTGACCCGTTATTGCGCAAAAAATGCGGTAAGTGTAAAAGTAGCCTTAAGGGCACAGAGATATTTTTGCCACTTACAAACACACCATTATTATAAATGGTTAATATTAGGGGTTGGATATATTTCCCAGTTTCCACCAGGTTTATTCCTTACTGTCTCTATTTTCTCTTACTAATATCGATTTATTCTGTTCTTTCTTAAAGGTTTATGTAGCCAGCACAAGTATGTCATGATATGCACATATATGTATGTAATATAGACCATTATACGTCACTTTTGGGGGCGGTGCTGGTCTCTGCTCACCGAGTTTTCTCCTTTCAATGCGCACTGACAGTGCACTTTCTTGCTGGCTTGTCACTTCTGATCAGAGCCGGCGAGGGAGCGCACTGTCACTGTGCATTAAAAAGAATAATGCACAGTGACAACTGATGCATGCTCATTAGAGCAGAAACTAGTCCAGCCCATGAATTGGATGTTGTTAGGAGTGGCGGAAGGCACTAAACAGAATAAATAATTAAAGTGCCTTCGCCACTCGGGGTCCACCGTGCAGCAGGTGATATGACCGCTGCTAGAGAGGCAGAGCACTGTGGCGTTAATGTGCACGGGGTTAACTGCACCCAGAGTGCACCAAAGCAAGCTCTGTTGAGGACACAGAGCTGCAAACTTAAAGCACACAAAAACGCTGTGTCTGTTTAACTCACAGACCAACAGCGATATAGACACGGTATTAAAAAGTCACAGGAGTAGCCTTAAACGTCAGGACTACTCCCAAAAGGACCTACCGTGAAAAAGAGGTGCGTGGCGTCGCAACTGCGAACGCTCAGAGAACTGCAATCACAGCGCTGTGTGAACAAAGCCAAAGAAGAGACTCCGCAATATTGCTGGCGCGATGCAGGACGCTAGCTGCTGAGACAGATATAGCTGGAGCACGCTGGCCCAAGCGCTGCTACTGGCGGCTGCCCAATCACTCACACATTCGTATTATCCGAGGAAAGGGGTTTTATAATAAGTCAGCCACCAGTCCAAGCATCCGTCACCATACATACAGCAGCAGTATGAAATACTAGCGCATGGCAGAACAGTCATGCGCGCTTTTTATACCAAACGGGACCTTCCGGAGATCTCCCAAACTCCAGGAGGAGCCAATAGGATTAGACACAGGACCTGAGCATGTGACTCCCGAACTCCAATGGGAGCTCGTCCCATGAGCATGCTCAGTGGAGGGAACAAAGGACTTAGCCTCTGGAGAGAGTTGCTGCAAAGCACTCTCCTCTGCAATCTCCTTTACTGCAGATGAACCGCAGGAGACTGCAGCATGTAAGGGTCTAGATTTCACCATAGAGAAGGGAGAAATCAGACTCCTAACAGATGTGACTGGTGCCGCTTCATTTCAGGGTGTCAGCGGAGGCTGCGGCAGTGACCCCAGTCTCTGCTCCCTGGTGACATCTCGTTTGTGTATCCCAGCATGCACTGGGGATTCTAAAACAAAGCGTTAACAAACAGAAAGTAGTAGAAAAAAAAATAAAGCCATTAAATAGCATAGTTGTAATATTGAGGGAACACTACGTTAGAGAGTGGACCCTCTGGGTCACGGATCCGGAGCCCCTGGGCCGAGCACGCCAGGTGAAGACCGACCCCTATACAGGGATCGTTAGGGGCAGGACCACAGAGGACGGAGGCGCGACAACCGGAACCAAGAGGGACGGCTCCACGGACAAAAGGACTGGGAAGGTGACGGAGCGAATAACGAGCAAGGACCAGTGGCACAGGGGAGGAACCCTACGGGAGAAAGGCAAGTGGAAGACCAAGGCGGACTGGAGACAGAGGACGGCACAGGGGATGGAAGGAAGACAGCGCCCAGGCAGGCTGGGTGGAAAGGGAGACACGACACTGAGGACGACAGGGCGAAACAGGCAGAGAGAGGTTAAACTACAGGAGAACTGTAGGGGCCAGAGGGTGCAGAGAAACTACACAATCATCAGGCGTCCTCCTGACAGCGAGGACGCCTGAAATACAGCACACCCCCGGAAGTGCGTCCCCTGGACCCGCCCCTCAGCGCCGCCCACCGCTGGAGAGAGGGCGTGGGAGGTGGCGTGCGCGAGCCAGGGGGCGGGAGCCAGGAGCCGCCGTGAGGCCGAGTGGACGGCGGGCGCGTGACCGGACGGGAGCGCGCAGGTGAGGGAACGCTGCGGCGCACGCCGCAGCAGCAGGGGCATCGGCGGGCATACCCGCCGATGTCACAGTACCCCTCCCCTTACGTCCTCCCTTACTGAGATTGGCCAAAAACTTTTTCAGAATGCGAGGGGCGTTGATATTCTCCCGAGGCTCCCAGGACCTCTCCTCGGGACCAAAACCCACCCAATCGATAAGAAAAAGGGTCTTACCCCGGACTCTTTTCATAGCCAAGACGTCCTTGACCTCGAAGACGTTGTCCGAGATCGCAGGTGAGGGAGGGACGATGGAAACTGGTTGGAACCGATTCAGGACTACGGGTTTCAAGAGCGAGACATGGAAAGCGTTGGGCACCCGGAGCGAAGCAGGCAACCTCAGTTTGTAAGCCACTGCATTAATACTTCCAATCACTTCAAATGGTCCAATGTACCGAGGACTCAGCTTGTAAGAGGGAACTCTCAGACGGATATGTCGAGTTGAAAGCCAGACCTTGTCACTAGGAAGGTATGGGGGCACGTCCCTCCGTCTCTTGTCCGCATGTTTCTTGATTCGGTCGTTGGCACTTTTGAGCGCGTCCCTGGTCTCTCTCCAAATCTGCGAGAATTCTTTAGCAAGAGAATCGGCTGCGGGTACTCCTGTAGAGGTGGAGAAAGGCAACGGAATACCTGGGTTCTGACCGGTTACCACAAAAAAAGGTGACTTAGTGGTAGATTCACTGGGATGATTATTGTGCGAGAATTCAGCCCAAGGTAAGAGCGCAACCCAGTCGTCCTGATGAGCGTTGGTGAAGTGACGTAGAAAGGTGGTTAACCCCTGATTAATTCGCTCCACTTGCCCGTTGGTCTGAGGATGATATGCGGAGGAGAAGTCAAGAGATGTACCCATAAGCCGGCAGAGTGCCCTCCAGAAGCGAGAGGTGAACTGGACCCCCCGATCCGACAGAATCCGCTGAGGAAGACCATGCAGCCTGAAGACCTGGTGGATGAAGATCTCAGCCAACTTCGGGGCGGATGGTAGTCCCGGTAAGGGAATAAAATGGGCCATTTTGGAAAAACGATCTGCCACGACTAAGATGGTGGCACATCCGGCTGAGCGGGGTAAGTCAGTCACGAAATCCATGGCGATCTGCTGCCAGGGGACCTCAGGAACTGGCAACGGGTGAAGAAGACCGGCGGGCAAGGTCCTAACCACCTTATTCTGGGCACAGATTGTGCAAGAGGCCACGTAGTCCATCACATCCTGGCGAAGCGTGGGCCACCAGTAATACCGGGACAGCAGTAAGAGAGTCTTCTTTGTCCCAACGTGTCCAGCAATTTTGGAGGAATGTCCCCAACCCAACACCTCTATACGTCTGCTTGAAGGGACGAAGGTCTTACCGGGCGGAGGGGTAGCAAAATTCACAGGAGCCACGGTGATCATCTTAGTCGGCTCGATAATATAGGATGGGACTTCATCCCTCTCTGAAGACTGCAACGACCTGGAAAGGGCATCGGCCTTGATGTTCCTATTACCGGGTCGGAAGCGAAGTTGGAAGTCAAAGCGGGAAAAATACAGGGCCCACCGGGCTTGTCGGGCATTGAGCCTTTGGGCAGACTGCAGATAAGCCAGGTTCTTGTGGTCCGTGAGGATGGTAAAGGGATGTACAGCCCCCTCGAGTAAATACCGCCATTCGGCCAAGGCCATCTTAATGGCCAGTAATTCTCGATCTCCAATGGAGTTGTTGCACTCCGCCGGAGAAAAGAGTTTAGAAAAAAAGCCGCAAGGAACCAGCCGTCCGGACGAAGCCTGCTGGGACAGGACCGCCCCCGCTCCAGTGGAGGAGGCATCCACTTCCAGGACAAAGGGTCTGCTGGTCACAGGCCGATGCAAAATGGGTGCTGACGAAAAGGAACGTTTCAGAGTTTGGAAGGCGTTTTCCGCTTCAGGGGACCAGGTATTGGGCTTCGTTCCCTTGCGGGTCAGGTCCGTGATGGGTTTGGTAACCGTAGAAAAGTGAGGCACAAACTGGCGGTAATAATTTGCGAACCCAAGAAACCGCTGGATGGCCTTAATCCCCACTGGACGGGGCCACTTGAGTACCGCACCGAGTTTTTCGGGATCCATCCTTAGACCGGAGTCGGTGACGACATATCCCAAGAAGGGTAGAGACGACTGTTCAAAAAGGCATTTCTCGATCTTGGCGTAGAGTTGGTTCTCTCAAAGGCGGTGCAAGACCAAGCGTACACTTTTGCGATGAGAGGGCAGATCGGGGGAGAAAACGAGAATGTCGTCCAGATAGATGACAACACAGGAATAAAGTAGATCCCGGAATACCTCATTGATAAATTCTTGGAACACAGCGGGGGCATTGCAAAGGCCGAATGGCATGACTAGGTATTCATAATGCCCGTCACGGGTATTGAAGGCCGTCTTCCACTCGTCCCCAGCACGGATCCTGACAAAATTGTAAGCTCCCCGCAGGTCTAACTTCGTGAAGATCCGGGCTCCTCTCAGTCGGTCAAAAAGCTCCGGAATCAAAGGAAGGGGGTAACGATTTTTGATGGTGATTTTGTTCAGGCCCCGGTAATCTATGCAAGGCCGCAGTGATCCATCTTTCTTCCGGACGAAGAAAAAACCCGCGCCCGCGGGAGAGGAGGACTTTCGGATAAACCCCTTGGACAGATTTTCGTGGATATATTCCGTCATGGCAGAGGTCTCGGCTGGAGAGAGAGGGTATGTTCTACCTCTGGGAGGGACCGCTCCAGGAATCAGGTCGATGGGGCAGTCATAAGGCCGGTGCGGAGGCAGGGAATCCGCCTCTTTCTTGCAGAAGACATCAGCATAAGCGTGGTATGGCACAGGAAGACCAGGGAGGTCTGCAGACTTAAACTGAGGATGGGAACGAACCAGGGTACGCAAACAGTTTACATGGCAGGCGTGCCCCCAGCGCAGGATCTCTCCGGAGCGCCAGTCGACAACTGGCTCATGCCGCCTAAGCCAAGGTAGTCCCAAGAGAATGGCGTGGGATAATTGGGGCAGGACATAAAAGGCAATCTTCTCAGAATGAAGTGCGCCAATTTGCAGGTTTACTTCAGTGGTTACCGTGGTGATGAGCCCAGGAAGAGGTTTGCCATCAACGGAGGTGATTGCTCGAGGGTTACTTAGGACGATCACGGGAATCTGGAGTCTGTCAACCTCCTCCTGGCGGATGAAGTTGCCTGCCGCGCCCGAGTCCACATACGCCTCCACAGAGCTACGCCCCCGACCTGAAATAAGTAGAGCTGAAACAGTAAGTGGAAGAGAGGGGGTCGAATCACCTAGGGGGCCCTCTCCTACCTGGCCTAGGCGGATGCGTTTCCCGGTCTCTCAGGGCAAGTGCGTATGAAGTGATTGGCCCCTCCACAATAGAGACAGAGTCCCTTGGTCATCCTCTCCTTCCGCCGTAGTTCAGACAGCTTAATGCGATCTACTTGCATAGGCTCAGGGGTAGGGTTACTAGGGGGAGCAACGGAGCGCGGAATGGGAGCTTGGTATAATCTAAAGGGCCTCTTCTCCCTGGCTGACTCTCTAGCGCGTTCCTGAAAACGCAGGTCAATACGGGTAGCCAGGGAGATGAGATCTTCCAGGGTGGTGGGAAGGTCACGCCCGGCCAACTCGTCTTTGATTTTACTAGAAAGGCCTCTCCAAAACGCACCAACCAGGGCTTCATTATTCCACCCCAGCTCTGAGGACAAGGTCCGGAAACGGATGGCGTATTGCCCTACCGTAAGGGACCCCTGGCTGAGGTTAAAAAGGGCCTCTGTAGAGGAAGCATGACGTCCAGGTTCATCAAAAACCTTACGGAATGTCTCCAAAAAACACTGAATGTTGGTCACCACCGGGTCATCCCTCTCCCATAAGGGGTTCACCCAAGCCAACACCTCCCCCTCTAGATGGGAGATTATAAAGGCCACCTTAGCACGATCCGTGGGGTACTGTTGGGGTAACAGATCAAAGTGCAATCTGCACTGATTTAAAAATCCCCTACACAATTTTGGGTCCCCACAGTACCTGGGCGGTTTACCGAGACGGGGAGGGGGACAAGAGACGGCGTCCCGGGCTTGGGAGGAAGCGGCCGCAGAGGACTGCAAAGAAAGCAGCCGATCATCCACGGACGCCATATACCCCAAAATGTGAGACTGAGCATCGCGCTGTTGTGCGAGCTCCTGCTGGAGACTGACTAAGAGGGGTGCGTGTGCTGGGTCTGCGGTTTGAAGAGCGGAGAGCCGGGAGTCCATGGACTTCATGAACGACATGATACGGGTCTGATTCTCTCTAAGGAAAAGCAGTTCCTTTTGAGTGGCAGCCGCGGCACCGGCGGGGTCCATGGCCTGATGATACTGTAATATTGAGGGAACACTACGTTAGAGAGTGGACCCTCTGGGTCACGGATCCGGAGCCCCTGGGCCGAGCACGCCAGGTGAAGACCGACCCCTATACAGGGATCGTTAGGGGCAGGACCACAGAGGACGGAGGCGCGACAGCCGGAACCAAGAGGGACGGCTCCACGGACAAAAGGAGTGGGAAGGTGACGGAGCGAATAACGAGCAAGGACCAGTGGCACAGGGGAGGAACCCTACGGGAGAAAGGCAAGTGGAAGACCAAGGCGGACTGGAGACAGAGGACGGCACAGGGGATGGAAGGAAGACAGCGCCCAGGCAGGCTGGGTGGAAAGGGAGACACGACACTGAGGACGACAGGGCGAAACAGGCAGAGAGAGGTTAAACTACAGGAGAACTGTAGGGGCCAGAGGGTGCAGAGAAACTACACAATCATCAGGCGTCCTCCTGACAGCGAGGACGCCTGAAATACAGCACACCCCTGGAAGTGCGTCCCCTGGACCCGCCCCTCAGCGCCGCCCACCGCTGGAGAGAGGGCGTGGGAGGTGGCGTGCGCGAGCCAGGGGGCGGGAGCCAGGAGCCGCCGTGAGGCCGAGTGGACGGCGGGCGCGTGACCGGACGGGAGCGCGCAGGTGAGGGAACGCTGCGGCGCGCGCCGCAGCAGCAGGGGCATCGGCGGGCATACCCGCCGATGTCACAATAGTAAGGGAATGATAAGGACGTTTTAATTAAAGCATATCAGAAAAAAAGATTAGATTATGATATCACATAGACAGACATTTAGCATTAACATAAATGTTACTTTTGGACCACCCCTTTAATATGAGATGATCATAAACATTTACATGACCCAGGTCTGGCAACCACGGAGGAGAGGCACTGGAGATAAGGCAGGTAGGAGGAAGTTCAAAGCGCTCTGGTCCGGTGGTCAGAGACTTATTACGAGGCCACTGGAACAGGGTCCTGCAAATCGTTTTGATCATCTCTAATTAACATTGCATCTGTATTTTTGTGAATCTTCATTTAGAGACTCATCCTTTAAGTTCACCCAGGTTCTTTTTTTTCAGTGAAGGGAAAAGTACTCTACTCAATGAAGTCAATTTGTCATTTCTGTTTGGGGTAAACAACAGTCTAATTATTAGTAACAGGAAAGACAAATCCTAGACAATTCCATGCGTGCCAGAGATAACAACTATCTGTGCGAAACACCAAAACAAAGCACATTTGTTTACTATATTTCAGGTTTGCCCCTTGAGGCAAGAAGAGGAGACCTAAAGGCATCTGCTCCAGACCTCCTGCATCTGCTCCAGACCTCCTGCATCTGCTCCAGACCTCCTGCATTTCCTTCCTCTGGCCCCAATATGCAAGTTTTGGGTTCATATGGAGCAACAGAGGTGGGACACACATGGGCCACGAAGACCATCTCCACTTCTGAAGAGCGTTAACATTGTTCAGCCTTTCATGGAAGTCTTCTCTTCTATGCACAGAAATTTTTCTCACAATATTCTTTCATCAATTTCAAAATTTTGGGCCAATTTATCAAAATATTTTTCCATGTAAGATGGCTATTGCTTGCCTGGAGAACAAGTAGCCAAGAATCAATTACATTGTACAAGGTAAGAAATGGTCACGCTCAAGAAGTTTTTAGAAATTCATTGGGTCACTATGGAATGGGACTCCAATATAAAAAAATTTCAACAGATGATAGCATGCAGAAAACCAAATCCTAGGATTATCCATTTTGGCATCAAAGACAAGCTGTGCTTATGGACCTTTTGCTAAATGTGGGTGTCACTACTGGATCGCCTCAAGATAGTTTGGTCCTTTTGGCAAATTTGCTAAAAATATTCTCTCTAATAAAAAAATTACAGATGCAGTTTTGCCTGAGATTCATGGTGCGTCCCTGACCCTTGGGAGAAAGGCTCAATTTCGAGGTTCCACCAGTATTTCCTCCTTATTGTATCCCTTGGTTGGGTAGTATCCCAAAATTAAAATGTAGCCACTGTTGGATCACAATGCTTGATATGGTAAAAGATAAACCATTGCCAAGAATGTCTGGCAGCTGCCTACGCCCCTTTCTCCGAGCTTACATGTCTTTGGAGGAGAGATACCGTAGCTGTCAACTGAACGCGTGTTTGACTGACCACTATCCAAAGCGTGTGGACACCTTAATAAAAAGCAGCTTGCCCTCTGGGGCCATGACCTGGTCCTGTGTCTCCATCTGATTATAGAAATGTGTAGACAGTTGTGGCTTTTTTGGTGATAACAGCTGGTTGTGGTTTCAAGAGCCAACTGTTAGGCTCACCAGGTGATGTGGATCCTCTTGGCAAAAGGTAAAGGAGGGCACACGGGCCACTGGCGTCAATGTAGCAAATGGGTGAGGCATGCAGGACACAGATAGCTGAGGTACTGCAAACTGCAGGTATGCAGAAGACATCCAGAGGACTGCAGGCAGGCAGCTGGGAACTGGTGAACTGCAGGCAGGTGGGAAACATCCAGGAGACCACAGACAGGCAACTGGGATGCTGAAAAATGCAGGAAACTGGGAGAGGTCCCGGAGACCACAGACAGGCAACTGGGATGCTGAAAACTGCAGGAAACTGGGAGAGGTCCCGGAGACCACAGACAGGCAACTGGGATGCTGAAAACTGCAGGAAACTGGGAGAGGTCCCGGAGACCACAGACAGGCAACTTGGATGCTGAAAACTGCAGGAAACTGGGAGAGGTCCCGGAGACCACAGACAGGCAACTTGGATGCTGAAAACTGCAGGAAACTGGGAGAGGTCCCGGAGACCACAGACAGGCAACTTGGATGCTGAAAACTGCAGGAAACTGGGAGAGGTCCCGGAGACCACAGACAGGCAACTTGGATGCTGAAAACTGCAGGAAGGTGGGAGAGGTCCAGGAGAATGCAGACAGGCAGTTGGGATGCTGGAAACTGCAGGTAGGCAGCTGGGATGATGGAAACTGCAGGTAGGTGAGAGAAGTCCAGGAGACCGCGGACAGGCAGCAAGGATGCTGGAAACCGCAGGCAGCTGGGATGCTGACTACCGCAGGCTGATGACAGATGTCCTAGGACCACAGACAGCCAGCAGAGCAGGTCAAGGTGCATAGGGAAACTTAGATTTTTAGAAACACTGAAGTCTTAATACCAAGACACAGGTGTGTGTCTTGGTGAGTGTGAAGAATATTGGAGATATAATTTCAGGTCAATCATTTGTATCCTATTTGGCATGAGTTTAAAAAAAAGCCTTCAGTGTACAGCTGTAACAGGACACCTAGCTCAGCAGGGGATCAAGCCTCAAAAGGTTGTGAGTGACAGATCTCGCACCTTGAGCCAGTTAAGCTCAGAACAAAATGATTACTTGCAAAATAGCATGCAGTTTAACTGCTTTATTGTGTCTGCTATGATTTCATAAGGAGAATATGGACTTATCGTTCATCCTGTTTACTCACCGGTCACACTTTGGAGATCACTAGACTGGACTGAATATCTTCCAGGGTCTCGATCCGTTCTAGCACCACAGGGTGGGGAAAAACGTAAAATGGCTAGTAGGGGCAGGTAGCTCCCAAAAAAACTAATACCTTTAAAATATACCTTTTCATTTATTTTCAATAAAAATACACAGCAAACAAACTAACTATAGTACAGCTAACCAGGCCAGACAGACCGGTCAGAAAATGATTACGATGGTATACTAAAAGGACAACACTAAGGCCTTATTTAACCCTGTTAATCCCTGATGCACCCTATCTTGAACGCAAATTTGGCGCCCCCCACTCAACGATAGCTAACCCTAGATTCACCCTGTTATTCCCTATCTGTTAGAACAGGTACCAAGAAAGCTTTTCCAAAATAGACAGAAACAATGTCTGGTTATTCAAACAGAGTCCACAACGGCTCTGTTCTAGGACCCCTACTCTTCTCAATCTATACACTTGGCCTGGGGCAACTCATAAAGTCCCATGGATTCCAGTACCACCTTTACGCTGACGACACTCAGATCTACCTCTCTGGCCCAGATGTCACCTCTCTGCTGTCCAGAATCCCGGAGTGTCTATCAGCCATATCCTCCTTCTCCTCCTCTCGCTTCCTCAAGCTCAATGTGGGCAAATCCGAACCCGTCATCTTTCCTCCAACTCACAGATCTTCCTTACCTGACCTATCTATTTCCGGAAGTCCGCTGCCTCGCAGTAACCCTTGACTCTGCCCTGTCCTTCAAGCCACACATCCAAGCTCTTTCTACCTCCTGTCGCCTCCAGATCAAAAATATTTCCAGAATCCGTCCTTTCTTCAACTCTCAATCTACTAAAATGCTTGTGCACGCCCTCATCATCTCCCGCCTCGACTACTGCAACATCCTTTTCTGTGGTCTCCTTGCTAACACCCTTGCACCTCTCCAGTCCATCCTTAACTCTGCTACCCGACTAATTCATCTCTCTCCTCGCTACTCCTCCGCTTCTCCCCTCTGCAAATCTCTTCACTGGCTTCCATTCCCTCAGCGTATCCAGTTCAAATTACTAATACTGACCTATAAGGCCATTTATAACCTGTCTCCCCCATATGTCTCTGAACTAATCTCCCGATACCTTCCCTTACGTAATCTCCGGTCCTCCCAAGACCTCCTTCTCCACACTTATTCCCTCCTCACCCAACCGCCTCCAAGACTTCTCCCGAATAGCCCCATGCTCTGGAATTCTTTGCCCCAACATGTCCGACTATCAACCACATTCGGATCCTTCAGACGGAACCTGAAAACCCACCTCTTCAAGAAAGCCTACAGCCTGCAATGACCCCACTACCTCCTCACCACTACAGGAGATATCACCTCAACCAACAACGGAATTGCTGCAACCCACCAACCTACTGTCTCCTTCCCCTCCATCCTGTAGCATGTAAGCCCAAAAGGGCAGGGTCCTCTCCCCTCTTTATCAGTCTGTCATTGTAAGTTTGTTTACTGTAAGTGATGTCTGTAATTTGTATGTAGCCCCTTCTCATGTACAGCACCATGGAACCAATGGTGCTTTATAAATAAATAATAGTAACAGAGCTAAAACAACAAAGATATCCATATATAACTGGTTACAGTGTGTAAGGGGTAGGAGTAATGGGGCTGTTAGTAAAGCTGTGTTTGGTCTCAACACATAGCAGGGGCAAGGTCGGATCTGATGGCTCCAAAACTGCCTTGGACCGTTCATTAAGGAGCGGTTTTGGAGCATTTAGCTGCTAGAGGCAAGGGGAGGAGATTTAGGTTCAGCCCAGAGGGCAGAAGGGGAGTGGTCAAAAGGGGATAAAGGCTAGTGTAAGGCCATGTGACTTATCTCTCTGTTATGTTTGCAGGTCACTTCGAAGGTGGGGGCCATGTCGAGTAACATGCTGTGAAGGAATGCGGTACCAGCTGGCAGTCTATGCCCCCTGCGGCCCAGCGCACATATGGTCTAACATCAAACCGATAATTGGCATGATCCATCTGCTTGTATTTGCATATCTGACCATTGTATAATTATTACCATTGTGTATACAGTGTATTGTCTAGTGTGCCCTTAAGGCTATTAAATATATAATTTAACCTTGAGCTGAGCTTTTATCTCTATCCAAGAATCTACAGATCCGCTTCTCGGTTTAACTTTCCATGCTACTAGGGCTGGTTTCTGATCCCATTACCGGACGGGGCTTATATCTAATGAGGAACTGATAGCAGCCTTACTGGGCTGGTAACGCTCTGTTTAGTGCTAGTTTAAAGGGCCTCTCAGTCTGCCAGCGTTGTGAGCGAGTATGGTGCCATGTCAGTGACTACGTGGGCCACTGGGCCACATCCTCACTCCCATGCCTCTCTGGGTCAGTATGGATAGGGGATGTCTGTGTAAAACTGTGCTAAGCTGAACTTATGTGTTCCCAGGGGGTACGGAACGTCACATTGGTGAAAGTGGGGAGACCGCACTACGTGATCCTTCTAATAGTAACATAGTAACATAGTTATTAAGGTTGAAGGGAGACTTTAAGTCCATCTAGTTCAACCCATATCCTATCCTAACTTGCCCTAACATGTTGATCCAGAGGAAGGCAAAAAAACCCCATGTGGCAACAGTAGGCTTCACATTGGGGAAAAAAATTCCTTCCCGACTCCACATACGGCAATCAGACTAGCTCCCTGGATCAACGCAATATTAAGGAGACTAGTGTATATACCCTGTAATATTATACTTTTCAAGAAAGGCATCCAGTCCCTTCTTAAATTTTAGTAGTGAATCACTCATTACAACATCATATGGCAGAGAGTTCCATAGTCTCACTGCTCTTACAGTAAAGAATCCGCGTCTGTGACTATGCTTAAACCTTCTTTCCTCCAGACGTAGAGGATGCCCCCTTGTCCCCGTCACAGGTCTAAGAGTAAAAAGATCATTAGAAAGGTCTTTGTATTGTCCCCGCATATATTTATACATTGTAATAATGTAATAGTGACGTGAGGCGGGGTGGCGAGTTGCAGGTTGTGGGTTCATCACAGTGAACCTTATATAGACCTGAGCGGTTGCTCTCATGGGATCACTCCAGGCCATCTGCAAAGCCCGACGTAAAGACAACAGAGTCTAGTGGCCCGGGGTGAGGGAAGAATAGTACAGATGCAGGACAGGTGCGTAACACCAACTTTACTGCAATCAACTGACCAAGAAACTGTCGGCCACAAAAACAGTATGAAAAAAGGAACTGCTTGGCACGATATGATTATGGCGGACATGCAAGTCATATTCTCCATTCCAGATCTACCCAATCCACCCCAATATTAATGAATATAGCCTATTTAGGTGTCCTTACTTTTTCAGCATCGGGTCTTAGTTCATCCAAATGTTTATATATGAACGAGGACGGCGATGATCGTAGTGACTCAGAATCCTGTGATACGTTGCGGCCGTTCTCCCACAATCCACCCATCATCCCGCCAAGCTGAGCTCCCGGTATTGTGGCGGCATTCGTCATCAGCAGTAAGTAGGCTCAGCGTTTGGAATACCTTTGTTTATCTGTGAAAACATTCGAAATTGTCTGAACAGCCCCAAATATGCGGGGGAAGAGACAACAAAGTCCTTTTTATGTGTCCTACAAAGGACTTGAGATCTTGGCCGTCCTGCACAGCTGCCCGCGGCATCCGACAAAGCTGCCATTGTGTGTCCCTTTATACTAAATGGGAGTGAATTACATTAACCCCACTAACAGAATTAGTCTATTCTTTACATTTTCACAGCACAATATACTGTGGATCATATCCGGATGGGATAGACATAAAATAATACATATCATTCAGAGCCTAATTAACTGTGCACTTGTAATAGCAGAAAGCAACACAGGGAGAAAAACACCAAAAATGTTGTCTTTTGCTCCATGACAAAGAGCCTTTGAGAGGTCCTTCAGCATTTCCAATGTCTGACTAATGTCTGGAGAGTTCCCCAACCCGCAAAAAATCCCAGAACCATCGCGTTCCATGTTTAATGTCCTCGGCTTACAATGACACGCTGTGCTCTCGGGGCTCTGCCTCTTACCCCCCAACATATTGCTGCCTTTGTTTGCTGTTGCATAAAAATCTTTATGCTTTTCAATCAGAAATTATCATTTTTGATGCAGGGTCAAGGCAAAAGAGCGGTTATTTTGGGTAAATGGCACATGTGCATCTGAACAGAGAGGCCGTAGTGTTTCGGACCCGATAGAAACGGCTATTCCAGGGGATTCCATGGGCTGTAGGCAGTGTAATGTCACAGGGGGTCCCATCGGTAATTCTGTAGTCCTGACATTAACCTACAGTCCTGGCAAAAATATACATTTACTAACTGTTTAAATGTGATGACAATTTTTGTGTGAGCTGTGATGTTTATCAGCCACCTCCACGATAAATGCTGAATCCGGCAAAATCAAATAATTTACAATCACCTAAAATAACCACCGCCATATGACACATTACAGAAGGTTGTATCAGCTGTAAAATTCTAACATAACCTCTAGGGCAACCGTGTTGACTTCTCCATAAGCGACTTGCAGCTATCACATGGTATAGTATAGTCAAACAGGACTAACAATCATAGCCTGCATAAAAGCAGAGGCAGGGAATGCAGCAGCCATTTTTGGTTGAATCCGTAAAGTGAGAGGACGTCACAGTTGACAGCTTAGCAATAGAGATAAGGCAAAAAGGCAACAACACACTGAATAGACATTACAGATAGTGTGTGAGAGCATGCAGTGAAGAACAGTTATCATCCATTTACCCATAGCCAGATACAGTAATGCAAGGTCTCATTTGTATGGTAAAGAGGTCGAGATGGGTTGGGTACAGTCCTAGGAGGCCCAAGAGTGTTATACACAACTTTAAGGGCAATTAGAGGCTTTGCAGTACCTTAGATATGCGGCAAATCGATTGGTGAAGCTGAGGAATATTCGTTCATTTCTAAAGAATTAGGTTACATCAGAGCATATATTCTGTCGTTATATTTATATCATTGTTCTTAAAAAACCTTCAGTAAGTAATGTACAGTGGGTACAGAAAATATTCAGACCCCATTAAATTTTTCACTCTTTGTTTCATTGCAGCCATTTGGTAAATTCAAAAAAGTTCATTTTTTTTCTCATTACTGTACACTCTGCAGCCCATCTTGACTGAAAAATAAAGAGAAATGTAGACATTTTTGCAAATTTATTAAAAAAAGAAAAACTGAAATATCATATGATCATAAGTATTTAGACCCATTGCTCCGACACCCATATTTAAAGGTACCGTTACACATAATGATGTCCCAGCGATCCCATCAACGATCTGATGTGGATGGGATCGCGGGGCCCTTAGAAACCCAATGTTTACCCTAGATACCAGCGTGCACTGCAGGCAGGGCAGGAGGTGGAGGCAGAGCGGCGCAGACAAACCTGCATAGCGCTGCTATCTGCTACCCCGGTCTGACAGACTGGAGTAGCAGATAGCAGAGCTACTCTGGTCTGTGCGTCGCTCTGCCTCCACGTTGGTAACCAGCGTGCAGCGTCGCTCATCGCTGGCTCCCGCTGCCACACGCAGTGATGCGCGCTGGCCAGCGGGAGACCAGCGATGAAAAACGGGCCAGGACGATCCAGCACGATCAGCGATACCCCGTGGGGGGCGATCGATGCTGGATGTCACACACAGTGATCTCGCTGGAGAGATCGCTGATGTGTCACAAAATCAGCGATCTCGCCAGGGAGATCGCTGTGTGTAACGGGCCCTTAAGTCACATGCTGACCATTTCCTTGTGATCCTCCTTGAGATGGTTCTGCTCCTTCATTGGAGTCCAGCTGTGTGTAATTAAACTGATAGGACTTGATTTGTAAAGTCACACACCTGTCTATATAAGACCTCACAGCTCACAGTGCATGTCAGACCAAATGAGAATCATGAGGTCAAAGGAACTGGCCAAGGAGCTCGGAGACAGAATTGTGGCAAGGCACAGATCTGGAAAAGGTTACAAAATAATGTCTGCAGTACTCAAGGTTCCTAAGAGCACAGTGGCCTACATTATCCTTAAATGGAAGAAGTTTGGGACCACCAGAAGTCTTCCTACACCTGGCCTGTCCAGCCAAACTGAGCAATTGTGGGAGAAGAGCCTTGGTGAGAGAGGTAAAGAAGAACCCCAAGATCACTGTGCCTGAGCTCCACAGATGCAGTAGGGGGATGGGAGAAAGTTCCACAAAGTCAACTATCACTGTAGCCCTCCACCTTTATGGGCCTTCATGCCAGAGTGGCCCGACAGAAGCCTCTCCTCAGTGCAAGACATATGAAAGTCTGCATATAGTTTGCTAAAAAAAAACACATGAAGGACTCCCAGACTATGAGAAATAAGACTCTCTGGTGTGATGAGACGAAGATAGAACTTTTTGGTCATAATGCTAAGCAGTATGTGTGGAGAAAACCAGGCACTGCTCATCACCTGCCCAATACAATCCCAACAGTGAAACATGGTGGTGGCAACATCATGCTGTGGGGGTGTTATCCAACTGCAGAGACAGGACGACTGGTTGCAATTGAAGGAAACATGAATGCAGCCAAGTACAGAGATATCCTGGATGAAAACCTCTTCCAGAGTGCTCTGGACCTCAGACTTGGCCGAAGG
This sequence comes from Dendrobates tinctorius, assembly GCF_039654945.1. Classification (NCBI taxonomy): domain Eukaryota; kingdom Metazoa; phylum Chordata; class Amphibia; order Anura; family Dendrobatidae; genus Dendrobates; species Dendrobates tinctorius. The sequence continues at coordinate 14,286,875 of NW_027361806.1, forward strand.
TTCACCTTCCAACAAGACAATGACCCTAAGCACACAGCTAAAATAACAAAGGAGTGGCTTCAGAACAACTCTGTGACCATTCTTAACTGGCCCAGCCAGAGCCCTGACCTAAACCCAATTGAGCATCTCTGGAGAGACCTGAAAATGGCAGTCCACCAACGTTCACCATCCAACCTGATGGAACTGGAGATGATCTGCAAGGAAGAATGGCCGAGGATCCCCAAACCCAGGGGTGAAAAACTTGTTGCGTCATTCCCAAGAAAACTCTTGGCTGTACTAGCTTAAAAGGTGTTTCTACTCAATACTCAGCAAAGGGGCTGAATACTTATGACCATGTGATATTTCAGTTTTGTTTCAATCAAGATAGGGTGCAGAGTGTACATTAATGAGAAAAAAAATAAACTTTTTTGAATTTACCAAGAGGCAGCAATGAAACAAAGAGTGAAAAATTTAAAGGGGTCTGAATACTTTTCGCACCCAGTTTTATGTACACAGTGATTCCACCAGCAGAATAGTGAGTGCAGCTCTGGAGTATAATACAGGATGTAACTCAGGATTAGTAATGTAATGTATGTACACAGTGTCTGCGCCAGCAGAATAGTGAGTGCAGCTCTGGGGTATAATACAGGATGTAACTCAGGATCAGTAATGTAATGTATGTACACAGTGACTGCACCAGCAGAATAGTGAGTGCAGCTCTGGGGTATAATACAGGATGTAACTCAGGATCAGTAATGTAATGTATTGTATGTACCCAGTGACTGCACCAGCAGAATAGTGAGTGCAGCTCTGGAGTATAATACAGGATGTAACTGAGGATCAGTAATGTATGTATACAGTGACTGCACCAGCAGAATAGTGAGTGCAGCTCTGGAGTATAATACAGGATGTAACTCAGGATCAGTAATGTATGTACACAGTGACTGCACCAGCAGAATAGTGAGTGCAGCTCTGAGGTATAATACAGGATGTAACTCAGGATCAGTAATGTAATGTATGTACACAGTGACTGCACCAGCAGAATAGTGAGTGCAGCTCTGGGGTATAATACAGGATGTAACTCAGGATCAGTAATGTAATGTATTGTATGTACCCAGTGGCTGCACCAGCAGAATAGTGAGTGCAGCTCTGGAGTATAATACAGGATGTAACTCAGGATCAGTAATGTAATATATGTACACAGTGACTGCACCAGCAGAATAGTGAGTGCAGCTCTGAGGTATAATACAGGATGTAACTCAGGATCAGTAATGTAATGTATGTACACAGTGACTGCACCAGCAGAATAGTGAGTGCAGCTCTGGGGTATAATACAGGATGTAACTCAGGATCAGTAATGTAATGTATTGTATGTACCCAGTGACTGCACCAGCAGAATAGTGAGTGCAGCTCTGGAGTATAATACAGGATGTAACTGAGGATCAGTAATGTATGTATACAGTGACTGCACCAGCAGAATAGTGAGTGCAGCTCTGGGGTATAATACAGGATGTAACTCAGGATCAGTAATGTAATGTATTGTATGTACCCAGTGACTGCACCAGCAGAATAGTGAGTGCAGCTCTGGAGTATAATACAGGATGTAACTGAGGATCAGTAATGTATGTACACAGTGACTGCACCAGCAGAATAGTGAGTGCAGCTCTGGAGTATAATACAGGATGTAACTCAGGATCAGTAATGTATGTACACAGTGACTGCACCAGCAGAATAGTGAGTGCAGCTCTGGAGTATAATACATGTTGTAACCCAGGATCAGTAATGTAATGTATGTATACAGTGTAAACTCACATGTTGTTGTGCATTAATTCTTTCTGTAAGCTGTCATTTAGATGAATTACACTTCCCCTGACCTTGCTTTTTATGCAATATTGTATAATACGGAGGAATGTTTGCAGTTTTCTGTTATTTTCTGTCTCTTCTGCTCGGTTTGCTTGTTTCTCCGCTTGGCTACAATCACATTTCCCTGTCTAGTTACAGTATTTACCCACCAGTCACAAGTCCTTAGTGCCGTCTTTCCCGCTGTCAATACAGACTGTAATTAACTGCTCGATGCTAGATCCATACTGCAATGAATAAAGAACAGCTCAGCCTGTGATTGGCATTTCCAATTAAACCCGTAATGGTGTGATTCTGGACTACAAAAAGGCAATTGCTCCAAATCCAGTGACCTGATAAAATAATTGTTTAAGACGATATGCATGACAATGGCGGAGGCCAGAAGAAGCAAAATGACACAATGTACAACCTCAGCCTGAGATGTAATAAACCTCATGTAATGGGGAATAATAGCAGATCTATGGAGGCTACAAAGTAAGTGAACCCATTAGACCACATAAATCACTATTAAAGCTCTACACTCATAACAGAAGATAAATTGACACGAGCAAAGAGAAAAGTTGTCGTCAATTTCATCAATTTTTCCAACAACAATCCATCAACTTCAATGGATGGAAAACATTTGCTTTTCCTATCGAAGCCAATGGAGGAATATTAGTTTTTCCATCCAGCGTCCCATTGATTTTTTCATTGCCATCTATTGTAGGATTATTCATTGAATATTAACATATCTTTGGATCATCGATCCCGCTGCTGGCGTCACGTAATGTTTTTCTATCGATGTTAATTGAGGGGGGAAGCTAGTACATTGGCGTAAAAAATCATCTGTGGCCGCTCAAGGGTCAGCTCCTCGCAGATGGACGGGGAATAAGAAGAGGTGATGGGGTCTCGGGTTGGTATATTAGTATATAGATGCACTGCGTGTATGGGGAACAGTGTATGGGGCAGAGTCTGGTCAGGTCAATATACATGGTATCGGGAGCATTGTCTGAACACAGCATTATATATGTGGACACTCTTTGTCCACAAAGTATTTTAGACCACTTTTTAGATAGGGCACTGTATTTAGGGCACTTTCTAGATGGAGCACTATATATGGCCAGAGCACAGTATATCGGACAACTCTATGGGCTGGGGTGATATCTGCGTGGGGCGCTCGATATGTTGGCACTCTGTAGATATTCTATATGGGACGCTATTTGGCTGAGGCACTGTATGATGGAACCAGGGTCGGACTGGCCTAGAGGGGTACCGGTGAAATGCCCGGTGGGCCCGAGAGATAGACATGAAGAAGAAGGAGGGCGAACAAATACCATTTTTAAGGGCACGCAAGGTTCAACAGGGTTTAGGTGCACACACGCAAGGTTCAACTTGACCTGCCACAAGTACAGTACCAAGACCAGCATCGTCACCCAGGGCCCTGGTTGAACGGGAGGCCTACCAGCCATCGGAGACAATGGGATCCTATGGGGCCGGTGAGTAGGCCGCTGGCCCCAGGCCCTCCTCCCCTCAAATACTCACCTCTCTGGGAACCATTATGTGGATGGGGCACTGCACTTGGGATACTCTGTATCAGGCACTCTATACTTTGGCACTCTATAAATAGGCCATGTTACACTGTATGCAGCAAAGTGGATGTGATCATGAAAACTCTGCCCTCTAAAGTCGCTGTTGCACTGTGCAGATTTGGTGCATTTTTTCTATACAGGCTTCTATGTGGAGCATGTAAAAAAAAACAGCTGTAATATTTTTAGGCACCAAACCAAAGTTATTCTGTACCATTAAAATAGCATTAAAAACGTGGCTTCACAAGTGCAACAAAGACGCATCAAATAAGGGGGAAAAGGCATAAAAGATACGCAGCAAACACAATATAATCAGAGAAAGTTGTGCAAAAAAACGATGCTTTAATGCTACGTGCGAACATGTTCTCAGCAGAACATTTTTATTGCATTTTTTACAGGATTAATAGAGAAAGAATTAATTGTGCCATTTTTTTACACCAATTAAATCTGATCGCTGTGTTGTGCAGGTCTTTCTGATTACAGGGGCACCATACATGTCTGTTATTTGCTGATTTGTGATATTACATTTTTTTAAAAAGTGCAGTAAAAATTACATTATTTTCTATCAGTACTTTTGTAATTTTATAGGAGGAAAAAATCTTTCTTTTATTTTTCCTCTAGAATACAGGTGCAAATATATACACTGCTAGGTACAGATCATAGAATCATAGAATCGCAGAGTTAGAAGGGACCTCCTGGGCCATCTGGTCCAACCCCCTGCTCAAAGCAGGATTCACTACATCATCCCAGACAGATGTTTGTCCAGCCTCTGTTTGAAGACTTCTATTGAAGGAGAACTCACCACCTTTCATGGCAGCCTGTTCCACTCATTGATCACGCTAACTGTCAAAAAGTTTTTTCTAATATCTAATCTGCGTCTCCTCCCATTCAGTTTCATCCCATTGCTTCTAGTCTTTCCTTGTGCAAATGAGAATAAAGATGATCCTTCTACAATGTGACAGCTCTTGAGATATTTGTAGACAGCTATTAAGTCTCCTCTCAGTCTTCTTTTTTGCAAGCTAAACATTCTCAAATCCTGCAACCGTTCCTCATAGGACATGGTTTGCAGACCGGTCACCATTCTGGTTGCTCTTCTCTGATCTTGCTCCAGTTTGTTGATGTATTTTTTAAAATGTGGTGCCCAAAACTGGACACAATATTCCAGATGAGGTCTGACCAAAGAGGAGTAGAGGGCAATATGTTAATACATCCTAGAATTGTATTTGCCTTTTTTGCTGCTGCATCACAATGTTGACTCATGTTCAGTCTGTGATCTATTAGTATACCCAAATCTTTTTCACATGTGCTGTTGCTTAGGCCTATTCCTCCCATTCTGTATATGCTTTTTTTATTTTTATTGCCCAGACGTAGTACTTTGCATTTTTATCTGTTAAAAACCATTCTGTTAGTTGCTGCCCACTGCTCCACTTTATTTATATATTTTTGAATCCCCTCTCTCTCTTCTCTAGTATTAGCTATCCCTCCTGGCTTTGTGTCATCAGCAAATTTAATCAGTTTACCCTCAATTCCTTCATCTAAATCAGGGTTCCCCAACTCCAGTCCTCAAGGCCCACCAACAGATCATGTTTTCAGGATTTCCTTTGTATTGCACAGGTGATGTAATTATCACCTGAGCAATACTAAGGAAATCCTGAAAACATGATCTGTTGGTGGGCCTTGAGGACTGGAGTTGGGGAACCCTGATCTAAATCATTGATAAAGATGTTGAACAATACAGGACTCAGGACAGAGCCCTGTGGTACCCCACTTGAGACATTCTTCCAACTGGATGTGCAGCCATTTACCTCCAGTAAATGTATCTCTATGTACCAGTATAATCTGCCTGTGGGCTCAGAGCTTACACTCTAGCTTCAAGTACAGAAAATTAGTGGAGCCTGATGATAAATGCTGTGCACTAATTTCTTTGGGTGGTTTGCAAAAAGAGGAAATTACATTATTGTAATTGTTTATGATTATTTTTTTGGAGCTTTATAGAAACAAAAAAATCTGACTTTTTCTTTACTTCTAGAATACAGGTACATAGAAATACACTGTTATGTACAGATGTATCTCTGTGTATCAGTATCATCTGTCTGTGGGCTCAGAAGCCTCCAATGTAGTTTCAAGGATAGCTAATTCTCCTATCTTCATCTGTGCTCATAGCTTTAGCCACTGCCTGCAAAGATGGAGGTTGTGGGTTCAATTTATGGGAAGACCAGATCACAAGGAAATTCTTTATTTAATTTATATAAGTGTGAGCAGAGCAGAGATGCCAGCTCCACCCCCATGATGAAGCTGCAGAGCTATGAAGACAATGGGAGAAGAAAGTATTGGAAGTCGTGACAAAGGAACTGAGCCCTCAAATCGGGACAGTCCCGCTACATCTGGGACGGTTGGGAACTTTGCAAAAAGTGTCTAATAATTCTGCATACCATGATAACAGGCATGGTATCATTAGGCCGCACTGTCTCATTACACAGATACACATGCAATAAGCATTCATGTTTATACAACTCAGAGGTGGAAATTCTGTGGAAAAATGATGATATGGTCGTAATACTCACCTATCTAAAAATTCGGCACGCGGTGTATATGGGACACTCTTTGGCTGTAGCTCTATAAATGGTGACAATCTTTGGTAACAAAAATCTACAGGTTATTCACAGGACACTGCTGTGTAGATGGTGTGAGAACAAGGAGGAGGTCAGCATTTACTATTGTTTTCTGCATTGTTTTCTGCATTGTATCTAGGGTTCTCTCTGTTTAGAGCCCTCTATACATTTTAATATTGACATAAGTAGCGTCGGCTCAAGTTTGCAAAAAAAGTCCAAAAAATGGACAGCAGAAGATTGAAAATGGGTAATTCGGAGTGGTGAGAAAAAAGTCAATGGATGGCTCTGATGGGTGTAAATTAGTCTGGAAGAAACGAGGGAAAAAGGGGCTAACGGATCGAGAAATTGAGGAAACTGTGAAGTTCGGTGGAGAAAGCCTCATGATATGGGGTTGTTCCACAGTCAAAGTGGTTGCATACTTAACTAGGATTGATGGTGGCCTCAGTGCTGAGCTATATGTAAGTTAAGTATCCTACAAGATGAGTTACTTTGTACACTCGAGTACTATGGGTATGGAAAGGACGACACAGTGATCCAACAGGACATCCACCTGAAGCATACACAGAGATTGGGGAAGAAGTGGTTCAGTGACAATGACGTAGAGGTGCTGGATTCCCCTTCACAGTCCTCAGACCTCAGCCCAATCCAACACTTGTGGGGAGAGGTGAAGAAAAAGCTGTATACAGACCCAAGTGAGGCGACCAGTGTGCATCAACATGGGGAATGTGTAAAAGAGACACATGTTTGAACCTGTTATTGGAGTTGGTGATGGTTTTCTATTAGTCAGTCCCTTCAGGGTCATAAAGGAGAGCCGGCGTTGAGTGGGGGCGCTGTGTCGAACTTAGGGTGCCAACCTCCACGAAAGGCAGGGTAAAGAATCTTTACTATTAAGGTTTCATTAAGACTGTTTTCGTATATTACTTCTCTAGTGTATAATATATTCATTGGAGGTCACATGTCACCCAATTGGGAGCTAGTTGTCCGTCAGTGCTGATCTATGTCTAGTTGTTCTTTAAGGGGAATTTGTGACAGTATTGTTGGGTTGTTGGTGATTTTTGTTTGTGGAGCTACAAGTCTCAGCAGGACTGATAGCGACATCATTGGATGAGTACACTGATATTGGAAGTGTGATGGAGAGGGAAGATTTTTACTGTCTATGTCGTGGTTTATAAGGGTTCCTCTTTGGCAGATATAACTAATGTATGTAAAAAAATAACCTATATTAATGACAAAGATGAGCGCATTAATTTGACCTAAGTTTTGCCATTTATGTGCCCCCTGCTGGGTACATTGATTTAGTGTGTACTCTGACTAAAGCAAGGTATTTACAAATTGGCAAATGACATAACTCATCAATAATCCAATGAGACATTTTACCCAAATAATATATCTGTGAAATATCTAAAAATATTCAAATTTTTAAATATGTCAATTTTTTAAACATTTTTTTAGCTTCTAGAAAGTCAAAAAGGTGTGAAATGTCCCCCGGCAATGATGGAGGTGTCTGCCCTAATAATGGAGCACACTTTGTAACGAATCTCGTTAAACATCGCTGAAGGAACATCAGCAGGGAGGAAGCCATCAGGAACCACAGATGCACAAGAAGGGTCTGTGTCCAACACCGCAGGTGACGGCGCGACTACAATGGCACGAGACAAGGAACCTAACAGGATGATGAAAGAGAGTTCTCTCTCCAGCTATCGAAAGAACGAGGGGCATTTTAGGAAAGATTACGCTCAAAGATTAGCACTACAATATCAACACATTAATCAAGCTTTCCAAAATCTATATTACTCATTTCAGTCCATTCTTCATACACACACAGAACATTTGTCTCCCCGAAAGTAGACGAATTAATCAGTAATCAGCACAATGACCGTGTCACAGATCGTTCCCTGGGCGAATGAGACATGGGCGGCGTAAGGGAAGGTGAGCGCTTTCACTTATACCAAAGGCAAAAAGACCTTGAACGCGACCAACATATGAAATTTAGTGAATTGTTGCATTTGTGGAGCCACCTAAATACCTTTATGTCCCCTATACACAGACTAAACTTATCCAAACCCACTGATATCAATGAGATAAGCTGGCAGTCTAATGTGTATTGGGGTCTACCATCTATCCCCTATATGAGAGTCTCCCAACTTTCCCCCAAATGGGGGCCTCACAACTCTCCCACATATGGTAGCCTCCCAATTCTCCCCCATATGGGGGCCTCCCAACTTTCCCCAATATGGTAGCCTCCCAACTCTCCCAAATATGGTAGCCTCTCAACTCTCCCAGGTAAGGAGGCCACCCAACTCTCCCTCATATGGGGGCCTCCCAACTCTCCATGATATTGTAGCCTCCCATTCCTCCCAGGTAAGGAGGCCTCCCAACTCTACCCCATATAGGGGCCTCCAAACTCTTCCCATATGGTAGCCTCCCATCTATTTACCATATGAGAGCCTCCTAACTATCCCCCATATGAGGTCTCCCAACTCTCCCCGACATGGTAGCCTCCAAACTCTCACCCATATGGGAACCTATCAACTCTTCTACATATGTGGACCTCCCAACTATCCCACGTATGGTAGCCTCACAACTATTCCCCATATGAGAGCCTGGCAACTTTCCACCCATATGGAAACCTCACAACTCTCCCCATATGGGAGCCGCATAACTGTACTCCATATGGGAGCCTCCCAGCTCTGCCCCATATGAGAGCCTCCCAACTGTCCCATGTATGGGATCTTCCCAAGTCTCCCCCAAATGAAAACCTCCCAAAACACCCATATGGGAGCCTTCCAACTGTCCCACCTATGGGAATCTCCCAACTCTGCCCCATATGGAAGCCTCATAACTCTTCCGAACTCTTGGTCAATCCTTTTGTTCCCCGGAAGATATACCACCAACAGAAGAGTCTGTCTGTGATTCTCTGATTGAAAACACCAAACGTTGACTGAGAACTGTTATATCTTAGCCAAATAGGTCATCTCCATCATCCAGCCACCAATTTAGAACCTGCTAACTTCAACACAAAACGTTGAAAACAGGTTTTAGGAAGAAGGGCAACTTGCGCCTGGGACCTGTCACTTATGTTTGGTCATTTCTAATTGCGGGAGACAATACTTTGTAGCTACATGATTGTCTGACAGTCTCAGTCCTGGTGGGCTTATGGTTGCCCATCTGATCCAGGGTTTGTCTAAAGGATCCAAGGTGTAAATCTATTCTGTACACACTCATAGATTTAGGCTTTTTTAAGCTTAAAAAAAACATGGCTCCTTCCTTCTTCTAGATACAGCGCCATCCTTCACCGTAGGTTATGCATTGTATTGCATTGTTTCAATGTTTGACATCTTCACAAATAAATGTTTCCTATAAACTAAAAAGAATAAAGCCAAAAAAATTGTAAATTTATCTATTTATACAGAATATCTATATATATTTATATATGTGCCTTATATTCTAAATATTTAAGATATTTTTGAGTTGTTTATACCGCAAACATTTTTTGACTTGCTTTTTAATTAAAAAAAGTACTCAAATTCTAAATTTATATCCAATTTTCGTCAATTTCTTAATTATTTTTTTTACAGACAGTGATTTAATTTAAAAAGGCAAAAACTCTGCATTTTTTATACATTTTCTGGTCATCTTTGTTTTAACAATTTTTTCCTCTTATTATGAAGTCAAAGTAAAATTGTGTTTAACAATCCGATATTTTTTTAAACATTTTTTTAATAAAGCAGATATCCCCCAGACATAATTAATGATATACTCAATTTAATATTCATCCACTGTCAAGTCATTTAGAATTCATTAATAAATAATAGGTAGGAATGAAAATCACAGCGTTCGGCTACAGACAAGACTATAAAATAATGAACAGGAAAAATAAAAAATAAAAAAAAAAAAAAAGAGAGACACAACAAAGGCGACTGAGCACGAGCTATTTTTATCTGTGGCTGCGAAAGGGTTAACGCGGGGAAGTCATCCATCCGCTTAGAAGAAAATTAGGCTTCCCGTTTGATCGACAGCGACTTAAAGATCCCTGATGTCTCAAAATATTAATTTTCCCTTCTAATAATGTTGAAAATATTGCCTGGTGTCATGTTTAATCAGGGGACGCGTCGGGGTTGATTGTAGGTGACGCAGTCATACAGCCCCGGCTGTGTCAGCTTCCACACACCGTCAGTTTTGCTGCACATTCAGTCTTGAAGGAACTGGCGTTTCGGCATTGGGCTTGCCGAACCGCTAATAGATTGTGACACCGGAGAAGGAAATCTTTACTTTAATTCAAAAAACAAAAGCCATAAAGCAAAAACTTTGGGACGTGACTTTTTTTTTTTCTTTCCTGGCCAAATATGTTGTGTTGTGTCGTCTGGTTTGGAGGGGTGGGAGGGGGCAGCAGAAATATATTTGGAAATTAAAAAAAAATATATTTTCAATATCTAAGACTTGAATTGTGGTGAACTGTAGAACAAAAAAAATCGTCTTTAATACGTCGAAAAAACAAAAATCGGCCAAACAATACAAGCTGTGTCTATCTATATTCCAAAAAATTCTTGGCATTGCGGCCTTCTTTATTGGTCCACAATGGAAACATTGATTTTAGGAATATTAGAATTTTGTCAGACAGAACAAACTGCCGATGAAAGCCGCCGAAGGACGGCGGTAACACAACAGTGCTCTTATACAAATTCGGCATTTTATTCCCCCCTTCTTTTCCAAAATCCTAAATAGCTTTGAATCAATCTGATTCATTTAGGGAACTTTTGCCAATTGCCATAGATCATCGTTCCGTCTTCAATAAAAGTTTTTTTGTGCTGACAAAAGTTTATGTCATCTTCCTCCTGCATGGTAGCAAGTGCTAATGGCGTCCCCCGACAATCGGCCCTTGTTTGTGCATACACATTTATTAAGTGAAAGTATTTGGAGACTGATGGGACATTGAGCTCCGGTTGCTACGGACATTAATCGCTCTGTAAAAGTCACGACCCCTCTGTTATGCGGCCGGCAACTAATTGAAATGATACAAATTACTTTGATTCTACGTCTGCCAGTTTAGATGCTGGTTGTGGTCAGGGGTCAAATGGCCTCTATTCAGCCGGGGATGTTTGAAGTCGCTGCCTCGGCAGTAAACAGCCCGGCATGGACTTTGTGACTCCTCCGGATATTGCCACCTATGGAGGCGGGAGGACGGGGCTCCTGGAGGTGGTTAAGGTTTTTTTTTATTTTTAGAAAAAGGGTGAAATACAAATAATAATTTTTTAATGACATCAAACAGGTGAAAGGACACGTTAAAGCAAAATAAGAGATAATCTGTCAAGTTGGGTGCCGGATATTTCGATATTCATTATCATCGAATTTCCAAAATCTACTTAAAGGGATTGTCCAATATTAAAGCATAAAAAAACAGCAGAAAAGGGAACATTATATCGATGGAGTAGCCTGGGGAAGACTCAAAAGGGGCAACTCAAGAGGTGAAGAATCGGGACTTGCCCCAGACTTCTGGAATCAATATACATAGGTTCCCCGCCTCACTGCTCTCTGTCCTGTAGGCTACAAGGTGATGTACGCCTATGACCTACTAGACATCAGCATCCCAGCGCAGGCGGTGCAATGATGTCACTGTATTTCACTGCCTGTGCCGGTGAAGAAGACCCAGGTCAATCGGATCACATAGTTATAAACTTTATGTGTTTGCGATGCCATTTTTTTTTCTGGAGGTGCTACTCAGGGGGCATCATTCATTTTTAAAGGGGCATTGATACTTTATAAAAGGGGAATTATTTGTTTTAGGAGGCATTATTGCTAAGTTAGGGGTTCAATATTTGTCTTCATCCAGGTGCAGGTGAATGGCGACCAACTCTACAGCACTGGTATGGGGCTCTACCACTAGGGAAACACAGATGGAAGAGACCCCTGGGCAGGAACAATATATGGGCCCTTTGCAATCCAATAGCTCCTTATAATTCACAATTCTTCCTGCTTTGGAGATGGCAGTGGCCCCCTTACTTCTTGGGCCCCTGTGCGGCTGCACTGGTTGCGCCAAAGATATGTCCGCTCCGGAACTCTACTTTTCTCCAGCAGCCGGTCATTGTGCACAACTGGCCACAATTGCTGCAGATATACTGGTCATTTGCCATCATCACTGCTAAGTGCAGAGCCATGATGCCAGTCATACGGCACATGAGTCTGACCAATGAGGCCACTGATTAGCTGCAGCGGTAACATACTGGCTTTTTGTATACAGAGCCACCTTCGTACAATACTGTGATGGCAATCTATGGGAACGTGATCGCAGCTAAATTTTCCTAGATTCAGATGAAACTGGAATATTATCGGAGCAGGGCACGTATAAAAATGAAATAAAGAGTTTTTTGAAAGTTGACAACCCATTTAAGTTGCTCAATTATTGGGAATTTTCAGGGATGTTACTACAGTGGCTGCAGGAGGTTGCAGTCACATCCCTGTCCCTGGAGCCTAGGGGGACCCAAAATATTCCCTTTGACCCATACTAGAAGAGCGATACTATTAAAGTCCCATAATAGTTGGAGGCCTTGTTGGAGATTTTGCATCAGGGCTAAAAGCTTCTCCTGGGAATTTGATCGGCATTTTTAATACAATGCGCATCACTGCAGATCCGGCCTCTACCAATGTCAACATATGTTACTAAAGGAGACTGTAAATGTAATTTCATTGAGTGTTCCCGGGCCACGCATTGCTAAACAAAGTCATCTGGATGTGTACGGAGAGCAGGTCTGATGGCTGCACTGTCTGGGCTCTGTCATTTCTGGAATCACAAGGACAATCTGCTCCGAGAAGAAGATGAGAAACGTTCTGGTGGGAAATGAATTCTGCTCTCACAACACGTAACTGTGTGACAAGAATAGATGATTACAGTGTAGCTCCTTCTGTCCCGGCCAGGTGAGTGCAGACCTCTAATGTGGCCGTCCCTTGGTCCAACATCTCCATGCAATGCCATGTGGGGTGGCATGGTGGTCAATATTCACATCGAGGAACCATAAATTATATTGTAGGTTCGCTTTGGACGCAAAGAACAAAAAACAAACGTCCTCCTTGTAAAACACCAAATTCATTGTGGATCTTCTGGCCTAGATCTCCTCCTATATTAGGACATTTGGTTTAACATAGGTGTTTTGCCAAATCTTACGCCAATTTTCTGTTTCCTTTCACTGCCGTCTAGAAGATAAATTAGTAGTCCATGGCCACCAAACCAGAATCTTGTCAGCATCCTTGGCACCTATTCTTATGAGTCGGCCGGCTCAGTACAACGTCATGCCGGCAACAATGTCATGTCTGCTAGTCAGGTAGGGGGAGGTTTGCAGGACTCCGGTCCGGCAGCCATGGACTACTGATGTGGTCGCTGGATCGTGGTCCTGCGATTCATTTTGCTCAACTCTAGCAACAACTATTTCATCATGACCCTTACAGAGATATTAGATATGGTCCTTAAAGGGGTTGTCTGGGACTTTTTCATTGATGGCCTATCCTTAGGATAGGACATTAATATCTAACCGGTGGGGGTTCGACACCTGGCACCCCACGATCAGCTGTTCCCGGTGTTGGGTGTGGCACGAACTGCTAGGACAGCTCCATAGACTGAATAGTGGCCGCGGATGAGTATTGCACATCCATCATCTATTCAAATCAATAGGAGGTGGATGTGTAAGGAGATGGCCATACTGCCCACATTTCCCTCTTGAAGAAAAAAGTTTAAATGTTATGTGATGTATGTTAAGTGTGATGTGTGTGAAAGGTGATAGTAATATTGATAATGTGTGCAATTTGACCATAGTGATAGTAAGAGTTAATGTTTGGGACTAGCCCAGAGAGGGATGGATGAGTTGAAGGGAAAGTGGACATTTCCTATTAGGAAGTCAGATGGGGTCTAGAGGGCATAAAAAGAGGAACTTTTAAAGTTCAATGTCAGCAGTGTCGCATTTTCAGGTGTCTCCAAATGAGAGGAGACCGAGAGGAAAGGGATAGCGAGATCCGGAGCAGAAGTGACTGAGAGACAGATCCTGTCAGACTGGCCCAGAGTTTATACCTCTTGAAGGTAATGGGACTAGACAGGACTGAATTCAAGAGATGAGTTGAAAGTCCAGCTTGGGCGATCCCTAAGCGTCAAAGCTTTGAGTTCAATCCGGTCATACTGGCCCCCTAAGGGGAAAGAAGAGGCAGAACCTCAGGACCAGAAAAGAACTCTTGCTAAACATGACTGTAGAGTTGAGCTGTTTTGTGGTGATATAGTAAGAAACAATGAAAACAGAGGGCAAGTTGAAGATAGAGAACACGAGAAGGAATGAAACTATGTGGAAAATACTTTGAGTTGTAAAGGAAACGTTCATAAGACTATGTACCTGCTATCAACATTGGAAACATTGTGCCCTGCACTCGCATAGGGGAAGTCCACACAACCAGCCAGGACCCCCACCTTGTTGTAATGTGTCGAGGCACGACAGATGAGTACCTCGCCCACAGCTACTGCCCTGCTCCCCATTACAGATGTGCAGTACCCAGGCGCGGCCAGGGCCAGTTTTAGGCAAAGTGGGGCCCTAGGCAAAGTTTAAAATGGGGCCCCAAATGCTAACATATTGCACATCACACAGAAGCATTTCAATTGTATTTACATGTGCTGAGTTCAGGCCGCTAAATGATCGACAAAATTGAAGAAGTCGTTCAATACTTGTTTCCTGGCCTCTGTCCACCGTCTGAGAAAGAATGATGGGGACAGAACAATCACTAATGGATCACTAAGGGTGTGTGCACACGTTGCGGTTTTTGCTGCGGATCCGCAGCAGATTTGGTCCTGCGGATCCGCAGCAGTTTCCATGCGGTTTACAGTACCATGTAAACCTATGGAAAGCCAAATCCGCCGTGCACATGCTGCGGAAAATTCCGCGCAGATTTGCTGCGGTTTATTTTCCGCAGCAGGTTACTTCTTTTTTGCCGAACCACAGCTGCAGTGTACGTTCTGGGACATACAAATCAATCAATCTCTCTCTCATCCACACTGCCAAACCGCACTAGAACCTGCATCAAATCCGCTGTACACATGCTAGGAATCCGCAGGAAAAATGCATGTGTTTTACCCTGCAGTTTCTGCCAAGAGATATGGATTCTCTGCAGAAAAAGCCGCAGACTAATCCGCAACGTGTGCACACACCCTAACAGATCACCATACAGTATCATGTTATCAGCAGCACATCTACAGTTTACACCCCATAGTCCTCCATATAATATAATCTGCCCCATAGTCCTCCATATAGTATAATACACTCCTCAGTCCTCCATATAGTATAATACACTCATCATAGCCCTCCATATATTAAAATACACTGCTCAGTCCTCCATATAGTATAATACACTCCTCATAGTTCTCCATATAGTATAATGCACTGCCATAGTCACCCATGTAGTACAACTCACTTCCCATAGCATAATGCACCCCATAGTTCTTCATATAATGTATTCCCCATAGTCTTCGATACAGTATAATGCAGCCCACATATAGTATAATGCAGCCACCCAATAGAGCATAATGCAGCCACCCCACAGAGTATAATGCAGCTCCACTATACAATATAATGTAACCCCCATAGAATATAATGCAGCCCCCCTCTTATAGTATAATGCAGCCACCCCTTAGAGCAGGGGTCCCCAACCGCCGGTCCGCGGCCCAGCACCGGGCCGTTGCAGTGCCCTTGCCGGTCCGCGGACACAAGGGGAGCCGGGGGGGCGGTGCAGCAGCTGATACTCACCCTGCATCCCGCGGCGGCTTCATCCAGCGGCGGCTTCATCCAGCGCTGAGCGGTCACGTGCTACCGCTCATTTAAGGTCATGAATATGGACGCCACTCATCTCCCATAGGCGTGGCGTCCATATTCATGGACCTTAATGAGCGGTATCACGTGACCGCTCCGCACAGGAAGAAGCTGAAGCGCCGCGAGATGCAGGGACGTGCAGCGACGGGAAGGAAGTTCAGCGACAGCGACGTGAGGGTAAGTATGATGGGGAGGATGGGGGAGCCAAGCGGAGCCATAAGGGAGGGAGAATGGGAGCGGAGCCATATACACAGGGGAGGGAGAATGGGAGCGGAGCCGTATATACAGGGGAGGGAGAGTGGGAGCAGAGCCATATATACAGGGGAGGGAGAGTGGGAGCGGAGCCATATACACAGGGGAGGGAGAGTGGAAGCCGAGCCATATATACAAGGGAGGGAGAGTGGGAGCGGAGCCATATATACAAGGGAGGGAGAGTGGGAGCAGAGCCATATATACAAGGGAGGGAGAGTGGGAGTGGAGCCATATATACAAGGGAGGCCGGGAGAGTGGGAGCGGAGCCATATATACAAGGGAGGGAGAGTGGGAGTGGAGCCATATATACAAGGGAGGCCGGGAGAGTGGGAGCGGAGCCATGCATACAGGATGGGACAGGGGAGCCATGTATACAGGATAGAAGAGTGGGAGCAGAGCCATGCATACAGGATGGGAGCGGAGCCATGTATACAGGATGGGAGAGTGGGAGCAGAGCCATGTATACAGGATGGGACAGGGGAGCCATGCATACAACAGGGGGAGCCACACAGAGCTGGACGGGGGGGACCACACATACATTTTCTGATGATTAGAAAATAATCAGCATGTACAGTACTCCAGTACAATTGTTCTTAAGTGCTCAATGCTCCATTTCCTTGTAGGTTCCAATCATCATTAGCAGTGACGGTCATCAGTAGAAGTAGCCCAGTGCTCCCACTGAAACAGAGAAACAAGCCAGGTGCTCCCACTCATTCAAAACCTATGGTGAGTTGAGTCACATTAAAAATGTTATAATTAAATGATAAATATGCACTGCTAAACTACAACCGCGTCCATAGCCCCGCCCCCTTATGACCAAAGCCCCGCCCCTGTCACACCTCCATCCCCGCCCTGCCGGGCCATGGAAGAATGGTCTTGGTTCAAGCCGGTCCCTGGTGCAAAAAAGGTTGGGGACCACTGCCTTAGAGAATAATGCAGCTACCCCAGAGTATAATGCAACACCCCATAGAATATAATGCAGCGCCACCCCTCATATAGTATAATGCAGCCCCTCCATAGAATATATGGCAACCCCCTCATAGGATATAATGCAGCCCCTTATATAGTATAATATAGCCCCTCCATAGAATACAATGTAGCCCTCCTCATATAGTATAATGCAGCCCCCATCGAGTAAAATAAGTATAATACAGCCCCCATAGAATATAATGTAGCCCCAAATAGAATATAATACAGCCCACCTCCCCATAGAATATAATGTAGCCCCCCATATTATATAGCACAGCCTCCCCCTATAAAATATAATGTAAAATGTACCCCCCATGGTATATAACACAGCCGCATAGTATATAGCCCAGCACCACATGGTATATAGTCCAGCACCACATGGTATACAGCCCAGCCCACCATGGTATACAGCCCAGCCCACCATGGTATACAGCCCAGCCCACCATGGTATACAGCACAGCATGGTATATAGCCCACCATGGTATAATACAGCCCACCATGGTATAATACAGCCCACCATTTTATATTGGCTGTATACCATGCTGGGCTGTATACAATGGTGGGCTGTATAATACTGCCCAGCATGGTATACAGCCTACCATGGTATAATACAGCCCAGCATGGTATATAGCCCCCCCAGAATGGTATAATACAGCCCAGCATGGTCTAATACAGCACAGCATGGTATTATATAGCCCCCCCAGAATGGTATAATACAGGCCAGCATGGTATAATACAGCCCAGCATGGTATATAACCCTCCAAGAATGGTGTAATACAGCCCAGCATGGTATAATACAGCCCAGCATGGTATATAGCCCCCCAGAATGGTATAACACGGCCCAGTATGGTATATAGCCACCCAAAAATGGTATAATACAGCCCAGCATGGTATAATACAGCCCAGCATGGTATATAGGCCCCCAAGAATGGTATGATACAGCCCAGCATGGTATAATACAGCCCAGTGTGGTATATAGCCCACCAGAATGGTATAATACAGCCCAGCATGGTATATAGCCCCCCCAGAATGGTATAATACGGCCCAGCATGGTATATAGCCCCCCAAAAATGGTATAATACAGCCCAGGATGCTATAATACAGCCCAGCATGGTATATAGCCCCCCAGAATGGTATAATACAGCCCAGCATGGTATAATACAGCCCAGCATGATATATAACCCCCCCAGAGTGGTATAATACAGCCCAGCATGGTATATAGCCCCCCCAGAATGGTATAATACAGCCCAGCATGGTATATAGCACCCCAGAATGGAATAATACAGCCCAGAATGGTATAATACAGCCCAGCATGGTATATAGCCCCCCCAGAATGGTATAATACAGCCTAGCATGGTATATAGCCCCCCCAAAATGGTATAATACAGCCCAGGATGCTATAATACAGACCAGCATGGTATATAGCCCCACAGAATGGTATAATACAGCCCAGCATGGTATATAGCCCCCCCAGAATGGAATGGTATAATACAGCCCAGCACGGTATAATACAGCCCAGCATGGTATATAGCCCCCCAGAATGGCATAATACAGCACAGCACGGTATAATACAGCCCAGCACGGTATATAGCCCCCCAGAATGGTATAATATGGCCCAGCATGGTATATAGCCCCCCAAAAATGGTATAATACAGCCCAGCATGGCATAATACAGCCCAGCATGGTATATAGACCCCCAGAATGGTATAATACAGCCCAGCATGGTATATAGCCCCCCCAGAATGGTATAAAACAGCCCAGCATGGTATATAGCCCCCCCAGAATGGTATAATACAGCACAGCACGGTATAATCAGGGCTGTGGAGTCGGTAAGCCAAACCTGCGACTCCGACTCCGACTCCGACTCCTCAATTTCCCTTACACCGACTCCGACTCCAACTCCGACTCCGACTCCATGACTCCGACTCCGACTCCCACACATATTGCTTATATTTAAGTGAAAAATTTATTGTAGTACAATGTGAACCTCAGACATTTAATCATTTTTATGATCCAATAATCAAGATATTTAGATAGAACAGAATATATATTGGTGTACTACCCGGTTTTCATTCTTTTTGGTACAGATACGATATGGATAGACAGATATGAATAAATGGATAGATAGAGCAGATTTCTAATCTGCTTTTGCTATTGAAAACATTATCTATGAGCTCAAAAACATTTCAGGTGATGCAGTTTTTTAAAAAGATGATCAGCTTTTGCAGCTGAAAAACGTATCCTCTAAAAACACAGGAAAAACGCTGTGTGTGAATGTAGCCTTAGATCAGGAATAGAACAGCCATTTATAGGACATTTCATAACTTTCCCAAACTCCTATGAAAAAATATTCAGCATATTCTGCATTGAATTACTGTACCCAATTTATTATATATTTTAGGAGTCGGAGTCGGTCCATTTTATACCGACTCCAACTCCGACTCCGACTCCACCAAAATGAGCACCGACTCCGACTCCACGACTCCGACTCCACAGCCCTGGGTATAATACAGCCCAGCATCGTATATAGCCTCCCAAAATGGTATAAAACGGCCCAGCATGGTATATAGCCCCCTACAACATGGTATAATACAGCCCAGCATGGTATATAGCCCCCCCAGAATGGTAAAATACAGCACAGCACGGTATAATACAGACCAGAATGGTATATAGCCTCCCAAAATGGTATAAAACGGCCCAGCATGGTATATAGCTCCCTCCAGCATGGTATAATACAGCCCAGCATGGTATATAGCCCCCCCCAGCATGGTATAATACAGCCCAGCATGGTATAGCCCCCCAGAATGGTGTAATACAGTCCAGCATGGTATATAGCCCCCCCAGCATGGTATGATACAGCCGAGCATGGTATATAGCCCCCCCAGCATGGTATATACAGTAGCTCCCCCAGAGTGGCCCCACAGTCCAGTACTCACACTGATTTAAAAAAAAAAAAAAAAACACTCCTCACCTTCTCCTCGTGCCTGCGCTGCTGGCTGCTCCTGTCTCCTCCTGCTCTGTCTGGCTCACAGTGAGAGCGCGATGATGTCATCGAGCCCCCGCTGTGTCAGAGGCAGAGCAGGGAATGATGGGAGAGGGAGCGTCAGCTGACGCTCTCTGCTCCATCACTGCCTCCTTCAGTGTGGCGGCGGAGGTCGGCGCTGGGGGCAGGCGGGCCCCCCTGCCCCACAGGGGCCCCATAGCAGCTGTGTGATGTACCACTGGCTGGGGGCCCCTGGAGGAGCGGGGGCCCTAGGCAGCTGCCTGGTCTGCCTGCCCATAACGTCGGCCCTCGGTGCGGCCAATATTCCATCTATGGAACTGTTCTGTGCAGCTCTGCAGATGAGCAGTTTCGGCCACGTACGACACCAGGAACAACTGACCGTGTGGGTGTTGGACCCCCACCGGTCATACATTGATGACGTACCCTGCATTAGTAAATACCTGCATTCTACATTAAATCTTTATTCTGGGGCATCTTAAACCACGGAATGAGTCTTTCTTCTTTTATTCTTTCTGGAAATTTAAAAATAATTTGGTAACTGAGCGTCAGCATTCCTTTTATCAATAGGACATGACTCTATAACAATACAGACGTGAACAAAATTGTTTGGTACCTTCTGGTAAAGTAAGAAAAAAACAAAATGGTCGCTGAAATAACTACAAACCGACAAAAGTATTTTTTATGTAAATTTATTGTATATCAATATTGAGAATTTGACTTTTTTTGCTTTCAAATTTTGGTACAACAGAAAAAAAACTAAGGAAAATGGCCAAAAATTATGGTTCCGCTTACTTAATATTTTGCTGCATTACCTTTTGAGGTAATCGCTGCAGCCGCCTCCCGGTGAGACTTCTGCACCCGTCCACAGGTATTTTGGCTGCTCCTAGTGAACAAACTCTTCTCTTCAATTTATCATCACTTTTCCCCTTTCAGCCAGGTCCAGGGAGATTGGCTACACTCCCATAGACCTTTACCTTCTGGATAATATGTGCAACTGTAGTAACAGGAACATCAATCTGTGTGGAGACGTCTTATAGACTTTACCCCTAACATGTTTATCTATAATTTTTTTTCTATTCTCCTGAGACAACTGTCTCCTTAGCTTTCTTTGTTCTATGTCCAGTATGGTGCATACCATGATACCAAACAGCACAATGACTACTTTTCACCCTATAAATAGGTACTGACTGATTACAAGTTTGAAGACACCTGTATTGCTAATTATGCATGACACACTTTATTTTAATATGTCCCTTTGGTCAAATTATTTTCAATCTTACTTTAGGGTGTCATCATTTTTGTTTAAGCCATTTTCATTAGTTTTTGTTTCTGTCGAACCACAAATCAAAAGTAAAGTCTGATTGTCATTACTGATATTTAGTGTTGAGCATTCCAATACCGCAAGTATCGGGTATCGGCCGATACTTGCTGTATTGGAATTCCGATACCGACTTCCGATATTTTTTCAATATCGGAAGTCGGCATCGGAATCGGAAGTTCAAAGTTGATTGACAGCCTGACGTCATCATGATGCGCGGTGTGTGCGCATCATGATGCGCCGTCATTTCGGGCCTTCCGGGGGTCTCTGCCGGCCTGCCGGGGGGCTGTGTGGACTGCCCGGGGTCTGTACCGGCCTGCCGGGGGGCTGTGCCGGCCTGCCGGGGGGCTGTGTGGACTGCCCGGGGTCTGTACCGGCCTGCCGGGGGGCTGTGCCGGCCTGCCGGTGGTCTGTGCACCCTGTGGGGGTCTGTACCGGCCTGCCGGGGGGCTGTGCCGGCCTGCCGGTGGTCTGTGCACCCTGTGGGGGTCTGTACCGGCCTGCCGGGGGGCTGTGCCGGCCTGCCGGGGGGCTGTGCTGATGTCCGGGGGTCTGTGCAAGCATCGTCCGATGGGACTATAAGTCCCATCTGGCGATGCCTGCTACCATGACAGTGATTGACACATTAGCCAATGATGGGACAGTAGTAGTCCCATCATCCGGCTAATGTGTTAAATGTTAAAAAAAAAAAAAAAATACTACATACATACTACATACATACTACATACATACTACATGCATGCTACATACATACTACATGCTACATACATACTACATATATACTACATGCATGCTACATACATACTGCATGCTACATACATACTACATACATACCACATATATACTACATACATACTGCATGCTACATACATACTACATACATACCACATACATACTACATACATACTACATACATACTACATGCATGCTACATACATAACACATATATACTACATGCATGCTACATACATACTACATGCTACATACATACCACATACATACTACATACATACTACATACATACTACATGCATGCTACATACATACTACATGCTACATACATACTACATATATACTACATACATACTACATACATACTACATGCATGCTACATACATACTACATACATACTACATACATACTACATGCATGCTACATACATAACACATATATACTACATGCATGCTACATACATACTACATGCTACATACATACCACATACATACTACATACATACTACATGCATGCTACATACATACTACATGCTACATACATACTACATATATACTACATGCATGCTACATACATACTACATGCTACATACATACTACATGCTACATACATACTACATATATACTACATACATACTACATACATACTACATACATACTACATGCATGCTACATACATAACACATATATACTACATGCATGCTACATACATACTACATGCTACATACAGTCATGGCCAAAAGTATTGACACACCTGCAATTCTGTCAGATAATACTCAGTTTCTTCCTGAAAATGATTGTAAACACAAATTCTTTGGTATTATTATCTTCATTTAATTTGTCTTAAATGAAAAAACACAAAAGAGAATGAAGCAAAAAGCAAAACATTGATCATTTCAAACAAAACTCCAAAAATGGGCCGGACAAAAGTATTGGCACCCTCAGCCTAATACTTGGTTGCACAACCTTTAGCCAAAATAACTGCGACCAAACGCTTCCGGTAACCATCAATGAGCTTCTTACAATGCTCTGCTGGAATTTTAGACCATTCTTCTTTGGCAAACTACTCCAGGTCCCTGATATTTGAAGGGTGCCTTCTCCAAACTGCCATTTTTAGATCTCTCCACAGGTGTTCTATGGGATTCAGGTCTGGACTCATTGCTGGCCACCTTAGAAGTCTCCAGTGCTTTCTCTCAAACCATTTTCTAGTGCTTTTTGAAGTGTGTTTTGGGTTATTGTCCTGCTGGAAGACCCATGACCTCTGAGGCAGACCCAGCTTTCTCACACTGGGCCCTAAATTATGCTGCAAAATTTGCTGGTAGTCTTCTGACTTCATAATGCCATGCACACGGACAAGCAGTCCAGTGCCAGAGGCAGCAAAGCAACCCCAAAACATCAGGGAACCTCCGCCATGTTTGACTGTAGGGACCGTGTACTTTTCTTTGAATGCCTCTTTTTTCTCCTGTAAACTCTATGTTGATGCTTTTGCCCTAAAAGCTCTACTTTTGTCTCATCTGACCAGAGAACATTCTTCCAAAATGTTTTAGGCCTTTTCAGGTAAGTTTTGGCAAACTCCAGCCTGGCTTTTTTATGTCTCGGAGTAAGAAGTGGAGTCTTCCTGGGTCTCCTACCATACAGTCCCTTTTCATTCAGATGCCGACGGATAGTACGGGTTGACACTGTTGTACCCTCGGACTGCAGGGCAGCTTGAACTTGTTTGGATGTTAGTGGAGGTTCTTTATCTAACATCCGCACAATCTTGCGTTGAAATCTCTTGTCAATTTTTATTTTCCGGCCACATCTAGGGAGGTTAGCCACAGTGCCATGGGCTTTAAACTTCTTGATGACACTGCGCACGGTAGACACAGGAACATTCAGGTCTTTGGAGATGGACTTGTAGCCTTGAGATTGCTCATGCTTCCTCACAATTTGGTTTCTCAAGTCCTCAGACAGTTCTTTGGTCTTCTTTCTTTTCTCTGTGCTCAATGTGGTACACACAAGGACACAGGACAGAGGTTGAGTCAACTTTAATCCATGTCAACTGGCTGCAAGTGTGATTTAGTTATTGCAAACACCTGTTAGGTGCCACAGGTAAGTTATAGGTGCTGTTAATTACACAAATTAGAGAAGCATCACATGATTTTTCGAACAGTGCCAATACTTTTGTCCACCCTCTTTGTTATGTTTGGTGTGGAATTATATCCAATTTGGCTTTAGGACAATTCTTTTTGTGTTTTTTTATTTAAGACAAATTAAATGATGATAATAATACCAAAGAATTTGTGTTTGCAATCATTTTCAGGAAGAAACTGAGTATTATCTGACAGAATTGCAGGGGTGTCAATACTTTTGGCCATGACTGTACATACCACATACATACTACATACATACTACATACATACTACATGCATGCTACATACATACTACATGCTACATACATACTACATATATACTACATGCATGCTACATACATACTACATGCTACATACATACTACATGCTACATACATACTACATATATACTACATACATACTACATACATACTACATGCATGCTACATACATACTACATACATACTACATACATACTACATGCATGCTACATACATAACACATATATACTACATGCATGCTACATACATACTACATGCTACATACATACCACATACATACTATATACATACTACATACATACTACATGCATGCTACATACATACTACATGCTACATACATACTACATATATACTACATACATACTACATACATACTACATGCATGCTACATACATACTACATACATACTACATACATACTACATGCTACATACATAACACATATATACTACATGCATGCTACATACATACTACATGCTACATACATACCACATACATACTACATACTACATACATACTACATGCATGCTACATGCATACTACATGCTACATACATACTACATATATACTACATGCATGCTACATACATACTGCATGCTACATACATACTACATATATACTACATGCATGCTACATACATACTACATACATACTACATGCTACATACATACCACATATATACTACATACATACTACATACAATACATTCATACAATACATACAGACATACAGTACATATAACATAGAGTAACATACTTACCAATACTTGTCACATTGTTCCCCGAAGCCATTGTCTTTTACGGAATAAATATTAACATAACAAACCACAAAAATACTCACCCACGATCCGAAGCAGTCCACGAGTGTGTCCCACGATGATCTTGGGTAGAGAACTGCAGTATCAGCTGATGCTGCCGCTCTCTACGGGCTGCAGGAATCCAATGACGGAAGGTAGGTATCCTTCCGCACTGTATTCCTCCGCCACTTAAAAAAAAAAAAGTCCCTAGTCTCACTTGCCTAGTCCCCACACAGCAATGGCATAAAGTGAGACTAGGGACTTTTTTTTTAAGTGGCGGAGGAATACAGTGCGGAAGGATACCTACCTTCCGTCATTGGATTCCTGCAGCCCGTAGAGAACGGCAGCATCAGCTGATGCTGCAGTTCTCTACCCAAGATCGTCGTGGGACACACTCGTGGACTGCTTCGGATCGTGGGTGAGTATTTTTGTGGTTTGTTATGTTAATATTTATTCCGTAAAAGACAATGGCTTCGGGGAACAATGTGACAAGTATTGGTAAGTATGTTACTCTATGTTATATGTACTGTATGTCTATGTATGTATTGTATGAATGTATTGTATGTAGTATGTATGTAGTATATATGTGGTATGTATGTAGTATATATGTGGTATGTATGTAGTATGTATGTAGCATGCATGTAGCATGCAGTATGTATGTAGCATGCATGTAGTATATATGTAGTATGTATGTGGTATGTATGTAGCATGTAGTATGTATGTAGCATGCATGTAGTATGTATGTAGTATGTATGTAGTATGTATGTGGTATGTATGTAGCATGTAGCATGCATGTAGTATGTATGTAGTATATATGTGGTATGTATGTAGCATGTAGTATGTATGTAGCATGCAGTATGTATGTAGCATGCATGTAGTATATATGTAGTATGTATGTAGCATATATGTAGTATGTATGTAGCATGCAGTATGTATGTAGCATGCAGTATGTATGTAGCATGCATGTAGTATATATGTAGCATATATGTAGTATGTAGCATGTAGTATATATGTAGTATGCATGTTGCATGCATGTAGTATATATGTAGTATGTATGTTGCATGTAGTATATATGTAGTATGTATGTTGCATGTAGTATATATGTAGTATGAATGTAGCATGTATGTAGCATGTAATTTTTATTTTTTATTTTTTTTTTTTACATTCAACACATTAGCCGGATGATGGGACTACTACTGTCCCATCATTGGCTAATGTGTCAATCACTGTCATGGTAGCAGGCATCGCCCGATGGGACTTGTAGTCCCATCGGACGATGCCTGCACAGCCCCCCGGCAGGCCGGCACAGCCCACCGGAGCCTGCACAGACCACCGGCAGGCCGGCACAGCCCCCCAGCAGGCCGGCACAGCCCACCGGAGCCTGCACAGCCCCCCCGGCAGGCCGGCACAGCCCCCCGGCAGGCCGGCACAGACCACCGGAGCCTGCACAGACCCCCTGGCAGGCCGGCACAGCCCCTCGAAAGGCCCGTACAGACCCCAGAGAGGCTGTACAAGGCAAAAACAGGGTTTTTCTTATTCCGATACCGGAAGTCCCATAGACTTGAATGGGACTTCCGGTATCGGAATCGGCGATACCGATACTTTTTTTTAAGATCGGCCGATCCATTCCGATCCGATACTTTGAAGTATCGGATGGTATCGCTCAACTCTACTGATATTTAGTAAATTTAAATTGAAAATTACTGTTTGTCAGTTTCAAGTTATTTTAGATTTCAGTGACAACCCCATATAATCAGGCTCCCTCCACCGAACTTGACATTTCATTCAATTTCTCGATCCATTAACCCCTTCATCCCTTGTTTCTTCCAGACTCATTTGCACCCATCACAGCCGTCAAATTGACTTTCGTGACATCGCTCCAAATCACCAGTTTCCAATCTTCTACTGTCCACTTTTCATACTTTTTTGCAAACTTAAACTGACTCTTCTCATGATTATAATGAAGTTGAGGTTTCTTCATCTTTTTTCAGGCCACCATTCCAGACTTGTGTAACGTGCGTCACACGGTGCTCGCATGGACGTCTGTGATCTCACTATTATGAAGCATACGAGTCAACTCCACTGTTTGTCGCACCAGAAATGATCGACCTTGGGATGAGCCATCTTGGTGACCCAGAAATTTTGCCTGGACGTCCACCTCTTGGCTTCTCAATGGATGGGCGGACTTCATTTCGTATTCTTCCATCTGTCATGGCGCTCACATGATGCAGTTTGGTAATTTTCTTGGCCGAGAGACGGCTATTGATAAGTGGGATGATACCGTTTCTCTTTTCTTGGGAAATCTTCTTCATGGTTGTTCCTTGATTCCAGCCAATGACCTTTGGCTTGGGAATCAACCTCATAACACACTGAGCTATCAGGGAATGTGAGAACAGGTTGTAATGTGTAGTATTCAGGAAGAAAAATATTTTTCCACTACCAGGAGCAAAACAGTAACAATACAGTGACATGACGAGAATCTGCATAACTAATAATATACTAAATAGTTACAAGTCAAATTTATGTATGAAATAGCCAAGATGATTGTCTATAAAATGATGCTGGTCGGACGGCAGAAGCAGTAGTGGATGGTGAGATATGGAGCCTGAAAGTCAGAAGGTCAGAACATTGCTACCCTTTTGCTCATCAGTGTAGTCATAGATGGATATTGTCGGATAGTGCTTGCAAAAAAACAACTTTTGCAGTTTACTGATTATTAAAATTTGCAGTTGTTCTTGAGATATTAAACTATTGTCTTTTATTTACTGCTCGTTGTTTAGGAAACGATCATTGCTGCAGATTATTTTGCAAGCATGTCACCAAAGCTGGCCAGGAATACAAGGTAACAGCGAGCTCCAGCGATCCTGGCCAGCTTCAAAACAGCTCTTACAAGCCCAATAGAAAAGAGATTGCAAGCACTGCAAACGTTATGTTGTCTAGCAGGAGTGGTCGGTCTCCATGGCAATGATCTGTAATCAAAAGAAAAGTGTGAATGTCTCAAGTGTGAGTGAAAATTATAACAAGCAGTAAAGTTCAAAATTGCTTATATTGACAAGCACTATCCGACAGCACACAGACAAGTGGCATCATGACGTTGTGCATGTAGTCAGCACCAGGGGCACTGATGAGGGATGATGGAACAGAAAACTAGAACTGGGAGCAGGGAGCTGCAGCACCAGAAAGAGTGAAGGGCAGGTGAGTATAAGATGTTTTTAATTTTGAACCCTTAAAGGGGTTGTCCACTAGTAAGACAACCCCTTCTTCATCAAAATGGCCCCCATAAAATAATCACAGTATATTGTGAAAATTGCCTCTCCTCTGTGGCAATCCTAGAAGTCAATATCAACCCATTAAGGAGTCTTCCCATATGACTTTGGAATAAAAGTCAAACCAGACAAGTGTTTCAGGATGTTTGCCTCTCATCGGTGCACATCGGGAGATTTAATTTGGCTGGATGACAGACCTCTGACATGGGGTCTATGAGAGAACGTTAGATAGTAGTAAAACATAGAGATAGGAGACTTACAGGCCACAAGTGTGTGACGAGTCGACACAGCATTTATTCTTAATTATGCCAGATGTATATTTTCAGTAGGCCAGGAGTAACAGATTATTGTTCATATGAGTCTGAACGTGGACTCTTGAATGTGTGTTTTACTTCTGTGGATCAAGAGACATAAGTCATTTTTCATATGAGCCTAAATGTTGACTCTTAGGCTATGTGCACACGGTGCATATTCTGATTTGGAATTTTCCGCGCAGAATTTACTAAATCCGCAGGCCAAATGACCTGCAGTTTTCCTGTGGATTTAGTGCATTTTTTGTGCGGTTTTACTGCATGTTTTGTGAGGTTTTACCTTGCGGTTTTCCACCTACGGATTTCTAGAATGGAGCAGGTGGAAAACGGCAGCAAAACCACACAAAAGATGTGACATGCTGCTTTTTTCATTCCGCACCATATCTGTGCGGAAAGAAACGCAGCATGTGCACTGCGGATTTTGTTTTACATAGCCTATTGTTATGATTGAGTCACCGAGGAGGAAAAAAACAAAACACAAGCTCAGCCCAGAAAATCAGAGAGGTTGGAAACTAGCGGATTGCAGACCCCTAATCCTATCACAAAACTAGCAGTAGCCGTGGAGTGTTCCTACGGTGATCCTAGACACCTCGTCACAGCCAGAGATCTACATAAGCCTAAAGAGAGAAAAGGGAAAAACTGACTGCCCCAGAGCAGACCCCAAAGCAATAGGCAGCCCCCAAAATATAATGATGGTGAAGCAAGATGAAAACACTAAGGCTGGAGTCACACTAACCTGCGCAAAATACAGTCAGTATTTTACATGCGTAATACGGATCAATGACCACTAAATAGTGGTCCGTAGGTCATCCGTAAGCAAGGTGAGGTCGCGTATTTTGCGCATGTGTGTATCCGTATGTAATCCGTATTCAATCCGTATGGCGAGATTTTCTCGCAGCCTTGCAAAATGGACATTTAACGGTTTTGAGGCCTGCAAACAATTTAAATCATTAGCCTGCACCCTATTTAGACACTCAGAAACAGGTGGCTGCCTACATTCTGTACATTTCTCACCTTGCTTTCACGAGGTGTGTTGGTGTTCTTTGTGCAGCATGGCCGAGGGTCTGACATTCAATACAACCGAGCAGGTTCTCTTTACCTGGCTTTTGTCACGGCGCTTTGGCCAACCATATCCTGTGATAGTGGATCCGCGGAGGAGGAGACGCATGTGGGTACATCCACTTTTGAGGCAACGACTCACAAGAGGTCATTTTCACCGCCTCTATTCGTCTCTGCGGGAGCATCCGGACAAATTTTACCAGTACTGTCGAATGAGCATTTCCACATTTGATCGCCTCTTGGAGACAGTGCGCCCTGGGATCACATTTCAGGACACTAGGATGCGCCAAGCCATATCTGCAGAGGAGCGACTTCTACTCACAATACGGTATGTACTCCACGACCACATTCTCTATGTTCATATTGTGTGTGTTAATTTATGTTTTTTGGCCTTCTTGGACAAAGTTTAATACCCTCATCTTACTCAAAATATGTTTCACCTGACACAGCAGAATGTTACATCTAATATGTACTGCATATCACTTAGTCATTGTGCCACCAAATATGTGTGTGTTGTTCTCTCTCATTTCCTACCAAGTTTGGTCGGCATGTAACTGATTTTTTTTTACTTTAACCATTCTAACCTGTACTATTTCTGTTGTTCTTCAGCTTCCTGTCCACTGGCCTGTCTTATGCCGCCCTCCACCATGAGTTTCTCATTGGAAAGTCAACCATTTCAGGCATAGTGAGGTCTACATGTGCACAAATCTGGACAAGACTCCATCAGGTGGTCCTACCCGAGCCCAGGATGGAAGACTGGTTAAGGATTTCAAGGGACTTTGAGGAGGACTGCCAGTTTCCAAATTGTATTGGGGCCCTGGATGGCAAACATATCAGGGTGCGTAAGCCGCCGAACTCAGGCTCCCAATTCTTCAATTATAAGCAATACTTTTCTGTTGTATTGTTGGCTCTGGTAGACCCTCAATACAAGTTTATAATTGTTGACATTGGGGCCTATGGAAGGACGGGAGACTCTAGAGTCTTCAATACTTCCATAATGGGTCGGCGGCTACGCACCAACCAGTTGGATCTACCACCACCACGCCAGCTACCAGGCTCCCCCGAACAATCAGTCCCTTATGTCCTTGTGGCAGATGAGGCCTTTCAGTTATCACGTAATGTCATGAGGCCATATCCCCGGCGCAACCTTGACCACAGGCGCAGAATTTTTAACTTGCGCCTATCACGTGCTAGGCGACTGGCGGAGTGTTCCTTTGGGATTCTTTGTGCCAAATGGCGGGTACTCCAGTCTGCCATTCAGTTGAGTGAGCAAAATGTGAATGAAGTTGTGAAAGCCTGTGTTGTTCTGCATAACTTCACCAGGATACATGATTGTTCCTCCTCTGATGGTGTTGTGCGTAGGCCGGACAATGTGCGCAGGGTGAGACCACCTATCATCCCTCAACGTAGACCGCTCTCTGGCCTCAAAGTGCGTGATATATTCACGAATTACTTTATCTCACCTGAGGGGGCAACTTCTTGGCAAGAGAATGCTGTGTCTATGTTATAATTTTTTTTTTCAAAGTGTGTCTAAATATATATTACTCAAGCCTTTATGATTCTATGAGTGTTTCTTTGCATTGGTTGGTGTCTGTTAGTATGTTGTGAGAGATAGTGAGAAATCACGTTAACTAGAGTAGACAAATTTTTAGTTTTGCCTTTTTTTTTTGGGTTTTGCTTAAAGGCAAACATAATTTTGCCATAACACAAATTTGGCAATGGCCAAAATGACCCTTTGGGCCTTCTTTAACTTGTTGTAACATTAACATAACAGTAAAAAACTGCAACAAACATTATGCAATTACAACATTGCTGCATGCCTACATTAACCTGGATTAGGCAACAAAGGGTGAGCTCCATCACCTAAATAAAGTCAATAAGATAACACTCACATTTCCTCATAATGTTTTCCAATCATAGAAAGATTCCACCATGACAGGCAAGGCTACCTCACATCTTTCACACAGATATTACCTGTCTGTAGAACAGACAATATTTAAGCATGCTATACTGGAAAGGATGAAAATACAAAACTCACTTGTTAAGACATAGAGAGAGCGTTATATTCTGTATGCTGGTCGCCTCAAATTGGTTTACTAGAGAACGCTAATAACAAAGTTGACTACTTAACTAAAGGCAAGCACGCCTTTCCTATGCATTAACAAGTGATTAGTGCATTTTCATCCTTTCAGGTAACAGTATAGCGCATTTAAATATTCTCTTTTATACACACATGTAATATCTGTGTGAAAGGCGTGAGGTAGCGTTGCCTGTTATGATGGATTGTTTCATATGTTTGGAAAACATTGTTTACAAATGTGAGTGTTAAATTATGTTCTAAATGTTGGTGAAGGAGAACACCTGTTTTTTTGACTAGATTAGAAGCACCAGTTACATGTCACTGGACATCTCCAAACTTTTGATTCATAAATCCTCATATGTAGGGGAAGGGGAACGGGGAGGAACAGCCTGTGGGTGCTGCTGGACATTGTGGCCAACATCGCCCTGTGTGGGGCCATACTGTTGCTCATGATGCAGTTGTTGTCCAGCCTCCTGGGCCTGTTGGTGATACTGGCCAGAGTAATAATGATGATGGTGAGGGGCTTCTTGTTGGCTATGGTAGGCCCATGGCTCATACCCACCAAGATAGCCAGATCGTCCCCAACCAGGTTGGGACCAGCCTCCAACACTGGGTGGGTACAAGTGGCCATATTGGTGGGGTTGGCTTGATGAAGACATTTGGGGCTGCGGAATAGAAGGTTGGGTAGGGGGAGGAAGGGGTTGAGGTGTTGGCCCACGTATTAGGGGCTGTTCAGACCCTGCTTGAGCAAGCATCTGTTTGGATGGTCTCATGCGCATTAAATTTCTTGGTGAGAGCTGCCGCCTCTCCAGAAATTCAAACACCTCATATGGGGTATTGGGGGGGTGCTTGCATCAAGCAGGATCTGAATACACCCCCTAATACGGAGCCTGACCTCACGGGTAAGGGCACGGAGATAAAGGGTGAGGCTACGTGCATAGGCCTCCTCACCATCATCTGTAGTGACTCTGGACAAGTAATTCAGCACCCCAGTGTCCACATTGGTCCTGCTCTCTTGAATGGCGACCTGGCGCCTTCTTCTTATTCCCCGTGTTGCTAGAGCAGCCTGTGGGGAGGGCCTGATCTGGGCAGTTGGGCTGCTGCTCAAGTTGCCCATCTCTTCCAGGATGGGTGAGGTTGCAGCTGCAGACCGTCCTGGTGGTGTGTTGTGTAGGGCAGCCATTGTGTGTTCTGGTGATGCCTCCTCTTCAGCCATCCTTCTTGTAGGGGGAGAAGATGGGCCAGCCACCTCATCCCCTACAGGATCTATAATGGGCTCTGCCTCTGAGGCCGTTCCTCGATCCGTAAGGTTGGATTGAGTTCTGTTATGAAATAGAACAGAGGCAAAAATACATCAATATTTTTGTCCCTGTAAAGTATTTGTGTAATGTTTTTGTGTCATGTGGTGTGAGGTATGTACTTACGGTCTCAGAGCCAGAATTGGGGTGAGGAAGTTCAGCCGGTCATAGTAGATATATTTGCGCTTGACATGTCCAGCATCCCCACTCCTGGACCGCTGCTGGCGTTCCCGGCGGTATTGGTCCCGGATGCTTCTCCACCGTTTCATCACATCTTCAACTGCAATGTGACAGGAAAGATTGTCAAAATCAGATATTTGAGAGGTCACATTTTCAAACAGTAGTCTAGGCATGGGGCCTTATGGGGTGTGCGTTCTACCCATGGTGGCATATGTAATTGTGCCGATACCCAGGGTCTCATTAGCTCCCCTGAAACTAATTTTAGTGGCTAGGAGGATGAGGAGCTTGTGGCCTAACCCCTAATTATGGCTGTGTGAAGCCACGTGTCACATCCTAATGTAACGGCCTCATGAGGCTAATAAAAGTACATGCACAGGAAGGGGGGGGGGCTGATTGTAGATTCATTTTATAGCGCGCGCTAACGTTAATTATATTTTTATGGTTGCACTTACGAATTTTATGCTGCTCATCACGTGGTCTGTCACCAAAGTCATGGTACATCTGGCGACAGATGCGCCTCCATGACGCCTCCTTTCTTGTGCGGTTCGCATAGTTTGCGTCGCGTGGGTCCCATATTTCTGGACGCTCCTGCACCAGCACAATTAGCATCTCTACATTAATATATGTGGACGCCATGCTGCTGCTGTACTCCGTGGAGGCGTACTTCCTGGATGTCTGGAGCGCTTTTTGAGCTCATTTACATGTCTAGGCTACCTGATGATGGATTGGCCCATTTCCTGTTCACCAGCCAAAAGACCTGCGTATTGCTCGCAGGTCACACGTGTGTTCCGTGTGTAATGCGTATTTTTTGCGCACCCATAGACTTGCATTGGCGTACTACGGGCGTAGTACGCTGACAATCGCAGCATGCTGCGAGTGGCACGGAACGTAGTATACGGAGGAGAAATATACGGCTGGTGCGAGTGACCCCATAGAGAATCATTTGTCCGTGTCTAATGCGTGCTTTTAGCGCCTCTCACTCTCCCATATTCCTCGCCAGTGTGACTCCGGCCTAACACAGATAGAAAGATAGGTCGAGCAAACAATGGGGCCCAAGCTAACTAAAAAGGACAGGACAGAAAAGCTGCTGTCTGCAATCCGAGAAAACCCTTGTCATGATCACGTGTGTCTGGTCGCAGATGATGCCGCAAGGCGAACCCATAACACACGTGACCCTAGATACACCGCCTCCAGTGGGGCGAATTTAAATAATAGAACGTGCAGGTGGATACGCCGCCTCCACCTGGCGAATTTAGGTATTACACGTTAACATATACATTTCTGGAAACACCGCCTCCAGTACGGCGAATTTAAATAATAAGGGGGGAACCTGGGTAACTTTAACAATGGTGGGCCCTGTGATAGGGAATGGGGACATGGAGACCTCCTAAGCTCCCCTGAGCCAGTGTCCCTGCACTCCTAACATTCCCTATACAGGCTCCGCGCCTGTCGCCGCACGCGAACCTTAAACCCCTTGCTCGCCCTGACCCTAAACCCTCACTAGGGAATGGGTCGGTGCGGAGACTAATCCCACCACTGCACTAATAACACACATGAGGAAAGAGACAATACAGGGGAAACACCACTTAGCTTTGCTCTGTTGCGTACGCTCCTAGCAACAGAGCCCACCACCTGTGTGCATCTTCTCCTCCACCCTGATCCATCACCATAACTGGATCCATCACCATCGTGCAGCCTGGGAGCAGAGTCCATCACCACTTGCAGCAGTCCAGTACACAGAGTCCCAAGATGAGTCCAGCCTCTGCCAAGAATCCAAGCACGCTCGAGTCCAGTTCTCAGCAACCAAGTCGAGCATGCTGAGTGCAACTCTCTTCCTAGTCGCCACTCCTCTAAGCCATGCCCGCACTTCCCGCCGACACCATAAACTGCGACTCCACCAGGCCATGCCAGTCCTTCCTGCAGACACCATTAGCTGGCACTCGTTCTCTCTGGCTGACTGCGCAGGACTCCTATCCAGCTCCATCCTTCCAACAGGCTCTCCCACAACTCAGCAAGAAATATCACCAGCAGTGAGTGAACACCCTGAGACCCATTTATAGAGTGTCACACCTGAACCATAATTAAGTGCAACCTAACCTAAGGTGCAATACCATTCGCCACCACCGGGGACAGTCAAAACACCTTTGAACTTAACCAAAGTAAAAAAAGTTCACTTTGTGCTTTTAATACCGCCAGATCCAACACTGGATCATGACAGTACCCCCTCCTTAATGAGGGGCCTCTGGACCCTCAAGACCACCCCTCATTAGGGAAACACCTACAGCGGGGACGCCCAGATCCTGAGTTCACCCCACCATTCCCTGACACTTCAGGTTTATGACAAACACCGCTGGTATTGGCAATACATGTACATTTTGGAGGAACCACTCATCTCCACAGCGCCGACCTGGGGAACGAGTTTATGTATGTATATGTTTGCTCAGAGCTGATCAGACTCCACAATACATTTCCACAAGATGTTTTTTAGTGGGCACCCATACATGCTCGTTCACACACAGGTCCGGACCTGAACGTTTATTGCACACATACATATGTCATAACTTGGTGAACTCACTCTGGACTCAACAGAGGCGTCCCCCTGTGTCACCACACTCACACCCCCACTATTCACCAAGGGACACCACCCTCCAACCCTTTCACCATGAGGACTGCGCCTCCTAGGGTTGGTTAATGGCGAGGGTAGAGATTTGTCCCTACTCCCCCGCAGCACACCTGCTGCACACACCAGGAGGAGAAGGGGACCGGGAAATGGAGGAAATATACTCTCGCTGGTAGCCTCCACACGACCAGGAGGGCGGCTTCTTCGATGGTATGAAGATTTGGCGTAAAACCCCGTGGACTATCACACCAGTCTGCTCACCACAGGGGCGTACCCCTTCACCTCGGGGAATACCAGGCAGCTCCGTGGGGCACCATTCCTCCCACCTGCCTGGGAGCGCCTGCCAGCATGAACAATGTCCTGCTCCCCAGCAGCGACTCTAGGGGGTTTTAGTACCATAGCCGCAGGAATATGGAGGAAAATATATACACTCGCTGGTCGCCTCCACACGACCAGGAGGGGCGGCATAGAAGATTTGGCATGAACCCCGCGGACTATTCACCAATCTGCTCACTACAGGGACGTACCCCTTCACCTCGGGGAATACCAGGCAGCTCCGTGGGGCACCATTCCTACCACCTGCCTGGGTGCGTCCCCTGTAAGAGCAAGTCCCACTCCCCAGCAGCGACTATACACCTAGTCTGCTCACCACAGGGATGTACCCCTTCACCTCGGGGAATACCAGGCAGCTCCGTGGGGCACCATTCCTCCCACCTGCCTGGGTACCTCCCCGTGCATGAGCAAGTCCCGCTCCCCAGCAGCGACTCTAGGGGCTTTTGCCAGACCGCAGCCGCCATTTTTGTTTCTCTGGTTATCTGAGCAGAGGCCCCAGACCCTGATAACTGCTGCTGCAGCGGCTCTAACACACCATGCCGCTCCCCACTGCACCTCAGTGAGGCCCGGCAGCAATTACAAATAGGTCTCCACATGGCCAAAGCTCACCAGAAAGAAAGGAAAAAAAAAACTGTAGGGCTGGTGATAATGTCATGATCACGTGTGTCTGGTCGCAGATGATGCCGCAAGGCGAACCCATAACACACGTGACCCTGGATACACCGCCTCCAGTGGGGCGAATTTAAATAATAAGGGGGGAACCTGGGTAACTTTAACAATGGTGGGCCCTGTGATAGGGAATGGGGACATGGAGACCTCCTAAGCTCCCCTGAGCCAGTGTCCCTGCACTCCTAACATTCCCTATACAGGCTCCGCGCCTGTCGCCGCACGCGAACCTTAAACCCCTTGCTCGCCCTGACCCTAAACCCTCACTAGGGAATGGGTCGGTGCGGAGACTAATCCCACCACTGCACTAATAACACACATGAGGAAAGAGACAATACAGGGGAAACACCACTTAGCTTTGCTCTGTTGCGTGCGCTCCTAGCAACAGAGCCCACCACCTGTGTGCATCTTCTCCTCCACCCTGATCCATCACCATAACTGGATCCATCACCATCGTGCAGCCTGGGAGCAGAGTCCATCACCACTTGCAGCAGTCCAGTACACAGAGTCCCAAGATGAGTCCAGCCTCTGCCAAGAATCCAAGCACGCTCGAGTCCAGTTCTCAGCAACCAAGTCGAGCATGCTGAGTGCAACTCTCTTCCTAGTCGCCACTCCTCTAAGCCATGCCCGCACTTCCCGCCGACACCATAAACTGCGACTCCACCAGGCCATGCCAGTCCTTCCTGCAGACACCATTAGCTGGCACTCATTCTCTCTGGCTGACTGCGCATGACTCCTATCCAGCTCCATCCTTCCAACAGGCTCTCCCACAACTCAGCAAGAAATATCACCAGCAGTGAGTGAACACCCTGAGACCCATTTATAGAGTGTCACACCTGAACCATAATTAAGTGCAACCTAACCTAAGGTGCAATACCATTCCCCACCACCGGGGACAGTCAAAACACCTTTGAACTTAGCCAAAGTAAAAAAAGTTCACTTTGTGCTTTTAATACCGCCAGATCCAACACTGGATCATGACAACCCTGCTAAAAAATATTACCAACACAACTGATAAGCAAAAAGGACCCTGAAGTCA
Source organism: Dendrobates tinctorius (assembly GCF_039654945.1). NCBI lineage: Eukaryota > Metazoa > Chordata > Amphibia > Anura > Dendrobatidae > Dendrobates > Dendrobates tinctorius. The sequence continues at coordinate 14,325,036 of NW_027361806.1, forward strand.
CTAGACTTCAAACCCTATATCAGCACTCAGAATATTCTGGAAGCAGAGCAAAAGAGAACACTGATCAAGGAAAAAGAATCCAGCACACCCCCGGCCGGGGATGGCTGAACTCCAAAAAACAAAGTAAACAAAACCAAAACTAATAAGTTCAATAGCAGAGCAAAAACTTATCTTTGGGAAGCAGGAATCAGACTGGTCTCCAAGAATCCAGCAGAGAAATCACCAGCGACTCAGAAGGGCGTCGGCTGCCTTATATCCAGTCTGAAGTTCCCGTTGCCCAGTCATCATCTATCTGATAAGGTGTTTGGTTTCTTTCATCTAAATCAGCCTCACTACCTTCCTTCACCAGAAGAGGGAGATCCTCGGACACAAAAGATGAATGAACAGATGAGCTCACAACAGCCTATAATGCTACTATACATTACATGCAGTTCTTCTGCGAATCCGCAGGGCCAAATCCGCTGCGGATCTGCAGCAGAATCCGCACCGTGTGCACATAGCCTTAAATTGATTATTGTGTTGCCATCCTTGGAGGAGATGGATGCAGGATTCTTGAACAATTGATGTTTGCTAATATGTTGATTATTCATTGTATAAGTCCGTGTAGCTTGTTGAACTGCAAACAGTGAAGGACAAACTATGCAGATTGATTAAATGCTCAATCAATGAAAGTTAATCTCATTTTACCTTCCCCCTCACCTGTGGATGATGGCCTAAAGGACTTTTGTGAACTTGAAAAGGGGGATCTTCCTCTGTTCCCGGTAAGGATCTACAGGATAAAAGCTTAAGGGACCACGCACCTACTGTAGCTGGAAGAATACAGATCTACTCCATTGACCATCAGTGAACCTTCAAAGATGTTTGGAGAATCCAGGTTGGGACAATCAGGTCACTAGGCCACATACCTCACTGCTCTCGGTCACTATCCTAAGCTTGCTGTTACCTCTTCTCTGTGGGTGCCCGCCAAAAGTGAGGTCCCACTGGTGGGGGTAGTTGGCTCTGGAAGCCCCAAAATCGCAGATGCTCTAATCCCAGCAAGCAGCAGAAGAGTGAGTCTCTGTAATTTTTACCCTCCTGGGTATTTGATGGGACTGTTCTATATGTTGTTGTCTGTTGGGGGTTCAATAAATTATTACCACACTGTTTTACCCTCACCTTGTGTTGTCTCAGTGGTATTCTACCCACGGGAAAGGAGTGCGGGCGCTCAGTTGGATGAGCACTGGTCTGTGTGGTCTTTCTTAAGGCAGCCGGGCCAGTGGACAAGAGCACCCACTGACCCTCGTGTCTACACAACCTGTAAGGAGACTTATAGGGAATTTAAATAGGAAAGAAAACGGATTTTATCATCATGAATTTGACAATAATGGAATTTCCCAGCCAAATGAATTTGAATCTGATGAATTGAATTTGTTCAGATTGGCTCATCCCTAATGTATATACCAGCCATGGGATGTGTCTATCGTGGTTACATGATTGCACCATTTTGATACATTTGGATACAATGTAACTAATTTGAATGGTTCCTCAGACCAGGAATTGGCTCCTGTTACCCACATTACTAATGCAATGTTGTTTCTCTGCTCCGATCCTATCGTCCCGGCCTAACACTGTAATTATTAGTCAGACGAACCATTATTGTTATTATTATCAAACTCATCCCCCATTTCTGTGTCATAAAAGACAAACCAAATCTCATTTCAATTAGTGGCAGCAGGAGGCAATGAACTTTAAACAGACATTTAATTTCCAGAAGAAAAAAAATTAGGACGATCCTCCTAGAAATGTTATGGCATTTTGAAACAGATTAATAGCCGAGTCGGAACACAACCTCCCCGCAGCTAAATGACAGCCGGGCTCCGATCAGCCGACAGGTACCGTGAGTAAACCCGCCGACGCTCCGGCTTTAAACTTAATAAAAACCCATTAATGTTTATGGTTGATCGTCTGCGCTGTGTATATTCCCCTTGTTTGGAGCTTTGAGTTTGCGCTGCAGCTAATAAATAACACTTAATTATTCATGAGATAATTCGCATATTTGACGCCGATCCGACCCGGTGCTCTAAATATTTACAAAATCCTGCGGCATTTATTTAATGGCAGGAAACGGTCAATTGTCAGAAAGATATTCTGTAAATCAAGTGACCTGCGTGATTAAGGCAGTCACAGCTGAATTAGCAGGGTGGGCTTATGGGTCAACTTTCCGCCATTGCACGCCGTTATATTCAACATTTAAAGGGATTATTTCCATCTTCATAAATGAAAACTATTGGATAGTTCTTGTAAAAACAAGCGCTTTTGCAATTTATTGCTTATTAAAAATTGGCAGCAAAATTACTTGTAAGCACAGCGCGTGTTCTGCTGTCTAGCAGCGGTGGTCGGTCACCATGGCAACGAGCAGTAAACTAAAAAAAAGTATTAAAATCTCAAGAAAGGATGAAGTTCTTAATAAGCAGTACATTTCAAAATTGCTAGTTTTTGCCAGCACTATCCGACAATAATCATTTAAGAAGATGGTTGTAATGGCAGAAAGTTGACCCATAAGCCCCACTCTATTTATTTGGCTGTGACTTCCTTAATCATGCAGGTTTCTTGGTTTGGAGAACTCCTTTCTGACAACTGATTGTTTCCTTTAAAAAAAAAAATGTTAATAATTACGAGTAAAGAGTTATTTTCTTGTAATCCTTTGGACATCATATAGGGGTCCGGATGAGCCTTAACCCCTTAGCGAGCGCCGATACGCCATTAAAGCAGAGGCTGCTAAGGGTACTCTCATCTAATGTGTGCGTGCAAAAGTCATTGTGAAGGGAGAGGGAGGAGATGAGCTATAACATCGATTATTCTGAATGGTCATTGTAATCCTGCCTCTGATGATAACGAGCCTGCTGAAAACTCTTCCTAAAAGGACAGGAAATATAAGTTTACAAAATTCCCAGTAGCCAGTTTAAAATTTGTAGGATTATTAATGTTTTTGTGACATGAAGAATAAAAAAAATGACAGTTATATTTAAAAAAAAAAAATTAAAAAACCTGTTTTGGAAAATAGTTAATTTTCTGATGACACAATCCCTTTAATATCTCCTACTACGGTCACGGTGATGTTATCTATTCACAGTCTCCTCCCACTATGACATCACTAGTTGTATTAAGCCTGTCTGTGACGCGATGCGCAGCGTTCTCCGCTCTTGCTCCTCGCGCCGTCGGATGAGATGAATCTTTCAGACAACTTCTTACAAATGTCATCTCTCTCACGAGTCTGGAGGATTTCCATCTCAGCAGTGAGGACGGAGATTGATGTGAACTACAATACACAATCCACATTTGCCGTGTCCTTATTAAAGTCAATCATTGTCACAGACGACGACCACTGTGCTGGATCCTCCAAACAAGATTATGAGAGGGCGGCCTGGGGAGGAAATCCGATTACATCATGTTTGAGTTCAGGCCAAGAAGGTCCCCGGAGAGTCCTGGGTCACACACATTCTGATTGAGGGACACAAAGTCATCATTTTTCCATCTGGAAATAAATCTGGAAGCAGAAAATCTGGTGTTTGAGCAACGACGGAGGAAAAGGGGCCGCAACCAGCAGTCACCGACATACAGAAATGTTTTTTTTACATTTTCTAGCACGTTGGTTACTAATCATCATGTGATACAGCAGCAATTACCATCATTGTTATTAGTGACATTCGTGTTTGTCGTGAGGTTGATTTCAGAATTCTCAATGAAGTGTGCCTGATTGCTGACTGTTTCCATCCATCTTGTTGACGATTGTTCTCTTCCTCTTTTCTTTTCAATTCTTCTGACCACATTATAATATAAAATGTCACCTGAAATTATAAAAATTCAAAACATGTAAGAAATTCCACAAACAGACTAGAAAATACTGCAGCAATGGATGGATGGATAGTATCATTCTGTTTCATGGTGTTCCTGGTTAGAAGTGTGGGTCACCCTCCCAGGGCTGTGGGGTACTTGGTACCGGGCCGGTGTCAGCGGGAAGTGTCACAGCAGCAGTGACCCGGTCCGTGGCCCTGGGTGCCCAAGTAATGGGGGAATTGAAGTGGTGGAATGTAGTTGATTAAATGAATAGTTCGTGACGCCACCTGTGGTGTTCGGCGAGTGAGATGTTAAGCCGACGCTGCATGCAGATCCACTGGAACTGATGGTATGGTGCAGCAAAGAAGCAAAGATGTAAAAGCTCCCCACAGGTGAAGCTGTAGTCCCAGGGCAGTGTAGATGTGGCTGGCACGGGGATGTAGCAGTGCCGGAAGGGTAGGAAGCAGACAAGATGGGGTGCAATTTCTGTACCTTTACTTGATAAATGCAGTCCAGGGTCCTGATTACAGATGGTACCGGAGCAGGCTAGCCTGGAAGCAGCTCAGGGATTCTCTCTCAGCAGATGGGCTGTGCAGTCTCCTTCCCTAGCGCTTATTTGAGTGAAGTACTCCTAGTACTGAGTTACACTGAAGTTCCTCCTAATTCTCTTCTACTAGCACTCCTCGTATGGCAGACAGCCGTAGCCGCTATTCCTCTCTTGGCTGACTCCGTGCTGTTGTGCCTCCGAGTCATAGCTGGGGGTAGGGCATTTACAGCCTCCTACTCCTCTGGTGTCTGTTGCAGAACCATTAGTATCCGTACAACCGTGGAGACCAGGCTCCAGTTCATGCGCTCTCACTGGAGATGAGCCTTTCCTCTCCGCTCAATCTCCGCGCTTCTTCCTCACGTCTGCACACTTCACCCTCCTCACGCTAACTGACCACTCCTTCCTCTTGGCCCTCAGAGAGCACTCCTCCCTTCAAATCTGGTTCAGAGTCCCCCCTGCTGGCCTGGAGTGGAACTGTGTTGCATGTATAGGTTAACTGCGAGAGAGACCCTTCACTGCTTCCAAGCCTGGCATTACCCTCCCTGGAGGAAGGCAAAGCCACTGTGGCGGCCATGCTCCTGGGGGCGCCACAAGTGGTGTTAGGCAGAAGAAAGAATCTGCCCATAAGTGGGGGATGGAAGGAGGAAAGGGAGAAAAATAATAGGAAGGAAGGATGGAAGGGAGGGAGGAAGGAAGGAAGGAAGGGACGAAGGAAGGGAGGGAGGGAGGAAGGAAAGAAGGAAGGAAGGGAGGTAGGGAGGAAGGAAGGGAGGGAGGAAGGAAGGGAGGGAGGGAGGGAGGTAGTTTGGGAGGGAGGAAGGAAGCAAGGAAGGGAGGGAGAGAGGGAGGGAGGGAAGGAGGAACAGAGGGAGGGAGTAAAGATGGAAGGAAGGAAGGGAGGAAGGAAGGAAGTGAGGTAGGGAGGAAGGAAGGAAGCGAGGGAGGAAGGGAGGAAGGAAGGAAGGAAGGAAGGAAGGAAGGGAGGGAGGGAGGGAGGAAGGAAGGGAGGGAGGGAAGGAAGGAAGGGAAAATAACAGAAAGGAAGATGGAGAAAATGTGAGGATGGAAGGAATAAGAAAATAATGGAAAGCAGTGAAGGAAAACAGGAAGGAAGAGAGACTATTTTAGGAAGGAAACTAAGGGAGAAAAATAATGGAAAGGAAGGAAATAATGGAAAGGAATGAATGAAGGAAGGAAGAGAGACTACTTTAGGAAGGAAAGAAGGGAGAAAAATAATAGTAAGTAAAGAAGAATAAATATGGAAGGAAATAAGAAAGAAAGGAAGGAATATAGAAAATTATGGTAAGAAAGTAAGAAAAATAATAGAAAGGAAGGAAATAATGTAAAGGAATGAAGGAAGATAGACAATTTTTGTTTGGAAGGAAGAGGTAAAATAATGGAAAGGAAGGAAGAAAGGAAGGAATATATAAAATAATGGACAGGAAGGAAGGGAGAAAATTATGGAAAGGAAGATGGTAAGGAAGGGAGAAAAATAATAGAAAAGAAGGAAGGAAGAGAGAGAAAAAAAGTGATGAAAAGGAAGGAAGAAAGTACCATAAGTTTTGTAAACTAAGGTCAGCAGTTTGATTTGATACTATGGACTGATCATCAATTCTACTTTGTACTAGTTTTTGTCAAATGTTTCTTGCCGCCTCTCCCTCCCCTCCCTCAACACCCCTACCACTACCACCACCACTACTCTCTTTAGGGACAAAAACTTAAGCTAAAGATAGTCTTCCTTTACCAGGGAGAATTTTAAGTATTTTTTTTAATATGATGCAAATGTTCAGGAACTTCTTTCCAGGAGACTTTTTTACATATGGCACCACACAATGGCTTCAGGTCTTTCCACCTTCACCATTAGAATCCATGCCACCACCTACGTGAACGTCTCTATACATTACATTGCCTGTGGACTGTGATCAGCAGCCGTGAAATAACCTTGACTTCTCTGGGTGAAAGTTCCTATAAGTTTTTGATTGTAAATCCCACCAATACCAGCAGTTGTCCCAGCAGTCCCAGGTGTGTGCAGTGCAGTGATTGGCTAACACTACGCTCCTGATACACTCTGTACCAAGAGGGAGAAGGTGTGGATCAGGGATGAGCAAATCTGCCGAAATTTGATTCTCCAGTTTCCATTGAATTTGGCAGGAAAATTACTTTTACAATGAATTTATACGACGCAAATCGAATTGCTAGTAAAATCCGTTCATTAGTCTCTGAGATCTCTCCAAACTCCAGAGCATAATAAACGGAGGGGTGAAGATATAAAAAATATTATACTCGCCCCTCACCTGTCCGGCACCACAGTTCCCCATCTGATCCTCCCCCAGCCTCCTATCTCCATCCTGCTGTGGTCTTCTCTGTGAGGCCGTTTTGCCATCATTTTGCTTCTTTCGAGAGAGTCAAATCAACAAAAATTTGGGATCTGGCAACTTCTAATTTTTGGAGAACTCGATTTTGGTTAGCCTTGAATTAATTCGCTCACCTCTAGTTGGATTTATGTTTTATAGCCTAATACTTTTTTTTTAAAAAATTCTAAAATTCAATTTTAAAAAATTAGGACTCATTGTATTTCCTTTCCATTCTCCGCCTTCTGTTTCTATCAACATATCATCTATGTGTAAAAATGCCGAGTCTTTCATCCGCCAATCGATGGCCACGGCCCCCGTTCTCCGGGTGTTTTCTTTCCGTGCCGCTCTCTCTTTTTACAGTTCAGTAAATATTTTCCTATGTGGCACTTGCCAAACAAAAGAATTTCTGTAGCTGTTAAATCCTCTGACAAATCCCCGTATGGTGCTTCACATAGGAGCCATTGATAAACACATTAAAATTCAGTCCCTGCGCCGAGCTCATCTGGTCCATCTCATTGTGGCGCAGAGCGCTGTTTGTAAAGGGCTGAGAGTCTGTCATTCTCCCCTAACCTTGTCTTTGTTAAAGGGATACAATGGGCCCTACGCTCGAGGCCTTACGATCCTGATTAGTAAGTGACAAAGTGTAGAAGCAAATCTACTCAGTCCTTCATAATAAATCTATCACTCTCTAATAGAAAGTCATCAATCGTGTCTCATCCCCGAGGGTCGCGGTGCCGGGATGGGAAGTGTGGTCCTCCGGGATTGAGGCAACTGTTATTATTCAATTAGAGTCTTTTCTTCCTAGTTAAAGACCATGATATCATTATCACTTAATGAATACGTGTAATTGGATGGAGATTCCAGGTTTAGCTGATGAATACCACTCACTATTCATTCAGCCTCAACTCGTTCTCTGACCATTTATTACAGGGCTTTTTGGCTCAAAACCATCAGGGCGACGGGAATTTCAAATTAGCCGAGAATTTTTTATTTATTTATTTTTTATGTGATGAGACCGCAGGACAACACGAGCGGCCCGGTATTTAAATCAAAGTGGACAGCGGAATATTGTGAGATCGGATGTATCAGTGAGGCGGCCAAAAGTAGATGAAGAATGTGGAATATTGGCCAATTAGACAACCAAAGATGGGAGAACGGAATATATACAGAAGGGATAGATAGATAATAGATAGATGCTAAATATATAATAGATGATAGATAGATAGATAGATAGATAGATGATAGATAAATAGATGATAGATAATAGATAAACAGATAGATAATAGATGATAAATAGATAGATAGATGGTTAGATAATAGTTAGATAGATAGATAATAGATTCATGATAGATATATAATAGATGATAGATAGCTATTAGATAGATGGATAGATAGATTACAACTAAATTGATAGAAAACTTACAAATGCAACATTTTCTACGACAGTTTGGCCACTGAGGGGCGCTCTTCAGTGCTAATCCTTGTGCAATCTATCATTTTAGATTAAAAATCAATATGGCAGCTCCTCTTTGTACCAACAACACATGAATATGTGGCGAGTGATGGGCCCGTGGAAGCAGGCAGGGATATCACATTGTATTTCCTTTCAGTTTTTCACACAAGGGAAAACTTCTATCAGATTAGGATTTTATTTTTAACTTTTAACCGAAAGATGGAAAAGAAAATAAAGTTAAAATACATATAAGAAAAAAAAGTAGGATGAAACTGCCGCTCCCATGACTCTTGGCAGTTTTGCTGTCGGTGTCGGCGCTGTATGGTCACACTTGAGTCCGGCCGTACATAGGGACTGTAACAAGGAAGACTATGGGGACATAGTAAGATGTTTCCGGGGATTGATTTATGACGCCTGTCGAAGGCCGCAAATGATCGCACACGTTGCTAACATCTGTTGGAACCTCTGTCTGTCAAAATAATTACTCAACATATTGGAAAATCATTTAGCCAATGATTGGTGGAAATATCCGGTGTGCTCGGACAATGGTGCAGTCACTCAGATCAGTGTTTATACTAATAATAATAATGTTATTTCTATAGCGCCAACATATTCTGCAGCGCTTTATAGTTAAGCATGGACATGTACAGTCAATACATACAATACAAAATGACACATAATTCACCAGTTACAGGGGGAGTGAAGGTCCGGCTACTCACAGGCTACCATCCGTAAGGGGGTCCAATAGGTAGAAAGAGCCACTATGTACGGTCCGGCCATCGTAAGACTAAATCAGGGTTTTCGTATAAAGCTGTAGGATCCATCATCAGTCCGGATCTGTCTACAGTCACCATGCGCTGTTGGGGTCATGGAGGATATGATGACAGATCAATAGGAGGAGCAGAGTATGATTAACATTTAGATGGAGGAAGCAGGGGAGAGTCAGGTTAGTGAGTTGAGGAGATCGACCTATCTGAAGAGATGTTGTAGTGTTTTGTCCGGCGCCCCTGCATACTATCACCTTCTCCCTCCATGCAGGGATGCCGGCTTACTCACAGCCTCGGCCTCGTCCTCGGCGTGCTCTTGCTTCCTGCTCCCCGGTCTGTGTCTGCGCGCATGCGCATGATCCCCTGCTCTTAAAGGGACAGCACATTAAAATACTAAATTTCACAGCTTGTAGCTAAGAGGCATTTAGTATAATCAGTACACCTGTAAGATGGCTCTCAGCCAATTTCTGGGAGTCATCCTGTATAAAAGACTCCCTCTCGCTTAGGGAGTCGCCAAGCAACTTGTAGAATCATTAATGAGTAAGGTGTACTACTAGTGAGTTGTGAGGTGCCCTGGTTCCGGTGCAGCTAGAGTCCTGAACCTGTATCCCTGGTGCCAGTGTGACCAGTTCTGTATCCAAAGTCCCCTGGTCCCGGGGTGGCCAGTCCTATGTCCGAAGTCCTCTAGTCCCTGTGCGGCCTGTCCTGTATCCAAAGTCCCCTGGTCCCGATGTGGCCAGTCCTGTATCCGAAGTCCCCTAGTTCTGGAGTGGCCAGTCCTGTATCCATAGTCCCCTGGTCCCTGTGTAGCAAGTCCTGTATCCGAAGTCACCTAGTTTCGGTGTCGCCAGTCCTGTGTCCAAAATCCCCTAGTCCCGATGTTGCCAATCCTGCATCCGAAGTCCAATGGTCTTGGTGTGGCCAGTCCTGTATCCCAAGTCCCCTAGTCCTGGTGTGGCCAGTCCTGTATCCCAAGTCCCGTGGTCTCAGTGTAGCCAGTCCTGTATCCGAAGTCCCGTGGTCTCGGTGTGGCCAGTCCTGTATCCAAAGTCCCATGGTCTTGGTGTGGCCAGTCCTGTATCTGAAGTCCTCTAGTCCCAGTGTGCCCAGTCCTGTATCCGAAGTTCCCTGGTCCGGTATGGCCAGTCCTGTATCCGAAGTCTCCTAGTCCTGGTGTGGCCAGTCCTGTGTCCAAAATCCCCTAGTCCTGGTGTGGCCAATCCTGCATCCGAAGTCCCGTGGTCTTAGTGTGAACAGTCCTGTGTCCGAAGTCCCCTAGTCCTGATGTTGCCAGTCCTGTATCCGAAGTCCCGTGGTCTCAGTGTGGCTAGTCCTGCATCCAAAGTCCCCTAGTCCTGGTGTGGCCAGTCCTATATCTGAAGTCCCCTAGTCCCAGTGTGGCCAGTCCTGCCTCCAAAGTCCCCTGGTCCCGGTGTGGCCAGTCCTGTATCCGAAGTCACCTGGTCCTGGTGTGGCCAGTCCTGTATCCGAAGTCCCTTGGTCTCGGTGTGACCAGTCCTGTATCCGAAGTCCCCTAGTCCTGGTGTGGCTAGTCCTGCATCTGAAGTCCTCTAGAGCCAATGTTGCCACTCCTATATCCAAAGTCCCCTAGTCCCAGTGTAGCCAGTGTTGCATCCAAAGTCCTCTAGTCCCAGTGTGGCCAGTCCTGTATCCGAAGTCCCCTAGTCCTGGTGTGGTCAGTCCTGTATCTGAAGTCCTCTAGTCCCGGTGTGGCCAGTCCTGTATCCGAAGTCCTCTAGTCCCGGTGTGACCAGTCCTGTATCCAAAGTCATTAACCAAAAATTCAAGATGCACATTATATATCTATAGGGTCAGGAACAAATGTAATACAGCTCCGCCATTTTAAAGGAAATATAATAGGGGAGTACTCCTCTGATTACAAACAAAGAAAAGAGAATGGAGTAACCATAAACCACAAGGATAGAATAAAAGGTAAAGTTTATTCAATCAGAAGGTCTTAAACCAAGGGAGGAACAAACAGTAGGGGGATATATCATAAAAAATGTCATATATGGGATCAGAATCACCAAATAGTAATAAGATGTCAATAGGTGATCAGTGGTGAGTGTGAACTAGCAGAACGTACGACAGACTTTATAAAGAAGATTCAGTACACGGAGGGACACGAAAAAGGTAAAAAAGGAATGGGAGTGCTGGTTACAAAAGTGTCAGCATGAAGTAAAATGCATACAGTGCAAATTACAATACGCAGGTTTACACGTGTCCCAAAAGTAAATGCTAGTCACTAGTCAGAAATAAGACCTACCACTTACTCATGTTATGCTGAGATGCCCCACCAGCCCCGACGCGCGTTTTGTTATCGCTTTCTCATGGAGAGGTGTTTGCTATCTTGTTTATCAATTAGGGTTATATATCCAGACACCACTTGGCTCCACCAGTGGTGTCTGGCTATATAACCAATTAAAAATTACACTTTTTCTTCCGATTTCCTTTTACTCCATGTGTGTATATGTGTACAAGTAGAATATTTTTAAATTGGACGTTTTAAACTTTTTTGAAGTAGAACTGCAAAAATAGACAAAACCTATTAAACCTTTGTACAGAGGTAAAGGTTGTTGCTTAAAAAAACAGACTGTGTTTTGCTAATCTGAATAACACCTTTAAAAAGTAAACTAATTCTGGCTTTTTATTTCATCCTTATGAAATAAATTTTTTTTTTTTTTTTTAAATAATACATTTTTAACCTCTGTTGGGACTGTACTGCAATACCAGACATAATCTATGTACAAAGGTGGTGCTGTATCTAGGAATAAAAAAAAGCAGACTTTAATATTCAAAATTGTGGCCAACTGTTTTAGAAAAAATAAACTTTTTTCAGAATTTTCACCCCATCTATAAATATACCTGTACAGATGGAGTAGAATATTTGTTTTTGATAGTATATTTTAATGGCCTTTTGGGACTGAAGTGCAATACCAGACACAACCTATATATAAAAGTGGTGCTATTCCTGGAGAAAAAAAACACCTTTATTTTCAATATCGTAGACAACTTTTTCCAAAAAGTAAACGTTTTTCAAAACTTTTATCGTCTTGGAGGAGAAATTATTATTATTATTATCTTTTGTTTTGCTAATTGTTAAGTTCCGTACGATGTGGCAACTTTGGAGATGGTGGAACTTGAGTTGGGTAACAAAGAAAAAAAAATGTAAATTTATAAAAATGAATGCCTTGTGAGAAGATACCGTATGGCCACCCGAGCCCCTTGTGTGAAACGCGTCGGTTTGTTTGTAGTTTTAGGTCGCCGCTGCTGCGTTTTTCTAATTTCATTAAGCCGAAGATACACAATATTCTAACAATTACATCAGCCTAATGAAAAGGCTGGTCAATAGGATTCTATTTATCGTGACCGTAATAAAATCAGTCTAATCCCCCCGTGAACAATGTGCCCTACAAGAAGAGGCCGTGTCCCTCCCACCGGCATTGTTGGGAGTCAATGTACCTTACCTCCTTTGGATCAGCGCTGAACAGGCCACCTCATTAATCCTAGTTAGGAGATGCTGGTAGGCATGTGTCTCATCTCGATGCAGATGGTACGGTAGAAGCTTGTCCGCTCAGTTAGGGAATCGGAGAGAATCACCTCCAGCCTCTCATACATCACTTCAAATTAAATTTACATTAAGTGCTACTCCGTCAGAGCCGGGAGAGGCTGACAACTTTGGAGAATGCAGATGATAATCTATTAAATCCTATTATATACACGTCGGCTAATTTTACTTAAGCTCATGCATACCAGAGTGAGGGTAAGCTTGAAAAATTAAAGAGTCTTTTACTGGAACAAAGGACTTTCTGAACTGTTGACTTTGGTAAGACACACTCTGTCAAGGCAAGGAGCTCCTTCCCCCCTGATATTTAGCACTGGAATAATTTTAGCAGATAATTTAATTTTTTTTTTTTTTAAACAGATGACAAATTTTTGCATTTTTATATAAAGTATCTACTGGGGAAAGAAGGTTTAAGAAAGAATTAAATTAAACTTTATTTAATCTATTCTATTATTTCTACACTGTTTTTCGGTGATCACTTTGTATCTCCGTTCATTCTGCACCGACACACACAAATGATACACCATTTAAAAGGTAAACTTGCCCCCTTCAGCATGAAAACAGCCAAACAAACCACACATCTACGATTTGATCATAAAATACAGTTTAAACATTAATTTTCATAAACCTGCAGTAAGGAAAAGTGACCTGCAGGTGGAACCATAGTACCCCAAAGCACACTACCACAAAGCTGCTTACAGACATCACAAACAAATCCAAACATTTGCCTTGGGGTCTTTCCAGCTGGCTCAAGTGCTTGCCCAGCCTATTTCAGGCACATTGTAGGATTTCGCACTTCACTGCAGGTGAGCCACATATGCAAACACATTTGTATACATGTACTGCTTTTTCAGTGATTACATCGCCCCACATACCCAAATGGTGAGTCACATATGCGAACACATTTGTATACATGCACTGCTTTTTCGCTGATTACTTTGCCCCACACACATGATACACCATTTGAAAGGTAAACTTGCTCCCTTCAGCAAGAAAAGAGCCAAACAAACCACACAGTCACAATTTGATCACTAAATACAGTTTAAACATTAATTTTTTTTTAAACCTGCAGAAAGACACAAAGACCTGCAGGTGGCACCTCAACCGGAAAACATTTTTTGGCCTCTGCTTAACAAACCAATTTATTGTATTACCAATCTACATATATAAATGCCTGTCTGTGTTCATCAGCTCATGAAATGCATTTACATTTGACCAGCTTGCTTTTTCTGAAATTGCCTGCGCCCTCGACGACCAATGTGCGAAAATTTCACATGGCCAAGCTAGTAAATAGAATTGAAAAAATATATATTTAATGGTAAATAATACATGTAATTATCGGCTTGTAAATTGAAAGTATTTTCCTGACATGACGAGGAGACGTTAGTACAATTGAAATTTGCTAACAAGTTTTTTTAAAAATCTAAGACGTTTGTCACCAGGTGGGCCTGATTTTTGGGAAATGATCTGAGTTAGGGCAGGTGCAGAAGAGTGTCTTTTCAGTTCGATAAAACATCGGATCGCATTCGGACCATTGTTAGTCTGTGGGGCCGTGCACATGTCTGATTTTTTTCCTCCGACAGAGACTTCCGTGGAAAGAATCACTGCATGCCCGAGTTTGATCTGATATTCGGATTGCACTCGGCCATGCAGGTCAATAATAAAAATCAGAGTGCAATCGGATGACATCTGAGTGCAGTCTGACTTCCACACACTGATACAATGGGGAAGATGGATACATTTTTTTCTCCTCCTGATCTGAGAAAATCGGATCAAACCCTGATCACACTCTGAGAGTGTTATTTGCATAATTGACCTGATTCTCTCAGATTAGAGAATAAATGGAACCTGCACTTACCATTTATGCAAACATTTGCTATAGATGGATTAATTTTTTGCCTAATCTCACTACCGGGCCAATAAAAGGACCATGTATCAAATATTTTTGATGACTGGAAGAAAATTATATCACTTAAAAAAATGTGCAATATTTTTCATTTATTAATATTTTTTACTATGCTGCCTAAGTACAATCCATGAATAGTCGGACAAGAATTGTCAATTTCATCAGAATTTGCCAAATGTCAAATTACAACACTCAATAAATTCACAATTATTTACTCCGTTCTCCCCAATGAAATTACATGCACACTTCACCGAACGGTGACTGTTCACCAAATGTTCATTTGGTTGATTGCATTCTAAGGTGTAGTGGTTCCTTAAAAGGGTTGTCCAGGCTTGTGGTTCAAGTCTGTAGTTACTCTATGTGACTGCAGTGGTGAATACTCACAGTGTGCAGCGTGCACACTGTCAGGATTCTCCAGTGCCGGCCCTGAGAGCTGCTGGGTGTGTGACCACAAGTGTGCGATGTGCATACATGAAGTCACATTCCAACTAGACGTGAGTGGCCTCTCTCATTACAAGTTAATTGAACAAGGCCAGACACGTCTAGTCTGATTGTGGCCGGCAGTATGCAAATCACATACTAGTGGTCACGTGACTGCCCTCCCTCGATGTTACCTGTAATTGTAATCCTGCCTCTGATACCACTGATGATAAGGAAACTGTTAAAAACTCTTCCTAAAATGACAGAAAGTACGAGTCTAAAAAAAATAAGTGTCCAGAAAGAGAATTGTAAGATAACTAATTATGTATTTTTTTTGTTCTTGGTTTTTTTTTTAATAAAGATTGTGATATGAAAAATAAACTATCACCAAACATTTTTAACAAAATAAATGTAGCACAAAAACAAAATGTAAACAACAGGTCATTTTCTGATGATGGCTTCCCCCTAAAGAGGTTCTTCACTTTGGATAGTCCCTACTTCTTAAAATGGCCCTTTAACAAGAAACAGATCTCAAAATGTGAAGCTGCTTGTACCCAAGCGATCAGCTGTCATTTGTGAGGAAACCTGGCAGTAAATGTTTGGTTTTTTTCTAAAGCGCCACCAAAGGGCAGATCAGGCATTACACATTATTCATCCATATTAAAAGATTGTCATCCTGATAAAAAGTAACGAATGGAGGCAGGACACCAAGCTATACAGCAAAAAATAGTGGTTTATTAACCCATAGTGGCAGTGACAACGTTTCGGTTCTCAGGTATGAATATAACTATAACAAAGTCGTAGCTTCCCGCAGCCACCAATAGGGGGAGCTAAAGAGTTTACTGCAGACATCTCTATCATTGAGTTTTTTATTTAAACAGTATGCAATGAGCTCCTGAGCTCCACCTAGTGGTAGGAGAAGACAGCTAAAATTGGATAATTTACCTCTATGGCTTCGCTGAAGATTTGGAACCCTGTATAAGAAAAAGTTTGGAGGGTTATACTGATAAATTAAAGGGGTTTCTGGCCAAGCTATGTTTCTGCTGTCACTCCATGTGGCTGTAAATTGGTGAATCCAGACAGTGTGCATTATAAGACTGAGTGAAGCAGATGAGACTCTAGCAGGCACATGACGGCAAGTAGGCAAATCGTGTATTGGCGGTCACTTAACCGCCCAATTGCTTTGGCAATAAAGGGGACTCCTGACAGTGAGAATAGTACACACTGTCAGGATTCGCCAATCTGCAGTCACATAGAGTAGAAATTTAGCTGAAGCAAAGAAAACTCATTCATAGAAAACCCGTGATCAGGTCATAAGTGATCAGTTTTTGCTTTTATTTTATTCTTGCTGCTCCCCTGAGTATTCCAGTTTTATTTTATTTATTTTTTTAATCTG
The DNA here is from genome assembly GCF_039654945.1 of Dendrobates tinctorius. Lineage (NCBI taxonomy): Eukaryota > Metazoa > Chordata > Amphibia > Anura > Dendrobatidae > Dendrobates > Dendrobates tinctorius. The sequence continues at coordinate 14,341,281 of NW_027361806.1, forward strand.
CCATGTTGTTCCAAAGATATGGGCCTTTTTATTTAGTGCCAATTATAGATGAGCAGTTCGATTTGCAGGACTCCGATCCATTGTCCAGGTCAGTGGTATGTAAGGGAGTAGAGAAGTTGACCACAGTCCCCCCTTAAAGATTTTATGATTATATAATGCATTGCTATGTATAAAATGTTGTTTTATCTATTTTTGTGCCAAACAACAGTAAGTCAGCAGCAGACAGCACTATTGATTGGGTTCAGCCCAAGATGGGAGTGGGCACAAACAGGGACAGGTTCCTGTTATTGTTCAGAAAGAGATAAGCATTGAGAAGTAACAGACCTATAATCTAACTGCTTGCAGACTCGCATAGAATCAATGTTGTGTGCAAAGAAGGGGACCACTATATAACAGATAGTATGTTCCGAAGGAAAGCAAAGATTAAGTGGCAGCAGAGTTCAGGATCTCAGGCAAGGGGCCTAGAAAAGGAGCGCACTAGACATGCTGTCTGTGTGAACCGCCTCTCAACTAAATGATGTTATCTACCCTTTCACTTGTACCTTTGAATTCTTAAAGGAGAATGGGCTGAGATGATGCTATGCGGTGGCCGTTTTCTGCCTGATGGTTGGAACTGATAAGGAGGAACCAGTAGGTAAAGCCCTCATTGCCGCAAGGGATGCGTCCTCGTTCTGAACCACAAGTTCGTGGACTATTGCCCCAGTTCCGAGCCGCATGTCAGTTGGGGCCTTCAGTTGGTGTGGAGTTGGGCCTCCAGACTCGACTCTTAGTGGAGTCACGGGAGGTACAGGAGGGGTTACCCTGAAACTACCAGTGAATGTAGCCAACCCGGATGTTGTTTATGTGGCTCAAGGTGCTCACTCAGCAGTGTATGTGAGAGAAGTGGGGCCTAGGAAAACCTGGATCTGAAGGATGCCTGAAAAATACCCTCAGTTGAGCCACAAGCTATAATAGCTTCCAAGCTGTGCTCATTGCACCCCAGATATGTTGGAGTAGTTCAAGACTCCCCAAGTAGCAGATACCAGTGGACCTACAGTCCAAAATTACAAGACTCATGGAAAAAGTGGACTTTACAGCCTATGGCTGCCCAAGTCTCTTATTAATGGAATAGGACTGTTTATGCCTCAAAGAGGCCGAGGACAGCCTCTATCCACTGTAGCCGGATGGGTGAACCGCTATCTGATTTAATTGCCTCTGTTGCGCTCCTTTCTGCTGGATTAAAGGTGTTAAACTGGCTGGAGTGTCCACCACCCTCAGTAATGGAATGAGCTGTATCCAGGAATATTATTGTACTTCAAGGACTTTGATTCTTTTCCGGGACCTTTAACAAAAAGGACCAGACCAATCTTATGGACCGTCATCAAGTAAAAATATTTTGCTTGTTGATGTTCCAGGGTCCTTATTGAAAAGGACTGGATCAACTTTAGAGACTTAAAGGAGAGAATGATCCCAAATTTAAGAATGCACTACATTATATGTTGTTTTATGGTCTGGTTGCTTTTTTTGTTTTGCAGGTCCTGGATAGCCAAGGACAGCCATCGTTAAAGGAGAGAGAAGAGAGTGGAGAAGCTGCTCACAGTCACCCTTGAAGATCCTATGATTATATCATTCATTACTATAATTAAAATGTTGTTTTTTTTATTTGTGACCAGCAACAGTGAGTCAGCAAATAAAAGGGTTAATGATTGGGATCAGCCCAGAATGGGAGGAGTTATGTGGGCACCAACAAGGGCAGTTTCCTGCATAGAAATGCTGTTGTGTGCGAAGATGGGGACCACTATATATCAGATAGTATGTTCTGAAGGAAAGTAAAGATTAAGTGGCAGCAGGGTTCTGGATCTCAGGCAGGGGGGCTTAATGTAAGGGATGGAATACCACTACTAGGACAATGCCTTCTTGATCTAAATGTTTGGCCCTGATAAAATAAAAAAGCTTATAGTCACCTTACAAGCCAGCGCTGTTCCAGCGGTGTCGGCACTTGCATTCGTGTGGTTGTTGTGTGTCGAATCAGTGCTGGAATCACTGGCCCCGACTTCATATGAGTTAAACATGAAGAGGAAGTCCTGGCTGCGGATGCTCTCTGACTTCCTCTTCATGGTCAATTCATTCGTAGGCGGATACAGTGACGCCAGCACTGATTGGGCGCCGGGGTCACCTGTTACAACACATGCACGAGAGCGCCGGGACCATGAATGCCGACACCGCTGTAATGGCGCCGACACGGAAGGTGGGTATAGGTTTTTTTAATTTTATTGGGGCAAAACATTTAGATCAAGAAGGGGTTGTCCTAGTAGTGGACAACCCCTTTAAGCAAACTATTATTTAAACTAGAAAGAAATTAGAGTGTCGCCATAACAGGGACACAAGTTCTCCTACGGAAAGCTGAAAATGCAGCGTCACAGCAAGGAGTGTGTGACCCTCATCGAATGGACTTTGAGAGTAATAGTGAGTAATCGTACCAACATACCTCAGCCACTGGGCTCCTCACAAATCAACATGGAGTTGAGACTAGCTGTGAGAGGCCGCAGGACACACCTCGACCTATGCGGTCCTCACAGGGAAAAATGGAGCTTCCAACAATGGTTTGTTGGACTGTTGTAACATGTAAATGGCAGTAAAGTACTACCACATGTAACCGTAAGGTTCCTGTCCCTGAATTGTGCAGAAGAAGCATTCTTGAAGTGTTGTGCCCAAAAGTTAGTTTTTTCTCATTAATGTACATTCTGCACCACATCTTAACTGAAAAAAACAGAAATGTAGAAATTTTAGCAAATTTATTAAAAAAGAAACTGAAATATCACATGGTCAAAAGTATTTAGACCCTTTGCTCAGACACTCATATTTAAGTCACATGCTGTCCATTTCCTTGTGATCCTCCTTGAGATGGTTCTACTCCTTCATTGGAGTCCAGCTGTATTTAATTTAACTGATGGGACTTGATTTGTAAAGGCGCACACCTGTCTATATAAGACCTCACAGCTCACAGTGCTTGTCACACCAAATGAGAATCATGAGGTCAAAGGAACTGGCCAAGGAGCTCAGAGACAGAATTGTGGCAAGGCACAGAAGTCTTCCTAGACCTGGCCATCCAGCAAAATTGAGCAATTGTGGGAGAAGTGCCTTGGTGAGAGAGGTAAAGAACCCCAAGATCACTGTGGCTGAGCTCCACAGATGCAGTAGGGATATGGGAGAAAGTTCCACAAAGTCAACTATCACTGCACCCTCCACCAGTCAGGCCTTTATAGCAGAATAGCCTGACAGAAGCCTCGCCTCAGTGCCAGACATATGAAAGCCTGCATAGAGTTTGCTAGAAAACACATGAAGGACTCCCAGACTATGAGAAATAAGATTTTCTGGGCTGATGAGTGGAAGATAGAACTTTTTGGTGATAATTCTAAGCGGTGTGTGTAGAGAAAACCAGGCACTGCTCATCACCTGCCCAATACAATCCCAACAGTGAAACATGGTGGTGGCAGCATCATGCTATGGGGGTGTTTTTCAGCTGCAGGGACAGGACGACTGGCTGCAATTGAAGGAAACATGAATGCAGCCAAGTACAGAGATATCCTGGATGAAAACCTCTTCCAGACTGCTCTGGACCTCAGACTTGGCCGAAGGTTCACCTTCCAACAAGACAATGACCCTAAGCACACAGCTAAAATAACAAAGGAGTGGCTTCAGAACAACTCTGTGACCATTCTTGACTGGCCCAGCCAGAGCCCTGACCTAAACCCAATTGAGCATCTCTGAAAATGGCTGTCCACCAACGTTCACCATCCAACCTGACGGAACTGGAGAGGATCTGCAAGGAAGAATGGCAGAGGATCCCCAAATCCAGGGGTGAAAACTTGCTGCATCATTCCCAAGAAGACTCATGGCTGCACTAGCGCAAAAGGTGCTTCTACTCAATACTAAGCAAAGGGGCTGAATACTTATGACCATGTGATATTTTAGTTTTTCTTTTTTCATATATTTGCAAAAATTTCTACATTTCTGGGGTTTTTTTCAGTCAAGATGGGGTGCAGAGTGCACATTAATGAGAAAAAATGAACTTTTTTGAATTTGCCAGATGGCTGCAATGAAACAAAGAGTGAAAATGTACAAGGGTCTGAATACTTTCCATATCCACTGTATATACTTCTCATCAAGTTTTTGTTCAGTGAAAGGTTTATTTTTGGACTTTGGTGTCCCTTATTCATCTCATCTGGTCCAGGTCTGTCAAGTCAAAGGGCAGTGGGCGGTCTGCAGAGGCGTATCGCCAAGGTAACATCAGAACACATCAATAACTTCGCACCAGCCCTGGCTAATAAAAAAAAACAGGCCTGTGATGTCCGAAGGTAAGAGATTTGCGGTCTTCCTGTCTCCCCGACAGGTGCCACTGACCTGGATGCTGCATCTGAGTCCTACGAATTGTTCCACTCAACTTTAGTGCTGATTTTATGGCTCACAGGGTAAAAATGCAGAGCAGACACGTCCCAGAGGATCCTGTGAGACACACACCCTTGGTAAAGACCATCCACGTTGGCACTAACTAAAAAGGTCCATATCTCTGTGTGGCGCCCCTGAGGCTCAGTCGCCACAGAGGTACTGCACCTTCTCTTAAGGTGTGGTGCCCCACCATACAGGTAAGGTGGGAACTCCCTGCCGCACTCCAACACCTGCATCCCACACACAGGATAGTTCAGCAGGGACACCTAGCAGCTTCAGGCTGGGGGTAGCAGAGCACCCTTCGTGGAACCCTGCTTCATAACACGAGATGTGCTGAGAGGTGGGTGGAGTTAGTATAAAAAGAAGGGGAAAGATAGAGTTCAGTCCTTAGGGGGCCGTCGGAGAGAGTGAAGTCAGTCTCCCAGAGGGGAGGACAGGTCAGTCCCTGAGGGGGACAGGCTGACAGAAGGTCGGTAGGGACGGAAGCCACTCAGACAGGAGTGAGGGTCCCTGGAAGAAGGAGAGAGAGAGACGTAGAACTGTAACCTGCATTTCCATAAGAGAGAGAAAGACAAGTATGGAACGAAGTGGAAGGAGAACAGAGAGGAGGAGTGGGTTGGATAGGAACCCTGCCTATAGGTTCTCAGCGCACGGCCGGGGCCCGGTCCCCGAGGTTGTATGGACACTTATGGTTCTGCAGCAGACACCGGTGGAGTAGTTGGCTGTAAATGCACTACTCCTATCCAAGACTTGGGACACAACAGTGAAACGGATAGAGAGCCGGGATTCAGGAGAAGGGAGTCCCCGAAGCAGGCTACAGCTGTCTGTCATACAAGTGAGAGAGTTGTTAGGAACATCTGACAGGAGGAACTTCAGAGAACCACGGTGCTGGAGCTCTTCACACCAATAGGCGCTATAGAAGAGTCGTTCAGCAAAGGCACATGTTGGAGGGGTGCTGGCGGGGAGAGCCCTATCTTGCCTGGAGATTGGCTGGGCCTCTGTCCCGGAGGACACGGGACAGAAGCGGGCACCTGTGTGCACTACGAACTGTGAGTAAAGCTTTGAAACTGCAAGCCCTGGTGTCCTCCATTCATTCCCGCATCAGCACCGCTACATTGGGGGTATCAACATCTACACCATTCTGTGCCCCTACTCCTCCATTGCACCTATACACTGCCCTGGGACTACAGCTCCACCTGTGGGGAGCTACACCATCTTAGCTGCATCACACCATCAGTCCCAGTGGATCTGCAAGCAGCGTTGGCTTACCATCTTACTTGCCAAATACCACGGGTGGCGTCACGAACTTTACATTACAATCAAACACCACCGCCATTGATATTGGGGCCCAGGGCCACGGACCGGGTCACCGCTGCTGTGACACATCATCCCCCTGACACCGGCCCGGTACCGAGTACCCCACAGCCCTGGGTGAAGCCAGCGACGGGGCGACCCATCTGGAACTGTATGGTGGATTTTTTAAAAAAAAAAAAAGAAAACTCAAAGGAGCAGTGGGGGTAAAATTAGAGCACATACTGATCACTTTTAGCCTGTTAACATGTCCTCTTTAAGAAATTCAAATAACGCAGAATACTGAAAGTATATACCAACATATTCCCATCAGATACTGGGAAGAGCTTCTTATCATTGCCTCTTACTTTTTCCAGTCTCCAAAACAGATCAGCCGTCCCTCCGCCCCCACCAGATGCCGTGAAGCGGACACCCATCATGCTGTAAAGCAAAGTTCATAACTACAGTCAATAAAGATGGAAAACACAAATTCTGAATAAAGCATAATCCATTGCTCATTTGCTCTTCTCGCTTGATGACATTTGCTATTTTTATTCGCTTTCTGTTAGTGTTTGTAGTTTCTATGAATCCGGCATTCTGGGCAAACAAATTTACGTGAAGTCATGTGACGCAGCGGCCGTGGTTAGCCCATCGCACAGCTTTAGGTAATCGGCAAGGAAAACGATTGTGTCTATTCACATGTGACCACAGGAAGGGCATGCCACGAAACGAAGCAGCACAAACAGAAGTCACATGTTGTATCAATGTAATTACATTCATGTGGTCGTTGACTAATTAGTAGACGTAAGATGCCTAATTCTGTGCTACAAAAGAATATCTTTTTCCCTTTGCATCGTCGAGCTCATTGATTATTCCCCAGATAATTCTCTTAAGTAATTAGGTTTTTAAAGGATATTTTAACAGATCAGATTGAGCTCTATGGGTGCGAGTATGTGACTCCATCCTTCATCAATGGCCTTCCGGGCTAGTAGCTAGTAGGTCATGCCAATTTTTTTTTGTTTTTGATTTATTATATTTTTAATTGTGCTTTTTTATATTTGGAACTTTTGAATTTTACTTTTATTAATGCACTTAAACTCGATGACTCCACTGATGATTAAATATTAATATCTACAGAAGAGGCAACCGTGGAGAAGCCATTGAGTGGTGTTGTGTTAATTCTCCCAGAGTGGGACTACAAGTGTTTATGTAAATATCCATTTAATTTTTTAAGGCTTACTTTTAACGTACGTATTATTTGCTTCTGTAAACTGTTCCCTTGCCAGAGACAATCCCAAAGTTTCTTCAGTAGGACGCACATGCCAAAATCAAAAAGAAGAAGCTGATAACAAATGTCTTAACATCCAATAATAGGATTCCTTAAAGGGTATTTTCCCCTCAAATCCAAAATACACTGATGAACCCTATTCAGGGGGTAATAACAAAATGTCCTTTGTGCGGTAGATCTGTTTAACCATTTTTTAGTTATAATTATTTCAAGAATAGTTGTGTGACCAACTACATATAAGGGCTCAAATGTGTAGGCACTATATTGGCGGGTGGTATGGTTGTCAGCACTATGGGTTATATTATGTGGGCAGTATAGCTGTGAGTAGTATGGCTGTGGGCAGTATGGTTGATAATATGTGGGCACTATAGCTGTGGGCAGTATGGGTGATAATATGTGGGCAGTATAGCTGTGGGTTGTATGGCTGTGGGCAGTGTGGTTGATAATATGTGGGCAGTATAGCTGTGAGTAGTATGGCTGTGGGCAGTATGGTTGATAATATGTGGGCACTATAGCTGTGGGCAGTATGGTTGATAATATGTGGGCACTATAGCTGTGGGTAGTATAGCTGTGGGCAGTATGGTTGATAATATGTCGGCACTATAGCTGGGGGTAGAATGGCTGTGAGCAGTATGGTTGATTATAGTATGTGGGCACTATAGCTATGGGTAGTAGGGCGGTGGGCAGTATGGTTGATAACATGTGGGCACTATAGCTGTGGGTAGTAGGGCTGTGGGCAGTATGGTTGATAACATGTGGGCACTATAGCTGTGGGTAGTATAACTGTGGGCAGTATGGTTGATAATATGTGGGCACTATAGCTGGGGGTAGAATGGCTGTGAGCAGTATGGTTGATTATAGTATGTGGGCACTATAGCTATGGGTAGTAGGGCTGTGGGCAGTATGGTTGATAACATGTGGGCACTATAGCTGTGGGTAGTATAACTGTGGGCAGTATGGTTGATAATATGTGGGCACTATAGCTGGGGGTAGAATGGCTGTGGGCAGTGTGGTTGATTATAGTATGTGGGCACTATAGCTGTGGGTAGTATGGCTGTGGGCAGTATGGTTGATAACATGTGGGCACTATAGCTGTGGGTAGTAGGGCTGTGGGTAGTATGGTTGATAATATGTGAGCGCCATAGCTGTGGGAAGAATGGCTGTGGGCAGTATGGTTGATAATATGTGGGAGCTATAGCTGTGGGTAGTATAGCTGTGGGTAGTATGGCTGTGGGCAGTACGGTTTATGTTATGTGGGCACAATAGCTGTGGGCAGTATGGTTGATAATATGTGAGCACTATAGCTGTGGGCAGTATGACTTTGGGCAGTATGGTTGATAATATGTGGGCAGTATAGCTGTGGGTAGTATGGCTGTGAGCAGTATGGTTGATATTATGTGGGCAGTATAGCTCTGGGTAGTATGGCTGTGGGCAGTACGGTTTATGTTATGTGGGCAGTATAGCTGTGGGTAGTATGGCTGTGGGCAGTATGGTTGATAATATGTGGGCACAATAGGTGTAGGCAGTATGGTTGATAATATGTGAGCACTATAGCTGTGGGCTGTGTTATGATTGAGTCACCGTAGGAGGCAAAAACAGAAATGCTAGCTAAGTCCAGAAAACCAGAGAAGTTGGCAGCTATCGGATTGCAGACCCCTGAACCTATCAACACAACTAGCAGTAGCCATGGGGGGTTCCTACGATGCCCTAGACCCCTCGATCACAGCCGGAGAATTAAATAGGCCTAAAGAAAGAAAGGGGAAATCTAAACTGCCCCAGAGCAGACCCCAAACATATAATGACGGTGAAGCAAGATGAAAACACAAACACAGACAGAAAGATAGACTGAGCAAAGACGGGGCCAGGCTAACTAGATAGGAAAGGACAGGAAGGCTGCTGGCCGCAATCTGTGAAAAACCCTATGAAAATAAGAGCCAACAGACTGACAGTGAAAAAGGCCCTGAAGACGCTAGGCTTCAAAAAAGCTATGTCAGTACTCAGGAATATTCTGAAGACAGAGCAACCGGCAAAAGGAGATTCAGCTCACCCCTGCAGGGAATGGCAGAATCCAGAAAAGCAAGGAAAACAAAAACAAAACACAAATGCTAACAGGCAACACAGAAAACTTAGCTTTAGAGGAGCAGGAATCAGACTGGTGTCCTAGAAGTCCACAGAGAAATCACACGCAGGGCAGAAGGGCGTCGGCAGCCTTATATCCAGTCCGTGACTCCACTCAGCCAGTCATCCTCAATAGGCTCAGGTGCCTGATAATCAGGCTCATTACCTTCCTTTACCAGAATAGGGAGTTCACCAGACCTCAATGACGAAGGGGAGAATGAACTCACAACAGGACTGTATGACTGTGGGCAGTATGGTTGATAATATGTGGGCAGTATAGCTGTGGTCGTATAGCTGTGGGCAGTATGGTTGATATTATGTGGGCAGTATAGCTCTGGGTAGTATGGCTGTGGGCAGTATGGTTGATAATATGTGGGCAGTATAGCTGTAGGTAGTATGGCTGTGGGCACTGGCAGTATGGTTGGTGATATGTGGGCAGTATAGCTGTGGGTTGTATGGCTGTGGGCAGTATGGTTGATAGTATGTGGGCACTATAGCTGTGGGTAGTATGGCTGTGGGCAGTATGGTTGAGAGTATGTGGACACTATAGGTGTAGGTAATATGGCTGTGGGCAGTATGGTTGATAATATGTGGGCACTATAGGTGTAGGTAATATGGCTGTGGGAAGTATGGTTGATATTATGTGGGCAGTATAGCTGTGGGTTGTATGGCTGTGGGCAGTATGGCTGATAGTATGTGGGCACTATAGCTGTGGGTAGTATGGCTGTGGCTGGGCAGTATGGTTGATAATATGTGTTGTTGATATGTGGGCAGTATAGCTGTGGGTTGTATGGCTGTGGGCAGTATGGTTGATAGTATGTGGGCACTATAGCTGTGGGTAGTATGGCTGTGGGCAGTATGGTTGAGAGTATGTGGGCACTATAGGTGTAGGTAATATGGCTGTGGGCAGTATGGTTGATAATATGTGGGCACTACAGCTGTGGGTAGAATGGCTGTGGACAGTATGGTTGACATTATGTGGGCACTATAGCTGTGGGTAGTATGGCTGTGGCAGTATGGATGATAGTATGTGGGCAGTATAGCTGTGAGTAGAAACTGACCATGTACCGGAGTCTACAGAGAGACTACAGACTGGCCCCATACCTGGAGAAACTCCCGGACCCAGAGACCGCAAGATTCTGAGCTGATATAGACTCAGTCAGAGGCGTATCTAGGCTTTCTGGCACCCGGGGCAAGAATTCGGTTCGGCGCCCCCCCCCCCCCCCGCCCAAGTACATATGCGACTTGAACACTTAGCCATGTACCCACGAGCTGCCCTCCCTAATGCTCTCAATGTTCAGTAAAAAACTGAGAGAAGCAGGATGAGAAGCTCGTTGTCACAGGATCATACCTATGAAAATCGCATATGAGTGAAGTGTCCGTGTGATGACTACGGCAACCTGCAGAGCTGAATCCTGACACTGCAGCTTCTGAATTCTCACAATGAATGCACTGCACACTTTTAGGATTCTCCCTTGCTGATGTACCGTCATGTCAGCACAAGTATGTGATTTATATACTTCTGGCCACAATCCGACTAGACGTGCCCGGCCTCGCTCTGTTCATTTTCATTGAGTGAGGCCACACATGTCTAGTCAGCATGTGACCGCATGTATGTAAATTACCGGCACGAGAGAATCCTGACAGCGTTCAGTGAGCACTGTGAGAATTCAGAAGTCTGCAGTCACATAGAATGACTGCAGACTCAGCACAAACCTGGAGAACCCCTTTAATGTTCCTAACAAATAAAAACATGAGAATTAGTCAGTATCACAAATAACATTTACATCCAGGTACCTTATAGATGACGTCTCTGGAGTCAGTCACCTTTTCTTCTAGACCCCATGATGAGTTTTCTCATCCACATCTCGTCTCTGTAGACGTCCATCTTCTCCGGTCTTCTGCAGAAAATCTCCACACGATGCCCTTAAAGATAGAAGTGTCATTATAATGCCCCTAAATAAAAATATCTGCAATATACTGTCTCCTCACACTATTCCCCTCTAGCATCCCACCTGTTCACCATACTGTCTCCTCATATATTTACCCCCTCACTCTCTATACTGTCTGCTCACACATACCCCCGACTCCCCATACTGTGTCCATCCACATACATTAACCCATTCGCTCCCCATACTGTCTGCACCAATCCCCCATACTGTTTCCTCATACATACTCTTTATTTTGTGTCCTCAAATCTCCCCACACATTAAATCCCCCCATCCCCAATCCCCCACACACATTAAGTACCCCCCATCCCCACTCCAAATCCCCCCACACATTAACCCAATCCCCACTCATTAACCCCCATCAGCACTCCAAATCCCCCCACCCCCACTCCAAATACCCCCACACATTAACCCCAACCCCACTCATTAACGCCCCCATACATTAACCCCCATCCCCATTCATTAACCCCCGCGCACATTAACCCAATCCCCACTCATTAACCCCATCACCACTCCAAATCCCCCCCACACATTAAATAACCATCTGCACTCCAAATACCCACACACACATTAACCCCCATCCCCACTCATTAACGCCCCCATACATTAACCCCCATCCCCAATCATTAACCCCCACGCACATTAACCCAATCCCCACTCATTAACCCCATCACCACTCCAAATCCCCCCCACACATTAAATAACCATCTGCACTCCAAATACCCCCACACACATTAACCCCCATCCCCACTCATTGATGCCCCCACACATTAATCCCCATCCCCATTCATTAACCCCCCACTCATTAACCCCCATCACATTAAATAACCCCCATCTTCACTCCAAATCCCCCCACACATTAACCCCATGGCATCCCCACTCATTAACCCCCACACACATTAACCCCCATCCCCACTCATTAACCCCCATCCCCACTCTAAATACCCCCACACATTAACCGCCATCCCCTCTACAAATCCCCCCCATCTCCACTCATTAACTCCCCCTCATCTCCCATCTTCGGTGGTTCTTCAGCTCCACAGTGGAGCACACTTACCACCAGCGTTTGCTCTGGGCGCCGGGGAGTGGCGTCAGCAGCGTGATCACATGACCTGATCACGCTGCTGACGTCGCTCTGGCCCGGCGGTCAGAGCTTCAATTGTACAGGCGTCTGTATAGACGCCAGTACAATTGCTCCCTGGGAGCCGGCACGGCCTCCTTCTCTGCGCCGGCTGTCAGCTTGACAGCTGACACAGAGAACCGCCGACTCTCAGGCGGGGGGCGGCAGAACGCAGCCGCCAGGGAGGACACTGCGGACCGCTGCATTAGGCGGCCCGACTGCGCCCCCCTGCTGGCTGCGCCCGGGGCAACTGCCCCGGCTGCCCCCCCTAGATACGCCACTGGACTCAGTGCCCACAGTTTGGCCATCGAATCAGCCGACACAGGCAGAGCTACAAGCCCAGGGAGGAAAGACTGTGCCAACACTGTGACCAGGAGGCCCTGGAGGATGAGAGTGCAGCTCTGGAGTATAATACAGGATGTAACTCAGGATCAGTAATGTAATATATGCACACAGTGACTGCACCAGCAGAATAGTGAGTGCAGCTCTGGAGTATAATACAGGATGTAACTCAGGATCAGTAATGTATGTACACAGTGACTGCACCAGCAGAATAGTGAGTGCAGCTCTGAAGTATAATACAGGATGTATCTCAGGATCCGTAATGTATGTACACAGTGACTGCACCAGCAGAATAGTGAGTACAGCTCTGGAGTATAATGCAAGATGTAACTTAGGATCAGTACATGATCAATAATGTAATGTATGTTTTAGTAATGATTCAGCCCCATAGAACCCTGATCTCACATTATCCAGTCTGTCTGGGATCATATGAAGAGACAGAAGGATTTGCACAGTTCTCCAAGATGTTTGGAATAACCTCCTGCCAAGTTCCTTCAAAAGATACATGTAAATGAGAAATGACCTAGAAGAATTGAAGAGCGGTCACCAAATATTGATCTGTTTTAGATTTCTCTTTTGTTCATTCACTTTGCATTTTGTTCATTGATATTAATAAGCTATAATCACTTCTGTGTTAGAAAACATTTTTAATTTGCACCATTAATTCCCCACCTTCTAAAAATGTTTGCATAGTACTGTTTTTCTTAAATTTGATTCTGAAAAGATTAAAGCTCCTTTCACACTGTGCTTTCTCCCATGTTCGCTGGTCCCAGCGGGACTTACATCCCAAACCCTGTAAAACGGGAATTGGGCATATGTGCCAAAAGGGCCATTGACTATAATGGTGCCAACGGAGCCAATGTGTGCTCTGTTCTGCATCATTTTCAGGCATATACGCCTACTGGACTCGGATCTTTCCTTCACTCCCCACATCCAATCACTCACTCGCTTATGTCACCTGCACCTCAAAAACATCTCTAGAAATCAACCTTTTCTTACCTATGAATCGGCAAATGTCTTACTTCACTTTTATTCATTCTCGTCTGGATTATTGTAACTATTTACTAATCGGTCTCCCTCTTTCTAAACTCACCCCTCTCCAATCCATCCTGAATGCAGCAGCCAGGATTATATTCCTCTCCAACCGTTACACTGATGCCTCTACCCTGCTCCAGTCATTACACTGGTTGCCCATGCGATACAGAGGCCAATATAAACATGTCACTCTCACCCACAAAGCGCTCCATGGTTCAACACCACTCTACATCTCCTCCCTCGTCTCAGTCTACGACCCTACCCGTGCCCTTCGCTTTGCTAATGACCTAAGTCTAACATCCTTAATAATTCAAATTGCTCGCTCCCTGTTTCCAAGTCTCCTCTTGTGCTGCACCAGTTCTCTGGAATGCACTACCCAGGAAAATTCCATTAATTCCCAATACCCACAGTTTTAAGCGTGGCCTAAAAACGCACTTCTATAGACTGACCTATCACCTCACGTCACTTAAGTAACTATTCCAGTTTTGCCCTTCCAAAATGTTCTCCCAAATCTGGTCCCTCATAGCATCCGATTACAAAGCCTCCATGCACTTAGTAGCACTTTGTATCTGTACTTCTGCAGACACTGGCTGCATCGTTATTTAAATATCCTATTTATTTGGCTGAACCATACAAAAAAAGCACTTTTTTTTAACCATTTACCTTTCGTGTCCCCCCTATTTCCTCCTAGATTGTAGCTTGCGTGCAGGACCCTCATTCCTCTTGGTATCTGTTGAATTATGTGTTACTCTGTTATGTTTTTATTGTCTGTACATGTCCCTTATATAATGTAAAGTGCTGCGGAATATTTTGGCGCTATGGAAATAAAAATTATTATTATAGCTATTATTACTGGAAGCAGATGCTCAAACATAGTAGCGTGGGGTTCAGACATAAGCCACAATCGGACCAGCAAATGTGGGACAAAGCACAGTGTGAAAGCACCCCACTAACCAGTGCCACCATAGTTATATTTCCAGCATGGATTATCACCCAGCTTTCCTAGGGTTCAGAGGTATAAATTTGCTCAGTTATGGAGACATATATATCTGGTTATCCAGGTATCACTACATATTTTAATGGGTTGCAAGCTTTAATTTCTTTTATGTGAATATACAGTAACAAAGCCAGATATCAACATAGTGTATATCAACATCACCGCTGAGAGTAGTGATTGGCTGCTGTGGTTGCCTCTCCAGCTTATTAACGAAGAAAAGGACCAGCAGCATAGAGATGGGACTGGTGCGGTTAAGTTGATGGAATAAAAAAAAAATTAAAGACAAGAAACCACTTTAAGCAGACATACAGGTGCTTCTCACAAAATTAGAATATAATCAAAAAGTTAATTTATTTCATTTCTTCAATACAAAAAGTAAAACTCATATATTCTATAGAGTCATTACACACAGAATGATCTATTTCACGTGTTTATTTCTGGTAATGTTGATGATTATGGCTTACAGCTAATGAGAACCCAAAAGTCATTATCTAAGTAAATTAGAATACTTTATAACACCAGCTTGAGGCTGTGTGCCCACGTTGCGTTTTTTAAGCGTTTTTGAAGCATTTGTGCAGGATCAGACGCTTCAGAAACGCCTAAAAGAAGCATCCCATTCATTTTAATGCATTTTGGCTTTTTTGTGCCAATTGATGCGTTTTTTTCCGCATAGGAAACGCTTAGCGGCTAAAAACACAGCATGTTCATTAATTTCCACATAGGTCTGCGTTTTTAGCTGTTTCCTATGAGTCCAGAAGACGCGCAGGAAAAAAACGCATCAAAAACGCGCGTTTTCTTGGAAGGAGTAGCGTTTTGTATCAGGTTTAAAATGCTAACGTGGGCATATAGCCTGAAAAAGGATTTTCAAATCCGAAATGTTGGCTACTGAAATGTATGTTCAGTAAATGCACTCAATACTTGGTCAGGGCTCCTTTTGCATCAATTACTGCATCAATGCGGCGTGGCATGGAGGCGATCAGCCTGTGGCACTGCTGAGGTGTTATGGAAGCCCAGGTTGCTTTGATAGCAGCCTTCAGCTCATCTGCATTGTTGGGTCTGGTGTCTCTCATCTTCCTCTTGACAATACTCCATAGATTCTCTATGGGGTTAAGGTCAGGCGAGTTTGCTGCCAATCAAGCACAGTGATACTGTTTGTAAACCAGGTCTTGGTCCTTCTGGCAGTGTAGACAGGGGCCAAGTCCTGCTGGAGAATGAAATTTCCATCTTCAAAAAGCTTGTCGGCAGAGGGAAGCATGAAGTGCTCTAAAATGTCCTGGTAGACGGCTGCGCTGACTTTGGTGTTGATAAAACACAAGTGGACCTACACCAGCAGATGACATGGCTCCCCAAACCATCACTGATTGTGGAGACTTCACACTAGACCTCCAGCAGCTTGGATTGTGGCGTCTCCACTCTTCCTCCAGACTCTGGGACCTTGATTTCCAAATGAAATGCAAAATTTACTTTCATCTGAAAACAACACCTTGGATCACTGACAACAGTCCGGTTCTTTTCTCCTTGGCCCAGGTAAGACGCTTCTGGCGTTGTCTATTGGTCATGATCGGCTTGTCACATGGAATGTGACACTTGTAGCCCATGTCCTGGATACGTCTGTGTGTGGTGGCTCTTGAAGCAATGAGTCCAACAGCAGTCCACTCCTTGTGAGTCTTCCCCAAATTTTTGAATGGCCTTTCCTTATCAATCCTTCTAAAGACATACTGATAGGGAATTTAGAATGTGAGCCCCATCGGGGACAGTGATGATAATATGTGCAAACTGTAAAGCGCTGCGGAATATGTTAGCGCTATATAAAAATAAAGATTATTATTATAAAGATTATTAATCCTTTCAAGGCTGCGGTTATCCCGGTTGCTTGTGCACCTTTTTCTACCACACTTTTTCCTTCCACTCCACTTTCCATTAATATTCTTGGATACAGCACTCTGTGAACAGCCGGCTTCTTTAGCAATGACCTTTTGTGGCTTCCCCTCCTTGTGGAGTGTGTCAGTGACCGCCTTCTGGACATCTGTCAAGTCAGCAGTCTTCCCCATGATTGTGGAGCTACTGAAACAGACTAAGGGACCTTTATAAACGCTTAGGAGCCTTTACAGGTGTGTTTTTGTTAATTATTCTAATTTACTGAGATAATGACTTTTAGGTTTTCATTGGCTGTAAGCCATAATCATCAACATTAAGAGAAATAAACACGTGAAATAGTATTGTAAACTCCTTGACAGAAGCTGACAATTCAAGGGCTTTATTATCACAAATACGCATGCAGGTATCATGTGATATTTTTGGTGTAGATAACACATCGGAGGCGGCATTCTTAATAAGCCTCATGTGCTGCAGGAGCTGACGCTTGTGTCACAGCCGACCATGTTCGCATAAATCTCATGTCAAGGACAAGTTGGGCAGTAAGTCAGTTTCTTTGTGCAGAGTCATTATTATCACCAACTTGCGAGATGAGTGGCGTGAAATACACCGATTAACAGGAAATCCAGATTTACCCGTGGAACTATAAATGGATTAGAAAAATAATAGGAAAATATCACATGTCATTGATGGAGGTCACTCAGGCCCCGGCCCTGGGAGGTGGTGATATCTATATGGAGCTGCTGTAGTGTGGGTCATTCATTGATAATTATAGGAACCATAGACTTGCATTGGCAAGTTATATTGTGATAAAAAAAAATTTCGCAGCCACTCGGACGCTATAGTGGATTCGTGTTCTATTTGTGAAAAATACGGGTAGTACACGTACATGCGGAATGAATGTCAGGATGAGGCCGTCGTTCTGGTGAACTTGAGTTGTCCTTTTATTTACATGAGCGGCCATTGAAAGGCGACCATGTAATAAATTGGGGCAAAATGTCTTTCTGGCCAAGGTGACCCCTGGCTACATCAATTGCTCAGTCAACTGGCCGCCCCATCGGCCTAATTTTGGAAGAGATTCTGAGAAAAATCCTCTAAATAGGCATCACCATCTGTAATTACAGATATATATTCTATGTCTGGGATCCTCTCCCACAATATAATACATGTATATTGATGGTGTTAGCGTGGGTGGTCTGGAGCAGGAAACTCCGGGAGTGGACCCTCTGGACCGTGGCACCGAGGGACCCCGGGCGAGCTGCCAGGTGGAACCGACCCCTATACAGGGACCGTTAGGAGCAGGCCCAGGGGTTCGAGTACCACGGTAGCCAGTACCGAAAGGGGCGGCTCAGGATGGACCGGACTAAGACTGAGACTGGAGTAAAGAATGACAGAACAAGACTGGAACCAGGAGGCCGGAATGAAGTGAGACAGAAAACTGGAGCGAGAAGGAATGACAGGAGTAGGAACACTGGAGACAGGACTGGAGTAGGACGGCAGGAACACTGAAGGCAGGACTGGAGTAGGACGGCAGGAACACTGAAGGCAGGACTGGAGTAGGACGGCAGGAACACTGGAGGCTGGACTGGAGCAGGACGGCAGGAGCACTGGAGACAGGACTGGAGTAGGACGGCAGGAACACTGAAGGCAGGACTGGAGTAGGACGGCAGGAACACTGGAGGCTGGACTGGAGCAGGACGGCAGGAGCACTGGAGACAGGACTGGAGTAGGACGGCAGGAACACTGAAGGCAGGACTGGAGTAGGACGGCAGGAACACTGGAGACAGGACTGGAGCAGGACAACAGGAACACTGGAGACAGGACTGGAGTAGGACGGCAGGAACACTGAAGGCAGGACTGGAGTAGGACGGCAGGAACACTGGAGACAGGACTGGAGCAGGACGGCAGGAGCACTGGAGGCAGGACTGGAGTAGGACGGCAGGAACACTGAAGGCAGGACTGGAGTAGGATGGCAGGAACACTGAAGGCAGGACTGGAGCAGGACAACAGGAACACAGGAGACAGAACTGCGGAAGAGAACAAGGAACACGGGTAGCAGGACTGAGAAGCTGCTGCGAGGAGCAGCTGAGACTGGAACTGCAGGTTCGAAGGATGAAGCGAGGCCAGAGTGTTAGGAAACACAACGATCAGGCGCCTCCCTCAGGGGGAAGCGGCCTGATATGGCCCCGTTTGGTCAGCCATTGGTCCAAAGGTGCTTCCGGGTCAGGGCACAGCCGGAGCATAAGAAGCAGGAAGGAGGCGCGGCCGCGGCCTATGGCGTCTCAGGTGACCGCCGCGGCCGTCGGGTGGAGAGAGGCTGCGGCGTGGGAGCGGAGGCCGACTGCGGCGTGGGAGCGGAGGCCGGGTGAGTATGGCGGAGCGGTGTAACAGTTGGTCACCAATGCCCTCTCGCTTTTTTGTATAAAAATCACACAAAAACATAGTCTTGTCATTGGTGCTTGGTAAAAATACGGTGGAGAAATCAATATGAAGTAGTATAAGAAAGAACTACAGGCCTCCACAAAATCAGTGCAGACATTGGTCAAGTGCTCCCTATTGACTTGTATTTTATGACAATACATAGTTATACATATTTTTCCCTCAGATTTTTCCAATTTGATGTAATTATTATTGACTGTATTGATAGCAAATGGCAGCAATGGCTTGTTGCCCATAGCAACCAATCAAATCACATCTTTCATTTTCCCACAGCAAATTGAGAAATGTAAGCTGTGATCTGATTGGTTGCTATGGGAGACTTCTGCTCTGGACAGTCGCACGGGGCTTATAGTTTAGGCCTGGTTCTCCATGACGAGCCTATTAGATCACATAATATTATAGCAGCTGGTCTTAGTGTGATCATACATTTATCACCAATGACAATTGGGCTGGATCTTATACACTGAGGGCAATGGGGCTAGATGTGATACCTTGGGGGCAATGGGACCGAAAAAGTAACCGAAATGTAATGATTAAGTCATGTCCAAACCTTTTGTCCACATGGTGAACATGCTTAAATATGGTCCCAAAAGACAGAAGGAATAATCTTCCAGAAACTAAGGCCTTGTAAAACAAAGCAAAAAATAATTAAAAAAAAATTGGGGGCCAAAAATGGCCTTATCTTGAGGGGGTTAATATCACACCGAACCAATTATAAAACCCTCGGCACGACATAAGCGTCTCGCTTGCTTACCGCGTTCCCCGCTCATATGCCTCTGTTTCCAAATATTTCCTCCGTTTTACAATCCATCAGCCTATTTTATGTGTAATAATTATTACAAAGTTCATTTCATGCGGCCCGTTCCTGGGATAATCTGTGCGATAAGCGCAGTCGTATATCTGTAACGAGGATGGAGAAATTAAGACGGTAAAGTCGAACATTTGAAGATTGTGATTAAGTTAATTATAATTCTCTCTGGCGTTCGTGGCGATGGGTAATGTGTCTGCAGCGCAGAGCGGTCATCATTGGAGGGATTATATATTTCTGATGGTTTTATTACAGGGATCAGAATGAAGGAAAAAGGTGCAAGTAATGTCATGTAAATGGCATAAAATACGATTACTGATGTATTATGTCCCTCAGATGCTGCAGCACATCATAATACACCTCAGCTGCTGCAGAACATAATATTACACCTCATCTGCTGCAGAACAGAATAATACACACCTCAGCTGCTGCAGAACATAATATTACACCTCATCTGCTGCAGAACAGAATAATACACACCTCAGCTGCTGCAGAACATAATATTACACCTCATCTGCTGCAGAACAGAATAATACACACCTCAGCTGCCTCAGAACAGAATAATACACACCTCAGCTGCTGCAGAACATCATAATTCATCTCAGCTGTTGCAGAACATTATATTACACCTCATCTGCTTCAGAACAGAATAATACACACCTCATCTGCTGCAGAACAGAATGATACACACCTCAGCTGCTGCAGAGCAGAATATTATTCCCCTCAGCTGTTGCAGAACACTATATTATACCTCAGCTGCCTCAGAACAGAATAATACACACCTCAGCTGCTGCAGAACATCATAATTCACCTCAGCTGCTGCAGAACGTTATATTACACCTCATCTGCTTCAGAACAGAATAATACACACCTCAGCTGCTGCAGAACATTATATTACACCTCAGCTGCTGCAGAACAGAATAATACACACCCCAGCGGCTGCAGAACAGAATAATACACACCTCAGCTGCTGCAGAACATCATAATTCACCTCAGCTGCTGCAGAACGTTATATTACACCTCATCTGCTTCAGAACAGAATAATACACACCTCAGCTGCTGCAGAACATTATATTACACCTCAGCTGCTGCAGAACAGAATAATACACACCCCAGCTGCTGCAGAACAGAATAATACACACCTCAGCTGCTGCAGAACAGAATAATACACACCCCAGCTGCTGCAGAACAGAATAATACACACCTCAGCTGCTGCAGAACAGAATAATACACACCTCAGCTGCTGCAGAACAGAAAAATACACACCTCAGCTGCTGCAGAACAGAATAATACACACCCCAGCTGCTGCAGAACAGAATAATACACACCTCAGCTGCTGCAGAACAGAATAACACACACCCCAGCTGCTGCAGAACAGAATAATACACACCTCAGCTGCTGCAGAACAGAATAATACACACCCCAGCTGCTGCAGAACAGAATAATACACACCTCAGCTGCTGCAGAACAGAATATTACACACCCCAGCTGCTGCAGAACAGAATAATACACACCTCAGCTGCTGCAGAACAGAATAATACACACCCCAGCTGCTGCAGAGCAGAATATTATTCCCCTCAGCTGTTGCAGAACATTATATTACACCTCAGCTGCTGCAGAACAGAATAATACACACCTCAGCTGCTGCAGAACATCATAATTCACCTCAGCTGCTACAGAACATTATATTACACCTCATCTGCTTCAGAACAGAATAATACACACCTCAGCTGCCTCAGAACAGAATAATACACACCTCAGCTGCTGCAGAACATCATAATTCATCTCAGCTGCTGCAGAACAGAATAATACACACCTCAGCTGCTGCAGAACAGAAAAATACACACCTCAGCTGCTGCAGAACAGAATAATACACACCCCAGCTGCTGCAGAACAGAATAATACACACCTCAGCTGCTGCAGAACAGAATAACACACACCCCAGCTGCTGCAGAACAGAATAATACACACCTCAGCTGCTGCAGAACAGAATAATACACACCCCAGCTGCTGCAGAACAGAATAATACACACCTCAGCTGCTGCAGAACAGAATATTACACACCCCAGCTGCTGCAGAACAGAATAATACACACCTCAGCTGCTGCAGAACAGAATAATACACACCCCAGCTGCTGCAGAGCAGAATATTATTCCCCTCAGCTGTTGCAGAACATTATATTACACCTCAGCTGCTGCAGAACAGAATAATACACACCTCAGCTGCTGCAGAACATCATAATTCACCTCAGCTGCTACAGAACATTATATTACACCTCATCTGCTTCAGAACAGAATAATACACACCTCAGCTGCCTCAGAACAGAATAATACACACCTCAGCTGCTGCAGAACATCATAATTCATCTCAGCTGCTGCAGAACAGAATAATACACACCTCAGCTGCTGCAGAACAGAATAATACACACCCCAGCTGCTGCAGAGCAGAATATTATTCCCCTCAGCTGTTGCAGAACATTATATTACACCTCAGCTGCTGCAGAACAGAATAATATACACCTCAGCTGCTGCAGAACATCATAATTCACCTCAGCTGCTTCAGAACGTTATATTACACCTCATCTGCTTCAGAACAGAATAATACACACCTCAGCTGCCTCAGAACAGAATAATACACACCTCAGCTGCTGCAGAACAGAATAATACACACCCCAGCTGCTGCAGAACAGAATAATACACACCTCAGCTGCTGCAGAACAGAATAATACACACCCCAGCTGCTGCAGAACAGAATAATACACACCTCAGCTGCTGCAGAACAGAATAATACACACCCCAGCTGCTGCAGAACAGAATAATACACACCTTAGCTGCTGCAGAACAGAATAATACACACCTCATCTGCTGCAGAAC
Source organism: Dendrobates tinctorius (assembly GCF_039654945.1). Classification (NCBI taxonomy): domain Eukaryota; kingdom Metazoa; phylum Chordata; class Amphibia; order Anura; family Dendrobatidae; genus Dendrobates; species Dendrobates tinctorius. Next base: position 14,363,843 of record NW_027361806.1, read on the forward strand.
AGAATAATACACACCTCAGCTGCTGCAGAACAGAATAATACACACCTTAGCTGCTGCAGAACAGAATAATACACACCTCATCTGCTGCAGAACAGAATAATACACACCTCAGCTGCTGCAGAACAGAATAACACACACCTCATCTGCTGCAGAACATAATATTATTCCCCTCAGCTGCTGCAGAACATTATAATACACCTCAGCTGCTGCAGAACATAATATTATTCCCGTCAGCTGCTGCAGAACATTTTATTATACCTCAGCTGCCTCAGAACAGAATAATACAAAAGAGTTGAGCGACTTTGGTCGGATCGGGTTTCTTGAAACCCGACGGAAACAAAATTTGAGTCAGATGAAACTGGTCCGACTAGGGCAAAAAAAAGTCGGAGTTTCATCCAAAACCCGACTCCGATGCAAGTCAATGGGGAATAAAAGTCGGCATTGAGTGGATACCCTTATACATAGGGTAAGTGCAGTTCTGTTGTGGGTCACTATATGGGGGCATACTAGTTGGCCTTGTAGGTATAGTTTATAGGATGTTTATAGAGGGTTAATTGTAGGAGGATCTGCCGGGTAGTAAGAGAGAAGTTTCTAGGAAGTTAGGTCAGACGGGGCCAGGGTGCCCTAGGGTCCACATGGGCTATAGGCCCGGACAGCTTGGCAGCCACGCAATGTTAAAGTGCTGCAGCCCACGTTACTCATGGCCGCTGCGTGTCTTAGCAGTGTGCCAGTACAGGAAAGGAAAGATGTGACGACTTATCGCCTGGGCAGATGCTTTTAGGGCAGGAGTTGATTGGTCTGAGGAGATAAAGGAAGTTGGAGCTTCAACAAGATCGGTACAGAAGGGCCGGATGCTTTACCAGAGGCAACCAAACCTGGTGACTGATGATTTCGAGTCTGGGGCGAAGCAGGCAGAAGGAATTGTCATCATGGTGAGGTCAGGCCAGGAAGGAACTGGGGAGCTGTCTAGGACAGTTTGGTCTGGGCGTGTACTTTACAGAAGAGACAGCCAGAAAGGGAAAGATGAAGAATCAAGTGAATATCATGATGTGCCAACTGTGGATGTAACGTGTGAAGTATTACGTAAAGACAGTGTTCAAGTTAACCTGGACTGTGTCTCCGCTACTGGGGGTCGCCTGAAGGAGGGACTGTTGTCGCCTGGGAAGTGCCCAGGGGAGTCTGGATGTGGAGATGCAGGTACGCTGAAGAGAATACAGTTTTCTGTAGGGGAAGGACGGAACATAGATGTTACAGTATCTCAGGTCACGACTACAGTCCTGTCCCTCCCTTACATTTGGTGTAGTCGGCAGGATGCGACTACCTTGTGGAAACAAACCTCTGCTCTTTGCACAGTATTTTTTGGGCATTTTTTACCTGTATATGTAAATATCAATTCATATCAATTGGGATGTTTATTTTCTTCAGTTATTTATGCCATTTACCATCGTGGTGCAGCGGTACTTTTTCTTGTTGTAGTGTCCTCACGTTTTATGTACAAATTGATTTTCATATTTAAGCAAAAAAAATTTAAATAATACCATAATAAAATTTGAGATTTTTTATGACTTGGCTTCCATTTGCCCTTTTTCTTGCAATGCAGAGAACCCGCTGGAAGAAATGTTGATGAAGATGTGTGTGGGACTGCAGTACCCCTGGAAGATGACCGGGAGAAAGAGCAAGTAGTTGCTGTATCTGAACAAGAAATTACAAAATAAACACTGGATTTGCCTACTACCAATTCTGTGACAACACTGAATTTGACTACTGAGTGGCATTTGACCAATTGGGAAAAAAAATCTGACATTTCTGCTGAACTTGATATTATACATGTCAGCTGTTGCGGAGCATCATAATACATATGTCAGCTGCTGCAGAAATTCATATTATGCACCTCAGCTGCTGCAGAACATAATACACGTCAGAGGCTGCAGAACATCATAATTCACAGCTCAGCTGCTGCACAACCTCATCATACGCCCCAGCGGCTGATAGTAGACAATCAGAGCCTGTCTACAATGTTTTACTCAGTATTGTATATAGATGACTCGGTCCAATGCAGTGATGTATTGCAATATCCACTAAAGGGGAAAAATGGTTTTCCACGGTTCTCCTTACTTATTTCCATGCAACCCAAAGAATAATATGACTATGTGCATTTTTCTCTGCAGTGGCTCACAGGTTCCATGGGGTCGTTTATCAACCAGCCAGGAGTAAGCTGGGATAAGAGGGATGACGTTTCGTCCGCCTTCTCATAGCAAACATTAATCAGACGCAAGGTTGTTACGAACACGCCATCCTTTACCAAACTAACTCATATCCCGGTCCCCCACAAACACTTTGTAACATTACCCACTGTCTGCAAGCATGAAGGAGGACAGGTCAAGATGGGCTGAACACATGCACTGGTAATACTAATTTCTAGTTTGTCTCCAAGGAAAAAGAGCATATTAAGTGGACCTTGAAATGTCAGTAACCAAATTGACCCCATGATTATAATGAATGGGGTCCATCTGGCTCCGTTTGTTTCCGTCATGAGACAGAGCCGTTATGTGCAGTTCTATTTTTTTGTTTCTATATTGGAACAGAAAAAAACTCTAAATGCCAGTGTGAGTCTAAATAATGTGTAGTGATACAGACAAGGCGTGCACTCTGTGGGTATGAGGTAGGTGCAAGTTGAACCTGGAACTTAGTCCAGACGGTCATCCAGTGAAGAGAAAACAGCTGCACTCTGAGAAATTTTGATTTTCAATACAAAAAAAATTTTTTATTGAAGACACCACAGGGGAATAGTGCGTTGAGGTAACGTTTCGACCCTATGTTGGGTCTTTTTTAAACCTCACTTACAGCACAAGAGAAAAAGAAGCAATCACAGCAGAATGAATGTGCAGGAGGGGCTAAAGTGCCATATGTAGAAGTCCGGTCTGGCAGGGACCAGGCAGAGGTCCTAAGATGAGCTGGAAGCGTGGGGCAGCAAGCACCATCTACACCACTTTAGCCCCTCCTGCACATTCATTCTGCCGTGATTGCTTCTTTTTCTCTTGTGCTTTAAGTGAGGTTTGAAAAAGACCCGACATAGGGTCGAAACGTTACCTCAACGCACTATTCCCCTGTGGTGTCTTCAATAAAAAAAATTTTTGCATTGAAAATCAAAATTTCCCAGAGTGCAGCTGTTTTCTCTTCACTGAGTCTAAATAATAGCACCAAAAAGTGCCAAATAAAACTACCATACAGTACAAACATAAGTGTCATTAGGTATCTAAATAATAACACCAAAAAGTGTCAAATAAAAGTATACTACATAAAATGTCTAATTAATAGTAGAACCAAAAAGTGACAAATAAAAATATCACATAATGTAAACAGAACAGTATCATTAAGTGCCTAAATAATAGCACCAAAAGTGCAAAATAGAAGTACCATACAGTGCCAACATAACAGTGCCATAAAGTGCCTAAATAATAGCACCGAAAAGGGCAAAATAAAAGTTCCATACAGTGCAAACATAACAGTGCCATAAAGTGCCTAAAAATAGAAATAAAAAGTGTCAAATAGAAGTATCATACAGTGCAAAAATAATAATGCTATAACATGCCTAAATATTACCACAAAACAGTGTCAAATAAAAGTACTATATACTACAAACATAACAGTGTCATAGAGTGCCTAAATAATAGCACTAAAAAAGTGACAAATAAAAGTGCCATATAATGTAAAAATAACAACGCTATAAAGTGCTTAAATAATGCCACAAAACAGTACCCAATAAAAGTACCATACACTATTTAATTGCAGCCATTTGGTTAATTCAAAAAAGTTAATTTTTTTCTCATTAATGTACACTCTGCACCCCATCTTGACTGGAAAAAAAAACAGAAATGTAGAATTTTTTGCAAATTTATTAAAAATGAAAAACTGAAATATCACATGGTCATAAGTATTCAGACCCTCTGCTTAGTCACTGCTGTCCATTTCCTTGTGATCCTCCTTGAGATGGTTCTACTCATTCATTGGAGTCCAGCTGTCTGTAATTAAACTGATAGGACTTGATTTGTAAAGTCACACACCTGTCTATATAAGACCTCACAGCTCACAGTGCATATCAGACCAAATGAGAATCATGAGGTCAAAGAAACCGGCCAAGGAGCTCAGAGACAGAATTGTGGCAAGGCACAGATCTGGCCATGGTTATAAAAGAATTTATGCAGTACTCAAGGTTCCTAAGAGCACAGTGGCCTCCATAGTCTTTAAATGGAAGACATTTGGGACCACCAGAAGTCTTCTTAGACCTGGCCGTCCAGCCAAACTGAGCAATCGTGGGAGAAGAGCCTTGGTGAGAGAGGTAAAGAAGAACCCCAAGATCACTGTGGCTGAGCTCCACAGAAGCAGTTGGGAGATGGGAGAAAGTTCCACACAGTCAACTATCACTGCAGCCCTCCACCAGTCGGGCCTTTATAGCAGAGTGGCCCGATGGAAGCCTCTCCTCAGTGCCAGACATATGAAAGCCCGCATAGAGTTTGCTAAAAAACACTTGAAGGACTCCCAGACTATGAGAAATAAGATTCTCTGGTCTGATGAGATGAAGATAGAACTTTTTGGTGATAATTCTAAGTGGTATGTGTGGAGAAAATCAGGCACTGCTCATCACCTGCCCAATACAATCCCAACAGTGAAACATGGTGGTGGCAGCATCATGCTATGGGGTTTGTTTTTCATCTACAGGGACAGGACGACTGGTTGCCATTGAAGGAAACATGAATGCAGCCAAGTACAGAGATATCCTGGATGAAAACCTCTTCCAGAGTGCTCTGGACCTCAGACTTGGCCAAAGGTTCACCTTCCAACAAGACAACGACCCTAAGCACACAGCTAAAACAACAAAGGAGTGGCTTCAGAACAACTCTGTACCCATTCTTGACTGGTCCAGCCAGAGCCCTGACCTAAACCCAATTGAACATCCCTGGAGAGACCTGAAAATGGCTGTCCACCAACGTTCACCATCCAACCTGACGGAACTGGAGAGGATCTGCAAGGAAGAATGGCAGAGGATCCCCAAATCCAGGGGTGAAAAACTTGTTGTATCATTCCCAAGAAGACTCATGGCTGTACTAGCTCAAAAGGTGCTTCTACTCAATACTGAGCAAAGAGTCTGAATACTTATGTCCTGTGATATTTCAGTTTTTCTTTTTTAATAAATTTGCAAAAATTGCTACATTTCTTTTTTTCAGTCAAGATGGGGTGCAGACTGTACATTAATGAGAAAAAAATGAACTTTTTTGAATTTACTAAATGGCTGCGATGAAACAGAGTGGAAAATTTAAAGGGGTCTGAATACTTTCCGTACCCACTGTATAGTGTAAATATAATAGTGCCCTAAAGCATCTAAATAATAGCACCAAGTGCCAAATAAGAGTACCATATTCTGCAAACATAACAGTGCCATAAAGTGTCTAAATAATTTTGCCAAACAGTAGTAAATAAAAGTGCTATACAATGGAAACACAACAAATAGCGCCATTCAATGAACGTATAACAGAACTGGATACTGTCAAAATAATTCCACAACCAGTGCCATGAAAAAGGCTTGTGATGAATTGAAAGGTGCATAATGGGAGTAGTCTAGGACCATAAATGGGGAATTGCCCCTTTTGCTCATGGTTTAATTTTGTGAATACATTTTAAAAATTATAACCTAGAGATTCACTGGGCCTTCGAGGGAATGGAGGCAGCATTGAGCTTTGCCCCTTTCCCATTGTATTGGTATTGTAGAAGTCCAAGGAGAAAGTTAGGTGCAATGTGTGAGGACCTTTGGTTGAGGAAGCGATATATATTTTGCTATAAGGACCTTCCACCATATTGGATGGGCTCCTGATAAGAAATACCTACTTTCCAGCAGAGTTCCTTTTTTTTCCATTCAATTCAGGAGGTGCAGACCCACAATTGGGAAACTGACCCTTTTGCTCATGTTATAATTTAGTTTTCAAGATATAAAATCTCAGCATAGGGTTACAACAGCAGTTCCTCTACCCAAGAGGCAGATTACGCGACTGGTGTGAGGCTGGGGGACAACGCTAAGTTTTGAATTCTGCCCCCAATGAATTGGTTTTGTAGGGGTGCAAAGAGCTGTTGGGGAGGATTAGGAGAAGACCCAGGGGTGTAACAATGGTGGGTGCAGGGGTTGAAGTCGCATCTTGCCCTAGAGCCTAGGAGGGCCCAAAGGTCTCTTTGACCCATATAAGAAGACCAATACTATTAATGTCCTGTGATAGTTGGTGGTCTTCTTGGAAATTTGCTTTGGGGTCCAAGAGCCAAAGGTTACAAGAGTGAAACTCTTTACAGTTAGCTGTATTTATTTGGCTGTAATGACCTCCCACCATAGTGAACGCCCCTGAGGGGAATTATTTGCTTTGGGGCAGAGTTAAATTTCCTATTTAATTTTTATTATATTATGGGTACAGTGTTCCACAGAAGACAAGTATAAAGTTTGTGATCTTCTATTATCATCTAGACTCTTAGAGGAATCTTGCCCGGAATACCAATGGCAGCGAGCAGGTTTCCATCAGGAACGCCACGTTCTACCTTACGATATTATAGATTTCACTCAATTAAAAATGTCCCCACTCAGCAAAAACTGTTTCTGCAATGTAATGAAATAATGAAATAATGATATGCAGGGGAGGACTTGTGATCTTTTTAATCATTCTATACTTCATTTTTAAAAGGGCCATTTGAAAAAGCACGAATCTAATTGACTGCAATAAATCAGTCACAGCATTTTAAGGATCGTAAATATTCTAACTTTTAAAAGACAACGAAATGCTAAATATTCAATGAAATTTTTTTTCTTTCCCGAAAAATATAATCTACGGCCTGAAGAGCCGGCATGGCAAAAAAAAAAAAAAGTAAATTTGTTGTCTCGGAGTGGAATTAAATATTCTGAATGTCAGCAGCAGGAATGGAATTAAAGCCGGGATCTTTTTTATTGTTTTTTAAGGTCATTAGGCTGTGAATTCTATAATTATGGAAATTGTCCGTCCACTTCTCTAGAATGTTTGCTCCTCTCCATAAGGTTCTAGAATGTTCAATCAGCCTCTCTCGTGGGAAAGTTGGGTCATAACTGCGAGTGTACCAGCAAAATTGAATTAAGCAAAGAAATGTCATCAGTATTTATAGCTGGGAGGCATCTGTAAAAGTGCAGGGCAAAGAAGTTATGTAGAAGTCAGAGGAAGAAAAAAATGGCTTTCTTGTGACAAAGGAAGATTTGAAAGAGATATAAGTGTATAATGAATAGCGACTATTGAGCGGCGCTCCAAAGAGCCAGTTGCAGAGATGTCAAATATTGATTTTCCTGTGTATGCCTTCAGACTACATATGCAATTGTTTGGTTTTGCTGTCTATATAGTGCAAAAATGTTTGTTGTTGAAGGTTACAACGCAGGATTTTTTTTTTTACATACAATGATATAATTTGCATGTACACTAATAATTAGAGTTTTTAGGGGCTCCTTTATTCAGGCTTGCACTGCAGGACTCAGCATCACTGAATTCAAAGACAATTGTGTAATACTTTGTTTCTCCTGTGGTGGCACTGTAAGAAAATGAAGCACTTGCTTCCATGTCAATAAATGGAGATCTCCTATGATTAGCCCATCATCTTCATTTATATTTAAAATCCTGTAACATTCTATATTTTTTTTTCTAACATTTTCTATGGTAGACCTAAGCAGAAAGATTCTCAGGAACCTGGTTCTGCGCCACATTGGTAGTCCATGGTAGAATGAAGCACTGCCACCTGATGAAGATGGGGTTACCGTCGAAATGCGTTGTGGTTTAAGAAAAAACATCCTTGTCCTGGTGTTTCCTAGCGCTCCTGTGACCGTTTCTTCATTCTACCATTGCATGCATTCTCCATTGGAGGTATACGGCTGGAGCTGCGGTGGACCCGATCCTGCCCATTGAACTTTTGCAGGCCGCTCTCCCAGCAACCGCAACTCCCCTGTGACCGCAACTTCCCTGGCTCTCACATTGGTAATCCATGGCTGCTGGACCTCCTCTTTTGATTAGTAGGTCTGGAGAGTAATGAGGAGCGAGTATACTCGTTGCTCGTGCTTTTCCGAGCATGCTCGGGTGGTCTCCGAGTATTTTGGCGCGCTCGGATATTTAGTTTTCGTTGTCTTATCTGCATGATTTGCGACTTGCAGACAGGCTGAGTACATGTGTGGAATGCCTGTTTGTTAGGGAATTCCCACATGTATTCAGCCTGTCTACAAGTTGCAAATCATGCAGGTGAGACGACGAAAACTAAATCTCCGAGCACGCCAAAATACTCAGAGGACACCCTAGCATGCTCGGAAAAACCCGAGCAATGAGTATACTCGCTCATTACTACTGGAGAGATGTCATCATTGTGGCACAATGATGAATGAGACTGGCCCACTAAGCAAACTAGATACTGGGAATGCCATCAGATAGGAGGTGGTTCATAGGGCTCTAGTCCTCCAGTCACAGACTACCTACATGGCCGCTAGACCAGGGTTTTTTGAATGTTTTCATCCAACTCTAATTTCAAGACTAGCTCATATTTTTTAAACATTTTTAGATATTCCCATATATACCGGGTGAGTCATAAAGGATGGACGTTTTTAAACTAATCATAAAATCGTTAAATATTTATTAAATATAAATGTATTCACAGATTTGGTTACGTATACTAATAGCATTTGACAAATTCAAGTGTGGAAAACAACATCTGCCATGTGGTGGCCATTATCAGTGATGCATTTCCAAAGGCGTTCTTGGAAGTTGGCATCAACACGTTCCAACACCACTCTGTCGATTTGGGCAACTTCCACTCGAATAGCTTCCTTCAGTTCTTGTAATGATCGAGGCTTAAGCTTGTATACACGTGATTTGAGGTGACCCCATAAGTAATAATCGCACATGGACAGGTCTGGGGACCTAGGAGGCCAATTAATATCGCCAAACCTGGAAATGATGCGACCAGGGAAGAGAGGGCGAAGAACGTTCATTGTTGCTCCGGCTGTGTGGGCCGTTGCCCCATCTTGTTGAAACCACACACTAGAGATGGGGATATGTTGCCGTCGTAACTCAGGAACAAAGAAGTTATTTATCATGGCGATATAACGTTGTGAGTTCACGGTAACAGTATTGCCATTATCGCCTTCGAAAAAGTACGGACCGATCACGCCATATTTGCCCATAGCGCACCACACCGTTACCTTAGGGCTGTGCAGCGGTACGTGCCGTTCGTGGAGCCCCCGGTGGTCGTTTGTTCATTAGTGTACCTCGTGTACGGAGTGCTTCAACCCAACGTAGGATAGTGTTACGAGCGGGAACAGCTTGATTTCTGTGAATATTGAAATGACGCCGAAACTCACGCTGAACGGCTGTGATACACTCATTATTCTTGACAAAACTGTCGTACGCAAAAACGCGATGTTCTATCGTCCACGGCACCATAGCTTAAACTGAAACTAAAATAAAAACAATGCTTTCACCTCACAAACATAACCCCGCCTCCCGCACATCTCTACCTCCACCTGGTGGTGAGTTATAGCCACTTCAAATACATCCGTCCTTTATGACTCACCCGGTATAATCTTTCAGAACTGGACCTAGATGTTCAAGGATTAGCATGCACGGGTACTCCACCAAAAGAATATATACCATACAGGCTGACTATCTGGCTGCTATGGAACCGATGGAGCAAGGGGGCCCAGTGTTGATTGGTCCTATCCCTTTTGCTACTTCGTCATAAGAACTTGTGCAGGACTCCCCTCAGCAGAGGAACCGCATTATTAGCAATCTAGAACCTGGGAAAGTTATCGAATGGTAAAGAAACAAGAAATACCTAATCTCTTCTGGCACCATTTTGGAGGGCTCATTGTGAACTTTATTATGAGTCTTTATCTATGACTTTTTAATTGGCCACCAAGTGTCATGGTCACGTGTGACTGGACACACCGCCTCCAGCAGGGTGAATTTATATGACACGCGTGACCCTGGATTCAACGCCTCCAGCAGGGCGAGTTTAAATAATAGAACGTGCAGCCAGATACACCGCCTCCAGCAGGCGAATTTCAGTAGTACACGTATGTCTTGATACACCGCCTCCAGCAGGGCGAATTTCAGAATAAAGCGGAAAACCAGGAAAGCAATTACAATGGTGGCCCTGCGATAGGGAACGGGGACATGGAGACCTCCTGCACTCCCCTGAGTCAGTGTCTCTACACTCCTAACGATCCCTAGGCCAGTTCCGCACCGGGCGCCGATCAGAATACCTGAAATCCTTAGCTCGCCCTGAACCAATCCCTTACTAGTGAAGTGGACAGTGCAGAAACTAATCCCACCACTGCACTAAAACACACATTGAGGAAAGTGACAAACAGGGAAACACCACTTAGCTTTGCTTTGTTGCTAATGCTCCAAGCAAGTCCGACACCTGAGTGCATCTTTTCCTCCAACCGGATCCAACACCTGAGTGCAGCTTTCCAGCAACAGAGTGCCGCATCTGAGTGCAGCTTTACAGCAATAGAGTCCAGCCTTCGAGTGCAGCTTTCCAGCAACAGAGTTCAGCATCTGAGTGCAGCTTTCCAGCAACAGAGTCCAGCCTCCGAGTGCAGCTTTCCAGCAACAGAGTCCAGCCTCCGAGTGCAGCTTTCCAGCAACAGAGTCCAGCATCTGAGTGCAGCTTTCCAGCAACAGAGTACAGCATCTGAGTGCAGCTTTCACATAGCTGCCACTCCACCAAGCTTTGCAAGAACTCCTCGCTGACACCATAGCTGCCACTCCTGCAAGCTTTGCCAGAACTCCTCGCTGACACCATAGTTGCCACTCCAGGATTCTGACTGAGCTGCCAGGAACTCTCTCTAGCTCCTTCCTTCACCAAGGATGGTTGGAAAACACCAATATCACCAACAGTGAGTGAGAACACCTGACACACCTTTATAGTTAGGAGCCAGAGTCTCACACCTGTTAGAGATTCCTGTGCAATAACGCTCACCACCACTGGGGGCAAACTAGAACAAAAGACACCACTGTGTAATAACCCTAATGGCCACCGGGGGCAAAACCAACTCTAAGCAACCAGCTCAAAGGTAAAAAAAGGTTACTTATTCAAAACCTGTCATATCCAACCTGGATCATGACACCAAGGAATCTATTGCCCAACAACTAAAGTAGCCAAGTCCATTGCTAAATATTTCTCTGGAAAGAAAATGGATATTGGATACTATTGAATAGACTGGAAAAATCCAACTTTTTTGACATTTTTGAAGGATGCGAGAGCCCCATAGATAACTGCATACTATAGATGGACACCAATATTTGCTACATTAATGAGTTGTATGTCTACTGGTGTCTTCTTAGTAAACCAGTCATAGCGACTTCACATCAACAATGGCTACCAGTTCGGATTCTTAAATTCCAGATATTATTTTATTACTTCTGTGGACTCTGGTGATCTGGAAAACTCTCCATAAAATCTTAAATCATTCAAAGTTTGTTCGGAATTTGGCCAAACATGGAAACTAGATTGTTGCATCATTAAATCAGCAAAACAATTTTTGTATTCAGGACAAATTTTCCTTTAAAATTTCAACAATCCCCTTTCCGGATGGTGATGTATTTACTGCCAGATGTAGCATTGATCTGCACTAAAATAATGAACACCCTCAACAACAATTATCCTGTAAATACAACACATTAGCAGCTTGCCATCACAATCCCCGCTGTCAACGTTTTTTGACCTTACATTAGCATTACATGGCGGATATCCTTCACTGAAGTTTACTGCACCGGTAGAACGTGCAGAACCTCTGATCTTGTAATGATTGATAAGGATTTCTGGAGATTCACTCAAGATCTGCCAAGGGGAGTCATTCCGGTTGCTCCATTAAGTTCATTTTTATTCTAACAAACACATAGTGCAGATGGCTTTTTCTTGGCAAAAATTGGACCATCTGCAATATTTAGACTCTTGCATGTTTAATTCAACACCTTGGAGAAAACGCAGCCCAATATTGATGACTATCTAGCCTGACGATGGTGGATCTAAGCCAAGGCGTAGAAAGTGGTTGCAACGTACCCTGTCGGATCCTTCCATACGCCAGTAACACAAACATATTTCTTAGAATTAACTTCGGGTTATTATTTGTTCAGTATAATCATCCAGTCGGTAAATATTCACACAATATTAAGATATTTTTTCTGTGCAAGAGCATTTTTTTTCCTATCTTTCCGGGCGAGAGATACATTCCAAAAGGCGATCTAGTAAATTAAATGGCAGCTTGTGGAGTGCAGTTTGGATAAGAAGCTGAAATGTGTAAACCGTGATCTTGGTCTCGGAACAGTTATCAGTCGACATTCCTGATGGGTTGTATGAGTATGGTCACGCACAATGCGAGCTGCACAACAGCAAGATAATGAATAATGTCACAACGGCACAACATTTATCAGTTTCAAAGTAAGGGTACCGTTACACTTAGCGATGCACCAGCGATCCCGACATCGATATGAATTGCTGGTGCATCGCTAAGTGGTCGCTAGTGAGCTACTACACAGGCAGATCTCACCAGCGACAAAGCAGGGGTCGGGGGTCGCTACTTACCTGTCAGACGCGGCGATCTTGACGTCCTCCCGCCCGCGTCCACGCATCGCTCGTCGGTGCCACTGGAAGCCCAGCAGGAAGCGCCCGACGAGAAACGGCCCAGGGCCTTCTTGCGCGACCAGCGATAACCAGCGGGGGAGCCGGTTGGAGGTAAGTATCACATGTAGCGATATCGCTAGCAATATCGCTGCTACGTCACAAAATCGGTGACGTTACAGCGATATTGCTAGCCATATCGCTATGTGTAACGGGCCCTTAACTAAAACTAAATTTTGATACAAAAGTATACACAATATACGGAGATTTAGGTGGAACCATATTGGGTTGACCAACTTCTTGAATAGTGTGAACGAAGCAGGAATGATCTTAGCGTTGGGATGGGTGGTCGAAAAATGCCAAAATAGGTAGACAGCATGGGCCAACACCAGGAGGGGAGCACCATTTTGACACATGGAACCTTTTTTCTATGTTGTCACTGGGATAACCCATAGCTGACAGTCATTACTTTTTCCTCTTTGGTCCATTTTGATACCCACTCAGCACTCTTGAGTAACAAAATGTATCTACTGGGATTAAAAAAAATTTTTCTGCATTGGTTACAAAAAGTCAAAAACATCCCTTGAAACTTTTTTTCACCTTCACTTTTCCTTTTATTTTACTAGATGATTGGTGGGTAAAAATTTAGGTAACATTGACTCCCACTTACCATGATAAGATATCAACTCAGCTTAAAAAAAAAAAGGTTTGATTGCAGAAGGAAAAGAAAAACAAAAGAAAAATATCCACAATCGGCACTTGAAAACTAAAATGAATTTGCTAAGTTCAAAAGTGGTGTCCCATTTAGGCACAACTTTCTATAAGTACTATTAGGGTACATTTACATCATAGCGTCCACGCACCCAAGTCAAGTCAGTTAATCCTAAATGCAGTGACCAAACTAGAGTTTGATGGCCCCCCCATCCTGATATACATGTCCCTCATCCTGGCCACATCATGGTATATATATATTTACCCTCCATCCTGGTATATATGTCCCTTATTCTGGGCCCCATCCTGATATATATATATATACCCCATCCTGGTATATATATCCCCCATATACAGTCATATGTTAAAGTTTGGGCACCCCTATTAATGTTAATCTTTTTTCTTTATAGCAATTTTGGTTTTTGCAACAGCTATTTCAGTTTCATATATCTAATAACTGATGGACTCAGTTATATTTCTGGATTCAAATGAGGTTTTTTTGTACTAACAGAAATTGTGCAATCTGCATTTAAACAAAATTTGACCGGTGCTAAAGTATGGGCACCCTTATCATTTTCTTGATTTGAACACTCCTAACTACTTTTTACTGATTTCCTGAAGCACTAAATTGGTTTTGTAACCTCATTGAGCTTTGAACTTCATAGCCAGGTGTATCAAATCATGAGAAAAGGTATTTAAGGTGGCCACTTGCAAGTAGTTCTCCTATTTGATTCTCCTATGAAGAGTGGCATCATGGGCTCCTCAAAACAACTCTCAAATGATCTGAAAACAAAGATTATTCAACATAGCTTTTCAGGGGAAGGATACAAAAAGTTGTCTCAGAGATTTAACCTGTCAGTTTCCACTGTGAGGAACATAGTAAGGAAATGGAAGAACACAGGTACAGTTCTTGTTAAGCCCAGAAGTGGCAGGCCAAGAAAAATATCAGAAAGGCAGAGAAGAAGAATGGTGAGAACAGTCAAGGACAATCCACAGACCACCTCCAAAGACCTGCAGCATCATCTTGCTGCAGATGGTGTCACTGTGCATCGGTCAACAATACAGCGCACTTTGCACAAGGAGAAGCTGTATGGGAGAGTGATGCGAAAGAAGCCGTTTCTGCAAGCACGCCACAAACAGAGTCGCCTGAGGTATGCAAAAGCACATTTTGACAAGCCAGTTACATTTTGGAAGAAGGTCCTGTGGACTGATGAAACAAAGATTGAGTTGTTTGGTCATACAAAAAGGCGTTATGCATGGAGGCTAAAAAACACAGCATTCCAAGAAAAACACTTGCTTCCCACAGTAAAATTTGGTGGAGGTTCCATCATGCTTTGGGGCTGTGTGGCCAATGCCGGCACCGGGAATCTTGTTAAAGTTGAGGGTCGCATGGATTCAACTCAGTATCAGCAGATTCTTGACAATAATGTGCAAGAATCAGTGACGAAGTTGAAGTTACGAAGGGGATGGATATTTCAGCAAGACAATGATCCAAAACACCGCTCCAAATCTACTCAGGCATTCATGCAGAGGAACAATTACAATGTTCTGGAATGGCCATCCCAGTCCCCAGACCTGAATATCATTGAACATCTGTGGGATGATTTGAAGCCGGCTGTCCATGCTCAGCGACCATCAAACTTAACTGAACTGGAATTGTTTTGTAAACAGGAATGGTCACAAATACCTTCATCCAGGATCCAGGAACTCATTAATAGCTACAGGAAGCGACTAGAGGCTGTTATTTTTGCAAAAGGAGGATCTACGAAATATTAATGTCACTTTTATGTTGATGTGCCCATACTTTTGCACCGGTCAAATTTTGTTTAAATGCAGATTACACATTTTCTGTTAGTACAATAAACCTGATTTGAATCCAGAAATATAACTGAGTCCATCAGTTATTAGATATATGAAACTGAAATAGCTGTTGCAAAAACCAAAATTGTTATAAAGAAAAAAGGTTAACATTAATAGGGGTGCCCAAACTTTAACATATGACTGTATATCCCCCATCCTGGTATATATGTTCCCCTTATGGGCCTTATCCTGGTAATATGTCCCTTATTCTGGACCCCATCCTGGTATAATATTAATAATCTTAATTCTATAGCACCAACATATCACTTTACATTTTAGAGGGGACTTGTGCAGACAATAAAGACATTACAGCATAACAATAATCACATAAATCAATATATATATATATATATATCTACCATCCTGGTGTATATGTCCCTTATCCTAGGCCCGATCCTGGTACATATATCCCCCATCATCCTGGTATATAAATCACCCATCCTGGTATGTATATCACTCATCCTGGTATATACCGGTATGTCCCCCATCTTGGTATATGTCTTCCATTCTGCCACTGTTATTTAAAGCATAGAAAAAAATAAACAATTATACTCAGCTCCGCTCCCCCGCCGTGCTGCATTTTCTTCTGAAGCTGCCAACTGACTTCAGCGTGCAAGCGACGGGAACGCATGACATCTCTGTTCGCGCCCCATTCACGTGCACGCTGGCGTCTGCTGCTGGCCTCTGATTGGCCGGCAGTATGTACTGCTAGGACGCACATCTACTTGAAGTTTGTGCTGGCGACGGCGGACCCCACCTGCACGGACCTCTGTGACCGTGATCGTTATGCCCCTGCTTAAATGACTGCAAACAGTGGCTGCCACATGGGCTACCCTGGCCTGGACCTTGCATTACATGATCGTCCAATGATTTGATGAGTGGACACATGGAGCTACCTTTAGTAATAGATGCTGATCTATGGCGGTTACAGCAGCCGAACACTCAAAGTCTAGTGAAGATAACCCTTTGGCCATGCACTTGGGAAAAGTACAATATTTTGATGTGAAAATCAAGTATGCCACATTATTAGAATTCATTTATTATTGTGTTATTGAAAACAAAGCAAAAAAAATATCACTTAATAGAATAATTTAAAAAATGATACTGTACAGAATTATAATGGTGTCATCTCCCAGAGAGATAGGTAGATAATCCTTCAGTTAATTCCGCAGCTAGGTTAAAGTCTTTAAGAGCTGCCTTAGGCCCGCAGTGTTTCCAGCTGGGCTTTAAATGCCTTGTAATACCGTCTTGTGATGGGATTATTACTTGCACAGAATAGGTTTCCATTTCAAGCTTCTTTATTAGTATCGCCGTCTTTTTTCCTCTCCGCACTTTACCTTTGTGACCAAAGTCTTTAAGATTCCGGAGGAACTTTGAAGTTCATCAGCTTAAAAAAAAAAACACATTAAAAGAACCAAGGAACATTATTATATGCTGGAAACAGGGACTACATGACAACCAAGGCAGGGGCATGATATGATGGCATGATTTCATAGAGTACGACCATGAGAACCAGTTACTATAAATATGTAAAAAAAAAAAAAGGTTACCTGGTGTAAATGCCGCTGTTTTCCTGAATCCGGCATTGTTTTTCTTTTGTTCCTGCTCCTCCTGGTTCCTGAGATATGGTCCCATCTTACTGCTATATAAATCGAGTATTTTATACAAGTGGGTGGGGTCCTCAACTATTTCTGGGAGTGTCTTCTTGAAGACCACGCCCACTTGATAACAAGTCTCGATTTATATACTGGGAAGACGAGGCCATATCTAGGGAACGGAGAGTCACAGGAACAAAAGGAAAACATCGCCGGATTCAGGAGAACAGCAGCTTTTACACTAGGTTAAAAAAAATTACATATTTATGGCAAGTGGCAGCTCCTATTTATTGTGCCATTGACACGACTTTACGGCCAGGTTGTCACAGAGATTTAATGTACACTGGACATTGTGGGGTAATTGCGGCTAATATTGATAACATTTCACATAAAAATGTTAAAATGAGCCTCAAAATTGTATTTTGGGGGTCACAAAACTGTTTTTCAACTTCTAATTGTGATTTCAATAGTCGAATAAGGAACCTGGCAGCGACAAATTACCTGTGATTATCATACAAGACGCAGCTCTAAGCAACAAAATGTCTGCTTTTATCCAAAACATCATTGCATGACCTTAAGGCTACGTTCACACCATGAGCTTTTGGTGAGTTTTTCATGTTGCAGATTTTCTGCACCATTCTGCACACATTAAGTAAAATATATATATATATTTTTTCAAAAATATACAGCGTAAAAAAATCACCATAAACTCATCATGGGAACGAAGCCTTAGGTGGGCTGGGGCAAGAATAAAAATTATTGACACATAGCCAAAACCTTAGGGAGTTTGCTTTGAGAAATCTGCTTTAAGGGCAAGTTTACCTGAAGGAATGTTTATTTATTTACATACATCCGGCTTCTTTTTTCTTCTTTTCACTGTTTTCTCCCATACCTTTTTTGTATTGGTACCACTTTATGCGCTTCAGTAGTTTTTACTACTACTATTATGTTATTAATATAATAGTCATGATACTTAAAAAGATATTTATAATAATCTAAAAGTATTTAAAAATGTGAGATTATCTTTGCAGTTTAAAGAAATTAATACTTAAAATAAAAAAACATAAAGTCCAAGTTCTTACATAGTGTAAAAAAACTCTACAGCGTTTAAGGGTGTTTTCATATTGCACTCTCTGTCCCCGTCAGGGCAGACATCCAAAATCCCTTGCAAAACCATGTCCAGACGCATGCGCCAACGGAGCCAATAGACTGTAATGGTGACAGCAGCCAACGTGAGCTCTGCCGTGCACTTTTTTCAGGAGTGTACGCCTTACAGGAGGTGGACACTGAGACGCATGACAGATCTCACATTCGCTCTGCCGTCCCCATTTGAGTCTATGGCCTCGTCGTTGGCGCATGCATCCGGACTTCGTTTTTGCAATGGATTTCGGTCATCTGCCCCGATGGGGACACAGAAAGCAAAACTAACAGTTCAAGCAAAGTGACTGTGATTTCATGCAAATTCCTGCCAACTGCGCCTTTACAGATTATCACTGGTGCTCTTTTTCCTTATAGACTTGGATGAGAAGCCTGAAAAGCGCATGCGAAATCGCCATTGCATTTTTCAGTGCAGAATCACAGGGTTTTTGCGCTAAAGGAAGAAGAATCCATGAGATCTGAACTCCAGCACCAATGAATCATAGAATCATAGAATCGTCGAGTTGGAAGGGACCTCCTGGGCCATCTGGTCCAACCCCCTGCTCAAAGCAGGATTCGCTAAATCATCCCAGTCAGATGTCTGTCCAGCCTCTGTTTGAAGACTTCCATTGAAGGAGAACTCACCACTTCTCGTGGCAGCCTGTTCCACTCATTGATCACTCTAACTGTCAAAAAGTTTTTTCTAATATCTAATCTGTGTCTCTTCCCATTCAGTTTCATCCCATTGCTTCTAGTCTTTCCTTGTGCAAATGAGAATAAAGTTGATCCTTCTACAATGTGACAGCCCTTTAGATATTTGTAGACAGCTATTAAGTCTCCTCTCAGTCTTCTCTTTTGCAAACTAAACATTCCCAAATCCTGCAACCTTTCCTCATAAGACAGGGTTTGCAGACCGGTCACCATTCTGGTCGCTCTTTTCTGAACTTGCTCCAGTTTGTTGATGTCTTTTTTAAAATGTGGTGCCCAAAACTGGACACAATATTCCAGATGAGGTCTGACCAAAGAGGAGTAGAGGGAAATAATGACTTCACGTGATCTAGACTGTATGCTTCTGTTAATACATCCTAGAATTGCATTTGCCTTTTTTGCTGCTGCATCACACTGTTGACTCATATTCAGTCTGTGATCTATTAGTATACCCAAGTCTTTTTCACATGTGCTGTCACTTAGCCCTATTCCTCCCATTCTATATATGCTTTTTTCATTTTTATTGCCCAGATGTAGTACTTTGCATTTCTCCCTGTTAAAAACCATTCTGTTAGTTGCTGCCCACTTCTCCAGTTTATTTAAATCTTTTTGAATCCTCTCTCTCTCTTCTCTAGTATTAGCTATCCCTCCTAGCATTGTGTCATCAGCAAATTTAATCAGTTTACCCTCAATTCCTTCATCTAAATCGTTGATAAAGATGTTGAACAATACAGGGCCCAGGACAGAGCCCTGTGGTACCCCACTTGAGACATTCTTCCAACTGGATGTGCAGCCATTTACGACCACTCTTTGGGTCCGATCACTAAGCCAGTTATGAATCCACCTAACAGTTGCCTTGTCCATTCCATACTTAGTCATTTTTTCAATAAGGATTGTATGAGAGACTTTGTCAAATGCTTTGCTGAAGTCAAGATATACTATATCTACAGCATTTCCTTGATCCACCCAATCAGTGATACCGTCATAGAAGGAAATTAAGTTAGTCTGACATGACTTATTAGTTAGAAACCCATGCTGACTCTGTTTAATCACTTCATTCTTATCCAGGTATTGACATACATGTTGTTTAATAATTTGTTCAAAGATCTTTCCTGGTATAGAAGTCAGACTCACCGGCCTATAGTTGCCTGGGTCCACCTTCTTCCCCTTTTTGAAGATAGGAACAACATTTGCTCTTCTCCAGTCTTCTGGCACTTCTCCTGTTCTCCAAGAATTTTCAAAGATTATGGAGAGGGGTTCAAAAATTTCTTCTGCTATCTCCTTCAGTACTCTGGGGTGTAATTCATCTGGACCTGGAGATTTGAATTCATTTAGGTTAGCTAAGTGTTTCTTCACTATCTTTCTGTTTATAGATATCCTGGATTCTTCTATTCCCTTAATAGGACAGTGAATAACAGTTGATGTTGCATTTCCTTTCTGAGAGAAAACAGATGCAAAATAGGAATTTAAAAGTTCAGCCTTCTCAACATCCTGTCTTACCATTTCATCATTTTCATCCTGTAAAAATCCTATAGCATCTTTGACTTTTCTTTTACTTTTGACATATCCCCAAAATCCTTTATTATTGCTTTTGACATCTCTTGCAAGCCTCAGTTCATTTTCAGCTTTAGCTAATCTGATTTGTGCCCTGCAGGTTCTGCAGACAGCATTATATTCTTCTTTAGATATGCCTCCCTCTTTCCATTTTATAAACATTTTTTTCTTCCTTTTTAGCATGTGCTTAAGTTCTGTGTTCATCCATCCTGGTTTCCTTAAATGCTTCCTATTCTTCCCTCTTTTCGGAATTGTTAACAACTGTGCTTTGAGAATTTCATTTTTCAAGATTTCCCATCCTTCCTGGACATTTTTGTCTTTAAGGATATCCAGCCATTGGATCCCTCCAATTCTCTTTCTGAATCCCTTAAAATCTGCCTTTCTGAAATCTAACATTGACGTCTGAGTCTTCACAGGTCTTCCACCTCTAGTAATCCAAAATTCTAAAATAGCATGGTCGCTATCTCCTAGGGTCCCAGCCACTTTTACCTCCTCAACCATTTCCTCCCTGTTTATAAGGATTAGATCCAAGGTAGCAGTTCCCCTTGTTTTCTCCCTTACCTTTTGGAAGATAAAGTTGTCAGCAAGAGAGGATAAGAATTTCCTTGACCTGTTAGTTTTGCCTGAGAGAGATTCCCAACAAATGTCTGGATAGTTGAAATCTCCCATGACAACTATGTCATATTTTTTGGAGAACTTGGCCATCTGATGCATAAATGAGAAAATGTTAAAGCATAACTTTTATTGTGTAGTAAAAAACATGGTGAGGAAAAGCAAAAATATGAAGGATCCATAACTGACGCGTTTCGGGTTATTCATAGCTTTAATTGTACAATAAAAATTATGCTTTAACATTCTCTCATTGATCCTCATGGACCTTCTCTTCCATTTCTGACCTGGATACCAGCCTGCTGTTGTTCCTACACTCCTTGCACCACACTGACCACGCAGGGTCTACCAGGGCCCACGCAGGGTCTACCAGGGCCCATGCAAGGTCTACCAGGGCCCACGCAAGGTCTACCAGGGTTCCTAGGAGAATACGAGTGGTTTTCACACTGAATCATCCTGGAAGGTGAGCTGATTACTATTTTTCCTTCTTACCTTTTGCGCTAAAGACTTATTCAAACGTTAAGGTTTTTTTTTACTTGTGCATGAATAAAATGGACTGATTTTTGTGAGTGTTCTGGGTGAGCTTTTCATCCGTGTTTAGTCAATGTGTCTGTTTTTACAGTCAGTGATTTTTGTCAAGTAAAAAAAAATAAATATGGCAAAGCTCCTCCTGTCCAATACAATGTACAGCACACGGATGGTATCTGGGGGTTGTTTGTGACTTGGAAGAAGGAAACGACATGTCTCCTTAATGTTTTGCACACACACTATCCGCAGCAAAAAAAAACGGACATGTGAACAGCACCGTAGCCTATAATGGGTATGAGTTGCACCTGCGAAAGACAAAGATAGAACATGTACGTGAAAAACGGACGTCTGAATGGGTCCTAAAAGACACGAAATTGGCACACTAAGAAAAAGCAAATAAAAAGATACCGCATTCATGGCTACATTGAGGGTATGTGCACACGTTGCGGGTTCGTGTGCGGATCCGCAGCGGATTTGGCCCTGCGAATCCGCAGCAGTTTTCCATGGGATGTACAGCACCATGTTATCCTATGGAAAACAAAAACCGCTGTGCACATGCTGCCGAATCATCCGTGCGGAAACGCAGTGGTTTATTTTCCGCAGTACGTCAATTCTTTGTGCGGATTCCGCAGCGTTTTTACACCTATTCCATTCTAGGAATCCGCAGGTGTAAAAACCGCAGGCGAAATCCACACTAAATCTGCTAGAAATCCACAGGAAATCCGCAGGTAAAACACAGGCATTTTGACCTGCGGATTCTGCAGATTCCGTGCGGAAAAATCTGCACACGAATCCGCAACGTGTGCACATACCCTAAAATCTGCCCCAATGTGTGTGTGTAAAATAGTAGATTTAATGTTGAGCCTATACAGAGGGGACAATGTCTGTACAACGCTGCGGAGTATGTTGGCCCCATTCGGGTATGTGCACACACGGCAAACACTCAGCGAATTTTCCATCTGGCAAAGGGGGACACATATGGCAAATCCACAGCAAAATCTGCAGCTTTTCTTACAGCCCTAGTTTTTGCTGCATATTTATCGCTACAGAATTTGCCCCATGTGCACAGAACCTATAAAGCACCAGAACTGCTAGGTAATCGACTCTTTGTATACTTCTCCTTATTAACTAGTAAACGTAATTATTATTAATGATTGTTTTGAAATCATATAAACTTATGATTGTTATTATCGCTGATGATATTTTTATTATTTGCCACTGTTACTGTTCCTAGATCCTATGATTAGGGAGAGAAAATAAACATTATAAATCTTCCAAAAAAGAACATAAATAGATTTAAAACAGGAGAATTCATGTGTCAAATCTAATAAAAGTCTACTGGAAGCTGTGCGCTGCTCCCCCTAGTGTTATTTTGGAGAACTGCTCTGCTTCGTAAATGTAAGCCAATGTAATAAACAATATATTATTATTATTTATTATTATAGCGCCATTTATTCCATGGCGTTTTACATGTGAGGAGGGGTATACATAATACATACAAGTACAGTAATCTTAAACAATACAAGTCACGACTGGTACAGGATGAGAGGGGCCCCTGCCCGCGAGGGCTCACAATCTACAACGGGATGGGTGAGGATACAGTAGGCGAGGGTAGAGCTGGTCGTGCAGCGGTTTGGTGGATCGGTTACTGCAAGTTGTACAGTAGGCTTGTCGGAAGAGGTAGGTCTTCAAGTTCTTTTATCCGCTATATAATGGCGCGTTCACATGGGGTGAAATTGTTGCAGACATTTCTATGACTACCCCAATCATCTCAGTAAGATTTGGAAAAATCAATGCACATATACTCTCAGATTTATTAAATGGATTTCCCAGTAACCAAAATTTCTGCAACTTATCTACTGAATGTAAATATATTATATAGGTCAGAGCAGCAATAAATGATTTCAGGACCTGGGATCCCTCCAATCCACAGTACTGAAAGGGGGCATCATACGTAAAAAAAAAAATAATTTAAAGTTTAGTTAACCTTCAAATGCTAAACTTCTGGTTTCCTGCAGCCAACACTAGAGTGAGCACACTGCATTCAGTTTATACTTTAAAGGGGTTGTCCACACCGGAGCAACATGTTGGTTTGCCATACAGCTTTCCAAATCCTGATAGTGTGTGATGTACATGCCCTTAGTGTTTGTCTTCACTTTCCGGATTCAGCAGTCATCCCTTGATTGCAAGATTGTGATTTCCATACTTGCAGTCATATAACAATCGCTGGAACCGACAAACAAAGCCAAAACCTAACAGAGTTTATATTGCCATCATTAGGATTTGGCAAGAGGTGGAAAATCCTTCTACTCAGGGGTGGATGGGTGTCTTATAGACGCTTCTCAATTACTAAACCGTGGGCTTGATGTCACCTAACAATACAAAGGTGACATCAACCCCACCAATATTAACCCCACTTGCCACCGCTACAGGGCAAGTGGGAAGAGCCGGGCAAAGTGCCAGAAAAGGCGCATCTAATAGATGTGCCTTCTCTGGGCAGCTGGGGGCTGCTGTTTTTAGGCTGGGGGTGGGGCAATATCCATGGCCCTTTACCAGCCTAAGAATACCAGCCTACAGCTGTCTGCTTTAGCTTGGCTGGATGTCAAAAATGGAGGGGACCCCACGCCGTTTTTTAAAATTATTTATTTAAATAATTTAAATAAACAGCGTGGGGACCCCTTTATTCTTGATAATCAACCTTGCTGAAGCTGACAGCTGAGGGTTGCAGCTCCCCAGCTGTGAGTTTTGCCTGGTTGGTTCAAGAAAATAGGGGGAACCCACGTCGGGTTTTTCATTCATTTATTTCATTATATCACAGGCGGTGGTTGAGAAATACCCCCATCATCCGCTCCTGCTCTCACTGTTATTAGCGGCAGCAAGTGTCGGATGATGGGAGTAATTGTCCCAAAAGCCCCCACCTACTGTCATTTTTCGGACTTTAATATAACTCTCATCATTCTCCTCTGCTCGCGCCGATCGCCGGCAGAGCAGGGGAGAATAATGAGAGCCGTCTTCAGCTCCTGCTCTACCGGCAACAGCGAGCAGGAGGGAAAGAATGAATGAAAACCCGACGTGGGGTCCCTCTCTGTTTGTGAACCAA
This sequence comes from Dendrobates tinctorius, assembly GCF_039654945.1. Taxonomy (NCBI): domain Eukaryota; kingdom Metazoa; phylum Chordata; class Amphibia; order Anura; family Dendrobatidae; genus Dendrobates; species Dendrobates tinctorius. The sequence goes on from NW_027361806.1 coordinate 14,388,305, forward strand.
CCCGGCAAAACTCACAGCTGGGGGCTGCTATTCTCAGGCTGGTAAGGGGCCATTGATCTTGCCCCCCCCCGCCTAAAAATAGCAGCCCCCAGCTGCCCAGAAAAGGCGCATCTATTAGATGCACCTATTCTGGAGCTTTGTCGGGTTCTTCCCACTTGCCCTGTATTGGTGGCAAGTGGGGTCATAAGGGGTTAATGTCACCTATCTATTGTAAGGTGACATTAAGCCCGGATTAGTAATGGAGAGGTGTCAATAAGACACCTCTCCATTACTAATCCTAGAGTTATTCAAGGCTTAAATATACACACACAATAAGAACAAAGTATTTTAATGAAAGAATACACTACACACAGTGTTTAAAGCTTTATTATACTCCTAATTCCATATCGACGCTATTGTTCTCCTGTTAAAAATTATAAAATAATAAACCAACAATATCCATACCTGTCCGGAGCTCAGTCAAGTCCCACAGCGTAATTCATCTCGGGGGGTAATCAGTTTACAGGCGGAGCACTGCTAATGCGACCGCTCCGACTGTAAACTACTGGGGAATGAATGGAAGCAGTGCGCATAGGCTCAGTGACGTCACCGCTAGTACTGAGCATACACCGGCTGCTTCTCATTGTTGCCAGCAGAGCAGGAGAGAAAAATGACAGCTGCGTTCAGCAACGCGTTTACTGTAGCGCTTCTTCCCCAATGGCCGCCCGTGTGGTCCTGATGCGGCACACGTGCAGCCCACGGTTGCCACATGTGTGCCACACGGAGGTGCCACGTATCCACATGGACACACGGATAGCTCCGGTACCATTTTTTCCGGTACCGGAATTATCTGGACGTGTGAGACCGGCCTTAGATTGCCTATCAAACTTACAAGCCATGTGTCATGCCACTAATCAGCAATGGGAGCCATGTTGCCAGAAGTGCCACACATGACCATTGGGGCCACTGGAAGAACCATGGGGGGTATAAGTGCTGGATGGGAGAGTAATTTAACATTTGATCACATTTGCAGCTGTGTTTTAAGAAAAATGTAAAAGTTGGATAACCCCTTTAAACTGAAAAATAGCCCAGTATGCAATATAGAGAGGTCAGGTGTGATAGAAAATCAATGATTTCCCACGCGGACACACGATCACTGTAAGCTCCGGCATTGGTAAGGTCAGTATGTCACCACTGTGCTCAATGATAGACTCATCATCACAATTCCACAAGCGTTTTTTGTAATTTTGTGTTTATGGAGTTCACCAAGCAGAAAAATTTTACATTTATTCTATGGGTTGTTGTGATTATAGTGATAAGTATAAAGAGTCCAATTCATCATTGCATTTCCGCCAGTTTTCTGGAGTGACCAGCTCTCAATCAGTGACTTTGATTTGAGACAGAATCATGAAACGATTTGCACTTTCTTCCATGTTGTCTTTTGTGGTATAGTTAGTTTTCTGATTTTTACATCAGTATGGCTTTTCCAGATGTTTTAGGGCTCATACAGACTACCGTATCATCCGTCCAGGTGCGATCCAACAAAACATCAGATTGCACCCAAACCAATGTTAGTCTATGTGGCACATTTGTTTTATTTCCTTGCTGCCTGCTTGAGTTTTATCAGATATTTGGATCACACTCAGCCATTCCAATCAATGACTCCATGGAAAAAAATCGAACTGCACTCTGATGACATCTGAGTGTGGTCCAATTTCTGCGCACTGACACATTGAAGACGATGGATACATTTTGTTCTCCATCTTCTCCTCATCAGAGAGAATCGAATCACACTGTCCTGACACTCTGATCACACACTGATCAGAGTTTGATCAGAGTGTCATTTGCATAATTGACCCGATTCTCTTGGATGAGATAATCTACGACTGTCTGCATTTGCCCTTAGACAGATTAATTAAATGCGACTTATAAAAAAAAAAGTTGCAAAATTTGGAAAACTCTACCCCAGTCCTCCTGGAATTATTACCTATTAAACAGTTATTATGTTGAGTCATTTTACAAAACATGCAACTTTTTGGCGGGAGAACCACTCAAAGACGTTCGAAAAGGACAATCTGAAATTTAGGACAAAGTTCATGCATCACGAGCGAAATTTAGTTTAAAAATACATCAGCAAAAACCAAAAGCAAAAAAAAAAAAAAAAAGACTAAAAAAAACCACAAATGACAATTTGGGCTCACAGACTTATTAGAAAAACTTCCTTTTTTAAAATCATTGGGTTTTGTCTGATCACTTTCCGATTCCCATGGGATTGGTAGTTTTTCCATTGGTGTCTTGTATAAGTGATTTTTTTTTGTCACATGAACTGTAGTTCCTTTTAATGCTATTTTAGGGGAACGTATAACTTTTTATCCACTTTCAATAGTTTTTTTGGAAACAGAATAAATATAAAAGCTAAACTGGCTTTACTTTATTGCTTTCACCTTTTTTTCAGTTTGTTTATTGTACAGTAGTACAAACAATAAATATTTTAGATTTATATATGTGTACATTATACATTCTTTTAGGGTAGGTTTTATCTTTTAGAAAAAAGTAATTTTTTTCTTAAAAAGATTCCTTATTGATCCTTAGCTTGACTCTTTTTTGCGTGCAAAATCATTTGTTTCGCTGTATAAGGCCGGTTTCACACGTCCTGATATTTCCAGTACCGGAAAAAACGGTACCGGAGATATCCGTGCCCGTGTGTTAATTTGTCACATTCGTGTGGCATCCATGTGCTATCCATGTGTCCGTGTGTGATCTGTGTGCTGTCCGTATGCTGTCTGTGTGTCCGTGTATTGAAGCAATTTGTTTCAATGTTAACCCTATGACTTTTAAAACGCACACAGTCTACATCGTTCTAAGGCCGGAGTCACATTACCGTGTGGATGAGATATGCTAATGACATTCAGCTCCTGTTCTGTTGCGATTGTGATACGAGTGTCAGTGCTCAGATCCTCTCACATGAGAGAATCGGAGCACAGGTGCGGAGGAGAAGGAGAAAGTAATTTCTTGATGTCATGCATGGCCAGCGTTCGCAGAAATCGTACTGCACTAGGGTGACATCCGAGTGCAGTCCAATATTTCACAGGCACCCATAGACTTGTATGAGTACATGCAATCCGATTCTCGCAGCCATTCCCAGCACTTGTTTTCGCATGCCGAACCGTAGTTAGAAAATAATTGCAGATGTGCACTGCCCCATAGAACACTGGGCCGAGCGCGATCTGATTTTTTATCGGATTGCACGCGTCCGATTTATTCACTCATGTGAGCGAGCCCTAATACAAAGGATTCTATGGGGAATTGAATGAGGAATTGCATCCGTAATACGGTCTGGAAAATAAGGCCATACTGCGCCCGACCCAAGTGAAATGACAATGGACTGAAAAATGAAAAGTAAATCTCTTTATTGGAAGGAGTAATCCAGGTGTCTAGGCCGGGACTGAAGAACTGAGAGAAGAGGCCTGACGTAGCTTTCTGCTCAAGGTCGCTCGCCTCCAGCCGAGATTTACGTGATTGTAACTTCGCCGGATACACTGCCAGTTTTGTGACATGATCTGTTTTTTATTTTTTAGGACCGCTATATAAACAATTGTGTTATTCTGCTGTAAATTAAGAGGGCACATCCTTGCAGAAGCTGAAAATGGAGAAGGTATTTTAATAGGTTTATTACACAATCATTCATATCGCTTCACCCGATCACCAACAGATTTGTTGTGTTTTTTTTTACTTTCCTTTCCTTTTTTGTTTTAGTATTTTTGCTTTCTTACAAAGTTTAAAGATAAATAATAGTTAAGGAAAATCAAGTTTGATCTTTGCATCCATCTATTTTTTTTATTTTACATAGAAACACAGATAAAGCTGGAAAATATATATAATTATGAAAGCCTCCCATACTATAAATACCATCATATACCATTATATTCTTCATATTCTTATTTATTTGCATAATGAGTCTGTTTCCTCCGGGTTCTCCGGTTTCCACCCACATTCCAAAGACATACTGATAGGGAATTTAGATTGTGAGCCCCAATGGGGACAACGATGATAATGTCTGTAAAATGCTGCGGAATAATATAGCGCTATTTATGCAAAAGCATAATAATAATAAATAATTATGGGGGAACAGAAAAGTTAGCGCAAACTGGTGATGGATGCAATTCAGAACAGTTCCACGAATAGACCGCATTTTGGCTAGTTAACTAGTCACAGAAACAGACAAGGATAGATAAATAGATAGATAGACAGACAGGGACTAGTAATGATTGAAGCACTGGCCAGATGACTGGTGAAAGAACTTCAGAATATTCATCATACTTAAACTACTAATTTTAACAAAGGAGCTTGCTTCATAAGTATTCACAAGACCCAAAGCCCCCTGCCTTTGAATTAATAGCCATTTTTTTTTGCTGACAGGTTCACGTTAAATAATATGTATGCAATATGCAACGAGACAAGTCCACTATTCTTTGATGACTTAACTTCTTATTATATCTTTATAGCAGTCAGAGACATGTTTTTTGTTCTTGCATTTAGCTGTAAATCCATTGAATAGAAATAAAGTCCAATTCATATGTCACGTCAGTAACTCACACACCCTTTCAGCGCCGTCCCACTCACTGCGGTCACAGCTCTGCTTCCCCTCATGCCAGGCTATCTCCCTGAGTTTGCCTTTTGTAGAATTCCTCAGGACTTCTGCATCATCTTGCTGACGAGTCTCTGCAGGAATTTAACCCTGCTGTGTCCTGCAGAGATTAACTTCCCTGGCCTATCTGCTGACAACAGAGCATATATTAGGTAGCTGTGGCCTCTACTCCTTGCCTGAACTTAGGTTCCTGGTTCCCGTTTAAGTGCTATTTTGTCTTGCCACTCCTGTTACCAACCCGGCTCATTCACCCATTCTGACTCACCTCTCCTCTCCTGACTTTGGCTTTATATTGTGAACCTATGCTGCCTACCCTGACTTCGGACCATCTGATTACATCTCTGCCTGTGCCCTCTGTACCGCGTATATCTGCCTTGACACTTTGTAAACCAGGTATTGGTACTTTTGGCAGTGTGGACTGGTGCCAAGTCCTGCTGGAGAATGACATTTCCATCTCCAAAAAGCTTGTCAGCAGAAGGAAGCATGAAGGGCTCTAAAATGTCCTGGTAGACGACTGTGCTGACTTTGGTCTTGATAAAACACAGTGGACCTACACCAGCAGATGGATCCCCAAACCATCACTGACTGTGGAGACTTCACACTAGACCTCCAGCAGCTTGGATTGTGGCCTCTCCACTCTTCCTCCAGACTCTGGGACCGTGATTTTCAAATGAAATGCAAAATTTACTTTCATCTGAAAACAACACCTTGGACCACTGACAACAGTCCAGCTCTCTTTCTCCTTGGCCCAGGTAAGACGCTTCTGGCGTTGTCTATTGGTCATGAGTGGGTGACACAAGGAATTTGACACTTGTAGCCCATGTCCTGGAGACGTCTGTGTGTGGTGTGAAGCAATGACTCCAGCAGCAGTCCACTCCTTGTGAATCTCCCCCAGATTTATGAATGGCCTTTTCTTAACAATCATTTCAAAGCTGCGTTTATCCCGGTTGCTTGTGCCCCTTTTTTTACCACACTTTTTCCTTCAACTCAACTTTCCATTAATATTCTTGGATCCAGCACTCTGTGAACAGCCGGCTTCTTTAGCAATGACCTTTTGTGACTTCCCCTCCTTGTGGAGTGTGTCAGTGACTGCCTTCTGGACATCTGTCAGGTCAGCAGTCTTCCCCATGATTGTGGAGCTACTGAAACAGACTAAGGGACCTTTATAAACACTTAGGAGCCTTTACAGGTGTTTTTTGTTAATTATTCTAATTTCCTGAGATAATGACTTATGGGTTTTCATTGGCTGTAAACCATAATCATCAACATCAACAGAAATAAACACGTGAAATAGATCACTCTGTGTGTAATGACTCTATACAATATAGGAGAGTCACTTTTTGTATTGAAGAACTGAAATAAATTAACTTTTTGCTGATATTCTAATTTTGTGATAAGCACCTGTATGTTGTACATTTATTTATCAGACCATTTTTATTAAGCAGACCACTTTACATACATTTACTATTATTAGTCAAAAGTTTTACTATGATTTCATATCTCCCAAAAAAAGAACCATGTCCCAGTCTGCTGGCAGCAGTGAGAGCAGACTGTGTGATGGCCAGTGATGGGGGTCTGCAGCTTCAAATCTGCACAGGGGATGGCAGTCACTGATGTAATCTGTTCTGTGACAAAGCCTCTGCTGTGTGAATGAGACAGCTCTGTGCCACTGATGTCTTCACACAGCAGCAGATTTGGTGCAGTGTATGTGTGAGCACTGTGTCTCTAATGACACAAATACAGATGGGAGCAGTCTGTCCAATCAGCAGCTGTAACAGTGTGAAGTGTTGGGGGGGTGTATGTATGTATTGTGCTGCTTTCACAAATACAGAATCACTGCTGTGTTCTTTCCAATGCTGGAATAATGATAAAGATGAGTGCTGGTGCAGTTTACTGCCAGCCAATGAGAGGGCAGTGGGTGGTGCTGGTTACTGGAGCTTGCTGGGAGTTTGGTGGAGCTTCGCACATACACTGCACCAAATCTGCTGCTGTGTGAAGACATCAGTGACACAGAGCTGTCTCATTCACACAGCAGAGGCTTTGTCACACAACAGATTACATCAGTGACTGCTGTCCCCTGTGCAGACTAGAAGCTGCAGACCCCATCACTGGCCATCACACAGTCTGTTCTCACTGCTGTCAGCAGCCTGGGACAGTGAGGGAAGGAATTACTGATAATGAGTTATGTATTGTAATCATGGAATGGCCCAGAATACAGGACGATTTTCACTCCTCACTAGTTTCACTTTCCATATATCACTGTTCAGCGTGTGTCTGGGGGAGGAGCAGCTGGGTGGTCTGCTCTCTGCACTGAGGCTGATAGAGGGGGAGGATTTGTTACTGTGTGATGAGGGCTTCTTCATGTGGATGGGGAGGGCCTGTAGCTATGGAGGGTGGGGTTGTTGCTATAGAGGCCATGTTTGGAGTAGAGTAGGAGGTTACGACTAGTTCTCATTTCAGTGCCATAACACCCCCCTTGGACGTTCTGTTCATAATATCTAGAAAACCGTGCAAACTAGTGACAGAAAGTAAATTACTTATTGTCATAATTCTGCAGCCCAGATATGTACTGAGATTACGTGAAAAGCCCGGACAACCCCTTTAAACAAATCCAGCAAGCTGCTCTGCCCAAGCCGACGAACTAAAGGAATACAAGTTAGTGTGGTGCTCCCAAAACATCATCACTTGCAGTAGCTTATATTGTTGCGCTCTAAAACTATAAAAAAATGAAATCCATCTTTGCTCTAGTTTGCTGTAGATGCATATTGCAAGTAGTACAGCCAGACAACATATACCGTTGTGCTCAAAAGTTTACATACCCCGTAGAATTTTTGCTTTCTTGGCCTTTCGTCAGAGAATATGAATGATAACACCAAAACTTTTTCTCCACTCATGGTTAGTGGTTGGGTGAAGCCATTTATTGTCAAACTACTGTGTTTTCTCTTTTTAAATCACGACAGACCAAGACATCCAAATGACCCTGATCAAAAGTTCACATACCCTGGTGATTTTGGCCTCATAACATGCACAGAAGTTGGCACAAATGGATTTGAATGGCTACTAAAGGTAACATCCTCACCTGTGACCTTTTTGCTTGTAATCAGTGTGTGTGCATAAAAGCTGAGTGAGTTTCTGGGATCCAGACAGACTCTTGCATCTTTCATCCAGCCACTGATGCTTCTGGATTGTGAATCATGGGGAAAGTAAAAGAATTGTCAATGGATCTACGGGAAAAGGTAGTTGAACTGTATAAAACAGGAAAGGGATACAAAAAGATATCCAGCGAATTGATAATGCCAGTCAGCAGCATTCAAACTGTGATTAACAAATGGAAATTCAGGTGCTCTACGGTCAGGTAAACCAACAAAAATTTCATCCACAACTGCCAGGAAAATTGTTCAGGATGCAAAGAAAAACCCAAAAATAACATCAGTTGAAATACTGGACTCTCTGAAAACTAGCGGTGTGACTGTTTCAAGATGCACAATAAGGAGGCAGTTGAAGAAAAATGGGCTGCATGGTCGAGTCACCAGAAGAAAGACATTACTGCGCAAATGCCGCAAAGTATCTCACCTACAAAAAGCAAAACAGCAAAGACATAAGCCTCAAAACTTCTGGAACAAGGTAATTTGGAGTGAAGAGACCAAAATTGAACTTTTTAGCCACAACCATAAACGTTACATTTGGAGAGAGGTCAGCAAGGCCTATGATGAAAGGAACACCATTCCTACAGTAAAGTACGGAGGTGGATCCCTGATGTTTTGAGAATGTGTGAGACACAAAGGCACAGGAAACTTGGTCAAAGTTAAAGGAAAGATGAATGCAGCACATTATCAGCAAATACTGCTGTGCATGGGATGTACTTGGATGTTCCAACATGACAATGATCCAAAACACAAGGCCAAGTCGACCTGTCATTGGCTACAGCAGAACAAAGTGAAGGTTCTGGAGTGGCCATCTTAGTCTCCTGACCTCAATATCATTGAGCCACTCTGAGGAGATCTCAAGCACGCAGTTCATGCTAGACAGCCCAGGAATTTACAGGAACTGGAGTGTTACCATGAGTCCTGTGCCTGCCAATATTAATGCTTTCTGAGACCATTCAAAGTGAATGGAAAAGCAAAAACACAGAATTTTCGTAAACTCCAAGCACTGATGAGACAAGAATGGGCGGTTATCAGTCAGGACTTGGCCCAGAAGCCGATATCTTGCTGCCAGAACGAAGGGCAGAAGTCTGGAGAAATAAGGATCAACATTGTAAATATTGTATCATGATTGGTTGTCGGGTGACCCGGGACCAAGGGCTCCTTCCCTGTCCCTAATGCTAGGGGGCACCCAAGCTCGCCCTATTCCCCTGGGTTACTTCTGATGGTGAAGATGCCAGGGCCATGTACCTTGCCTTATCTCCTGTATCCGCCTTCCATCTGTACCCTTCTCCCACCCAGGAAAGAGGGGAGCAGCCGTGCACCACAGAACACCAACCAAATGAACAAAGCAACATGAACAAGGGGTGACTAAAACTACCAGACATACCAATATTCACTCACATAAAACAGAGGACTGCACCGGGGAGTGGAGGATGGGGAAAACCAAATTAGGAGAAGGAAAAGGAATTATCACACTTACCAACCCAGGCAACAGTCACAGATAAATCCACAAAACTCCTTCTCATCTCATATAACCTCCAAGATACCCTCCTCCAAGCCATACAGCATAAGTTATCTCTGACAATGTGTTTCAGTCAGGACCCAGATTATAAAGGGAATAGGAGTGGCTAACCGAGCTCAGCTGAGTGCTCAGACTCCCAGAGCTCCCAGCATGACCTATTAACCCCTGTACTATAAAAAGAAATGAATACCATTAAAAAGGAAGGTGAAATGCTTCTTATCAGCGCAGGAGTAGGAGCAATCAGACACTGCGGTCTTCTGGCTCCTCTCTATTGTGGTAACCCCATAACATCTTGAGTCTTTCCATAAATGTTATGTATTTGTAAATAAAAGTTTAAAAACGTATAAAACATTTAAAATTGTACTTCAGCAACCATGGAAGCATCTGACTGAAGTATGTAAAAACACAGAAACTTGTTGTGAGCTCATTTTCTCATTCACCTTTGATGTCCGATGAACTCCCTCTGCTGGTGAAAGGAGGTGGTGAAACTGATTTGGATGGGAGAATCCTGTCACCTGAACAGGTGGATTGCGATTGGACATCCGGAATCTCTGAGTGGATTTGAGGCAGCTGACGCCCTGTAGGGTTGCTGGTGATTTCTCTGCTCTGAGCTCTGGCCTCCAGTTCAGTTCCTGTCTTCTAAAGCTAAGTTTGCACTGTTATTGTTCCATGAGATTTTGTCTGATTGGCTTAGTTTTGTGTTCTGCCAGCCCCGGCTGGGGCTATGCTGAATTTCCATTTTTGTCCCTGATCGGTTAAATCTCTTTTGCTCTGTCTTCAGAATATATCGGAGTGCTGATAAAGGGATTTTGAAGTCTAGTGACTTCAGGGCCGTTTTTCCTATCAGACGTGTTGGGACATTTTTTTGCGGATTGCAGCCAGCATCTTTTCTGTCCTTTCCTATCTGGTTAGTTGGGCCCCATCGTTTGCTCTGCCTGTCTTTCTGTCTGTGTTTGTGTTTTCATCTGTTTTCACCAACAATACATGTTGGGGGCTGTCTATTGCTTTGGGGTCTGCTCTGGGGCAGTTTAGATTTCCCCTTTCTTTCTTTAGGCTTATTTAGTTCTCTGGCTGTCAAGAGGCGTCTAAGACCACCATAGGAACGCTCCACGGCTACTGTTAGCTGTTGTGAATAGGATCAGGGGTCTGCAATCCGCTAGCTACCAACCGCTCCGGTTTTCTGGACTTAGCTTGCATTTTTGTTTTTTCCTCCTCCGGTGACTCATTCATAACAGAATCACCAGCCATACCGCAGATTCTAGGGTACTCAATAGCAGGAAAGAATTGTAAAAAAAAAAGTGTCAGAATTTTTTTTTTTAAATGTATATTTTTTCCTCTTTTTTTCTTGGGCCGTAGGAGGAATTTTTTCTTAATGGAGATTAAGCAATTGTCTGATCGTGTGGAGCAGCTCGCTGCTGAAGTGCGGGGAATTTCCACCTATCTTGCTCATTCACATGCTGCTGAACAAAAGATCCCTACTCCTGATGTGTTTTTTGAGGATCGGTCTAAATTTTAGAATTTTAAGAATAATTGGAAATTATTTCTTGCCTTGAAGCCTAGCTCATCGGGGAGCTCCGCGCAGCAGGTTAAAATTGTCATCTCTTTGCTGCGCGGCGATCCCCAGGATTGGGCGTTTTCTTTCACACCTGATGATCCTATTCTAACTAATGTGGACGCATTTTTTCAAGCCTTGGGTTTGTTGTATGATGAACCTAATGCTATTGATCAAGCTGAAAAAGCTCTGTTGGCATTGAGCCAGGGTCAGGATTCTGTAGAGTTGTACTGTCAAAAATTCCGAAAGTGGGCGGTCCTTACTGCCTGGAATGATGGTGCATTGGCAGCTCTCTTTCGGAAGGGTTTGTCAGAAACCGTAAAAGATACTTTGGTGGGATTTCCTGTTCCCTCTGGTCTTGACGATTCTATGTCATTAGCCATTCAGGTTGATCGGCGTTTATGTGAACGTAAAATTACACGAGAAATGTTGCCACCTGTTGAACAAATGTCTGAACCTATGCAATGTGATAGAGTTTTGTCTAGGGCGCAACGTCAGGAGTTCAGAAGGCGTAATAAGCTGTGTTTTTTCTGTGGAGATGCCTCTCATAATATTTCTGTCTGCCCTAAACGAGAGAAACGTTTTGCACACACATTTGCTGTGGGTGGTGTACAACATAAGTTTCTTCTGGCAATTACTCTGATCTGCTCCCTGTCCACATTTTCCACTAAGGCTTTTGTGGATTCAGGAGCGGCTCTGAACCTGATGGACTTGGATTTTGCTAAACGTTGTGGGTTTCCTATGACACATCTGCAGACGCCTATCCCTTTGAGGGGTATTGATGCTACTCCTTTGGCGAAGAATAAAACTCAGTTTTGGACCCAGGTGGTAATGCGGGTCGCCCCAGACCATCAAGAAAATTGCAGATTTTTGGTGTTGCATAATTTGCATAATACCATTGTTCTGGGGTTTCCCTGGTTGCAAATCCATAATCCAGTTTTGGATTGGAAATCTGTGTCTGTGGTGAGTTGGGGTTGTCAGTGTGCTCTTAGTGACACTCCTGTTTTCTCCACCTCTCCCCAGTCGCATGATGTTCCTGACTATTTCGCTGATTTTTATGATGTATTTAGTGAGATTAAGTCTGCGTCTTTGCCTCCTCATAGGAGTTATGACTGTGTAATTGAACTGAGCCCTGGGTGTAAATCTGTACCCGAGCATGAGGCTATGCGATCTTATATTAAGGAGTCGTTGGAGAAGGGTCATATTAGACCATCCTCTTCACCCTTGGGTACTGGGGGGTTTTTTTCGTGGCCAAGAAAGATGGTTCATTAAGGCCTTGTATTGACTATCGTTCCCTCAACAAAATTACTGTTAAATATCAGTATCCGTTACCCCTGATTTCTGATCTATTCTCCAGAGTTAAAGGTGCTTGCTGGTTTACCAAGCTTGACCTCAGGGGGGCGTATAATCTTATTCGCATTAAGCATGGGGATGAATGGAAGACGGCGTTTAATACTCCGGAGGGACATTTTGAGTACCTGGTGATGCCTTTTGGGCTCACTAATGCCCCTTCTGTCTTCCAGTGCTTCATAATGATATTTTCCGGGACTTTGTGGATAAATTTTTGATCATCTATCTGGATGATATTTTGATCTTTTCCAGGGATTGGGACTATCATGTGGAACATGTTCGGACTGTGTTCCGGATTTTGAGGGAGAATTCCCTGTATGTTAAGGGGTCGAAATGTCTTTTTTTGGTGTACAGAGGATTTCATTTTTGGGATTTATTTTGTCTCCGTCAACTATTGAAATTGACCCGGCCAAGGTACAGGCCATTTATGATTGGGTTCAGCCCACTTCTTTGAAGGCCCTCCAGAAGTTTTTGGGTTTTGCTAATTTTTATCGTAAATGTATAGCTAATTTTTCTGGTATTGACAAACCATTGACTGATTTGACTAAGAAGGGTGCTGATGTGCTGAATTGGTCTCCAGAGGCTGTTTCTTCCTTTCAGGAGCTGAAGCGGAGGTTCACTTCTGCTCCGGTTTTGCGGCAACCTGATGCCTCACTCCCGTTTCAGGTAGAGGTGGACGCTTCTGAAATTGGTGCAGGAGCTGTTTTGTCCCAAAAAGATCCGGTAACATCTAAAATGAATCCCTGTGCTTTCTTTTCCCGAAAGTTCTCCCCATCTGAACGCAACTATGATGTGGGGAATCGGGAACTGTTAGCCATGAAATGGGCATTTGAGGAGTGGAGACATTGGTTGGAGGGAGCTAGACATCAAGTCATGGTCCTCACTGACCACAAGAATTTGATTTACGTTGAGTCGGCCAAACGCTTGAATCCTAGACAGGCTAGGTGGGCCTTGTGTTTCACACGTTTTGATTTTGTGGTCTCTTTTCTTCCGGGCACTAAGAATGTCAAGGCAGATGCCCTCTCTAGGAGTTTCTTTGCTGATTCTCCTATTGTGACCAAGCCTGCTACCATCTTAGGTGAGGGGGTAGTTCTTTCTGCCATCTCGCCCGATTTGAGACGTGCTCTGGAAGAGTTTCAGGAGGACAAACCTGAGCGTTGTCCCATTGGAAAATTGTACGTTCCTGACCAGTGGAGGAAGAGAGTAATGTCTGAAGTTCATTGCTCCGCATTGGCTGGTCATCCAGGTATTTCTGGTACTAGAGATTTGGTGAGTCGGTCTTTTTGGTGGCCCACCTTATCTCGTGATGTCAGGAATTTTGTGCAGTCCTGTGGGACTTGCTCCCGGTCTAAACCTTGTTCTCGCTCTAGTGGGTTTTTGATGCCTTTGCCAGTGCCCAGGAGGCCATGGACCCATATTTCAATGGATTTTATTCCTGATCTGCCTGTCTCTTAGAGAATGACTGTTATCTGGGTGATTTGTGATAGATTCTCTAAGATAGTCCATCTTGTACCACTCCCAAAGTTGCCATCTTCCTCAGAGTTGGTGACCTTGTTTTTGCAACAGGTGGTTCGCTTGCATGGGATTCCTGAGAACATTGTATCTGACAGAGGAGTTCAGTTTGTCTCTAGATTTTGGAGGACTTTTTGTTCCAAGCTGGGAATTCAGTTCTCCTTCTCCTCTGCGTGTCACCCTCAGACCAATGGGCAGACGGAGAGAACAAACCAGACTTTGGAGTCTTATTTGAGATGTTTTATCTCTGCTGATCAGGATGATTGGGTCTCATTTTTGCCCTTGGCCGAATTTGCTTTAAATAATACAGCTAGTTCTGCCACTTTGATGTCACCTTTTTTTGTAACTTTGGGTTTCATCCTCGATTCTCTTCAGGGCAGGTGGAGTCTTCTGACTGCCCAGGTGTTGACACTGTGGTGGAGAGAATGCACCAGATTTGGGACCAAGTGGTGGATAAGTTGTCTCTCTCCCAGGAAAAGGCCCAGCGGTTTTCCAACCGGCATAGGACCATTGGTCCCTGGTTTAAGGTGGGTGATATGGTTTGGTTGTCATCAAAGAATATCTCTATGAAGGTGGCTTCTCCAAAGTTTAAACCTAGATTTATTGGACCTTACAAGATTTTGGAGATTCTTAATCCGGTCTCTTTTCGATTGACTCTTCCTGTTACATTTAAGATCCATAACGTGTTTCATAAGTCTCTGTTGAAGAGGTTTGTTGAGCCAGTAGTTCCTGTGGTGGCACCTCCTGACCCTGTATTGGTTGCAGGTAATGTGGAATATGAGGTTGAGAAGATACTGGATTCTCATCTGGCCAGACGGAGACTCCAGTATTTGGTTAAGTGGAAGGGTTATGGCCAGGAGGATAATTCTTGGGTCTCTGCATCTGATATTCATGCCAAAAGATTGGCTCGTGCTTTTCATCGGGCCCATCCTGATCGGCCTGGTGGCGTGGATGAGGGTTCGGTGACCTCTCCTCAAGGGGGAGGTACTGTGAACTTATTTCCTCGTTCACCTTTGATGTCCGATGAACTCCCTCTGCTGGTGAAAGGAGGTGGTGAAACTGATTTGGATGGGAGAAACCTGTCACCAGAACAGGTGGATTGCGATTGGACATCCGGAATCTCTGAGTGGATATAAGGCAGCCGACGCTCTGTAGGGTTGCTGGTGATTTCTCTGCTCTGAGCTCTGGCCTCCAGTTCAGTTCCTGTCTTCTAAAGCTAAGTTTGCTCTGTTATTGTTCCATGAGATTTTGTCTGATTGGCTTAGTTTTGTGTTCTGCCAGCCCCGGCTGGGGCTATGCTGAATTTCCATTTTTGTCCCTGATCGGTTAAATCTCTTTTCCTCTGTCTTCAGAATATATCGGAGTGCTGATATAGGGATTTTGAAGTCTAGTGACTTCAGGGCCATTTTTCCTATCAGACATGTTGGGACATTTTTGGTAGGGTTTTTGCGGATTGCAGCCAGCATCTTTTCTGTCCTTTCCTATCTAGTTAGTTGGGCCCCATCGTTTGCTCTGCCTGTCTTTCTGTCTGTGTTTGTGTTTTCATCTGTTTTACCAACAATACATGTTGGGGGCTGTCTATTGCTTTGGGGTCTGCTCTGGGGCAGTTTAGATTTCCCCTTTCGTTCTTTAGGCTTATTTAGTTCTCCGGCTGTGAAGAGGCATCTAGGACCACCGTAGGAGCGCTCCACGGCTACTGTTAGTTGTTGTGAATAGGATCAGGGGTCTGCAATCCGCTAACTACCAACCTCTCCGGTGTTCTGGACTTAGCTTGCATTTTTGTTTTTTCCTCCTCCGGTGACTCATTCATAACAGAAACTACAAACTTTATGAAAAAAAAATTTTGTTGCAATCTCAAACCTTTTCACCATGGCTGTATACAGTGGTGAGAAAAAGTGTTTGCCCCCTTCCTGATTTCCTTTTCTTTTGCATGTTTATCACACTTATATGTTTCAGATCACCAAACAAATCTAAATATTAGACAAAGATAACACAAGTAATCACAAAATGCAGTTTATAAATGAAGGTATGTATTATTAAGGGAAAAAGAAATCCAAACCTACAGGGCCATGTGTGAAAAATTGATTCACCCCCACCTTAAAACATAATTTACCTGTGGTTTATCTCATCTTTGGGAAGCTGAGTTCACAATCCCTAGCCACACCTAGGCCTGATTACTGCCACATCTATTCTCAACCAAGAAATCACTTAAATAGGACCTGCCTGACAAAGTGAAGTAGACCAAAAGGTCCACAAAAGCTAGACATCATGCCACAAGCCAAATAAATTATGGAACAAAAGAGAAACAAAGTAATTGAGATCTAACAGTCTTGAAATAGTTATAAAGCTATTTCTCAAGCTTTGAGACTCCAGAGAACCACAGTGAGAGCCATTATCCACAAAAGGCAAAAACAAGTAACAATGGTGAACCTTGTCAGGAGTGGCTGGCTGACCAAAATCACCAAGGAATGCAGCGATTACTCAACCAAGAGGTCACAAAAGACCCCACAACAACATCCAAAGACATACAGGCTTCACTTGCCTCAGTTAACGTCAGTGTTCATGACTCCATCATAAGAAAGAGAATACAAACACATGGGCCATGCACATACAGTGAACACGTCAGTAAGACAGTGTTCACACCATAAAGAAACTGGAACATAGAGAAACACAGTACAACAAACGTGAAAAAATACTCCTGTAAAAAAAATTTCAACAATAAACAGCAAGTGCTATTAAAAAGATGATAGCAAAACAGGGTATTTAGTTGATACGTTTTTTGCAAAAAATGTATGCAAAGCCGCTCTACCAACGCCAAGGTATACCCATCAGAGCAGTTCTATCCAATGTATTTAAAACCTGACCATGTGAACAGTACCTATATGAGCAGGGTTCAGAGAGGTAATGTCTGATGTGGACATGCTGTGTGAGACGGCTTTATATGTGCATGGCCCACATGAGAGGGGTGAAGTCCTCCCAAAAACTTGCAGATGCAAGAAACCAATAGAATACAAATGCATGGGCCATGCACATACAGTGAACAAGTCAGTAAGACAGTGTTCACACCACCAAGAAACTGGAACACAGAGAAACACAATACAACAAACGTGAAAAAATACTCTGCTGTAAAAAAATTTATACTGCAGAGTATTTTTTCACGTTTGTTGTATTGTGCTTCTCTGTGTTCCATCATAAGAAAGAGACGACAAAAATGTCCTGCATGGCAGAGTTCCAAGATGAAAACCACTGCTGAGCAATATGAACATAAAAGCTTGTGTCAGTGTTGCCAGAAAACATTTTGATGATCCCAAAGACTTTTGAGAGAATACTCTGTGGACTGAAGAGACAAAAGTTGAATGTTTTGGAAGGTGTATGTCCCATTAAACTGGCGCAGAAGTAACACAGCATCTCAGAACAGTAACACCATACCAACAGTAAAATATGGTGGTGGTGGTGGTAGTGTGATGGTCTTGGGCTGTTTTCCTGCTTCAAGACCTGGAAGACTTTCTGTGGTAAATGGAACCATGAATTCTGCTGTCTGCCAAAAAATCCTGAAGGAGAATGTCCAGTCATCTGTTCATGACCTCAAGCTGAATTGCAGCAGGAAAATGATCCAGAACACATCAGCAAGTCCATCTTTGAATGGCTTAAGAAAAACAAAATTAAGACTTTGAAGTGGCCTAGTCAAAGCCCTGACTTTAATCCCATTGAGATGCTGTGGCATGACCTTAAAACCCTTGGAAACCCTCCAAATGTGGGTGAACTACAACAAATCTGCAAAGATGAGCGACCAAAATTACTCCAAAGCGTTGTAAAAGACTCATTGCCATTTATAACAAACACTTGATTGCAGTTTTTGCTGCTAAAGGTGGCCCAACCAGTTATTAGATTTAGTGGGCAATCAGTTTTTCACACAGGGCCCTGTAGGTTTGGATTTCTTTTTCCCGTAATAATAAAGACATTCATTTATAAACTGCATTGTGTGATAACTTGTGTTATCTTTGTCTAATACTTGGATATATTTGGTGATCTGAAACATGTAAGTGTGACAAACATGCAAAAGAAAAGGAAATCAGGAAGAGGGCAAACACTTTTTCAGACCGCTGTATATATTTTGCTGATTAGGCAGGCTTTTCTTTATTCTTCTGTAAAGTTTCTGTTCTGATCAGCACTTGGAGCCAATCAGGTTCTTCAGCTCCTTTCTCAGCTTCCCATCTCACAAACACAAGTGAGAAACTGCAGCTGCATCCCCCTCCTATCCCTTGTATTCAGGACTTTAACTATTTTATGACTACAGCAGGTTTTTTTTGGACAGTGTAGGTTGGATAATGAGAACTGAGTGCTACCAGGAGGTGAGATTTTACAAAATATCAGATAGTCACATGTATTCAATCAAGCACAAAACAATGAATTAAACCTGTGCTAATGATATGAAGACCTACAGACAGAAAATTCCAAACAAGCAGAAGGCACCATGTATTTCAGCATAGACTCAAATGAAATTTCATCCAATGCGGTCACTGCCAACCCGCTCCTGGGTAGCTGTTTCAGGCCAGGCTGGACAGAAGAGCAGCTTGTTTGTATAGATTTCCAACAACAAATATTTTGGCTAAGGTATTTAGGCTTCCATTGGATCCTGCACCCCTCTCCAGTTATAAAACCACAATCTGGTGCTCCAGCCACTGCCAAAACAGACTGCACTGAAGCATTATATGTGAGCGATCAGAACTGTGTGCAGGCTGTTCCACCAGATCTACCTCCCATTTGGTGATAATAACTCAAAAAAAAAAAAACAGGATGTTTTCATCAAATATACTTTACTGACCTCAAAAATATATGTAAAATATATATGGAGAAGGCTTGTATGGAAGGTCTATGTAGTGTGTATGGAAGGTCTATGTACTGCAGCCTGGATCAGCCATGGAAATGAGATTGACCTGGGCTGATAGGGCATGAGGAACAATGATTGGTGTGGGATACATTAAAGAGATACTTTTGTTTTAATAAAGTACAACACTACTTTACAGATGTAAAGGAAGAATCCACCACATTGATATAAATTGTGCCATATTATACAGTGATGGTCATGGTGCAATATATTTAATGCCACCGAAACTGCAACAATCTTTAAAAAAATACTCTAAGACAATACTGAACTTGCAAGGTTCAATAGCGACCGACTATTGTAGGTATTTTAATTTGGGTAATATGGTGATAAATATGATGCAATGTTACAACTACTCCATCACAAATTCTTAGGCTGGGGTCACAAATGTCTAAATAATCAGTCTAGAAAAGTGGGACCATTTATTCACACTTTTCATCCGTGTGCAATCCGTTTTTTTGTTACTCAGCAGCTATTAATCTTCTACAGTACTATTTACAGTTTCCTATGTTACAGAATTGCAATGTATCGTACGTCATCCGATTTTTTTTCTCTCTGATTTCAGAGTGAAATCGCTTTTTTTCTCATGCCGAACATATTGACTGGCTCATTGAATAACATTGGTCCAGGTGCAATCCCTTTTTATCGGATTGCACTCGCCGCTCGTGAAAGAGGGTTAATAAATGTTGCACACTTTTCACACATCATATTTTACGACACTGCTGGGACATGTTTCTAGCAATGGGTCACTGTCCACCTCTAACACCCTGTAAATGAATTTATTGTGTGCCAGTTTATATAAAGTACATGTATACATTAATCAGACTGGCCACGTTCACACGGTCAGTATGTGGTCAGTATTTTACATCAGTATTTGTAAACAAAACCAGGAGTGGAACAATCAGAGAAAAAGTATAATAGGAACTCGTCACCACTTGTCTGTGTTTATCACCCACTCCTGGTGTTGACTTACAAACACTGATGTGAAATACTGACCAAATACTGAACGTGTGAACGTGGCCTTAAGATCATGTATTAAGCTTTATGTTTTGGGGTGTTTTCTTTTTTTTTTATTTCATACAATCTAAACGTCAACAGCAAATCACAGGGGGGGAAAAAAAATGACAATCTACAAAATGAATAAAGTTATCACCCTGGTCTTTTGCAAGTTTTGGAGGATTTTTGTTTTGTAATTTATTTTGTGCATTTGTGATTTTTTTTTTTTTTATTTATGTTTTGGGGCTTTTTTTATTTTATTTTTGGAGTTATTTTATTCTTTATTTTTCCTATAAGTCTAGCTGCCATTAAAAAAAAATTAAAATATTAATAATACATCATAATTTAAAAATGACATCCTAATAAGATATAAAACATATTTACCAAGGCCACTGTATAATAGAGACACATCAGCATCATTTCTGCATTTTTCACCAATTTCTAATTTTGGCTTACAAATATTGATCTGAAATCCTGAACGTGTGAACGTGGCCTTAAATTGTAAAGAAAAAAAAAACACACTATAGAACTGGAACCTTCTGCAAACAGCTAGAAATCAGCAGGAGACAAGGGCCCCAGGATGAAGTGCAATAATTAACCCCTTACCTCTAGGGTTGTTTTTTTTCTTTTTATGTAAGGTGTTGAAAGATGAAAGGGTGCTAACCTAACCTAAATACCCCAACCCAAAAGTGTTTGGATGCCATGGAGGGGTTCAAAACACAGGTGAAGGTGTGAGCTTCAGTAATAGCACAGGAAAAGGCATGAGCTTGGCCATAACACCCTCCCTGTCCTCTAAATGGGGGGGGGGGGATAAAAATGACTCCCATCATAGTGTTTGACAGAATGATCCAGGGTGATAAAGCAGCTTCTCCAGTGGGGGTAACAATGCTGGATTCTCCCTTCTAAGCTGAAGCCTGGAGGGATGAGGAGCCTCCATGAGCAGCAGCCTCCTCCTCCTCTGCCTCCCTCCTCTCTTCTCTCCCTGTATTCTGCTCATTGTGATGAAAGCTGACATGCAGATCACTCCATACTAATGTGCAATAATTAACATAATAGCTGTAATTAAATGCACGCTAACAAGGCCATAAATATATCATGTAGTGTTACTGTCTCACTGCCCCTAAATGCTCTCTCATCGTCCATTAAACCTGGGGCCTCCTGCAGGATGGATGTGTGCGCCATCCCAGCAAAAATAAATCCCACAAATCCTGGATGGAACGAAGAGAAGGGACCTGGAGGTGTCTGGAGGTGTCCTCCATTCATTATCTGCACCACCATCATCATAAGAATAACAGAAAAATATAAGAAAGGACAGAAAAAGTGTGAAAGTATAAGGATTAAAATAATACAGTGCATAATAACGTGGAAATATTGAATGTCAAATATTAGTCAAATATCATGAGAATGTGGAAATGTTATGGATGACAATAAGAAAACTAAATAAAAAAATCAAAATTTTAATATCATAATTGCAAAAATTGCAACTAATCATCATTAGGCAGAATATAATAATATGTAAAATGCTATCAATTGCAACATAGAGATCAAAATAGTTATGACTGATCTTTTTTTTTTTCTTTGCTTCTTGCCAGCCCATCCAGTGCAACCACCAAGAACAATAGATCCTACACCTGAACAGCAGATATCTGTATCACCATTGTTTTATCATGTTTGTTATTTTATTTAAAAAAAAAAAAATAAAGGACTGGAGCTGAGTTGTGTAATGATTACAAAGGGTTAAATCGATTCTGCTTTGGATCAGTTGTTATAAACTTGGTGTATAAAGGAGATATCTAGAGAGGGAGACTCCTGTGTACGAAGTGCAGCTAAAGATGGCATCAAAGCTCTGACACTGATTGGGATCAATCATTAGTGAAAGTAAGAAGATTAGAGAGTTAAAAGCGGACATCACTGATTCCCCTGCTCCAGAAATCCTTCTAAACCCACTGTGTGCAGATAGGTAGATGATAGATGGATAGATAGATATAGATAGATAGGTATAGATAGATAGATAGATAGATAGATAGATAATAGATAGATTGATAATGGATAGCTAATAGATGGATGATAGATAGATAGATAGATAGATAATAGATGGATAGATAGATAATAGATAGACAAATAGATAGATATTTAGAATAATAACATTTATTATTGAAAACACATTTTATATTTAGAATAACATTGCACTACTGTTCAGAAAAGCAATATATAAATTTTAAAAGTTATGCTAGGAAGACCCAATATGGGTCTTGCAAAGTGCTGTACAGGTAGAATAGATAGATCGATAGATAGATAGATAGATAGATAGATAGATAGATAGATAGATAGATAGATAGATAGTTTGGGCAGGTATACACTTGGTTGCAGTGCCCCCATGCTAGGTTATTATAGCTGCCACCCTTTGATATTTTGCTCTGTCTGAGCTCCTGATCCTATTATTGGGAGCCTCTTCCTGTGTCATCTGTGCACTTTTTGTTAAATACCTTCAGCGTTTTATAGCCAATTGCAATTAGGATTAGAAGAGGATTTACCCAACACCAGATCTGTCAGATGGACTAGAGAGCAAAACCAAATCTTTACAGAGCAAACACAACAAGTCCCAGAGTTCCTCCTCCTCCCAAACCCTTCGCTGACTCCATACACTGCGGATATTGAGCTCATTTTCATCCCTTTATTCGTTAAAAAAAAGAGTAATTCTTAACTAGGTTAAGATGTAAAAATAGCTATTTGCATTTGTACATAAATTTAAAATATATAATAGATAAGAAATATAGAACTATGGAAAATAGATTTAAGAAATAATTAGAACTAAAGATAGGTAGATGGTAAATAATACATATCGAAGGAGGGATAGATAGATAGATAGATAGATAGATAGATAGATAGATAGATAGATAGATAGATAGATAGATAGATCTTTACACTTGTACTTTTATATCTTCGATGCCATACTCAGGCAGGCCGGTGACACACTCAGCTCTGCTCCATCTCAGGTCGCCCCCGGTTATGGGGCAGATTTGGGGTCCTGTGTCGGATCCAGATGAGCTGTTTTGACTGATGGAACAAGAGATTACACGGACTCATATAGAAAGCTTGGCTAATAGCCGTGAGAGGCGCCTGTTCACACCGAGCAGGGTAATTAATGATATGAATCAATTAATTTGACTTTTATTGTGCTCACAAAAAAACAGTAACAAACGAATTGGTGAATATCTGCCCCTCCCTCCCAGTGCAAAAATGTACACCCCTCCTACTAAACACAAGCCAGGAGACTGTACACCCCAATCGGGTGCGAATGACCAGAATGATCGCCTGCAAGGAGCTGACAGACAATTAATAAAGAGGCCAATTACAGATGTGATAATTATCAGACAGGCTCCGGCTCCTGTTCTCTCCACAATTGCGGCTCTAATGCGATATTTGTCGCCCATAAAATAACACAAACAGGTGGAAAAAACACGCGTGAAATTAGAGAATGAACTAAATAAATATAGAGAAATTGCGAAATGTAAAGATAAAAAGATCTTGTAATGTGCATTGGTTCTATTGTCATTTATTCCTGGGAATGGATTATTACACACAATGGTCTCCGGATAAAATAGACACAAAATCACACAGACAGGCAAATACAGCAGCGATATTGTGGGAATGATAGAATGTGACACAGGGACATCGCCTCTCACCAAGCTTGGCCCAGGAGCTGACACTTCAGGCAGCAGCAGAGCGGCGACACAGCTACAGGAGGAGTCACAGCAACAGGAACAGAAGTGGGGAAAGCAATTGATCCCGGAGTCAATTATGGTTTTCTTTTTAATTAATGCAAATGTTGGAAAAATGCAAAACAAAAGTATGAGAAAAGGTAGAAAATGAGACAACAAACAAGCAAACAGAAAATGAAGAAAAAAAAGATGCCATGAGAGATGGATAGATAGCTAGATAGATAGCTAGATAGATAGATAGATAGATAGATAGATAGATAGATAGATAGATAGATAGATAGAAAGTTGGGAGAAAGAAATAAAGAAAATAACATAAGACAGAGAGGTAGCAAGAGATAGATAAATGATAGATTATTTTATATACAGTATCTAAATATAGGTATAGCAGATCAGAGAAAGATGCAAAACATATATATATTAAGCTATATTAGAAATATAGATATAATATGGATCAATAGACAGATAATAGATAGATAGATGACAAAAAATCAATAGATGATAGAGAGATAAATAGATAGATAGATAATAGATAGACAAATATATGATAGATAGATAGATAGATAGATAATAGATAGATATATGATAGATAGATAAATAGAGAGACAGATAGATAGATAGATAGATAGATAATAGACAGATAACAGATGATAGATAGATAGATAATAGATAGATATATACATAGATAGATAGATAGATAGATAGATAGATAGATAGATAGATAGATAATAGATAGATAGATAGATAATAGATAGATATATGGTAGGTAGATAGATAGATAGATAGATAGATAACAGATGATAGATAGATAGATAATAGATAGATATATACATAGATAGATAGATAGATAGATAATAGATAGATAGATAGATAGATAATAGATAGATATATGGTAGATAGATAGATAGATAGATAACAGATGATAGATAATAGATAGATAGATAGATAGACAGATAATAGATAGATGGACAGAGACATTCGCAGCTGGCCCACTCTTGTCTTGATCTCTGGGGTCGCACATTACACAATGGACTCGGAGAACAATTAACCTATAAATCTCCGCTTCCGATGTGGCTTTCTCCTGCGCTGAGCGCTCACCTGGTGCAGTGAATAGCGCCTCATTTCCTCGGCTTTCTCATGCTAACAGCGCCTGATCGCCTCCTCCTCATCAGCCTGCGCTCGGGCCTCCACAGTCTATGGCCTTTGTCCTGATGGCTTCTTTACATGTGACACAGCCATCAGTAGGTGTCCTCTGTGCCCCCTCACAGCAGCTGGGCGCCCTCTGCCCATCCTCTGCCTTCCCAGCACCTGACAGAGGTAGCAGCTTGTTGGTTTTTGGGTCAAGCCCCAATTGCATGGCCACTGCCATTCATTCCTAACCACCAGCCATGTCACCTGCCCTCATGCTGCTATTACAGCTGTTCCCCCATATAGACCCCTGGTTTAAATCCTGCCCAGGTGACATGTCATGCAAGGTGGGCTTACAGCCAGGATGCATGCATTGCCAGGGTGAGGGTCGCAGCTCCTTGTGCCAGGGTGCTGCCAGCTTGCCTCATTCTTGCAGATGATGGGAGTTTGTGCTACTGATGTCTCTTTGTTGACAATTTCATGAAACAACTTGAGTTGTGCCTGGTTTAGCTGGGGTGGGGTGCAGGCGGGGGGGGTGACGTCAAGTGGTCATGTGACCCGCCTGCTAGTATATCTTTAACTGGAAAGTAATCTATCAGGCAGTCTTTGCAAAGAGGACTTTAAAAGTGGCTGAGTGGGTAAGGCCGGCCATCACCTGCACACCACCCCTGCCACCCTGTGGACAGTGCCCTGGAGCCAGCCCTGCACTGGACACTCAGAGATTGTCTTCTCTGGACTCTGCTCCATTCCCCTCCCTGCTCCCTGGACAATCTGCTACCTCCAAGACTGGAGACAGAGGGTGGGGGCTCTGGAGCTCAGCACAAGGCTGGGTGAGTGCACAGGATCTGAGCAGTAGCTGACTGGCTTCCTTGCTGCAAGTTGGGTGGCCCTGAAGACTCAGCTGAGGACTTTCCGGAAAATTGGCTTGTCTTTTTGCCTTCATTTCTTCCCCCTTTTGCACTCCATCCCTAGCGGATCAGCCTGGCCAAAAGCTGTGATGACCCTGTCTGGAGGCAGCAGTGCCAGTGACATGTCGGGCCAGACTGTGCTGACCGCTGAAGATGTGGACATTGATGTGGTGGGAGAAGGGGACGAGTCCCTGGACAAGGACAGTGACTGTGAGAGCCACCCTGAACATATGGAGGATGTGGAGGATCTGGGGGGAAAGGAACTGAGAAGCCCCTCAGACAGTGCCAATGAAGCAGAGGGCAAAGGAGACCTCCAGGACGGGAGTGCACCCACCCAGAACAAACCCAAGAGCAGCTTGGTGAAGCCCCCTTACTCCTACATCGCCCTGATCACCATGGCCATCCTCCAGAGCCCCCAGAAGAAGCTGACCCTCAGTGGCATCTGTGAGTTCATCAGCAATCGCTTCCCTTACTACAGAGAGAAGTTCCCCGCCTGGCAGAACTCAATCCGGCACAACCTGTCCCTCAATGACTGCTTCGTCAAGATCCCCAGAGAGCCTGGCAACCCTGGCAAGGGCAACTACTGGACCCTGGACCCCCAGTCTGAAGACATGTTTGACAATGGCAGCTTCCTGAGGAGGAGGAAAAGGTTTAAAAGACATCAACCTGACAACTTGAGGGACCAGACTGCACTTATGATGCAGAGTTTTGGGGCTTACAGCCTGGCCAGTCCCTATGGCAGGCACTATGGGCTTCATCCTGCAGCCTACCATCATCCAGCTGCACTGCAATACCCCTATATACCCCCTGTAGGGCCCATGCTGCCCCCAGCTGTCCCCCTATTGCCTTCCACTGAACTCAGCAGGAAAACCTTCAACTCCCAGCTCAGTCCCAGCCTCCAGCTGCAGCTGAACAGCCTGAGCACTGCAGCCTCCATCATCAAGTCTGAGCCCAGCAGCAGACCCTCCTTCAGTATAGAGAACATTATTGGGGTGTCAGCAGCCTCCTCTGCACAGACTTTCCTGAGACCCCCAGTGACTGTCCAATCAGCCCTGATGAGCCACCAGCCCCTGTCACTCAGCAGAAGCACTGCCACCATCACCCCAATATTAAGCGTCCCCACCAACCTCCTATCAGGACCATTCTTACCCACAGCGGCTGCAGTAGCCAAATGGCCAGCGCAATAATCCCAGGCAATCACCCCCCCCCCCAAAAAAAAAAGACTTAAAATAAATGAACCCATCAGAAAGGACTGCTGTATTGTATCTGTACATCCCTGGAATGCATTGTGTACAGGTAACAACCTATAGATCATTTGTAAATATTTGTATCAGAGAAAAAAAAATACAAGAAATCCTTATATTTGATCGATTTTCCTTTCTGGGTTTTTATTTTTGTAAGAAAACTGTTAGATCTAGAGCACTGAGCTTTCATTTTTGTTGAAGGTTCACTTACTTTATGAAAACTGAAAAAAAAAAATGTATAAAAGAAAATTTTAATTGATACATTTTTAAGAAAATTGTAAAAAAAAAAAAAAGGAAAAGGCGATTCCCTAAAAATAAATCTGTTTCTATATGAATGAAGATTCTATGTATCTATGTGTTAATACTTCGTGTTGTACACAGTTTTGTAAATAAATGTTTTTAAAAAATGTTCCATTGTCTCCCACTGTTTTTATTATTATTAGTAGTAGTAGTAGTATGATTAGTATTATCATTATTATTATCGGGAATGAGAAGTGTCGGAAAATATATGCGGAGGGGAGAGAATGGCTTAAAGGAATCCAAGGATTATTGGAGATCGGATTATTATTATTAGTTGTTATTTTTCTTACAAAACACAATTAAATATCTGACAAATTGATTTTATATCAGATTATTTTATAAATTTTTACTTGTATGTTTTTTTTGTTTATTCTGCATATGATCCAATATTTTTACTCTATTTCACTATTTATTTATGTTGTTCTCACCCTCTCTATCAAGTATCTATCTATTATTATTATTATTATTATTATTATTATTTATCTATTATCTATCCATATATTTTCTATCTATCCATATATCTATTATCTATCTATCCATCTATTTATCATCTATCTATTTATCTATCTCTCTATCTATCTATCATCTATTATCTATCTATTTACTATCTATTATTTATCTATTATCTATCTGTTGTTCTATCGGATATCTAAATTCTATCTGTCTGATATCTATCTTCTGTGTATATTTTTTATCTATCTATGTGAATATATTATATACAACTTTTGCTATATATATATATTTGTAAAAGTTGCATAAAATTGACAAATGTCTCCCACTAATATTCATCATTTTAACTATTTCTTTTTTTTTTTTTTCAAAAACTTGCTAGATATCAAATAGATAAATAAATTGATAGATTGATGCCGATATGGGATTCATTTTATTTAACGTGAAGTGAGAAATATCAGATATGAAGCTATAGATTGGGATAAATATTAGCTAATGTAAAGCTATAATTAACATGATCAATAATGAATAATAGACTTCATAACACATCTCTAACAATCTATTTACTGTTTTGAAGCGTTCTATTATTTCTTTCAGGTGATCTTCCGTTGGCTGCATTGACCAGGAGTTATTAATAATAATAATAATAATAATACTAATAATAGCATTTGTAGAGGGTTTGGATGATAGTGCCTGCCTCTTCTGTGTGATGGTCGCAGTCTGCAGAGCTCTGCTGTCCCCTGATGAGGAGGATATTTGGAGCAGGGCTGAGTGTGACTTTTAGGGCTGGGGTAATATTATCCCTGCTCTGAGTAAACATTTATGCTCCTGTATAAATATAAGGGAATAAAAGACGATGAGAGAGGGGAGAGTTTATAAATAAGAGGAGTCACCTGAATACAAGGGGGATTATGTCTCCCACCCAGCACAGGGCTGCACAGGGCACATTACTCCCCTCAGCTCCTGCAGGGGCTGCTGCAGTTTCTTGCTTCACAGTTGTGTCTGGTTAATCGGTTCTGAGTAAACAGCAAATGGTCCTTCATTTGTACAAGAGGGAGGTTAGGACTAAATATAGCAGATCCCCCTGGGAAAAAGGGAAAGGACTTGTCTTCTTGAATTCACTTTTAGGCTCAAGAAGCTGCTGATCCGATGCTTCTAAATGGCATTGGATAACAGGGTCTCATTCCAATCCTGATCCTTTGTTACTTATAAAATTACTTCTTCATATCTCAGTACATAGCAGCAATAGCTCAGGCTGACAGGAGCTGGCTCAGGCCATCCACCACCCTGCAGACCAGGCCAGGGAAGAAGAAGGAGAGCTGGGTCATTGTCCCAGCCACAATTATACACCTACATTTTACTATCATTATTCTATTACTAGACTGATATTTTATTCTATTCCTTTATAGTATCACACAATGCTTTCACCATCTGCATCATCTCATTATTAGTATATCCAAGACCACATATTCTGTTATCATACCATTTTACATCATTATTATTTTCCCATTCCCTCTACTTCTGCTTGTATCATATTAAAATGATCTGATATTAATGCGGAGGGTATTATAATTATTATTACTGTTTTGATATTACCACTACTCTGCTAGTACTTGCAACAATCTTTGGAAAATGATATTACTAATGTCATTGCTATTATTGGATTATTACTTATTTGCTATGAGCACTATTCTGCTATTAATTGTATCATTTCATTAATATTAGATTAGTAATGTCATTGGTAAATTATTTTTAGTATGTGCTGTTCTGAAATAATTGCATTCCACAGTATATATATATAGGAGTCAAAAAAATACTTATTTTTTTGCACATACACATATATTTTACTTTTTTTTATGTTTTTTTTTTTTTCTAAATAGATCTACATTTAATCCTGCATTTCATATATATCACATCATGTATTAGCATCTTATATCACATCATGTATTAACCTTTCCACAACTTTCTCCTTATTTCATCTCCTACGCAAAAAAATATATGTACACATTTATGCGCGTGTATACATATATATGTTGTGTATATCTATATATATATATATATATATATATTATGTTTGCTTAAATAATATAGCACATTGGCATGTTGAATATGTTATAAATTATTACACTTTTTTCTTTTTTTTTTTTTTGCTCTTCGTCCATAACCAGTTTTGTTGATATATTTGATAGCAAAAAAAAATGTGACTAGTTAATAAAAAAAAATACAAGCTAATGAGTATAATTAGCAAATGACAGCTACAGGCCACCGCCAGGCTAGAGAAAGAGCATGCTTGCCAGAGTTTGGACAGCTGTGTTCTCTGCTCTTATGAGGTCAAAGGGGGAGAAAAACTAGCAGCAGACAGGTATCACTGTACCGCTGTCACTAGTGGCTACCGTCTGCAGCTCCAGCAGTGTCCTCTAGGTGGCAGAGCAGCAATACTGCAAATGGGGAATTTTATCGTTCAGTGATTCCTTTTCTTTTCTGCAAACCCCATGTCACCATATATTTTACTAAGCAAAGTATTAAACAAATTAATTTGCCAGGATAATATTTAACCCTGTTTATGGATTTTGTATTTTATGTATTTTAAATAAGTATAAATTGATTTAAATATTCTATTTATTGTCCCTTTTTAATTACTATCATACTGGCTTTACGTAGAGAGTAAAGCCAGTATGATAGCAGATTGGTGTATATATTATACATTATAAATGCTTTTTTTGAAGACATCTAATTAGCATATTGCATATTGAAAAAAAAATGATAAATGCAAAAGGTATGCATAAGCATATACATGCTTATTTAATTTACATAAATATATATAATTTATATAATTACTATGTATATTGTACAATCATTACATATATTATGTGTATTTATTATATTATTTTATATACGTATTATATATATATATATATATATATATATATATATATATATATATATATATATTGTTCAGGCCTTCCACATGTGTAATTTATGAATATGCAATATGAAGAAAAAAATAATTAATAAATTAATTATTTATTATTGTAATTAATTTTAATATTTTTTTTATTTAGCGCCAACATATTCAGCATTTCTTTACATTTCAGAAAAAAAGTATAATAAAATAATAGAAAAATAAATAATAAAATAAATAATAATATAAATAATAAAAAAGTAAAAAAATATATATATATATTAGTAAAATATACATCGGAGCTAAAAAAAAACAAAAAAAAAAAACATGCCCATGCATATAATATGAAAACTTTTTTTTTTAACTGATTGTTTTCCTGTATTTGTTGCACTAATGAAATGTCACTTAGGGCTGAGCATTGGGATCAGCTTCCTGTAATGGTTTTGGATGGAGGTGTCAGGGCAGAGCTCAGGCTTTGTAATGTCATCTACAAGTGGTGGCTGCTGGCTGTGAACTTCAGGCCTCGTCCATGTAACCCAGTCTGATTTTGTGCTTTTCTCTCAGCTTCAATAAACTATTTGACACACATGGGAAAACCTGACACTGCTAGTGACAGATGTCTATTAGTATAAAGCATAGCAGCCTGTCCTGCGGGTGTATTAAACGTAACCGGATCCTAAACAGGGAGAGAATGACCATGCTCTGCTCCCAACAGTTGCTGGACGCTCATCCAGAGCCAACATTTCACTGGTGATTTACAACAATGGAAACATCTACCCTTCACTGCCCAGAAGCCCCCAATCCAGCAGACCCCTGAGCAGAGGGGCCACAGTCCTGCCCCAGCCATGGGTAAGATGGAGCAAAGTGACAGAGGCACCAAATGGTGGTAATGACTGTGAGACATTACAGAATTATGTATGATAGAAAGCAAGGAGAGAAATGGAGAGAATACATATAAAATTATAGGATGGTGTTTTGCTTTTTCACAATTCTTTATATTTTAGTAGATATTTCTCTTGTGTGTTGCATTGGTGAAAACTGAAATTAATAAAATATATGAAAATTCAATAAATAAAAATAAATACTTGCCAGTAACATTTATATATAATGTTATGGATAAATTATTATTGACCTTTATTTTTTTTTATACATTATTTTTCATTAAATTATAATATATAGCTCTGTAATAATTTATAAACATGGTAACCTACAGATTATACTCAATACACAATAAGTATGCACCTACAGATGATTAAATCAATACATTTGTGAATGTTTTATATATATATATATATATACATATATATATATATATATACAATATTCATAAATGTATTGATTATAATCCTCGGTAGGTTTGAGCATATATGTGGGTTATTATATATGTACCTACTCTATAGAAACAGTGTGGCTTTTGGTGCATACTTATTGTGCATTGAGTATAATCTATAGGATTCCATGTATATAAATTATTGCAGCGCTGTATATTATAATTTGGGATTGTATGCACTGTTGTGATGATTGCTGCCCTTGCATTGAGCTTGCAGGGGATGAGCCAGTGCCTCTAAGCTCTGGTACCCACAGAGAGAGGCTCCAGACTGCAGGGAATCTGCCATTATCCACAGAGGCTGGAGCACAGTGCTGTACAATATATAACACCCTGCCTGTAAATGGATCAGTCAGCTGCTTCCAGCATCACCTTATTATGTGCTGGTGTAATGTCACATCCCAGTGTGTGGCTGCAGATCTAATAGATGAGGAGCTGAGGAATCTCTCCCTGGTCAGCTCTGTGTTCTGGGTGCATTGTAGGTAATGGATGTGAGATGCTGCTGTGCAGGTATAGACAGACACCGAGCGACAGCCACTGCCTCAGACTCTGCAAAGGACTGAGACTAAAAGCAAAATCTTCTGTTCACAGGAAATAATCCAATGAAAAGATTTTAATAAAATATTTACTATGGGGAAAATGCATCAAAACTGCAAAATATGAAAATAAAATTATGTTACTAAAATAACAAAAAATTAAAATATCTATATATTATCTATCTATCTGTATTATCTATCTATCTATCTATCTTTCAACAAAAAATGGGAAGCAGCACTCCAGAAATTACATAAAGAATAAAGTGAACTTTATTAGGTCAAGTCCACCTATTCTTCATATAATTTCTGGAGTGCTGCTTCCCATTTTTTTGTCTCTAAATATTGGGAAAGTATACAGATTGTTTGCTGTGAAGCCAGCACACCCGCCTAATTTTGAAAGTGTCTGTCTATCTATCTATCTATCTATCTATCTATCTATCTATTATCTATCTATTATGTATCTATTATATATTACCTGTTTATTTATCATCTATCATCTATCTATTATCAATCAATCTGCTGAAAGTGTGCTGTTCCATTTTTTCTTAAATTATCAATCTTTCTATCTATCGTCTATCTATCTATTGATCTATCTATCTATCCATCTATCTATCTATATACAAAAATTGGAATAGCACCATAGAAAATACCCCAATAGTGTGCACGCCTCTCCAACCAGCAATCAATTGGCTCCTTAGAATAAATTACAAAAAAAAGGGAAACAGCACAAAAATATTAAAAAAGTGAACTTTAATGCCCAATAGCGTGGTGACATTTCATATAAAAAATCCTTTCTCAAGTCCGGTTTGAGAAAGGTTTTTGTATCCGAAATGTCGCCACACCATTGGGCATTAAAGTTCACTTTTTTTTATATATATTTTTGTGCCGTTACCTTTTTTTGCTATTTATCTATCTATATATCTATCAAATATACATAGTAACATAGTTATTAAGATTGAAGGGAGACTTTAAGTCTATCTAGTTCAACCCATATCCTGTCCTAACCTGCCCTAACATGTTGATCCAGAGGAAGGCAAAATAAACACCCAAATATCTATTATCTGTTTATTTATCATCTCTCTATGATCTATTATCAATCAATCTATTGAAAGTGTGCTGTTCCATTTTTTCTTAAATATCTATCTATCTATCTATCTATCTATCTATCTATCATCTATCAAAATTGTCAAACTTACAGTTATTGTGAACAGTTAAGCAAGTTGAAGATGAAATGATCTCTAAAAGGCCTAAAGTTACAGAAGACACATTTCCTTTGTATTTTATGCAAAATAACAACAATAATGTGTACAGTATATAGTCATTTTTTAAATATAATAAATTAAGAAAAGGAAAAATGGGCCGATGCAAAAATATGGGACCCTTGGAGATTTGTGTGCCCATGGTTTCAGACCTTAATTAGCCTGTTAGGGTTGTGGCTTGTTCACTGTCATCGTTGGGGAAGACCAGGTGATGTCAATTTCCCAGCTTTATAAAAACCAAGACGCCTCTAATCTTGTGCCAAAAAACAGCAGCCATGAGTTCTTCCAAGCAGCTGTCTAGCACTCTGAAAATGAAAATGGTGGAGGCACACACAGCAGGAGAAGGCTATAAGAAGACGGTAAAGTGTTTGTTTTTTTTAACTTGCCCTTTCCTCAGTTTGAAATGTAATTAAGAAATGGTGGTTACCAGGAACAGTGGCGATCAAGATAAGGTCTGGAAGACCAAGCAAAATTTCAGTGAGATCTGCTTGTAGGATTGCTAGAGAGGAGAGTCAGGACCCCTGTTTGACTGCAAAAGACCTACAGAAAGATTTAGCAGACACCTGCACAACTATGGCCTTCATGGAAGAGTCATCAGAAGAAAAATTCTCCTGCGTCCTCACTATAAAATTCAGCATCAGAAGTATGCAAATGAACACATTAACAAGTCTGATGCATTTTGGAAACAAATCCTGTGGGCCGATGAAGATAAAACAGAAGTCTTTGGCCACAATGATCAAAGATATGTGTGGAGAAAAAAGGCATAGAATTTCAGGAAAAGAGCATCTCGCCAACCATTCATCATAGGGGTGGATCAATCATGCTTTGGGGTTGTGTTGCAGCCAATGGCATGGTGAAGATTTCATGGGTAGAGGGAAGAATGGATTCAATGAAATTTAAAAAAATTCTTGATGTAAACATAACACCATCTGTAAAAAAGCTGAAGGTGAAAATAGGATGGCTTCTATGAATGAATGATGATCCTAAACACACATCAAAATCCATAATATACAACATCGAAAGTCAAAAGCTAAATGGCCCTCACAGTC
Source organism: Dendrobates tinctorius (assembly GCF_039654945.1). NCBI lineage: Eukaryota > Metazoa > Chordata > Amphibia > Anura > Dendrobatidae > Dendrobates > Dendrobates tinctorius. The sequence continues at coordinate 14,422,717 of NW_027361806.1, forward strand.
CCCTGATCCGAATATAATTGAAAATCTGTGGCTAGACCTCAGAATAGCAGAGGATGCAAGACGGCCCTGCAATCTCACAGAAGGGGAAGAATTTACATAGGAAGAATGGATGAAAATCCCTCAAATAAGAAATGAAAGATTATTGTCTGGCTACAAAATGCGTTTACAAGCTGTGATACTTGCAAAACGGGGTGTTACTAGGTACTAACCAAGCAGGGTGCCCAAACTTTTGTATCTGCCCATTTTCCTTTTTGTAATTTGTAAAATGTAAAAGATGAATGAAATGTGTCTTCTTTAACTTTAGGCCTTTTAGAGATCATTTAAACTTTAACTTGCTTGAATGTTCAGAATATCAGTAATTTTGACCAGGGGTGCTAAATCTTTTACATGTCACTGTATGTTCATTATTTTTAACATTAATTGAGCACTTTTTCAAGCACCTGAGAAAATGTTGTGTGCAGAATTAAAAATTGTCTTAGGGCAGGTGCAGACGAGTATATTTTCGTCCAGACTGCAATTCGAAACAATTGGATTGCACTTGGACCAATTAGTCTATGGGGCCGTGCACATATCCGATGTTTGGATCACACTCAGCCATGCAAGTCAGTGAGCCTGTGCAAAACATTGGACTACACTCGGAAGACATCTGAGTGTAGTTCGATTTCCATGCACTGACACAATGGAGAAGGAGAAATTTGTTTCCCAATCTTCTCATGCGAGAGAATCGCATCACTTTATGATCAGAGTGTGCTTGCTTGAAACAGTCATTTTGTGCTGACAGAGTCCCTTTAAACCCATCTTTCACACAGTGATTTCCTCCTTCCTTCTGTAATAATAAAGATATGTAGACAGATACAGAGGCAGAAATACTTTTTGATAATTTTTGACAACTTTTTTTTATGTATATGGTAACAGTAAGGATTGAAGATTTCTGATGGCAAAGATGAAAAAAAAATAAAAAATTGTTCACTTGCCAAACAATGCTCATGAAGCTCCCAAAGATATCAAGCAGTAGACAGTAGAAGCTAATTTAGTGGCTAACAGAAGCCAACTGAGACCTTGAAATGATAGTACAGAATTAAACCAGCTCCACCAGTGTCCACAGGTTGTGTCTGGTATTGCAGCACATTTTGTGCTACTAGGCTTCCTTTAAGGGTGTGTGCACACGTTACGGATTCTGCTGCGGAATTTTCCACGAGGATTTGTCTAAATCCGCAGGTCAAAAGACCTGCGTTTTATCTGCGGATTTTCTGCAGATTAGCCTGCGGTTTTCCCTGCGGTTTGACACCTGTCATGGAGCAGGTGCCACCAAACCGCTGCGGAATCCGCATAAAGAAGTGACATGCTGCGGTTTTGAAACCGCAGCAAATCCGCAGCGTGTGCACTGCGGTTTTCATTTTACATAGACTTATGTGGTACTGTACACCGCAGCAAAAACTGCTGTGGATCCGCAGGGTCAAATCCGCTGCAGATCCGCAGCAGAATCCGCAGCGTGTGCACACACCCTGAAAATGCTTTCTTTGTCTCGTTTATTTGATATAGAATCTATGAGCTAATGTAAATACAAGGCACTAATTGGTGTAATTATATATATATATATATATATATATATATATATATATATAATCATCTTTTTGTAACAATTTTCATTCTTTTTAAGAAACGGCGACATTCCTCTCTACTTGGCCATGTCTGGTATCTCAGCCACATTGATTGCCAGAAAACAATCTCTTGGAAATTGGATAGGGACAGAAATGTAATCATTATGAATCCAATTTAGGAAAGGCATACAAAGAGGCTTTTATAATAAATAAATAAATAAATAAATAAATAAGGAGGGCAGATACTTTCTATTACATTTATTTGGAATTCTCAGCACCAAAAAGTGCATCAGAAGGTTCAGAATTGAACATATGTCATAAACACTTGGGATCTGCGGGTGCGGGGGATTCCTACACTTTATGGTCGTCACGGTTGGCCATTCCTGGCTGATAACAGAGAACAACAAATTGCATCAAAAGGGATGGTAAATGGAAAAAGGAAACTTTTTACAGTTTCAATCTCTTTAAATTAATCAAAGCACGCTGCAATGAAGATTTATAAGAATATAGTGAACAAATCTGTGTATTGTCTGCTGGAGGGTTAAACCAATTATAAGGAAATACACGGTGTAGACTCTCATATAATATTACTGGGGTCCAGAAGTGAAAATCCATAAACCATACACTGCTGCATCCTGAATATTTCATGTCTTTATAATATACAGCGGAGGTGTAATCACAGGAATATTCACTATTTATATGGAATGGTGGCCGCCCGGCTGTATCCCTCTTCATATGATGACAATATACAAATGAAGAATGGCAGAGGACCTAAACTTTTATAGGGTGTATGTGAGGCGTCCGGTTGATCTATGTGCTTGCTTTTCCTTCACATCTCTATTTCCAGGCACTCATTATAATATAGCGATTTATATTTTATAAGCTATTTCCCCATGACCACTAGCTATGACCCACACGGCCCATTCAGCTTTACATTTGTCCCAAAAGTTAAATTCAAAGTAGTAACAATTTTGTTGCCTATGACAAATCCAATATTTGACAACAAGAGATAACGAATCCGGGTGGGAAAACAAGAATAATATGTGCAGAGAAAAAGATCTGAGTTTTACTTTTTTTTTTGTCTACAGAAAAACTCTTGTCCTTACATTGTACCTGGAGTATAATCCTGTACCAATCCGGAGTTACAGCCTGTATTACATTCTGTATATACTCCAGAGCTGCACTCACTATTCTGCTGGAGCAGTCACTGTGTACATACATTACATTACTGATCCTGAGTTACATCCTGTATTATACCCCAGAGCTGCACTCACTATTCTGCTGGTGCAGTCACTGTGTACATGTGGCGCCCCTGAGGCTTCAGTCGCCACAGAGATACTGCACCTTCTCCTAAGGTGTAGTGTCCCACCATCCAGGTAAGGTGGGAACTCTTGACCACGCTCCACACCTGCATTCCACACACAGGATAGTTCAGTGGGGCCACCTAACAGCTTCAAGCTGGGGGTTAGCAGAGCACCCCTCGTGGAACCCTGCTTCGTAACACGAGATGTGCTGGGAGGCGGGTGGAGTGAGATTATATAAAAGAGAGGGAAAGTGTAGGATTTGAGGTCAGTCTGACAGGAGGTCAGTCTGGGGTGAGTCCCAGAGAAGGGAGTCAGACGAGGGTCTGAGAGAGAGAGAGCAGGCTGACAGCAGGTCAGCCTGAGAGGAGTTCAAGGCGGAGGAAAACAGTCAGTCAGGAGAGACTGAGGACTGGTCTTAGTGGAACGAGCTCCTCAAGGAAGGAAGAGAAGGAGAAAGAGACGTAGACTGAAGACTACAGATTCCATAAGAGAGATAGAACAGATCGGAACGAAGGAGAATAGAAGTACGGTGGGAAGAAGGTTGAGAAAGAGAGAGAACCCTTCCAGTCCAGAGAGCGCAAAGGCCGGGGCCCGGTCCCCGAGGTTGATTGGATCTTTATGTCCGGCAACAGACACCGGAGGAGTAGTGAGCCGCTAACGCCTTGCTCCCATCATAGACTTGGGACACAACAGCAACCGATTTGCGAGCCAGGACTCTGAGATGAGTCCCCGATAGAGGCTACAGCTGTCTGTCACACAAGTAAAGACTAGGAACACCTAGAGAGAGGCATTCCAGGGTAACTAAGTACTGGAGTGCTTCGCACCTAAAGGCGCTTTGGAGGAGTCGTTCAGTAAGGTACATGTTGGCGGAGTGTGGAAGGGAGAATCCTATCCTGCCTGGAGGTTGGCTGGAGCCCTGACCCGGAGAACACAGTACGGAGGCAGGCAGTGGTGTGAACTGCAAACAGTGAGTAAAGCTTTGGAACCGCATACTCTGGTGTCCTCCAGTTATTCCAGCACCGCTACACCTGAGTAACAACATCTATACCATTCTGCGCCTCTCCTCATCCATTGCACCTACACTGCCCTGGGACTACAGCTCCGCCTGTGGGGAGCTATACCATCTCTGCTGCACCACACCATCAGTCCCAGCGGATCTGCATGCAGCGTTGGCTCAACATCTGACTTGCCAAACACCACGGGTGGCGTCACGAACTATTCATATAAACTCTAACACCATTAACATCACCGCCACTGATATTGGGCGTCCAGGGCCACGGACAGGGTCGCCGCTGCTGTGACACGTTCCCGCCTGACACCGGCCCGGTACCGAGTACCCCGCTGCCCTGGGCGAGCGAGGGCGCCCCATACATACAGTACATTACTAATCCTGAGTTGCATCCTGAATTATACTCCAGAGCTGCACTGACTATTCTGCTGGTGCGGACACTGTGTACATACATTACATTACTGATCCTGAGTTACCTCCTGTATTATACTCCAGAGCTGCACTCACTATTCTGCTGGTGTGGTCACTGTGTACATACATTACATTACTGATCCTGTACTGTTCCTGCGTTACATCCTGTATTATACCCCAGAGCTGCACTCACTATTCTGCTGGTGCAGTCACTGTGTACATACAGTATATTACTAATCCTGAGTTACATCCTGTATTATACTCCAGAGCTGCACTCACTATTCTGCTGGTGCAGTCACCGTGTACATACATTACATTACTGATCCTGAGTAACATCCTGTATTATACTCCAGAGCTGCACTCACTATTCTGCAGGTGCAGCCACTGTGTACATACATTACATTACTGATCCTGAGTTACCTCCTGTATTATACTCCAGAGCTGCACTCACTATTCTGCAGGTGCAGCCACTGTGTACATACATTACATTACTGATCCTGAGTTACCTCCTGTATTATACCCCAGAGCTGCACTCTCTATTCTGCTGGTGCAGTCACTGTGTACATACATTACATTACTGATCCTGAGCTACATCCTGTATTATACTCCAGAGCTGCACTCTCTATTCTGCTGGTGCAGTCACTGTGTACATACATTACATTACTGATCCTGAGTTACATCCTGTATTATACTCCAGAGCTGCACTCTCTATTCTGCTGGTGCAGTCACTGTGTACATACATTACATTACTGATCCTGAGTTACATCCTGTATTATACTCCAGAGCTGCACTCACTATTCTGCTGGTGCAGTCACTGTGTACATACATTACATTACTGATCCTGAGTTACATCCTGTATTATACTCCAGAGCTGCACTCACTATTCTGCTGCTGCAGTCACTGTGTACATACATTACATTACTGATCCTGAGTTACATCCTGTATTATACTCCAGAGCTGCACTCACTATTCTGCTGCTGCAGTCACTGTGTACATACATTACTGATCCTGAGTTACATCCTGTATTATACTCCAGAGCTGCACTCACTATTCTGCTGGTGCAGTCACTGTGTACATGCATTACATTAATGATCCTGTAGTGGTCTGGAGTTATATCATGTTCTATTAAGGAAGTGAGGTCAGACTCCGTAGCGTTAGCCAGGGCTGTAGAGTTGGTGTCCATTTTAGTGAAGTCTGAGTTAGTATAGTATCCGAATCCTACAATATATAATACATTGGGTGCAGTAGTACAATGCAGGATGTGATGTAAATATTTTCATAAGAATTTGGGAAAGTAATGAAATGTCCTATAAACGTCTGTTCTATTCCTGATCTGAGGATCTCGGCTTTTAGTTGCCATGAATCTGTGCTGCACTTTTTGTACATACTCAGTAGTGACCAGTGCTGAAGAGTCGGAAGTCAGGGAAATCGAAGAGTCGGAGGTTTGGCTTTAGCAAGAGTCACTCTTTCTGTTCCTCATTAGATCAGTTACCTGATTCTATATAGTTTTCACCCAGTTGCTGGGAAGGGGGCAACACCAGCACATGAAAATAAATAAAATAAAGGCTAATATTTAATAAATCAATCCAAAAGATAGAAGTCTGTAAATTTCTCTCTCTTAGATCCTGTTCACCTTTGAGGGCACTGCACCGGGTCATGACTCTGCAGTGTTGCAACTGTAAGGGTGTGTCGGGATTCATACCCTGCATCCCTTCCTGATAAACGGGTACATTTTAAGTGTAACATGGTTTATTATGTGGTGACATACGTGTAAAGCACAGTGTGCTTTTTTTTTAAGACTATGGACAGAGTTAGGGTACCGTTACACATAGCGATGCTCCAGCGACCCCGACAACGATGCGACCTGGTAAGGATCGCTGGTACGTCGCTACCTGGTCGCTAGTAAGCTGTCAGACAGGAAGATCTACTCAAAGACGCAGCAACGATCCGGCGATCCGTATAACGACCTCGGCGGTCGTTGGGACCTTGTCACACAGCAGCGATTCTGACGACTCAGACCTCGATAGCGTGAGTTCTGAGTCGCCAACGAGGTCGTTCATCGTTGCTATGGTGTCAAACACAGCTATGCATGCTGGCCAGCGGGACACCAACGATCAAAAAATGGCCCTGGACTTTCGATCGCTGGCGAGGTCGCTGTTGCGTCACAAAATCGTGACCCAGCACAGCAATGCCGGGCTGGAGGTCTGGTATACAGTCTGCTCTGGGGTCAATTTTGGATATTTTTCTGAATTAACCTCTTTCCAACCTTAGACGTATAGATATTTCTAAGGTGGGCTCCCCTTGTTTGCTATGGGCTCTGGCGATGAGCCCGCAACTTTTCCAGCACATGTCAGCTGATTTGAACAGCTGACATGTGCCCCTAACAGCCATGGGTGGAATCACAATCCCACCACGGCTGTTAACCTGCTAAATGCCGCTGTCAATCTCTGACAGCAGCATTTAACATGATTGCAAAGGACGCGCGTCACTAATCCCGTCCATTGGCGCCCGTGTCACATGACCGCGGGTTGCCGATGGGTTGGCATGATAACCCAGAGTCTGTAGCAGACCCCTGTGGTTGTCATTACCGAATCGCTATGAGCGTCGTCCAGCAGTAGACACTCCTAGCAAGTGAGCCTTTCTGCTTCTGCTGCAGCCCCGCTGTGTGTAGCACAAGCGATCGGATGATTTTTTTTATGTTTTAAAAAATATTAAAAAATTAAAAAATATATAGACGTTCAAATCATCCCCCCATCAAAATAAAACAATACAAAAATTACACACAGATTTCTTATCACAGCATTCAGAATCCCCTGATCTATCAATATATAAAAATAATTAAGCCGATCGGTAAACGGCGTATCAAGAAAATAAATCAAAACGCCAGTATTACATTTTTTTTTCCGTCACAACATTGAATTAAAATGCAATGATGAGTGATCAAAATATCTTATATCTACACTAAGATAGCATCAATAAAAACGTCAGTTCGGCGCGCAAAAAAATAATCCCTCATCCAGCCCCAGATCACGAAAAATGGAGACGTTATGGGTCTCAGAAAATGATGACTTTTTTTTTTTTGTAAAGAAACTTTGAATTTTTTTTCACCACTTAAATAAAAAAGAACCTAGACATGTTTGGTGTCTATGAACTCATAATGACCTGGAGAATCATAATGGCAGGGCAGTTTTAGCATTTAGTGAACATGGTAAAAGAACAAAACAAAAAACAATTGGGTAATTACACTTTTTTGTGCAATTTCACTGCACTTTGAATTTTATTCCCGTTTTCCAGTAACCGATATGGCAAAACCAATGGTGTCATTCAAAGGTACAACTCGTCACGCAAAAAACAAGAGCTCATACGGCCAAATTGAGGAAAAAATAAAAATGTTATGGCTCTGGGAAGAAGGGGAGCAAAAAACAGAAATGCAAAAAATGGAAAAATCCAAGTTGTTGAAGGGGTTAAAAGGGGCTGTCTGGACAGAATAAAACTTTGCCCAAGGGACAGAAACTATAAAAAAAAAATAACAAACTCAGTCATACTCACCAGCACCCACCTGGATTCAGCGCAGGCCGCTCCATTGTCTGTGCCGAAACTGGACGTGGTGAAGTTACTGTTCTACTAGTCCCTGGACTGCTGCAGGCTATGATTACCTGCAGCGGTGAGATGACTTTGAGCAGTACATCATCATAAAACATCCAATGCCAAGCTCCTCAAATCACCTGACCGCTGCAGCTAATCACTAGTGACACCACTGTTTTATGCCTCTGCACAGTCCATGGTGCTGCCTGCGCGGGATCGAGGTGGGCTCCGGTAGGTGAGAGTGATTGGTAATTTTACTGATTCTGTGATCCTGTCCTCTGGGTAAAGTTTTATTTTGTCCAGGCAACCAACCTCTTTAAGTTATGCGTCTAGTCTGGGGTCAGGTATTTATATAGGGGTCTGGTCTGTGATCTGAGATTAATATACCAACGTTCACTGCTCGTTTCCATTTTGTGATTTAAAAAACATACTTGCATTTTTTCTGACTGTTAGGCCACGTTCACACGTTTTGTATTTGACATCGGTATTTATAAGCCAAAACCAAGAGACAAATCCAGAAGTGGTGACGGGTTTCTAATATACTTTTCCTCTGATTGTTCTTCTGGTTTTGGCTGATAAATACTGATGTAAAATAGTGACCGAATACTGAATGTGTGAACGTGGCCATAAAACAGCTGCTCACTGGGGGGTTTGAGATCATGCTGGGACTTCCTGCTGAGAGGTGACGAGATGCTTCTGTGCTCAGAGACGGACACATAGCGAGATCGATTTTGTGACGCAACAGCGACCTCGCTAGCGATCTCGATCTTGTTAGGTGTGACACTTAGCAGCGACCAGGCCCCCTCTGCGATGTCGCTGATCGTGCTCGAATGTCCTGGGCCATTTTCTCATTGTTGGCGTCCCGCTGGCCAGCATGCATTGCTGTGTTTGACGCCGACGAGCGACCTCGTTGGCGACTCAGAACTCAGGGACGCAGGCGGGAGTCATCAGAATCGCTGCTGTGTGACAAGGTCCCAACAACCGCCGAGGTCGTTATACGGATCGCTGGATCGTTGCTGCGTTGTTGGGTAAATCTGACTGTTTGACAGCTTACTAGCGACCATGTAGCGATGCACCAGCGATCCCTACCAGGTCATATCGTTGTCGGGATCGCTGGTGCGTCGCTACGTCGCTAAGTGTAACGGTACCTTAAGTGGTAGCAGAGAACTTTTATTGAAACGTTTTATTAAATAAATAAAGTTGTGCCGACATTAATCTCCATTATATACATCGATTTCCAGTGCTTTCTATTTTTTATACATCTGGTTGTCCCAGTTACCTATCGTGATCGTAATCCAATAACTGATCGTAATGCACAAGTCCACCAGCCTTAGTGGTGCCAGTGGGCCCTTTATCTCTTGGCCGCTGTGCAGCTGCCCTGGTTGCCCCAATGACGTCCGCCCCTGTATCATTTGTTTTATACATGAGTTGGACACAGTTGATGTCCCATTCCTAGTAATGCTGCACGGAATGTGTTTATGAAGCGTCCAGCTCAACCACTGATGAGGCAAATGTCAAGGTCAATCCCATAGGAAACGGTGGGACCAGAAAGTTCTCACCACCAAGCTGGAGGGAATAAAACCCTGAGAAGCCGTAACCATCCCAGACATTCGGACTTGTCTGTTTTATCCTTGTAGAACCCTTCCATGTTCCAGGAGCCAATTCCCCACCCCTTTTCTTTAGAGAAGGATTTCCTGCACCAATTCTAGTCATCAAATACTGGCGCTTCTCTCTTCAAATAAGATTTGCTGTGTGATAAAATGATCACCTATCCATGGGATAGATTAGTGGGGGTCTGACTACTGAGACCCACCATCGATTCCTAAAACAAGGAACTTTTTCCCCATTGGAAATGATCATGAGTTAACCATGCACAGTGCTGTTACCATTCATTTTCTATGGGGCTCCCAAATCTCTAGTAGGCCCATAGACACTGAAAGGTGTGCATGCGCGACCATCGCTCCATTCGCGTCTGATCTAGAAGTTATCGCCGATATTGTGCACAGATAATAATTCCTTCACACCCCTTTAATGTCCCCCCCCATTGTGATTGCTCATTTGATGCCCTGGTACTGAAGTTTCCGTTGATGGGCAGGTAGGGAAGGTATGAACCCTTCCCATTCCACAGAATCTCAGCACCCATCACCTTGAATCACTCTTGCGCTACAGAAATAAAAGATCTTGGCGTGGGAAGGATTGCGATGACCTGGATTATGTACTGAGGCTGCACCAGGTATTAACCTCCCATGGAAGACTTTTTTATTCAGTGGATGTTCAATGTAGCAGCTACAGATGAACTTAGCGCGTCTCCTGTACTGAGCAGGGAACAGACTCTTGAGCCATAAAATGCACTTAACAGTCTATTTAATAGTGGCGAGGTCCTTGAAAATGCAATATCCATGCTAATCTCGCCTTTTCCGAAATCACAGAGGGAAAATAGGTCAGCGGTGGACGGATTCCTCTCCTTCTGTCTGAAATGTGACATTTATTCTTATTTAAACAAGTAAGTAAACTTCGCTTAATTTTATTCCGGATTCAGTAAGCAAGATGAGAAGGTTAGGGGTTGGGGGGGCTTGTCAAGTTTATGAAGATTTCGGTCCTGTATTGTGTGCCGGAGAGGTGGCGGAGCAATCCCAGAATGGATCATTAAGTGTACCCGGGAATGAACTAAACTGCCACCTTCAGGCTTCACAAGGAGTAATAGCCCCTGAACCACAAAACCCGCGTAAAAGGCGTCCGCCGCTGCCCGAGACCTGGAGGAGAGCACTCAGTGACTGATGAGCCGTGCGCTAATTGTCACTTGTATTTACATGCGGACAGCTAGTCATTGGGATATTTAACTTTCCTGATTGTTTTCCAATATCTCTGCTGATCACAGATGAATGAACACCGCACGGCTCTGCTCAGTGTCAGCCCAATAGGACCGAGCCTGGAAATAAAAGGTCACTTGCATTTTGCATATTAACCAGGAATTATTGATATGGAGGATATATTGTATTTATCTGCACTCAGAAGAAAAAAAAAAGGCAACCAATATCACCTGGTAACAAGCCCGGACTGGCCCATAGGGGGACTGGGGAATCCCCTGGTGGGCCCCTGTGCAGATCTGAGCCCCCAACCTTACTGTATGGGCAGTACTTGTCATAATTCACTTGATTCACTCTATACAGAATAAAGCAGCATCTCATCACTTATTAACCAAGCTTAACCCAGTTTATTATTTTAGAGATATGGATAAATTTGTGAACCAGGGTCGTGTAATATTTCTATGCAGGTGAAAAGTGGGACCCTCCCAAAGTCAATTGAACTGGTGGGCCCTTGGCACCCCAGTCCAACACTGCCTGGTAATGTCTCAAATCTTGACAAACTCAACTCTGCTCACACAGTTGCTAGAAAAGGTAGCAAAATCGTTTCCGGTCGGGACACAAATCTCCTGCCTACCCGTTAGGTTCACCATTGACTTTATCTGAGACGTCATGCACAGACCTTGAGTCTATTGGGCGTCCCATTGTGGATAAATGCTGGAGCATCTACTTTTCTAGATATCCCAGGTCTGAAGGGCTCCAAGTACATTTACGTTTGTTTTTTTTAAGTGGATTTTGCAAACTTTGCATCCATTTTCAAATCAGTTTTTAGCGTAACCTTGGATAGGTTGCCTTTTAAAGGCCAGTTTTCATTTATCAGTCCATCCGCCTTTTTATTTTTCCCTATTTTTCTGCAGCAGTGAAAATCTGGAAGGAAAGTAATGCAAAAACTGATGTATTGTTTGCTATGGAGTCCAGGGGCGGACGTATCATTAATGCAACCTGTACAGCCGCAGGGGTCCAAGAGGTCAGGGGGAAACTATCACCTCCAAAGCAGGAGGAATTGTGCATTATGATGAGCTATAGACTGCAAAGGGCCCATATACTGTTCTTGCACAGGGGCCCTAACAAACGGACAATCCCTGCATGTGTTGTGGCTGTCGAGCAGCCCTGAGACATGCAGCGGCGGGGACTCAAGCATTGGTTTCGAGCACGCTGAAAAAGGACACGAGCATGCTCAGATAACACCTAATCCGAGCTCGCTCGCTCATCACTAAACAGGATACAAATATGCCACATTTTATATTTTTTTAATCCATTTCTCCAGCTTAGCCGGTGGCACAGATATAAGGAAACATAGTGGCAATTTGGCCATACACATGTGATTGACCATGGCCGTGCACGTATTCAGCCATCAGATCCTGGTTGGAGAATGCAGTTTTTGCAATTTATTATTATTATTTGGGATTTTATATTCTAGATAGACTATATAAACTAATCGACAACTCTAACACAGTCTATTATAATAAAGTGCGTGATTTGGAAGAAAACCTGCAGATCTGACCTGACGCGGGGACATCGTGCAGCTCAGCAGTGGGAACGCGTCTTACACATATCACAAGTTACAACTGGAAACTTTTCCTGAATAAATAAAAATGTTGTCCTTCTTATATCGGTTTTCGGGCCTATTAATAGTGTTGGCACTTCATACCCTCGTCCATGTCAAGTCCAACAAATTACCGACCAGGTGGCCTCCTTATTTGGTATCCTGGCAAGAGGGCAGTTTGCCTTCCACCTTGGCCCACCAGATCTGTCCCCATATTAGGGAAGCTTGCTCGCAGAATTCCACGTTTCCTTATGTGACAAATCATAAATCTGAATTAATAGATCTCATGACGCTGCCTCGCCTTGTCCGGAATAAAACCAACCCCAAAATAACTCTAATAAATGTGCAAATAAGTTGGTTATATTTTATATTTATTTCATTTTTTTTAGTCCTACATAAAATAATACATAAATACATTATTCTTACAGACTGTCACAAATACATACACTGCCAATCATTTACAATTTCAAGTGCTAATTTAATAATATTTTAATTCTACTATTATTATTAATAATAATAATAATAATAATAATAAATAATAATTGCCAATTTCAAGTGCTATTTTAAGCTTTTTTTTTTTTTCATTTTATTTTTATTGTGTTTTTTTTCTTGTTCCAACATATGCACAGATTTAGAAACGATTAATTGGAAGCAGCATCATAATAAAAAAGTTTTACAGTGTATAGAATAGGCTCACTATCACTTCTATAACACTGAAAAAAGTAACTTTTCTTTATTCTCTATTTTGTGTGATTATTTATATTTTTACACTTCTTGCTGTAAACTTTATATATTTAAATATATTTGCATAATTATGCAATAATGAACATAATATCCCCCCCAAAAAATAATAATAATAATAATACAAAAGTAGTTTGTGTTTTCACTGCACGGAAATGTGACATACATTTAAGTAAAAACAATATGTGTAATTTGGCCATAATTATACATAGGAGCGCCGGTTTAATGAAGTCTGTGTTACACAATTTAATAGGCTATTGAAATTACATGAACTGGCATTGATTAACAATTACAGAAAAATCACTTGGAGGTAACATGCTTGTATTTAATTATGGGAAATTACCTGTGAAATGAACACCGTAAAACCAATGGCCGGTCCTTCAAATGATAAATAATCTAAACAAAGACCAATTTATGCAACAAAAAAAAACAACTAAATAAACAAATACATTTATTTATTTAAAAAAATATCAAACTCTTTAAATAAAAAAAGAGAAACTAACAAATATTGACCAGGAGTTTATTTAATAAAGGCATTTTATTTAGTGCCTGGTCTGTAAATCAGAAGTTTACGGTGGCATTATGAATCTCGGGGCTCACATTTCGGCTCCATTTGTATGTAGCCATAAGAAGTTTCCATAAAAGTATAAAAACCCATTACTACCTTCCGCATGTCTCCAATTTCACACAGAGGTATGGCGAATGTTTTTCTGTTGGGTTATGTATAATTCCCATAGAAAAACATCTTGCATGCTTAGTGATACACAGATGCATTGCTTCTACAGTAGCACCTCTCCAGAAATACAGATTTCTTCCATACCAAGGATTGCAGATAAAAATATATATATATATATATATATATATATATATATATATCAAATATGCAGATTCCTGAGAACGTGAAACTTTACCACAATGCTACAGTCATTAATCCTATGATTTATTACCAGGATTAATGACAAGTATACATTTTCCCCCCTTAAGTGTCAGATATTGAGAAAATACTGCAAAGTAAGAATGCTTTCAAAAATAGAAGTGATTATAGTTTATTTTTTATCAATTGAAAAAATGCAAAGGGAATGAAAAAGAGAAAACTAAATCCCATCAATATTTGATGACCGCCCATAGCCCTCATCACTTCTTCTCGGTACTTTGTACTTGCAGTTTTTAAAGGAACTCGGCAGGAGATTGTCCCAAACATCTTGGAGAACTGACCCCAGATCTTCAGTGTTTGAGGCTTGTGCGGGTCTCCTGTCTCTTCATGTAATCCCAGATAGACGGGATGATGTGAGATCAGGGCTCAATGGTGGTTGTATCGGAAATCTCTTTCTAATTCTTCCCGTGTTTGCTGCTTCACACCAGCAGGATCTGGCACTCCTCCAACTATGGAACTATGGTTCCAGGACACATATATTACATGCAGTGGTAAGCTCACTTTTACTCCTTTCCTCATAATGGAGTAGTATCTGCCTGGATTTCTCAGCATTGAGGACACCATTAATCCTGACCAAATCCCCAGCTCAGTTTGCTGTTGTTGATATACAGTCGCAAACTTCCGGGACCCTCCACTGTGTGTCACAGCTTCTGCAGACCCTCATTATTGGGTAGCTTTCAAGTGAACAAACTACCTAGTGTTACTGTCAAATATTTCACATTGTGACTCACCAGTCCAGAACACCTGCTGCCATTTTTTTTTTTTTTACATCCCAGTAAGTTGAGTCTCTTGGCCTTAGTTCCATCTACAAGTTATGGTTTTTGGCCACAATTCTTCCATGTAGACCATTTCTGGCCAAACGTCTGAACAGTAGAAGGTTTATCTGAGTCCCTTTGGCTTCTGCCAGTTCTGAGCTGCTGGACATCTTTTGAAAGAAAATAAGCATGATGTGTCTTTCATCTGCTGCACTAAGTTTCCTTGGCCAACCACTGCGTCAGCGGCCTCAACATTTCCATTTATTGGTGTCCTTCATACTGAAAAATACAGGCAGATACCGGTACTTATCCATCATGTAATACCATCAGGAGGCGTCTGATCAGCTCCAAATTTATTCTGCAGTCAGACAACGACTCTAAACATCCGGTCAATGTCATTAATAACTACTATATCTTCAGTGTAAAGAAGAACAACATGTTAGGCTATAGATGGACTTAACGTCTACCTTCAACTTTAAAATCTATGAAGCTATGAAACAAGGAGTCCTGGAGGTGATGATCCGGCCCCACAGAGCCCTGATCTCACATCATCCAGTCTGTCTGGGATCACATGAAGAGATAGAAGGATCCGCACAAGCCTCATACACAGAAGATCTGGGGTCAGTTCTACAAGACATTTGGAACAACTTCTTGTTGAGTTCTTTCAAGCATTGTGTGCTAATACAAAAGTACGTAGAAAATCTAGGGTGGTCACCAAACACTGACTTGATTTAGATTTCTCTTTTGTTCATCCACTTCTCATTGCATTCATAAAAGTAAACTATGAAAACTTTTATTTTTTAAAGCTTTTCTCTTTGCAGCATTTTTTCCACACCTGCTCAAAACTTTTGCACAGCACTATATATGTGTATATAAACATATATATACCGTATACTGTTTATACAGTACTTATATGTATGCATGTAAATATATATCTTTTTTTTGTAGTCCACTTAGTAAGAATCTACCATGTAGTGCAGCCTATTTTCCTATTAATACAGAGGATTTGCCTTCATCTGGATAAATGATATCAAATTGCTGATTGAATTTAACCCCTTTCCTACATTAGACGTACTATTCCGTCCATGTGACCTGGACGGGGGGAGCGCCGCTGATCGCGGCTGGGTGTCAGCTGATTATCACAGCTGACACCCGGCACTATGTGCCAGGGGCGGTCACGGACCGACCCCGACATGCATAGGAGAGAAGCGCGCAGGGAGGGGGCTCCCTCCGTGCTTCCCTGACACCCCCGGAGCGACGCGATGTGCTGCGTTGCTCCGAGGGTCCTCCTCCCTGCAGACCCCCGGATCCAATATGGCCGCGGGGGCCTTTGGGGTCCTGCAGGGAGGCGTCTTTCTCAGTGCCTGCTGAGAGCAGGCTCTGAGAAAGCCTGTAGCAGCGCCTGTCAGATCAGTAATCTGTCACATGACAGTGATGTCCCCCCTGGGACAATGTAATAAAGTAATTAAAAAAAAAAAAGTGTAAAAATAATTTATAAAAAAATCGCTAAATAAAAAAAATATATTCCCCAATAAATTCATTTTTTGGAAAAAACAAAACAATAAAAGTACACATATTTAGTATCGCCGCATCCGTAACGACCCACCCTATAAAACTGTCCCCCCTGTAGTTAACCCCTTAAAAACTAAAAATATAAAATAAAGCAAAAAACAAATGCTTTATCATCATACCGCCGAGCAAAAAGTGCAATAACGCGCGGTTAAAAAGACGCATATAAATAACCATGGTACCGCTGAAAACATCATCTTGTCCCTCAAAAAAGGAGCCACCATACAGCGTCATCAGCGAAAAAATAAAAAAGTTATAGCTCGCAGAATAAAGTGATGCAAAAATAATTATTTTTTATATAAAATTGGTTTTATTGTATAAAAGCGCCAAAACATAAAAAAGACATAAATGAGGTATCGATGTAACCGTACTGACCCAAAGAATAAAACCGCCTTATCAATTTTACCGTACGCGGAACGGTGTAATCGCACCCCCCCATAGAAATTAATGAATTGCTGGTTTTTGTTCATTCTGCATCCCAAAAATCAGAATTAAAAGTGAATAAAAAATGTCACGTGCCCGAAAATGGTACCAATAAAAACGTCAACTCATCCCACAAAAAAATAAGACCTCACATGACTCAGTGGGTCAAAATATGGAAAAATTATAGCTCTCAAAATGTGGTGATGCAAAAACTATTTTTACAATAAAAAGCGTCTTTTAGCGTCCAACAGCTGCCAAACATAAAAACCGCCATAAATAGTAAATCAAACCCCCCGTTATCACCCCCTTACTTAGGGAAAAATAATAAAATTAAAAAAATGTATTTATTTCCATTTTCCCATTAGGGCAAGAGTTAGGGTTAGGGCTGAGATTAGGGTTAGGGGTGTGTTGGGGTTAGGGTTGGAGTTAGAATTGGGGGCTTCCACTGTTTGGGCACATCAGGTGCTCTCCAAACACAACATGGCGTCTGATCTCAATTCCAGCCAATTCTGCACTGAAAAAGTCAAACAGTGCTCCTTCCCTTCCAAGCTCTTCCATGCACCCAAACAGTGGTTTACTCCTACATATGGGGTACCAGTGTACTCAGGACAAATTGGACGACAACTTTTGGGGTCCAGTTTCTCCTGTTACCCTTGGGAAAATAAAATATTAGGGGCAAAAATATCATTTTTCTGGAAAAAAATATAATTTTTTTATTTGTATGGCTCTACGTTATAAAGTTCTGTGAAGCACTTGGGGGTTCAAAGTTCTCACAACACATCTAGATAAGTTCCTTGGGGGTCTAGTTTCCAAAATGGTTTCATTTGTGGGGGTTTTCCACTATTTAGGCACAAAAGAGGCTCTCCAAATGCAACATGGCATCCGATCTCAATTTCAGCAAAAAAAAGTCAAATGGCGCTGCTTCCATTCTGAGCTCTGCCATGCACCCAAATAGTGTTTTACCCCCACATCTGGGGTATCAGCATACTCAGGGCAAATTGCACAATAACTTTTGGTGTCCTGTTTCCCTTGGGAAAATAAAATTTGGGGGTGAAAAGGTCATTTTTTTGTCGGAAAAAATTATTCTTTAATTTTACGGCTGTACGTTATAAACTTATGTGAAGCCCATGGGGATTCAAAGTTCTCACCACACATCTAGATAAGTTCCTTGGGGGGTCTATTTTCCAAAATGGTGTCATTTGTGGGGGGTTTCCACTGCTTAGACACATCAGGGGCTCTCCAAATGCGACATGGTGTTCGATCTCAATTCCAGCCAAAAAAGGCTAATGGTGCTGCTTCCCTTCCGAGCTCTGCCATGCGCCCAAATAGTGGTTTACCCCCACATATGGGGTATCAGCGTACTCAGGGCAAATTGCACAATCACTTTTGGGTTCCTGATTCCCTTGGAAAATAAAAATTGTGGGTGAAAAGATCATTTTTGTGGAAAAAATATGATTTTTTAATTGTATGGCTGTACGTTATAAACTTCTGTGAAGCCCTTGGGGGTTCAAGGTTCTCACCACACATCTAGATAAGTTTCTTGGTTTCTTGGGGGTCTAGTTTCCAAAATGGGGTCACTTGTGGGGAGTTTCCACTGTTTAGGCACATCAGGGGCTCTCCAAATGTGACATGGCGCCCGATCTCAATTCCAGCCAATTTTGCATTGAAAAAGTCAAACGACGCTCGTTCCCTTCCGAGCTCTGCCATGCTCCGAAACAGTGGTTCCCCCCCACATATCAGGTATCAGCGTACTCAGGACAAATTGTGCAATAACTTTTGCAGTCCAATTTCTCCTGTTACCCTTGGTAAAATAAAAAAAATTGGACCTGAAGTAATTTTTTTTGTGAAAAAAAGTTAAATGTTCATTTTTTTAAACATTAAAAAAACTCCTGTGAAGCACCTGAAGGGTTAATAAACTTCCTGAATGTGGTTTTGAGCACCTTGAGGGGTGCAGTTATTAGAATGGTGTCACTTTTGGGTATTTTCTATCATATAGACCCCTCAAAGTGACTTCAAATGAGATGTGGTCCCTAAAAATAAAATGGTGTTGTAAAAATGAGAAATCGCTGGTCAACTTTTAACCCTTATAACTTCCTAACAAAAAAAATTTTGGTTCCAAAATTGTGCTGATGTAAAGTAAACATGTGGGAAATGTTATTTATTAAGTTTTTTGTGGGCGATATCTCTGTGATTTAAGAGCATAAAAATTCAAAGTTGGAAAATTGTGAAATTTTCAAAATTTTTCTGTTTTTCTTCACAAATAAACGCAAGTTATATGAATTAAATTTTACCACTATCATGAAGTACAATATGTCACGAGAAAACAATGTCAGAATCACTGTGATCAATGGAAGCGTTCCAGAGTTATTACCTCATAAAGAGACAGTGGTCAGAATTGTAAAAATTGGCCCGGTCATGAACGTGCAAACCACCCTTGGGGGTGAAGGGGTTAATGTTGGTTTATGTAGTCAATGAACCTTAGAAATAAGAATCTAAAAATTATTTAGAAAAAAATTTTGTATTGCCAAATGAGTGCATGTAAAATATGGGGGACAAATGGCTACGGAAAGCGCAATAATTTGCTGGGAATTTTTTTTTTTTTTAATCTAAATTTTGAAATGTAAAAAATTGTGTGTCCTTGATCACGTAATATTATCACATAATCTCTGGCTAATAATTGGCACAAGTTCATACGGCATCTTTCTGAAGTGCCATTCTGATTCTACCCAGGCGGTGTAATTCAGTAAGCTATTGCCTGTGCAACTTATCTCTAATACAGTGGTATGACATTTTAACAGAATTCACTCATGAATAAAGTATCACATGCCAAATATTACATCTTAATGTCAAACGGAGTTCAGGATGACATTAAGTCTCAATAAATACCAAGGCCGAGAAGCGTTTTACCGCAAGGGTCCGGAGCAGAACATAACAATTCCTTAATACATCGTGCTGGATCACTAGCTGTGACTACAAAAAGTAGCGATGAAATTGGTGTCAAAAAGTAAGAAAGTAATTTGCTTTTTAGTCAAGATCCTATATATTCCTTATAAAAAAAACCCTGAGAATTTAAATCCTGCAGAATCCCCCATTTGTTGGATATTACCAACACAATTATAAGGAAGCTTTGCTTTTAACTTTTTTTTTCTTTATTATTGTAAATTGTATTTATGGTTGTAATTTTTTGTCAATTTATAGAACACTTTATGCCATAAACTAATACCCAAATAGAGCAAAATGTTACAAAACGCCGCAAAATGAACAAAATGTGTAGATTGTACACCGTGCTCATCAAAAGTCTAGGAAGTGGGCAAGGTGTGAAGGGATGTGCCTAAAAACTTAGATTAATTAGACTCTGTGCTGGAATGTTTTGCAAATTTTGGCACAAATCTGCACCTGCTCATATAGGACATGTATATTTCTCTTTTTACCTTTAGTATAGTCTAAAAATGTAACAAATTCTTCAACTGGTGCAAACCTTAATAAATTTGGACCAGTGGTATTTTTTTTGTCTTTAGATGGCATATTAGGGTATGTTCACACGCTGCGGATTCTGCTGCGGATCCACGGCGGATTTGGCCGCTGCGGATCCGTTGCAGTTTTTGCTGTGGTGTACAGTACCATAATATCCTATGGATATTAAAAACCGCAGTGCAGACGGTGCAGATTTTTCCGCGCGGTTTCTAATCCGCAGAAAGAATTGACATGTCAATTCTTTCTGCGGATTCCGCTGCGGTTTGCCATCTCCTCCATTGTGGAGATGAAAAACCGCAGGGCAAAACCGCAGTCTAATCCGCAGGTAAAACCGCAGGTCTTTTGACCTGCAGATTTACTTGCGGATTTTACAAAATCCGCACCCCAATCCGCAGCGTGTGCACTAGGGTGACCGGATCTCATATGGGGGGGAAAAAATGTCAGAATCTTGTTCGTCTGGACCCCACAAAACGATTCCCCTTTCCAGATATTGAGAGAGCCAAAATTTGAGCTCGATCAAACGACGATAACCCGTGCCGCTTGTCGCTCAAAGTTTGAAAAAATCCAAATTGAGGTATTTTAAGATTTAGGTATTTTGCATAGTCTGTTAGACTATAAAGAATGTGACAACAACATTGCAGAAATAGCCCTGACCAAATTTTCGAACCATTTGTGGTATTTGAATGCAGAGTTGGTGGGATTATCGTTTTTTGATCCCACCATTACAGACAATGAAAAGTTGTTAATGGCTAATAAATTGCTCAGTAGCACAGATGAACCATCAGAGCACGCTAGGGTTGTAAATCCAAAAGTTAGGAAAGAAAAATTAAAAGAGGTAGGAAGTAACCGACTTTAACAACCTTCTGACAAAAGATGAAGAACAAAAGCAATATGTCCTGCAAGTTGTAAGCAAATGCCGAGCATTATATTCTGACGTTTCAAAAACTACTTTAACAAAAGCTCTAGAATAGATTAGATAACTATGTAAAATTATCAACTCATGTAGGTTAGCGTGCTCTGATGGTTCATCTGTGCTACTGAGCAATTTATTAGCCATTAACAACTTTTCATTGTCTGTAATGGTGGGATCAAAAAATGATAATCCCACCAACTCTGCATTCAAATACCACAAATGGTTCGAAAATTTGGTCAGGGCTATTTCTGCAATGTTGTTGTCACATTCTTTATAGTCTAACAGACTATGCAAAATACCTAAATCTTAAAATACCTCAATTTGGATTTTTTCAAACTTTGAGCGACAAGCGGCACGGATTAACGTCGTTTGATCGAGCTCAAATTTTGGCTATCTCAATATCTGGAAAGGGGAATCGTTTTGTGGGGTCCAGACGGACAAAATTCCGACATCGATTTTTTGCGGTCACCCTAGTGTGCACGTACCCTTAAAACAACAACTTTATTACATTTCTACCTTTGTAACTTATAAAAAAAAAATAAAGCTTAGGGTAAATGTCATATTCCTCATCCATTTCCATCCCACTGGATTTCTAGAATTGTTCAAAAATGTCATAAGTCTTAAAAAAAAATTAATCTAAAGTTATACAGTTACTAGAATACAAAGAAGAGGGGGAGGAGGGAGATGCTGCTTCAGTTCAGTTTCTCTATTTTTTTATCTGATACTGCATGCTTCAATTATTACTTTCCGTATATTATGTATCATAAACACTAATTAATGTATATATTCTTGTGTTCATGCATCATATGTGCCAGGGTCAGTATAATATGCTTTGCCTCATATTATTTATTTATTTACAGTCATATATTAAAGTTTGGGCACCCCTATTAATGTTAACCTTTCTTCTTTATAACAATTTTGGTTTTTGCAACAGTTATTTCAGTTTCATATATCTAATAACTGATGGACTCAGTTATATTTCTGGATTCAAATTAGGTTTATTGTACTAACAGAAAATGTGCAATCTGCATTTAAACAAAATTTGACCAGTGCAAAAGTATGGGCAACCTTATCATTTTCTTGATTTGAACACTCCTAACTACTTTTTACTGACTTCCTGAAGCACTAAATTGGTTTTGTAACCTCATTGAGCTTTGAACTTCATAGCCAGGTGTATCAAATCATGAGAAAAGGTATTTAAGGTGGCCACTTGCAAGTAGTGCTCCTATTTGATTCTCCTATGAAGAGTGGCATCATGGGCTCCTCAAAACAACTCTCAAATGATCTGAAAACCAAGATTATTCAACATAGCTTTTCAGGGGAAGGATACAAAAAGTTGTCTCAGAGATTTAACCTGTCAGTTTCCACTGTGAGGAACATAGTAAGGAAATGGAAGAACACAGGTACAGTTCTTGTTAAGCCCAGAAGTGGCAGGCCAAGAAAAATATCAGAAAGGCAGAGAAGAAGAATGGTGAGAACAGTCAAGGACAATCCACAGACCACCTCCAAAGACCTGCAGCATCATCTTGCTGCAGATGGTGTCACTGTGCATCGGTCAACAATACAGCGCACTTTGCACAAGGAGAAGCTGTATGGGAGAGTGATGCGAAAGAAGCCGTTTCTGCAAGCACGCCACAAACAGAGTCGCCTGAGGTCTGCAAAAGCACATTTGGACAAGCCAGTTACATTTTGGAAGAAGGTCCTGTGGACTGATGAAACAAAGATTGAGTTGTTTGGTCATACAAAAAGGCGTTATGCATGGAGGCTAAAAAGCACAGCATTCCAAGAAAAACACTTGCTACCCACAGTAAAATTTGGTGGAGGTTCCATTATGCTTTGGGGCTGTGTGGCCAATGCCGGCACCGGGAATCTTATTAAAGTTGAGGGTCGCATGGATTCAACTCAGTATCAGCAGATTCTTGACAATAATGTGCAAGAATCAGTGACGAAGTTGAAGTTACGCAGGGGATGGATATTTCAGCAAGACAATGATCCAAAACACCGCTCCAAATCTACTCAGGCATTCATGCAGAGGAACAATTACAATGCTCTGGAATGGCCATCCCAGTCCCCAGACCTGAATATCATTGAACATCTGTGGGATGATTTGAAGCGGGCTGTCCATGCTCGGCGACCATCAAACTTAACTGAACTGGAATTGTTTTGTAAACAGGAATGGTCACAAATACCTTCATCCAGGATCCAGGAACTCATTAATAGCTACAGGAAGCGACTAGAGGCTGCTATTTTTGCAAAAGGAGGATCTACGAAATATTAATGTCACTTTTATGTTGAGGTGCCCATACTTTTGCACCGGTCAAATTTTGTTTAAATGCAGATTGCACATTTTCTGTTAGTACAATAAACCTCATTTGAATCCAGAAATATAACTGAGTCCATCAGTTATTAGATATATGAAACTGAAATAGCTGTTGCAAAAACCAAAATTGTTATAAAGAAAAAAGGTTAACATTAATAGGGGTGCCCAAACTTTAACATATGACTGTATTTACAGATTATGCATTTTGGTATTTTTTTTTCTATTATTTTTATTTATTATTATTTTTACGTATTGCACCTATGGGATTTTTTTACATAATGGTTTTGCTATAGCCACAGAATTTGACCAATGTGTGTAAGAGGCCATATGGTGTGACTTGTGCATATATATACAGTGAGGGAAAAAAAGTATTTAGTCAGCCACCAATTGTGCAAGTTCTCCCACTTAAAAAGACGAGAGAGGCCTGTAATTGACATCATAGGTAGACCACAACTATGAGAGACAAAATGAGAAAACAAATCCAGAAAATCACCTTCTCTGATTTGGCAAGATTTATTTTGCAAATTATGGTGGAAAATAGGTATTTGGTCACCTAAAAACATGCAAGATTTCTGGCTCTCACAGACCTGTAACTTCTTCTTTAAGAGGCTCCTCTGTCCTCCTCTCATTACCTGTAGTAATGGCACGTGTTTGCACTTGTTATCAGTATAAAAGACACCTGTCCACAACCTCAAACAGTCACACTCCCAACTCCACTATCGTGAAGACCAAAGAGCTGTCGAAGGACATCAGAAACAAAATTGTAGCTCTGCACGAGGCTGGGAAGACTGAATCTGCAATATGCAAGCAGCTTGGTGTGAATAAATCAACTGTGGGAGCAATAATAAGAAAATGGAAGACATTCAAGACCACTGATAATCTCCCTCAATCTGGGGCTCCATGCAAGATCTTACCCCGTGGGGTCAAAGTGATCACAAGAACAATGAGCAAAAATCCCAGAACAACACTGGAGGACCTAGTGAATGACCTGCATAGAGCTGGGACCACCGTAACAAAGTCTACCATCAGTATCACACTATGCCGCCAGGGACTCAGTTCCTGCAGTGCCAGATGTGTCCCCATGCTTAAGCCAGTACATGTCCAGGCCCGTCTGAAGTTTGCTAGAGAGCATTTGGATTATCCAGAAGAGTATTGGGAGAATGTCATATAGTCTAATGAAACCAAAGTAGAACTGTTTGGTAGAAACAAAACTCGTCATGTTTGGAGGAGACAGTATGCTGAGTTGCATCCAAAGAACACCATACCTACTGTGAAGCATGGGGGTGGCAACATCATACTTTGGGGCTGTTTCTCTGCAAAAGGACCAGGACGACTGATCTGGGTTCATGAAAGAATGAATAGGGCCATGTGTCGTGAGATTTTGAGTGAAAACCTCCTTCCATCAGCAAGGGCATTGAAGATGAAACATAGATGGGTCTTTCATCATGATAATGATCCCAAGCACACTGCCAGGACAATGAAGGAGTAGCTTTGTAAGAAGCATATGAAGGTCCTGGAGTGGCCTAGCCAGTCTCCAGATCTCAGCCCCATAGAAAACCTTTGGAGGGATTTGAAAGTCTGTGTTGCCCAGCGACAGGTCCAAAACATCACTGCTCTAGAGGAGATCTGCATGGAGGAATGGGCCAACTTACCACCAACAGTGTGTGCCAACCTTGTGAAGACTTACAGAAAACGTTTGACCTCTGTCATTGCCAACAAAGGACATATAACAAAATATTGAGATGAACTTTTGTTAATTACCAAATACTTATTTTCCACCATAATTTGCAAAATAAATCTTGCCAAATCAGACAAAGTGATTTTCTGGATTTGTTTTCTCATTTTGACTCTCATAGTTGTGGTCTACCTATGATGTCAATTA
Organism: Dendrobates tinctorius; assembly: GCF_039654945.1. Taxonomy (NCBI): domain Eukaryota; kingdom Metazoa; phylum Chordata; class Amphibia; order Anura; family Dendrobatidae; genus Dendrobates; species Dendrobates tinctorius. The sequence continues at coordinate 14,448,048 of NW_027361806.1, forward strand.
CAGGCCTCTCTCATCTTTTTAAGTGGGAGAACTTGCACAATTAGTGGCTGACTAAATACTCCCCCCCCCAAAAGTATAGACAGATAGATAGATAGATAGATAGATAGATACATATGACCAAAATTGAACTTTTTGGCCACAACCATAAACATTACATTTGGAGAGATGTCAACAAGGCCTATGATGAAAGGAACACCATTCCTACAGTAAAGCACGGAGGTGGATCGCTAATGTTTTGAGGATGTGTTAGCTACAAATTCACAGGAAACTTGGGCAAAGTTGAAGGAAAGATTAATGCAGCACATTATCAGCAAATACTGAAGGCAAATTTGCAATCATCAGCCCGGTAGCTGCGCATGGGATGTACTTCGACGTTCCAACATGACAAAGATCCAAAACACAAGGCCAAGTCGACCTGTCATTGGCTACAGCAGAACAAAGTGAAGGTTCTGGAGTGTCCATCTCAGTCTCCTGACATCAATATAATTGAGCCACTCTGGGGAGATCTCAAGAGCGCAGTTCATGCTAGACAGCCCACGAATTTTCAGGAACTGAAGGCTTTTTGCCAAGAAGAGTGGGCAGCTTTAACAACTGAGAAAATAAAGAATCTCATCCACAACTACCACAAAAGATTTCAAGCTGTCATTGACATTAGAGGGGGCAATACACGGTATTAAGAAATGGGGTTTGTGAACTTTTGATCAGGGTCATTTGACTTTCTTCTGGCAACTCGACCATGCAGCCCATTTTTCTTCAAGTGCCTCCTTAGGCTATGTGCACACGTATGCAGAAAATTCCTGACTGAAAACCGGACTCCTTCCCAGAAAACGAGCGTCTTTCATGCGTTTTTTTCCGGAGCATCCCCAGTCTCATAGAAAATAGCTAGAAATGCGGAATTTTCTGCAAAATTAATAAGCATGCTGCGTTTTTTACCGCGATGTGTTTTTCTCGCGGAAAAAAATTGCATCAATATGCACAAAAAGTGCGGAATTCATTAAAATGAATGGGATGCTTCTTGTAAGCGTTTTTAAGTGTTTTATTTCGTAAAAACACAAAAAAAATACTTACGTGTGCAGATACCCTCATTGTGCATCTTGAAAGAGCCACACCACTAGTTTTCAGCTGATGTTATTTGTGGGTTTTTCTTTGCACCCCAAACAATTTTCCTGGCATTTGTCACAGGTCACAGGTGAGGATGTTACCTTTAGTAGCCATTCAAACCCATTTGTGTCAACTTCTGTGCATGTTATCAGGCCAAAATCACCAGAGTATGTGAACTTTTCATCAGGGTAATTTGGATGTTTTGAGTCGCCTTTATAATTTAAAGGGAATCTGTCATCACTTTTTTGGGCTATCAGGTAAAAATATCATTCAATTTACTGTCCCCTATGTATTACACAAGTGCTTTTGATACCCCTAGACTCATCATGTATGATCCATAAATGCCGTTTTCATTCCTCCCGCGCTGTATGTAAATATGTTCGGTCCGGTCTGATGGGCGTGGCTTATTGTCCGTCTCCCCCCCCCCTCGCTTGCTCTACGCATTTCTTTCAGGGACTATCTGCTTTTGCGTAGAGTTGTGATGCGTGCGCATTCAAATGGCCTCTTGCGCGTGCGCAGTATGCTTTGCCCAACTGTGGGCAAAGCATAAAATCAGTATTGCGCATGCGCCAGCATACGCGATTGTTCTCTTTTTCTTAGCCCCTCTCATTATTTCACAGTGCAGGGTGCTGGAGCAAAAGTTAAAAAAGTATAACATTTTTGGGCAATTCTGTGTCAATTTTAGCACATTTTGTTACTAGAACACTCTTCAAGGTTTCACTCACACATCAGTGAAAAAACGGTACTGGTGTCATCAGTATTTTTCATGGATGCATAAATAAATTACAAACCTTTTCTTATCGTTTGCAATGTTAATATGGACAGCACATGGATGTTGTACGAATTTTTCACGGACCAATAGACTTACAGTGGGTAGGGAAAGTATTCAGACCCCTTTTCACTCTTTGTTTCATTGCAGCCATTTGGTAAATTAAAAAAACTTCATTTGTTTACTCATTAATGTACACTCTGCACCCCATCTTGACTGAAAAAAAAACAGAAGTGTAGAAATTTTTGCAACTTTATTAAAAAAGAAAAACTGAAATATCACATGGTCATAAGTATTCAGACCATTTGCTCATATTTAAGTCACATGCTGTCCATTTCCTTGTGATCCTCCTTGAGATGGTTGTACTCCTTCATTGGAGTACAGCTGTGTTTAATTAAACTGATAGGACTTGATTTGTAAAGGCGCACACCTGTCTATATAAGACCCCACAGCTCACAGTGCATGTCAGACCAAATGAGAATCATGAGGTCAAAGGAACTGGCCAAGGAGCTCAGAGACAGAATTGTGGCAAGGCACAGATATGGTCAAGGTTACAAAAGAATTTCAGCAGAACTCAAGGTTCCCTAGAACACAGTGGATTCCATAATCCTTAAATGGAAGACGTTTGGGACCACCAAAAGTCTTCCTAGACATGGCCATCCAGCCAAACTGAGCAATCATGGGAGAAGAACCTTGGTGAGAGAGGTAAAGAAAAACCCCAAGATCACTGTGGCTGAGCTCCACAGATGCAGTAGGGAGATGGGAGAAAGTTCCACAAAGTCAACTATCACTGCAGCCCAGTCTGGCCTTTATGGCAGAGTGACCCGACGGAAGACTATCCTCAGTGCCAGACATATGAAAGCCTGCACAGAGTTTGCAAAAAAATACATGAAGGACTCCCAGGCTATGAGAAATATTCTCTGGTCTGACCACCTTTTTGGTGATAATTCTAAGTAGTATGTGTGGAGAAAACCAGGCACTGCTCATCACCTGCCCAATACAATCCCCACAGTGAAACATGGTGGTGGCAACATCATGCTATGAGGGTGTTTTTCATCTGCATGGACAGGACGACTGGTTGCAATTGAAGGAAACATGAATGCAGCCAAGTACAGAGATATCCTGGATGAAAACCTCTTCCAGAGTGCACTGGACCTCAGGTCAAAACAATGACCCTAAGCACACAGCTAAAATAACAAAGGAGTGGCTTCAGAACAACTAAGTGACCATTCTCGACTGGCCCAGCCAGAGCCCTGACCTAAACCCAATTGAGCTTCTCTGGAGAGGCCTGAAAATGGCTGTCCACCGACGTTCACCATCCAACTTGACAGAACTGGAGAGGATCTGCAAGGAAGAATGGCAGAGGATCCCCAAATCCAGGGGTGAAAAACTTGTTGCCTCATTCCCAAGAAGACTCATGGCTGTACTAGGTCAGAAGGTGCGTCTACTCAATACTGAGCAAAGGGTCTGAACACTTATGACCATGTGATAGTTCAGTTTTTCTTTTTTAATAAATTTTCAAAAAGTTCTACATTTCTGTTTTGTTTTTCAGTCAAGATGGGGTGCAGACTGTACATTAATGAGAAAAAAAATTATCTTTTTTGAATTTACCAAATGGCTGCAATGAAACAAAGAGTAATGTGTGTGTGTGTGTGTGTGTGTACTGAAATAAAGCTTTTGAGTTATATCATGAAAGTTCTGCAACTTTAGACTTTGTGATTCAACTTACCACCATTTTTAGGATATTTGCAAATAATCAGGGATATCGTTTACGTACAGAATATGCTCTGACATAAGGTAGATTCAAGACTTGTTACAAGACACCTCTCTGATACATTGTATCCAGCCCTGCACTTAAACACAATAATGATGGAAGTAAACAAACTTTCTTTTCTCTATCAGAAAACAGAGATTGTAAAACCTACAGAATTAACCCCTTCCTGACATCCGACGTACTATCCCGTCCATGGGACCCGGACCCCTATGCCCATGGACGGGATAGTACGTCTACCGCGATCAGCGGCGCCCACGAGGTGAGCGCCGCTGATCGCGGACGGGTGTCAGCTGATTATCACAGCTGACACCCGGCACTATGTGTCCCCGACACGTTAACCCCTTGCACACCGCGATCAAACACGATCGCGGTGTACCGGGAGTTAAAGGGAAGCATCGGCAGGGAGGGGGCTCCCTCCGTGCTTCCCTGAGCCCCCCACGGCAGCGCAATGTGCAGTGCTGCTGCGGGGGGCTCCTTTCCTCCAGGCCCCCGAATCCAAGATGGCGACGGGGGCCTTCGGGGGCCTGGAGGAAGCTGGCTTCCTCAGTGCCTGCAAAGTGCAGGCAAGAGGAAGTCTTCTTCAATGCCTGTGACAGATTGCTGATCTGTCACAGTGATCTGTGATGTGACAGCTCAGCGATCTGTCACAGGACAGTGATGTCCCACCTGGGACTATGTAATAAAGTAAAAAAAAATAAAAAAAAAGTGTAAAAATAATTTTAAAAAAATCGCCAAATAAATTAGTAAAAAAAAAAAAAATATTCCCCAATAAATTCATTTTTTGAAAATAAAAAAAAACCAAAACAATAAAAGTACACATAATAGGTATCGCCGCGTCCGTAATGACCCGCCCTATAAAACTGTCCCATTAGTTAACCCCTTTAGCGAACCCCTTAAAAAATAAAAATAAAAAACGAAGCAAAAAATAATGATTTATTATCATACCGCCAAACAAAAAGTGTAATAACGCACGATCAAAAAGATGTATATAAATATCCAGGGTACTGCTGAAAACGTCATCTTGTCCCGCAAAAAACGAGCCACCACACAGCATCATCAGCGAAAAAGTAAAAAAGTTATAGCTCGCAGAATAAAGCGATGCAAAAATAATTATTTTTTATATAAAATAGTTTTCATTGCATAAAACCGACAAAACATAAAAAAACGACCTAAATGAGGTATCGCTGTAACCGTACTGACCCGAAGAATAAAACCGCTTTATCAATTTTACCGCACGCGGATCAGTGTAAACGCACTCCCCCAAAAGAAATTCATGAAACGCTGGTTTTTGTTCATTCTGTGTCCCAAAAATCGGAATAAAAAGCGATAAAAAAAGTCACGTGCCCGTAAATGGTACCAATAAAAACGTCAACTTGTCCCGCAAAAAATAAGACCTCACATGACTCAGTGGGTCAAAGGTCAAAATACGGAAAAATTATAGCTCTCAATATGTGGTGATGCAAAAACTATTTTTACAATAAAAAGCGTCTTTTAGCGTGCGACAGCTGCCAAAAATAAAAACCGCCATAAATAGTAAATCAAACCCCCCGTTATCACCCCCTTAGTTAGGGAAAAATAATAAAATTAAAAAAATGTATTTATTTCCATTTTTCCATTAGGGTTAGGGCTAGGGTTAGGGTTAGGGTTAGGGCTAGGGTTAGGGCTTGGGTTAGGGCTAGGGTTAGGGCTGAGATTAGGGTTAGGGGTGTGTTGGGGTTCGGGTTGGAGTTAGAATTGGGGGTTTCCACTGTTTGGGCACATCAGGGGCTCTCCAAATGCAACATTGCGTCTGATCTCAATTCCAGCCAATTCTGAGTTGAAAAAGTCATATGGTGCTCCTTCCCTTCCAAGCTCTGCCATGCGCCCAAACAGTGTTTTACCCCCACATGTAGGGTATCAGCCTACTCAGGACAAATTGCAAAACAATTTTTGGGGTCCAATTTCTCCTGTTACCCTTAGGAAAATAAAAAATTGGGGGCAAAAATATCATTTTTGTGGAAAAAAAATGATTTTTTTATTTTCACGTCCGAGCGTTATAAACTTCTGTGAAGCACTTGGGGGTTCAAAGTGCTCACCACCCATCTAGATAAGTTCCGTAGGGGGTCTAGTGTCCAAAATGGGGTCACTTTTTGGGAGTTTCAATAGTTTAGGTACATCAGGGGCTCTCCAAACGCACATGACACCCGCAGACCATTCCATCAAAGTCTGCATTCCAAAATGGCATTGCTTCCCTTCCGAGCCCCGACGTGTGTCCATACAGTAGTTTTCTCCCACATATGGGGTGTCAGCGTACTTATGACAAATTGGACAACAACTTTTGCGGTCCAATTTCTCCTGTTACCCTTGGGAAAATGAAAAAATTGGGGGCTAATTGATCATGTTTGTGGAAAAAATACGATTTTTTTATTTTCATGCCCGGGCATTATAAACTTCTGTGAAGCCCTTGGGGGTTCAAAGTGCTCACCACACATCTAGATAAGTTCCTTAGGGGTTATCGTTTCCAAAATGGGGTAATTTGTGGGTGTTTCCACTGTTTAGGTACATTAGGGGCTCTCCAAAGGCAACATGACACCCGCAGACCATTCCATCAAAGTCTGCATTCCAAAACGTCACTACTTCCCTTCCGAGCCCTGACGTGTGTCCATACAGTAGTTTTCTCCCACATATGGGGTGTCAACGTACTCAGGACAAATTGGACAACAACTTTTGGGGTTCAATTTCTCCTGTTACCCTTGGGAAAATAAAAAAATTGGGGACTAATTGATCATGTTTGTGGAAAAAATACGATTTTTTAATTTTCATGCCCTGGCATTATAAACTTCTGTGAAGCCCTTGGGGGTTCAAAGTGCTCACCTCACATCTAGATAAGTTCCTTAGGGGGTCTAGTTTTCAAAATGGGGTCATTTGTGGGGGGTTTCCACTGTTTAGGTACATTAGGGGCTCTCCAAAGGCAACATGACACCCGCAGACCATTCCATCAATGTCTGCATTCCAAAACGTCACTACTTCCCTTCCGAGCCCTGATGTTTGTCCATACAGTAGTTTTCTCCCACATATGGGGTATCAGCATACTCAGGACAAATTGGACAACAACTTTTGGGGTCCAATTTCTCCTGTTACCCTTGGGAAAATAAAAAAAATGGTGACTAAAAGATCATGTTTGTGGAAAAAATACGAATTTTTTATTTTCACGCCCGGGCGTTATAAACTTCTGTGAAGCACTGGGGGGTTCAAAGTGCTCACCACACATCTAGATAAGTTCCTTAGAGGGTCTAGTTTCCAAAATGGTGTCAGTTGTGGGGGGTTTCCACTGTTTAGGTACATCAGGGGTTTTCCAATCGCGACATGGTGTCCGATCTCAATTCCAGCCAAAAACGTCAAATGGCGCTGCTTCCCTTCCGAGCTCTGCCATGCGCCCAAATAGTGGTTTACCCCCACATGTGGGGTATCAGCGTACTCAGGACAAATTGCACAATAACTTTTAGGGTGCTGTTACCCTTGGAAAAATAAGAATTGAGGGTGAAAAGATCATTTTTGTGGAAAAAATATGATTTTTTAATTGTACGGCTTTATGTTATAAACTTCTGTGAAGCCCTTGGGGGTTCAAAGTTCTCACCACACATCTAGATAAGTTCCTTAGGGGGTCTAGTTTCCAAAATGGTGTCATTTGTGGGGGGTTTCCACTGTTTTGGTACATCAGGGGTTTTCCTATCGCGACATGATGTCCAATCTCAATTCCAGCCAAAAACGTCAAATGGTGCTGCTTCCCTTCCGAGCTCTGCCATGCGCCCAAATAGTGGTTTACCCCCACATGTGGGGTATCAGCATACTCAGGACAAATTGTACAATAACTTTTAGGGTCCTGTTACCCTTGGGAAAATAAAAATTGGGGTGAAAAGATCATTTTTGTGGAAAAAATATGATTTTTTAATTGTAACGCTGTACGTTATAAACTTCTGTAAAGCCCTTGTGGATTCAAAGTTCTCAACACATATCTAGATAAGTTCCTTGGGCGGTCTAGTTTCGAAAATGGGGTCACTTTTTGGGGGGTTTTCCACTGTTTAGGTACATCAGGGACTCTCCAAACGTGACATGGCGTCCGATCTGAATTCCAGCCAATTTTGCATTGAAAAAGTCAAACGGCGCTCCTTCCATTCTGAGCTCTGCCATGCGCCGAAACAGTCATTCCCCCCCAAATCAGGTATCAGTGTACTCAGGACAAATTGCACAATAACTTTTGCAGTCCAATTTCTCCTGTTACCCTTGGTAAAATAAAAAAAATTGAACCTGAAGTATTTTTTTTGTGAAAAAAAGTTAGATGTTCATTTTTTTTTAAATATTCAAAAAAATTCCTGTGACGGATCTAAAGGGTTAATAAACTTCTTGAATGTGGTTTTGAGCACCTTAAGGGGTGCAGTTTTTAGAATGATGGTGTCACTTTTGGGTATTTTCTATCATATAGACCCCTCAAAGTGGCTTCAAATGTGATGTGGTCCTAAAAATAAAATGGTGTTGTAAAAATGAGAAATCGCTGGTCGACTTTTAACCCTTATAACTTCCTAACAAAAAAAAAATTTTGGTTCCAAAATTGTGCTGATGTAAAGTAAACATGTGGGAAATGTTAGTTATCAAGTTTTTTGTGTGCCGTATCTCTGTGATTTAAGGGCATAAAAATTCAAAGTTGGAAACTTGAGAAATTTTCAAAATTTTTGCCAAATTTCCGTTTTTTTCACAAATAAACGCAAGTTATTTGAATGAAATTTTACCACTAACATGAAGTACAATATGTCACGAGAAAACAATGTCAGAATCACCGGGATTCATGGAAGCGTTCCAGAGTTATGACCTCATAAAGGTACAGTGGTCAGAATTGTAAAAATTGGCCCGGTCATGAACGTGCAAACCACCCTTGGGGGTGAAGGGGTTAAAAGTGGCAGAAGTTTCCATTATACAACTATCTATAAACCCCTTTTCCAGGCTTTCTGAGATAGTGATAACATATGAAGCTGCTTGGAACCATAAACAACAGGTAACACTAGTTATTGATAAGCAATTCAAATCTTGTCATCTGTACAGTTATTATCTTGCAAGCTTAAGGCTATGTGCACATGTTGTGTTATAGATGCGCTTTTTGATGCCCAGATTTGTCACAAAAAAGGGTTTCCTGATGCCAGCAATGTGAAGGAAGTCTCCTGCACACTTTGCTTTTTTGTGACTTGCAGATTTGGTGCAGATTTAAATCTGCGGAATGTCAATTCTTTCAGCGTTTTCACTCCAGATTTCACCCAGACTATTGAGTGGGAAAACAATTGCACCAAAAATGAGACAAAACTGTGTTTTTTTTGCCACTGCATTTTTTCTGCCAAGAGATGCAGAAATGTCTGTAGCAAAAACGTAATGTGTGCAACATACCCAATGACTTGCCATCAATAATCTTGGCCAGTAGCATAGTAAAAGGATAAAACACATGCTGGCAAATTTAAAAAAAAGTGCAAAACTTTTGTACAAGTTGCAGCGACATTATAGATGCAGCCCTGGGAAGCTGCAATGTTTGAATGTGATATGACCCCGCATCCCATACTATAACCCTACATTCCCTTCTATCCTAGGTGGCATCAGCCGTCTGCCCTGTTATGGGTTATTAGCTAGTAATGGCCCCTCATTAGTTAATGCAGTTAATGAATGCACATAGCCGCTCCTTACTGTGAAATAAGCCAGGACAGCAGCGTCGGTGCCCATCATCATCCTCTCTATCTACTTTTCTCGTAGCCTGATCCCACTAGTCCAGAGGACAGAGCGAGCCCCATTCACAGGGAGCAGTGGGCAGAGTTTGACGTTGTTTATTAGAGCTATGTATGTGTGGGCCATCTCTAGTGGCCTTTGATGTCAGATCAGGATTGCGCTCTCTGAAACTGTACACTCCTTTTTTTTAACATCTTCCCGGAGAACAGTATGCGGCTTACGAAGACAGAAACCCTAGAACGAGCAGTAGAGGCCCTTGTGTGCGTTCCTTGGCACTGGCTCTCACTGCTGTGGGAGCCTCACCCAACACCATACCCAATGGCATTGACATGACTAAATGTTAACCCTCCCAGGGGCTCAGCTTAAATTTTCTTTATAAACTGAAAACAAAACATGAGACCACCCTATAATTTACATACTAATGTAAATTATACTCAGCAGTGAGTATTCAATTTCCCAGCAGCGACAATACTGGAGAAATTAAGTATTTCACACTGTTCATTTACATCAATGGATTGTCTGTGTAATGTAGGACTGGACCAGTCCTCCAGAGAGAGAGAGAGACGATCTTTACAACCACCCAATCATATAACCCAAAAATGAGGAACCCCTCTATTAGCTTACAATTCACCGACAGGATATAGGAAAACAAGTTTTCCAAACTGGACGAATCTGGAGATCCGAGGTTGTTCTCGCATCCACCTAAACTATAGGTACTGTGAAGATATTGATATTCCACAAGTCCTGATACTGACTGACCTCTCCTGGATCCAGATTAAGGATTTACATTCTCCTCCTGCTGTCACTGGATCCTTCTGCTCTTCTTTACAGGCAGGCTCAGGTGGCACCACACCGCTTGAGTATTCAGGTAGTTGGCATCCATGCTGATTCCATTAACTAATTGTGTCAAATCTGTCTTAAAGAGGCCCTCCTCCAAAAGTTTTTGCTTCCTCTTAATGTATCGCAGTCAGCATATTATACACCTCTGTGTACTTAAAGTTGCTAATTTTGCCTTTCTACCGAGCTAATTCTTCTCTTTTCTCTAGGTAGAAACAGGAAGTCTCTATTCCCTGCATTTATCATCCCCTTCTTCAACTCTGGACACAGCTGCTCCCTCTTCCCTCTGCCATAGACTTTTGCAGTGACTTGTGATTTGTGCAGAGAAAACTGACCTCCTGTTTCTACATAGAGCTTAGAAGGATTCAGCTAGTTAGTTATTAATCACTTAATGTCATAGACCTAATGGAAAACAGAAGAAATAACTGGGTAGAAGCACAAAATGAGCAATTGTAAGTGCACAGTGCTATATAATATGATGACTGCAATGCATTAAGAGGATAAAAATATTCTTTAACATTCCCAGATTTGCTACATTACTGAGTGACACTAAGTCAACTCTATTGTACTCAGTGGCGGATTATAATGAGGTCAATTTGGGCAGTTGCCCCAGGCCCAGTGGGGTTAAGGGGCCCACAGCCCAGGCCAGTAAATTGCCCCATTATAATCCGCCACCGCGCAGGGCCGGATTATAGGCAGGGCAGGCGGGGCTTCAGCCCCGGGGCCCCCACCACAAGAGCTTCAAAGGGGGCCCCCACCACATTCCTGCTGGCTGCTGCAATGGCACTCCATCTTCTCCCCACCTAAAAGTGAGTGACCGTGGGGGCGGCATTATGTGCTCTGCTACCAGCAGCATCTACAAGTAGCGTGAACGCTGATGCTGCTGGTAGCGTGCAAAGGCTTGTGATGAGATCACAGGAGGGAAGGTGTCAGGGCCCCGATCATGTGACCCCTGTCTCCTCCCCTCCTGTGACCTCATCACAGGTCCTGTGCGCACAGCACTGAGAGCAGCCATGTATGTGGAGTGCGGCTCTGCGGGTGGAGGTCGGTGCTGGAGGCTCCATTATTCTCTATGTTAAGTGCGGCTCTGCAGGTGGAGGTCGGTGCTGGAGGCCCCATTATTCTCTATGTGGAGTGCGGCTCTGCGGGTGGAGGTCGGTGCTGGAGGCTCCATTATTCTCTATGTGGAGTGCGGCTCTGCGGGTGGAGGTCGGTGCTGGAGGCCCCATTATTCTCTATGTGGAGTGTGGCTCTGCGGGTGGAGGTCGGTGCTGGAGGCTCCATTATTCTCTATGTGGAGTGCGGCTCTGCGGGTGGAGGTCGGTGCTGGAGGCCCCATTATTCTCTATGTGGAGTGCGGCTCTGCGGGTGGAGGTCGGTGCTGGAGGCCCCATTATTCTCTATGTGGAGTGCGGCTCTGCGGGTGGAGGTCGGTGCTGGAGGCTCCATTATTCTCTATGTGGAGTGCGGCTCTGCGGGTGGAGGTCGGTGCTGGAGGCTCCATTATTCTCTATGTGGAGTGCGGCTCTGCGGGTGGAGGTCGGTGCTGGAGGCCCCATTATTCTCTATGTGGAGTGGGGCTCTGCGGGTGGAGGTCGGTGCTGGAGGCTCCATTATTCTCTATGTGGAGTGCGGCTCTGCGGGTGGAGGTCAGTGCTGGAGGCTCCATTATTCTCTATGTGGAGTGCGGCTCTGCGGGTGGAGGTCGGTGCTGGAGGCTCCATTATTCTCTATGTGGAGTGCGGCTCTGCGGGTGGAGGTCGGTGCTGGAGGCCCCATTATTCTCTATGTGGAGTGCGGCTCTGCGGGTGGAGGTCGGTGCTGGAGGCCCCATTATTCTCTATGTGGAGTGCGGCTCTGCGGGTGGAGGTCGGTGCTGGAGGCCCCATTATTCTCTATGTGGAGTGCGGCTCTGCGGGTGGAGGTCGGTGCTGGAGGCTCCATTATTCTCTATGTGGAGTGCGGCTCTGCGTGTGGAGGTCGGTGCTGGAGGCCCCATTATTCTCTATGTGGAGTGGGGCTCTGCGGGTGGAGGTCGGTGCTGGAGGCTCCATTATTCTCTATGTGGAGTGCGGCTCTGCGGGTGGAGGTCGGTGCTGGAGGCTCCATTATTCTCTATGTGGAGTGCGGCTCTGCGGGTGGAGGTCGGTGCTGGAGGCCCCATTATTCTCTATGTGGAGTGGGGCTCTGCGGGTGGAGGTCGGTGCTGGAGGCTCCATTATTCTCTATGTGGAGTGCGGCTCTGCGGGTGGAGGTCGGTGCTGGAGGCTCCATTATTCTCTATGTGGAGTGCGGCTCTGCGGGTGGAGGTCGGTGCTGGAGGCTCCATTATTCTCTATGTGGAGTGCGGCTCTGCGGGTGGAGGTCGGTGCTGGAGGCCCCATTATTCTCTATGTGGAGTGCGGCTCTGCGGGTGGAGGTCGGTGCTGGAGGCCCCATTATTCTCTATGTGGAGTGCGGCTCTGCGGGTGGAGGTCGGTGCTGGAGGCCCCATTATTCTCTATGTGGAGTGCGGCTCTGCGGGTGGAGGTCGGTGCTGGAGGCTCCATTATTCTCTATGTGGAGTGCGGCTCTGCGTGTGGAGGTCGGTGCTGGAGGCCCCATTATTCTCTATGTGGAGTGGGGCTCTGCGGGTGGAGGTCGGTGCTGGAGGCTCCATTATTCTCTATGTGGAGTGCGGCTCTGCGGGTGGAGGTCGGTGCTGGAGGCTCCATTATTCTCTATGTGGAGTGCGGCTCTGCGGGTGGAGGTCGGTGCTGGAGGCCCTATTATTCTCTATGTGGAGTGTGGCTCTGTGGATGGAGGTCGGTGCTGGAGGCCCCATTATTCTCTATGTGGAGTGCGGCTCTGCGGGTGGAGGTCGGTGCTGGAGGCTCCATTATTCTCTATGTGGAGTGCGGCTCTGCGGGTGGAGGTCGGTGCTGGAGGCCCCATTATTCTCTATGTGGAGTGCGGCTCTGCGGGTGGAGGTCGGTGCTGGAGGCTCCATTATTCTCTATGTGGAGTGTGGCTCTGCGGGTGGAGGTCGGTGCTGGAGGCTCCATTATTCTCTATGTGGAGTGCGGCTCTGCGGGTGGAGGTCGGTGCTGGAGGCTCCATTATTCTCTATGTGGAGTGCGGCTCTGCGGGTGGAGGTCGGTGCTGGAGGCTCCATTATTCTCTATGTGGAGTGCGGCTCTGCGGGTGGAGGTCGGTGCTGGAGGCTCCATTATTCTCTATGTGGAGTGCGGCTCTGCGGGTGGAGGTCGGTGCTGGAGGCTCCATTATTCTCTATGTGGAGTGCGGCTCTGCGGGTGGAGGTCGGTGCTGGAGGCTCCATTATTCTCTATGTGGAGTGCGGCTCTGCGGGTGGAGGTCGGTGCTGGAGGCCCCATTATTCTCTATGTAGGGTGTGGCTCTGCGGGTGGAGGTCGGTGCTGGAGGCCCCATTATTCTCTATGTAGAGTGTGGCTCTACGATTCGTGACCCCCGTCACATGACGAGGGGGGCCCACAGAGTCTGAACTGCCCCGGGCCCTGGCTACCCTTAATCCACCCCTGATTGTACTACTGTCAGCTCTGCATTAGACTCAATGACAACTCAGTCCTGCTATATTACTGAGTCAACTCTGTCAGCTCTACATTAGACTCTGAGACAAACTCAGCTCTGCCATATTGCTGAGTCTACTTGGTTATAGCACTGTCAGTGGCGTAATGACTGTGGTCGCAACTGGGCCCATGAGGGTGAGGGGTCTGCCGACACCCGCACAAACTCATGCACTCAGGTGGTGTTTTGCAGCTCACAGACCCAGCGGGTTCGTGCGTGGCAATACATGCTGCCAGCCAATCAAAGGCGAGCAGCTGTTGACGTGCACGTGACTGTGGGTGCATGAGCAGCGACGTCATATGATCCTGTCACTTGCAGTAGCTGAAGTCAGCTGCCGGCTTCAGAAGAGGACACTGCATGGCTAACGGGCAAATTAAGGTCTGCAAACTTGGTCAAAGTTATCTGAGCACACAAATCTCCAAAGGTGCTCAAACTTTTGCATCGACCCATTTCCCTTTTTGTAATATATATATATATATATATATATATATATATATATATATATATATATATATATATATATATATATAACGTATGTATGTATTCCTTTAGGCCTTCTAGAGATCATTTTGTCTTCAATTTTCTTAACTGTTCACAATAACAGTAATTTTGACTAGGGGTGCCCAAACCTTTACAAGCCACTGTATGTACCATGATGGGGCCCAAGGTAAAGGACATAGATACCAGGATGGGGGGAGAGGTGGTCCAAATCTTACACTGGGACTCAACAGACTCTAGTTACGCCACTGCCAACTCTGCATTGGACTCTGTGACAAACTCAGCTCTGCTATATTGCTGTACCAACTATCCCACATCATTTTGTAACTCGACTATGCTCCTCTGGTTCCTCATCACTGAGTCTCCTCTGCTTTCTTGTGGGTTACTACTCTATTACTCCTGTTGTCGTTTCTTCCATTTTTCCATCTGGATCTCCCTGGTCCCCCAGCACCATCTGTCTGTGCTGCAGGATAGCTGCTCATCCAGACTGACAGCTTTGATGATCCATGTCACCAGAAATGTCCGATCCTATGATTCCACATTAGGGAGGAGTTTAGTATGTGACGGATGTTATTGGTGGGTGCAGTGGCGGATTAAATGGACTATGGGCCCGGGGCTGTTCATAAAACCTGGGCCCCTGTACCCCCCTTCCCACCTGAGCGCTGCGGTCCCCGTGCGGGAATTGACAGCCGTACGGACCGCAGCACTTGGTTTGCTGCGGGTCCATACGGAAAACCCGCCACCATTCCACCACGTGTGGACATGGCCTAAAAAGACGTTGCACATAAGCTGTAGGCCTACGGCCAATACGCACAAAATCGCCCAACGTGATCCTGGCCATAGGGGATCCACTTTAATGTCCCCACTTTAATTTGAAGTCCCCTTACTTCATCCATTGCAGTCCCCTATCACCCACTCACTTCATCTGCAGTGCCGCTTCATCATTTGCAGCCCCTTATCCCCCCTTCCATTTCATCATGTGCAGTCCCCTTCCCCCCAACTTCATGTGCAGCCCCACTCCCCCATCATCATGTGCAGTTAATTTTACCCCCACATCATGTGCAGTCCCCCTTACCCCCACTTCATGTGCAGTGCCCCTTACCCCCAATTCATCATGTGCAGTCCCCCTTACCCCCAATTCATCATGTGCAGTCCCTCTTACCCCCAATTCATCATGTTCAGTTCCACTTACCCCTTAATTCATCATGTGCAGTTCCCCTTACCCCCAATTCATCATGTGCAGTCCCACTTACCCCTTAATTCATCATGTGCAGTCCCACTTACCCCTTAATTCATCATGTTCAGTCCCACTTACCCCTTAATTCATCATGTGCAGTCCCCCTTATCCCCCACTTCATCATGTGCAGCCCCACTTATCCCCCACTTCATCATGTGCAGCCCCACTCACCCCCCCTTCATCATATGCAGCCCCACTCACCCCCCCTTCATCATGTGCAGCCCCACTCACCCCCCCTTCATCATGTGCAGCCCCACTCACCCCCCCTTCATCATGTGCAGCCCCACTCACCCCCCTTCATCATGTGAAGCCCCCACTCATCCCCCCTTCATCCTGTGAAGCCCCCGCTCATCCCCCCTTCATCCTATACAGCCCCCACTCATCCCCCCTTCATCCTATACAGCCCCCAGTCACCCCCCGTCATCATATACAGCCCCCAGTCACCCCCCGTCATCATATACAGCCCCCAGTCACCCCCCTTCATCATATACAGCCCCCAGTCACCCCCCTTCATCATATACAGCCCCCAGTCACCCCCCCGTCATCATATACAGCCCCCAGTCACCCCCCGTCATCATATACAGCCCCCAGTCACCCCCCCGTCATCATATACAGCCCCCAGTCACCCCCCTTCATCATATACAGCCCCCAGTCACCCCCCCTTCATCATATACAGGCCCCAGTCACCCCCCCTTCATCATATACAGGCCCCAGTCACCCCCCTTCATTGTGTACAGCCCCCACTCACCCCCTCCCCCATTTAATTCATTTTATAAATAAAAAAAAATAAAAAAAGTTCCCCATACTTACCTCACAGCCGGCTCGCTCCCCAGCAGCGCCTCTGCTTTCAGCATCCTCCGGGACATGTCGGCGCGTGCACAATGACGTCATTGCGCACGCCCAACATCTGACCCGGAAGTACAGCCGGAGGGAGCCGGAGCTGAGCAGCCGTCAAGGTGACGGCCGTGCACAGCTCCCGGCCCCTCATAGAATGTGACGCGGGCGGCTGTCTGCTGCCGGCGGCGTCACAGCACAGGGCACGGCCGGCCCTGTGCAGGTGCTGGGGGAGCGGTCCGGGGGGCATTTGCCTCTCTGCCACCCGGCCCAGCCCGCCCCTGCCCCTGGGCCCCCAAAAAACCTTGGGCCCGGGGCGACCGCCCCATCCGCCCCTATTAAGATCCGCCATTGGGTGGGTGGAAGAAAGGTTTGCGTATTGTAAGTATATTTTCTTTCTGTTCTCTTTATTACCGAATATATTGTAGGATAACCAAAGAAGAACATTGATGGAGATTCTGCCAGGGATGGCAGCCAACAAGTCACGCCACACATCAATGGTTCAGAGCACAATATAACCTTTACTTCAGTCTCTGTCTTGGCACTACCACCTTCATGGGCATACATACTGGAGAGTCTGACGTGGCCACCATAGAGCCCATTGTAGGAAGGGGCCATGGTCTGTTTGGTCTCATTTCCTCTGTTATTAGGGGTCCGAGAACTTAACCAGGACTCCTATTTTTTTCAAGGGACTGTATTGTTAGTATTGGTTGGAAAATTGTCAAAAACCACCATGTCCTTCTGTTCTGGAAGTCAAAGCCTTGCACAATAATGAGGGACCCATTTCCGTCCTCGCTATGGGGTCCCAACTCTTCGATTTACTGTTTGTCATTGCTCATCCTTCACCTTTAGTTTCTCTTGTTCAATCCCTTTGGATTGCAAGCACCAACTATCCATGTATTCATCACTTGCATTACAAATTGCAACGCTATAAAGAAAAAATAATTGAAATGCCAGAAACGCTGTTTGTTTTTTTGTCGCGTCAGTTTCCCTTAAAAAAAAAAAATACAAGGTGATGAAAACGTTGTATGAACCCTAATATGGCACCGAGGAAAGATACAACTCTGAAACTAAAAAACAAGCCTCCGCACAGCTCCACAAATGGGAAAAATAATGTTTCCAAAATGGCGACACAAAACGTGATCGCACTGGACAGCAGAATCATGTCCCAAGGTCATTTTTACCATACATTGACCACAGTAAGAGCAAACCCCCAAAAAACAATGGTTGAATTACATAATTCTTCACCATTTCACCTCACTTATATTTTTTTCCCGTTTTTCAGGACATTATACGGTACAGTGAACAGTGTCAACCCTCCGTCAGGCGCAATAGATCTGACAGGCACACAGTAATTAGTTTCACTTCTCTCTCCTTGCCCACTTATCAGAAAACCCCACCCCTCCTAGTTATCTCCTGACTCTACAGGCTCTGTGAAACCTGATATCACAGTGACTCAGCAGACCTTCTAGTGAGCAGATATCAACACTTTGGCTTCTCAGGCACATTGTGCCTGATTTCAACACAAATTAAAAGGTTAGTATTTTCTTTTTTTATTCATCACGATTGTGTATTTAGCTTGTTTTATGAAGGATTAATGCTAAGTTAGTGTACATAAGTACTGTTTTCTTAGACAAAAGGAGCGTGGCTTCTAAGGCACATTGCGCCCTAACACATACTCTTTCTCTCTTGCTTCAGATTTTCTGCTGCAATGGCCAGAAAACAGTATGATTCATCTAAACCCCTTCATTTAGAAGAAATGAAGATTTTTTTGTTAGAAGATGATGAGGAAGAACCAGCAGTAACTGAGGATTTAGAGGAATCTAGTGACATTTCATCTGAAGATGAGGTAGCAGAATGTAACACTGATTCTGGAACAGAGCAGGATGGTGATGACACTGATACAGAGGAAACAGACACAGATCTAGCTTATTATTTGGGCAAAGATAAAAATACAAAGTGGAACAAAAAGGCACCCAAGAACAAACAGCGCAGAGAATCCCACAATATTATTACACACCTTCCTGGAGTTATTGGAAGTGCTAGAAAAGCTAAAACTGCAGTGGAATGTTGGAGTAATCTAATTACAGATAGCATGTTGGAAACTATTGTTCGGTTCACTAACCAGTATATTGACACAATCAAAGAGCAATTCTCCAGAGAGAGGGACATCAAAAACACTGATGTGATTGAACTCAAGGCATTTATTGGCTTGTTATACCTAGCTGGTGCTTTCAGAGCAAATAGGCAAAGTTTGGAGGAGCTGTGGGGGACAGACGGTGATGGCATCGAAAAATTCAGCCTTGTGATGAATCTGAAACGATTCAAAGTCCTGATCCGTTGCCTCCGTTTCGATGATCGAAGTACCCGGACAGAACGAAAAGGTTATGACCGGCTTGCACCAATTCGGGACATATTTCAACAATTTATTTTGAATTGTCAAAAAAGCTATTGCCCGGGGCAAAACCTCACTATTGATGAGATGCTTCCAGGTTTCCGTGGAAGATGTGGTTTTCGGCAATATATACCATCAAAGCCAAACAAATATGGAATTAAAATTTTTGCCATGGTTGATGCAAGGATGATGTACACTATGAACATGGAAGTTTATTGTGGAAGACAGCCACCAGGTCCTTTCAATGTGAGCAACAAGCCTAGTGATGTGGTAAAGAGAATTGCTGAGCCAATGTTTGGATCTGGTCGAAATATCACTGCTGACAACTGGTTTACTGACTTTGATCTGATTGATTTTTTAAAAACGAAAAAGCTGTCATATGTGGGAACTGTTAGAAAAAACAAAAGGCAGTTGCCGCCAGATTTTCTATATACAAAAGGCAAACAACAGTATAGCACTATGTTTGGGTTCAGTAATGGAAAGATTTTAGTTTCTTACATCCCACGCGAGAGGAAAAATGTGATTTTGGTCTCTTCATTACATAATGATTACACCATTGATCCAGAGTCTGGGGAGCTAAGGAAACCAGAAATCATAACTTTTTATAATTTGACCAAAAGCGGCGTTGACACTGCTGACCAAATGTGTGGCAATTTCAATGTAAGTCGAAATACCAAACGCTGGCCGATGGTAATCTTCTTTACAATGCTGAATGTGGGTGGCATCAACTCACAAGTAATTTACCTCGGTAATGAACTTAAACAAATGCGCAGAAGAATGTACCTAAAACAATTGGCTAATGAACTGGTGAGTGGAGAGCTAAGCCTAAGAAGTACAAAGACGGTTGGAATGCTCCTTGCCCTGCAACACGGTTGAAGAGATATCGTCCCAAGGACGTTCCAGAACAAACACCGACTCTACCACCTTCTAAAAGACGCAGTTGTACTACCTGCTCATTTGTATCTGGTTTCAGAAGGCTTTCTAAATATGACTGCAAAATATGTAAAGAATCAATCTGCCTTTCCCATGCAACTTTCGTCTGCCAGCCTTGCTTTTCTAAGTGTACCTGTGCTGCTTCTGCTGCAATTGAAACCACTGAAGATGAGTAGAAAATAATTAAGTAACATCTAAGTGCAATATCCTTTAAGTTTTTTTCCATAATTTTATATTTAAGCAATAGTTAAGTAAAGATAACTGGAGCCTATTTGGCGGTACTACCGAAAAGTGGTACTTTTAGTTTTAATAAGTTTATGGTTAATAAATGTTTTTTTTTTGCATCTGATTTGGTGTAATCTCTTTTAATACATTCCTATGAAGGTCACTGACTACTTCTATAGTCCTGAAATTGAAATATGTAGCTACTATAGGTGGTTTTCTGACCTGTGCTTGTCAGGCACATTGCGCATGAACTGAGGAGAATCTATATTGCGCCTGACGGAGGGTTAAAAATTACAACTCGTCCTGCAAAAAACAAGCCAGTGACGTCCACAGGTAGTAAAATAGTTATGGTTTTTGGAAGGAAAAAAACGAAAGCGCTGAAAAAATAATTGTCTGGCATCGATGGCTGTATGATTTTGGACATAAATTGCAACTGCACGTAGTTGGGCAGAAAACTGCGCTGGACAGTATGGCGCGTTCACTGTGTAAGACCGCGGCTCATGGACGTGTACTGCATGCGATGATTGCACCAGTCGCACAGTTTCACATGCACTTTGTCACATACTTTGTGTTTGAAATATTACTGAAGACAGAGTAAAGTAAAATGACGGCTTCTGTCAGGAGCTAAGATTTACACTGACATCCGCCATGTTTATTGAGGGCAAACGTCTTTGCCATCTTCTATTATATATTTATTTCTTAAACTAAATATGTATAAAACAGGCTACACGCCTCTTCCTTGTTATTAGACTGTGGAGAGCGCTGCAGTCCTGATTCTTCTTTCGGTAAAACGAGCTCTTTTCCCAAAACAAAAATGGCGTCTTCTCTTCTTTGTATGTCGTTGTCGTAGTAACCAGGAAGCGAATGTAGCAGCAGGACTGTGACGCGAAAATATCGCGCTGTCGCCTGTGAGTGATGTAGGAGCCGGTGAGCTGAGCTGTACTGCGGCCATGGAGGCTTCTGTGACAGCGCTGAGTGTCCTGCTGGCTGTGACTGTGCGCTGGGCCGTGTCCTTGTACCCGTACTCAGGTAATGCTAATAATACCGAGGTAATACTGAGGTAATGGTCATACTCAGGTAATGGCAATACTGAGGTAATACTAAGGTAATGCTGATAATACCGAGGTAATACTGATACTGAGGTAATGCTAATAATACCGAGGTAATACTGAGGTAATGCGGTCATACTGAGGTAATGGCAATACTGAGGTAATGCTGATACTGAGGTAATGCTAATAATACCGAGGTAATACTGATACTGAGGTAATGCTAATAATACCGAGGTAATACTGAGGTAATGCGGTCATACTGAGGTAATGGCAATACTGAGGTAATGCTAATAATACCGAGGTAATACTGAGGTAATGCGGTCATACTGAGGTAATGGCAATACTGAGGTAATGGCAATACTGAGGTAATGCTGATACTGAGGTAATGCTGATACTGAGGTAATGCTGATACTGAGGTAATGCTAATAATACCGAGGTAATACTGAGGTAATGGTCATACTAAGGTAATGGCAATACTGAGGTAATGTTAATACTGAGGTAATGGTCATAGTGAGGTAATGCTAATAATACCAAGGTAATGGTCATTCCGAGGTAATACTGAGGTAATGGTAACGCTGTGGTAAAGGTAATGCTGAGATAACGGTCATACTGAGGTAATGCTAATACTGAGGTAATGGTCATGCTGAGGTAATGGTCATGCTGAGGTAATGGTCATGCTGAGGTAATGGTCATGCTGAGGTAATGGTCATGCTGAGGTAATGGTCATGCTGAGGTAATGGTCATGCTGAGATAACGGTCATACTGAGGTAATGCTAATACTGAGGTAATGGTCATACTGAGGTAATACTGAGGTAATGCTAATACTGAGGTAATGGTCATACTGAGGTAATGGTCATGCTGAGGTAATACTGAGGTAATGCTAATACTGAGGTAATGGTCATACTGAGGTAATGGTCATACTGAGGTAATGGTCATACTGAGCTAATACTGAGGTAATGGTCATACTGAGGTAATGCTAATACTGAGGTAATGGTCATACTGAGCTAATACTGAGGTAATGGTCATGCTGAGGTAATGGTCATACTGAGCTAATACTGAGGTAATGGTCATACTGAGGTAATGCTAATACTGAGGTAATGGTCATGCTGAGGTAATATTGAGGTAATGCTAATACTGAGATAACGGTCATGCTGAGGTAATACTGAGGTAATGGCCGTGCCGAGGTAGTACTGAGGTAATACTCTCCCAGCTCCATCTTATACACGCCTGTATCCTCCAGTATAAACCTCCAGTCCTGCACTGAAGTCCAAGCTGGGATTTTCTCCTGTCATGTAAAGTTTAATCTTTAATCTCTTCCCTCCATACTTTTGCGCTTTCATTTTTTTTTCGTCTTATTTCACTCCACTTCTTCCAAGAGCCACAGTGTCTTGTATGTTGCAGAACAAAATTGTCGTTTTGATTGACGCCGTCCATTTTACTAAATAATAGAACAAAAGTGTGCTGAAATGGTGTAAAAAAAATGCAATTCCACAATTGTTTTGTTTTTACCACGTTCATAGTCAATAATAATAATAATTATTTATTTATATAGCACCATTGGTTCCATGGTGCTGTACATGAGAAGGGGGGTTACATACAAAGTACAGATATCACTTACAGTAAACAAACTAACAATCACAGACTGATACAGAGGGGAGAGAGGACCCTGCCCTTTCGGGCTTACATTCTACAGGATGGTGGGGAAGGAGACAGTAGGTTGGGGGGGTTACAGCAGTCCCGGTGTTGGTTGAGATGATATCTCCGGTAGTGGTGAGGAGGCAGCGGGGGTCATTGCAGGCTGTAGGCTTTCTTGAAGAGGTGGGTTTTTAGGTTCCGTCTGAAGGATCCGAGTGTGGTTGATAGTCGGACATGTTGGGGCAGGGAATTCCAGAGGATGGGGGCTATTCGGGAGAAGTCTTGGAGGCGGTTGGATGAGGAGCGAATAAGTGTGGAGGAGAGGAGGTGGTCTTGGGTGGATTGGAGATTACGTGAGGGAAGAAATCAGGAGATTAGTTCAGAGACATATGGAGGAGACAGGTTATAGATGGCCTTGTAAGTCAGTATTAGTAATTTGAACTGGATTCGCTGAGGGAATGGGAGCCAGTGAAGAGATTTGCAGAGGGGAGAAGTGGAGGAGTAGTGAGGAGAGAGATGAATTAGTCTGGCAGCAGAGTTAAGGATGGACTGGAGAGGTGCGAGGGTGTTAGCAGGGAGGCTACAGAAAAGGATGTTGCAGTAGTCGAGGCAGGAGATGATGAGGGCATGTACAAGCATTTTAGTAGAAATGAGGGTTGAGGAAGGGATGGATTCTGGAAATATTTTTGAGCTGGAGGCGACAGGAGGTGGAGAGAGATTGGATGTGCAGTTTGAAGGACAGGGCAGAGTCAAGGATTACTCCGAGGCAGAGGACCTCCAGTACGGGGGAAAGCGTGATGTCGTCAATTGTTATAGTTAGGTCGGATAAGGAAGATCTGAGAGATGGGGGAAAGATTATCAGTTCATATTTGTCCACATTGAGCTTGAGGAATTAGAGAAATTAGAGAAAAAGATCCATGCACAAAAAAGCGCACACCCATGAGTAAAAATATGTATAGACCATGATACGTAAGAAAGTGTATAAACAATTTTTATTAGTAGACAAAACAAACCACAATAAAATCAATTAAAAAGACAAAACACATCACATAGGCCCCATAAAGCAGCAATATAGCACACCACAATATAATATGGGTGAAACAAGAATTCCCAAGACAAAGTAGTATATATATATATGAATCCTGAATACTTGCAGCAATAGTGCCAATCTGGGCATCCCCAGAAGGCAAAAAAAGAAAGACAGAGCCCTGTATGAGATCAGAATATTTGCATGAGATACCTGTAAAGATGGTGCCCCTATGAAAAGGGAGTACCCCCTAAAATGAAAATAACCTGCATAGAAGAAAGCACCAAGGTAAGGCTTAGGGCTAAAATAGCCAGCAAGTCACCAATCAGGAGAGCACATGTCAGGGCATCGGGGATAGCAAGGCAAATGGGACAGTGGTCCCAGGACCAAAGATGATGTGGGGAGCCCTACGCGTTATCGCTGCTGACTGCAGCTTCGTCAGGGGAAGCTTGAGGAAGCGAGAGAAGAAGGAGGATATGGCTGATAGACACTCCGGGATTCTGGACAGCAGAGAGGTGACGTCTGGGCCAGAGAGGTAGATCTGAGTATCATCGGCATGAAAGTGGTACTGGAATCCATGGGACTTTGAGTTGCCCCAGGCCAAGTGTATAGATTGAGAAGAGTAGGGATCCTAGAACAGAGCCTTGGGGGACTCCAACAGAGAGAGGGTGGGATGAGGAGGTAGTGTGGGAGTGGGAGACGCTGAATGTGCGGTTGGAGAGGTATGAAGAGATCCAGGATAGGGCGAGTTCTTTGATGCCAATGGAGTAGAGGATCTGTAGTAGGAGGCAATGGTCAAACTGTGTCAAAGGCAGAGGACAGGTCTAGGAGGAGTAGTATAGAGTATTGTCCGTTAGCTTTTGCTGTAAGTAGGCTGTCTCAGTGGAATGATGAGGATGGAAACCAGATTGTAGATTGTTAAAGAGCAAGTTCTATGATGGGTGGGAGGAAAGTTCAGCGTGGACGTGCTGCTCCAGGAGTTTAGAAGCGAATGGGAGCAGCGATATTGGTCGATAGCTGGACATAGCGGTTGGATCGAGGGTTGGCTTTTTAAGTATAGATGTGATTGTGGTATGTTTGAAAGCAGAAGGGAAGGTACCAGAAGTTAGTGATAGGTTGAAGAGGTGGGTTAGAGATGGGATAAGAGTGGTGGTGATGTTGGGGAGGAGGTGGGATGGGATAGGGTCAAGTGCACAAGTGGTGAGGTGTGATTTGGAGAGAAGATGAGCAAGCTCCCCTTCAGTGATGTTAAATAGGGAGGTTATGGGGTTTGGGCATTGGGCTGGTGTGCAAAGGGGTTGTGGTGGTTCAGCAATAAAGACTTGCTGTGTTTGGCCAATCTTGTTTTTGAAGTGTGCGGCAAAGTCCTCGGCCGAGATTAGGGAAGTCGGAGGGGGCAGTGGTGGGCGGAGGAGGGATTTAAAAGTATTGAACAACTGTTTGGGGTTGTGGGAAAAGGAAGATACAAGGGATGTAAAGATTTTGAACCCAAAGGTGCAAGGCAAAATTTGGTAACATTAGGTCGCCATATTGAATGTGTCGTCATTAGTGTTGTTAGGCACCCCAAAATAAACATTTGGGGATTGCCCATGTATGGCAGTCAATCCCCACATTTTTTTTGCTGTCTAACAGCTGTGAAACATGCTGGGCAGAGACGCGAGCATGTCATTCGAGCACTTGCGATACTTGGTGCATACACGAGCACCTCAAAGCAACCTCGAGTAGCGAGCACTTGTGCTCAACACTATCTAGTCGTCATATAGTCTTATTTTTTTTTTTTTACTTTTAAAACAACCCTAACAGCAATGAATGAAAGAAGTAATTTATAATTTTTAAGGGGATGACATACTAATTATTGGATTTTGATCACTGTGATGGGGTCTATCACAGTGATCAAAAGGAACCAATACAAAAAATCCCTGTTGTTTCCTGGTGCCGGCCAGCAGATCTCAGCGGGCGCACTGGGCATGCGCCTGCCACTTTTTTTTTTTTTAGGAAGAGTAGGCGGTGGGCCAGGGGATGGCGAAGGTACCAGAGGAAGGGCTTTGGGGTCTCATTTCTCTCTTTTCTGACATTATATCTTGTCAGAAGAGAGAGAAATGATTTTAATAGCTCTTTTTTTTTTTTTTTTTTGTTACGTGTTCGCCGTTTTTCATTGAATAACGGTGATTATGTGATCAGTGACCGGAAAATCCAGCCCTGATCACCTACTCCTGGCCCTGGAGACTCTGGAGATTTTTGGACTCTGGGGGCCCTATACCGTATTCCCGATCACTGTTTTGTACAGAATGAAAATCCAGAGCATAAATTGACTTGTAGCACAGGACAGATAGACAGCGCTGATCAACTTCCAATTCGCAGCACGTGGGTGACATATTGTACACTCGCTTCCCCATTGTTGATTCTGTGATTTACAGCAGATTTTCTACCCGGAAAATTCACTATGCATCAGACCCATGTGGACGATCTCTTGGGGCAAATTCAGAAACTGTGGAATTATTCCACAGTGGATGCACTAGCATTATAGTAGCTTCACACAATGTGTGTTTTTGAAGGTGGAAAAATCTGACAAATTTTTCAGAAGTAGTCCTCTGCAATAAACTGCTTTTTTAATGCATTTGGAAGCTTTTTTTTTTTCTCTTTTCTGTAGAGACTTTTGAAGAGTATGTCTCCTCTCACTGTGTTTGGCAGCTGTTTTACTTTACATTGTCAAGTTTCGAGTAGGAGAAAACTCTCAACAAACTGGCCATATGAACTCAGCAGTGTGGATTTTCCATTGAAGTGAATGAAGTTTTTAATGCAGTTTAAGGAGGATTTGAGAGCAGTTATGTTTAAAATGTTTCATCAAATACCAGAATATGAGCCTAGCGTGTGGATTCTCTAGACTTCACCATTTGCAATGTAGAATACTCTTATTTCC
This sequence comes from Dendrobates tinctorius, assembly GCF_039654945.1. Taxonomy (NCBI): domain Eukaryota; kingdom Metazoa; phylum Chordata; class Amphibia; order Anura; family Dendrobatidae; genus Dendrobates; species Dendrobates tinctorius. The sequence continues at coordinate 14,474,609 of NW_027361806.1, forward strand.
ATCTGGCCTTTTCTGCTACTTTTGAAAACCCATCAGACATTTAAGCTTCCATCATGTTACTTTTGCGCTTTTTTTTCTTCATATCTACTCCTATAGATATGCTCTTATTTCTGCTAAATGGGAATGTAAGTCCAAGAATGGGATAGTGCAAGACCTGGATAAGTCCTATCCCACAGCTCAGTGTTTCCTCCACTTGTGGCAGTGCTACATTGTAGCAATCTGTCAGGACAGGAGACATTTAGCACATGATCCAGAAGTAGCAGCGTTCGGATGTAGCATATGTTCGCAGCGTACAGAGCACTGCCATATATTGAACTTTCAATACATTTGCAAGAGAAATTGGTCTGGAAAGACGCGCCGCATGTCAGTCTCCGCAGCTGAGAGGTTTCTTTAAATAATAACAATCTTTATTTTTATATAGCGCTAACAAATTCCGCAGCGCTTTACAGTTTGCACACATTATCATCACTGTCCCGATGGGGCTCACAATCTAAATTCCCTATTCCTTTTTGGAATGTGGGAGGAAACTGGAGTACTCGGAGGAAACCCACGCAAACACGGGTAGAACATACAAACTCCTTGCAGATGTTATCCTTGGTAGGATTCGAACCCAGGACTCCAGCGCTGTAAGGCTGCAGTGCTAACCACTGAGCCACCGTGCTGCCCACTATGCTGTAACATCTGGCCGCTGTGGATTTGACACTACATAAGTACGCAGCGTCAAACCTGCAGCAATTACTGATTGTGTGCACATAACCTTGCGCTTCTGATGTGTGACTGGACATAGTTGTAACAAATCACCATCTGTGGGAAGTACGAGGCGTCAGACTTGTCACATCTGATGGTGGCTTTGCAATCCATACATGTGAATACGGTTTCTATGTTTTTGGCTGCTCAGCGGACAAAAAGTGGCATTAAATTTGCACAAAAAAAGCACAGGCTAATCCCCAATGAATGACAGCACGTGTCCAATTTGCAATACGTTAGGCTAAGTGCACACATACCGGAACTCTCGCGGAAATTACCGCAAGAGTTCCGGAATTCCAGTCCGCGGGAAAATCGCATTTTAAATTCCCGCGATTTTCCCGCGGAAAAACTAGCATTTTGCAAGCGTATTTAGCTTGCAAAATGCTAGCGTTCTCCAAGCGATCTGTAGCATCGCTTGGAGAACTGATTGACAGGTTGGTCACACTCGTCAAACATAGTGTTTGACGAGTGTGACCAACTTTTTACTACTGAGGCTGCCTATGCGGCATCAGTAGTGAAAGATAAAATGTAAAAAAAAATAAAAAATGGTGTTATTCTTACCCTCCGACGTCCCGCGCATCCGTTCCCAGTAATCCTTTGCGAAAATGCCCGCGATGACGTCAGTTCTCGCGGGATCGCGACGTCTCGCGGTTATTCGCAATGACGTCGCGTGAATGACCGCGAGACTTCGCGATCCCGCGAGAACGAACGCCATCGCGGGCATTTTCGCAAAGGAACGGGAGCGTGAAGAGAAGCGGAAAGACTGCGCGGGACGTCGGAGGGTGAGAATAACAATATTTTTTATTTTTAAATTCTATTTTTTACAGGGGTATGGTACCCAAAGCCCGAAGGATAGTCTCCTCTCCTCCGGACCATGGGTACCATCCGCAATTGTTCTGCTTACTTTCCGCATGGTGTGCACAGCCACATGCGGGAAGTAAGCGGAACAATGCATTCCTATGGGTGCGGGATCGCCGCGATTCCGCAAATTAATGAGCATGCTGCGGTTTTTACCGCGAAGCGATTCCGCCGCGGTAAAAACCGCAGCATTAGCACAGCATTGCGGAATCCCATAGGAATGCATGGGATGCTTATTTTTTGCGTTTTCGCGGCAAAATCGCGCGGTTAAAACAGCCGCGGAAACACGAAAAAAACGCCACGTGTGAACTCAGCCTTAGGTTTTTAGATTGCAGATAAAAATTAGTGTTTCTAGTAGACGGCACGAGACGCTTAGTGCCGATGAAATCACTGATTGGCTGCAGCGCTGGCGATGTGACGTCAGTGTTGCGGACAGTAACAGATACTGGGAGCAGGGGTGGAGACTTGTTGGTGGACCTGAGGAGGGTGAATAAAGAACAACTATGTATTTATTTATTTTTGAAACAAACTATTGCTGAGGAACAGCAGGATTTACAAAACTGGAGGAGGAGGGTGCACTGAAATGGAAGGGATGCAGTACTAAATAAGAATTTGTTCCCTTACTTTCAGTGGGGGGTCCCTGTTGTTGAACCCCTTCAAATCCCAAGGTGGTCGTAGCAGCAAAACGTCCTGTGGAAATGAACAAGAACAGTGAACAATAATTTGTTTTTCTCTATCGCCTTATTGGGGGACACAGAAACCATGGGTGTATGCTGCTGCCACTAGGAGGCTAACACTATGCAGAAAAAAAGTTAGCTCCTCCTCCACAGTGTACACCCCTCCGACAGGAAGTAGGATGTTTAGCTTAGTGTCAGTAGGAGGTGGACACGGGTCTTTCATTAGACCCTTATCTACCTCAATGTGCATCGTTCCTTTTCAGGTACAGGAGGGATACAGTGTGAAAGGTCACATCTATACTCCCACAAGAGACTATGAGTACGGCGTGTACTGCCACCCCGTATCCTCTTACGTCTAGCCGGCAGGACCCAGACCCCTAGCACAGAAGCGTGTTTTGGTGAGGCAGACCCGGTCCTGGCCCTTCGTCTCCCACCTACTCGCCCACCAGAGCCTGTTTGTTGGATGAGACGTGACGTCCTGAAACCTTTTTCCGGACGTCGGACACCACAGGGAGAAAAGGTACCATTTTTTCCTAGGAAAGAACTTCGCATAAGAAGATAGGATAAAGAAGAGGAAACCCCTTTTAGTCTTGGCTAGTCCTCACCTCATCTGGCCGCTCTCCTGCCGCACATGTGAAGAGCTTATCTCCTGCCGGCAGATCACTTCAGGCTTCCCCCAGCTCGTACCCTATTCAGCAGAATAGGTGACGGTGGGCAGCAGCCTGCTCTCCTCAGCGCGGGCCTCATGCCCCGCCGCTTCCCCCCGCACCTGACCTTTCCGGTAGGATCCAGGCGATAGCTCTAGGTTTTTCTGGTTTTTCGGGCCTCCACGCCACCCTCCCTTCGTCGGCGGTCTCCTGTGTCTAATCTAGTCCCCGGCTTCAGTCCCCGGCCTAGTCTTTGGTAGCTCCGCCCCCCCCATTCTCTCGTATCTGGCGGGCTTTTTTCCCGCCCGTCTCTCTTCAGCTCCCGGCGCAAACTCCGCCCTATGTCTGGCTCCCTTGCGGCGCACAGTGAAGACCATCGCCGCCATCTTCCTGCTGTAATGATTCCTGCCTGCGGGCAGCGCGGACCTTGTCACCACAAGTCCCTTGCAGTAAAATTTAAGCAACCCCACGCTATCGGCAGGTCCAGAGATGTGGCAGATTATCCTTGGTATTGGCTCCTCTGCTATGTGTTATAGTGATACAGTCTCTCGGGTATTAGATCCTCTAGAGCACAACAGTAATTGGCGTAATAACTTCTCCTGGGCCGTACAATCAATAGTGGCTCTAGCGTTACAGTGCCCAGTTACTCACGTAATGATATTCCGGAGCCTTACAGTCCCTGACGTAATAGTACTCTGCAGTCGTAATAGTACTCTGCAGCCATACAGTCACATAATGGTACTTTGCAGCCACACAGTTACTGACGTATTGATACTCAGGAGCGTTACAGGCACAGACGTAATAGTACTCTGCAGCCATTCAGTCACGTAATGGTTCTCTGCAGCCGAACAGTTACTGATGTAATGATACTCGGGAGCGTTACAGTCACTGACGTAATAGTACTCTGCAGCCATACAGTCTTGTATGGTACTTTGCAGCCGCACAGTTACTGACGTATTGATACTCAGGAGCGTTACAGGCACAGACGTAATAGTACTCTGCAGCCATTCTGTCACGTAATGGTTCTCTGCAGCTGAACAGTTACTGATGTAATAATACTCGGGAGCGTTACAGTCACTGACGTAATAGTACTCTGCAACCATACAGTCTCGCAATGGTACTCTGCAGTCGCACAGTTTGACGGAAATGGTACTCTGAGCCGTATAGTTACGGTCTTAAGAGTACCCTGGAGCCGGACAGTCACAGACGTAAGGGTAATATGAAACCGTACAGTGCTCTGAAGCCGTTTAGTCACTGTCTTGTTAGTTACCTATAACCAGTAATAATCTACAGCAGTGCAATCCTGGTTCAATAATAATCCAGAGCCGTACATTCACTGGAATGATGGGCAGACACACATAGGGATGCTGGTGCCCCGGCATAACAACTGCGTCCATATCTCCTGCACCCAAGCATTAGTCCTTCATTTTCCTGCCCTCCGGACGTTGACTTTGCTCTGCTCTAAGCAGTATAAAGGCCTGCCTCTACCCCTTCACGTCTGCTGTGTTTGGGCCGGACTTTCAGCTTCATACAAGTCCGTGTTACCCTGCAATTGTCTGCTGTGCGTCAGTGTAGTAAGATGCTGACCACAACCAGCAGATCCAGAGGTTGCGACCAAGGCGCACAACAGAGAGTAGAGTTTAGTCTCCCTCTGATTCTAGGCATACTGTTCTACAGTCAAAAGAACGGACTGGTCAAGTTATACCTCAGGACAGTCTTCGTGGTGTGGCACACTACACGTATTACTGTTATCCTGCCTAATGTCGTCAGGTATTCAGGCCTAGACCGCATCCCAGAGGCTGTGATTCTGCCTAATGTCGTCAGGTATTCAGACCTTCACGCAACGAAAATTGGCTCGTTCCTATACCCTTGTTCGGGTTCTCTCTCAAGATGATAGGGGCAGATTGCAGCTGGGTGCTATCCGCTACCAAGGCTTCAGACGCACCATCTACCAGGTACAGTGGTTGAAAGTGTTGTGCTTCAGGGGAGACGTGGCTTCGCTGACCGCTGCAGTGGTACTGGTGTTCTGTACCATATTCAGGTAAGTCAGACGCTCCAGCCTTCAGGTTCTTCACATCCCAGTGCAGCAGTGTTCGGTTCCTATCGAGCACGTGCATACACCTCTTCCAGACGTGTTTTGTTCGATACTTGCCGTCTTTCCGGTAACTCAACCATACCCGAGGTTGATCGGCTCCACCGGTCCGGCTCTTCTGTCCCATTGTCAGGTGAGTCACAGGCGCCTTCTCTCGCCCCCCTCAGGGTCTTTTACAACTTCTGCCTAAGCTCCCGTCTAATCGCCACTCAGGGGAAGGTGACGGTATGTATTACTTCTGGTGGACTGCAGCTGCGGTACAGACCGCTTGCAGGTGAGTCAAGGACACCTGTCATCTACATATTCCATAGCCTATAACATCTGGGGGTTGTTATCAGTTAAAATTTAGGCCCTACTGCGTACAGGCGGAGCGGATCTCAGCAGCAGCATAAGTAGATACTCCACCTTCAGGTAGGTTAGACACTCTTGTGTCCGGTACGGATCGTCGCAGTTTACTGCGGCATGCTTCGGACCCTAAGTGTGAATTGCTCCGCAGGAGTTTTGTCCACACGTTCTGATTATTCTTTTCCTAACTACTCAATTGGTCAATTTACAGTACTTTCCGCAGGCCATCTTTACTGCCTGGTGTGTTATACTTATTAATGATTGGCCAATAGTACCTTTTAGGTTCTGGTATATACTGAGGGCCTTGAGCTACCACAATACTTGAGCCCCTTATTGTCGATACTTACCTATCCTTTTTTACAGACACCTGGATAAAGCCTACAGCAGCTCAGAGATGGGACTTCCAACTGTGACGGGAACAAGTATCCCACCTCAGACAGGAAGGGGATCTGACTCTGCGCAAGCATCGACCAGGGTAGAAACCTGATCCAGTCCGGGATCTAATAGAGAATCTAGTGATAACAAGTTTCTCCCTTCCGCTGGAACCGTATCCTTTCACTGTTATTCTCTTGTGCGTGTTGTCCTAGACTCCGCAAACGGGTCTACACACTGCAATTCCTTCCCGGTTCCAGAGGACCAAGGATGGATTTGTTCATTTACATCGTCAGACGGATTCATCTTCGTTTCATCAGCCTAGTTGTCTTCTAGTGTGTAAGTGATCTACCTAGAACAAGCTTTCTTTGCAGTTGACATACTCCATATTTTTTTCAGGGACTTTCCTTGCTAGACTGTTCATTTTTTTTCTTTTGATCTCAGTCTGCAGAACTGACCAGCCGTTTCTAAACAAAGGGGCTCCTCAATACATCCTTTCACTCCGGAGAGTTTCGCAGAGTTCACTACGTCTGCGACTACAAGCCCTCCGGTTCCAGTTACCTCCACTACGGGTCTTCCTCCCCTAGACGGGCATCCCTCAGGGATACCAACGGCAAGCTCACACAGCAGTTGCCAAGCTCAACCTTGGAAGCACCCGCCGCTATATCTTGTCCTAGCCCCGTCTCCACCGGGTTGCAAAGTTCTATATTCGAGTGGCCGAGTTTGCTCATCAGAGCATTCTCTCTGGAGACCGGTTGGAAGAATTGGCCGTTCTCTCTGTCCAAAAAAAAACACCTTTTTTTCTTGCAATGAGGACATGGTTTTACACCTTCCCGAGTCCATCAGACTCGTTCCCATCTAAGGGTCCTTTTTTGGCTTACGGTTTCACAAACGAAATTATCCCCAAAGATGTCCCTCGCCAACTTGCCGTTCCTTCGGTTTGGCTCCTCCAGACCAAATGTTTAAGTAGGCCTCCAGAAGGGTGAGCTGTCCCCTTTCCCCGGGCTAACCTCGTTGCTCTGCAGTGCATTTCCTCAACATGGCTCGCTGAGGATCTGGGATTGAGTCCATCCTTGTTTTTTTGGTCAGGAAAATTCTTTTGCGTTCAACATTCGCCTTCTGAGAAACGCAAGATTTTTACTTTGCTCCATGAAACCTTTATCCAGGTCCTGATTTATTCAGAACTTCGGAAATTTCGGTTTTGTTTTTTTCAAAACAGACGGGTTCATTATCTTCTTGTTCATTTGGTAGCCTTCCCTTTCAGACTTTCAACTACTCCTGAGGTCTCAGAGAGTTTGTAGCAGCTGGGGTGCACTTCCGGTGGATCAAGGATTCAGTGTCCTCGGACTTACCCTTCATGACGCCCTCTCATCAGGCTATCTAGCCAGAACAACGGTTCTTACCAGGTTTGGACTTGAAGCGTAGAGGTCTTCCGACCTCCTGGTCAGCGACTGATCGCTGAATCCGGTTGGCATGGTGAGATCACCTGGTCAGGAAAGACTGCGTTTCTCTGTATGCGACACACCCTACCCGGGCAGTGTTTGTCCTCCTGGCGGTGCTCTTTCGGTCTTCGCCCGACACCTTTACAGAGGATATGTCCTCCATAGGTCCACGAGGCTTTTCAGAGCCCATGCCGAGCTTAAAAAGATCTTGCAGGTTGACCTTGCAAGGGATGATGGCGAGGCCCTCGTCCTGATGGGAGTTGTCCGCTGTTCCCTCCCCTTGGGGACTGCTTTGGGACGTCCCATGGTTTCTGTGTCCCCCAATAAGGCGATAGAGAAAACAGGATTTTTTAGTTGCTTACCGTAAAATCTGTTTCTCTGAGCCTTTATTGGGGGACACAGCACCCTCCCAAGTTGAACAGCCTTTTACTGTATTATCGTGTTACAGTTTGAGTTTGTGTTTTCTGTGGTTTCTGTCTAGTTCACAGATTGCTTCTCCTACTGCTTTCTTACTAACTGAACATCCTACTTCCTGTCGGAGGGGTGTACACTGTGGAGGAGGAGCTAACTTTTTTTCTGCATAGTGTCAGCCTCCTAGTGGCAGCAGCATACACCCATGGTTTCTGTGTCCCCCAATGAAGGCTCAGAGAAACAGATTTTACGGTAAGCAACTAAAAAATCCTGTTTTTTCTTTAATGTAAGGTTCTGCAATATTCCAATATATTCTCTTTATCGTTTCGTTAACTTTTGTAATATTTCTGCTTGCTGTCATTCAAGATGAACCAGGTTACAGAGACACGTCAGCAGTGCACCTACATGTAGGTCACACATCCAGAGAGAAGACGAAATGACATGAAGCAAAGATCTTGCAAGTAGTGAGAAATTAGAGCACACAGTATACGAATCCTTTACTAATAGCAGGTCTTCTGCTGACGTTCATGCACTGCCATTTATTCCTGACCCATAGAGACGCTTGGGTTTGCATATGGCTTAGATACATTGATGCAGTTAGATACCTGCTCTCACGCTGCATCTCTCCCTCTGGATCTCAGAGAGCGGAGACTGCTTTCAGGGTCAGAGAGATTTATCAGGCGGACGAGGTGGCTATTCCTGTGAGCTGTGTAATACTTGGTGGTCACAGGGACTTCTACTTTCTGGTGGAACAGGTGCTGCCCCCGGTGCTCTCCTCGGCTGCAAGGCTGCATTCCCCCGGAATACATGATTTACTGCCACTGACTGCAGCAGGGCAAATGAAATTTTTAGCCTGGCTCTGTAGGAGCCTAATAAAGGTTGCACTGTCACTGTACAGATGGGATAATGCACAATGTATGTAACGCTAGGGGAAATCCTGCAGACTGCCAAACCAAAGACCACCCAATGTATTGTGACCACAGGAGGGGGGGCTGCGTTACTATTTCTGAGCAGGCACCACAGAGGGAAGAAGGTTAGAAACATTCAGATTTACAGCTCCGAAGAATTTTCAGATAGTCCCAAAATATCCACAAGCAAGAAATAGACATGCCCGGCAGAGTTGTCATATTCCCTCTAAAAGGTGATACCAGCTATAGACTTGGGAGGGAATTGCTGAAATGGGAATTCCAGATTCTTTGAGGATTTGCTTTTTTAAAGAATATAGGAAATAATTCCACCCTACAGTGAAACGATCGCTTACCATCTTTTCTAATGTCTACCAGGAGCCCGGAAACCACCCATGTTTGGAGACTACGAGGCCCAAAGGCATTGGCAAGAAGTGACTCTCAACCTCCCGGTGAAGCAATGGTTTGTACAAAAATGTTCTATAGATTTTTCACTTTTACCTACAATGGATTTTTTTTACCATGTTTAGTCACTGTTTTTGTAATGTTGGCATGTCTGAAATCTCGTATCGATCAAACTGCCAGCATGTGGTCAGCAAGGGGGTCTGCTTTCTGAGCAGTTTCTCTGCAGAAATATAGGGGATGTCCGGTGAAGAGAAGTTATTGCATATCCACAGGAAGGGTGATAACATATGGATTGTTGGTGATCTGACCGCTGGGATCTGCATCGATTTACAGAACCGTGCACTTTTATGCCCAGTTGGAATGGAGCAGCAGTGCGCACGCTCGCCCGGCCCTTTATGCTTTCTATATGGAGCTGTTGAGCGCAGCCATTCTCTATTCTTCACAGTCCACGTAGAGAATGAATGGAGCGACAGTGCACATCTTGTGCCCTGTTCTGGCGATTTAACACAGACTTAAAAGTTAGGATAGTTCAGAACATCTTTTCACCAGACAATTCCTTTAAGCTTTCTCCTAGTTGGGCAGCTGCCTGGGATTGGCTAAACTTCTACAGAGAAGCCGGCTCCTTGGCTGTAGGTGCTGGAAGCATTTGGCCCATTGACTATGATGTTTCAGTCCTTGCCTTGGAGCTGCTTATCTCCGACAGGTACACAGGATTGTATATTACCGTTCTCGATCCTGCTAAACTGACCTGAGCCATCATTTAAAAATCGGGACATTGCAATACACAGTCAAATGTTCACGCTTTTGCAGGTTTGGGTAACTTTCTTCTAATGTGTATGGACACGTCCTTATAAAAACAAGCCAACTGCTTCTGAACTGTTTTGGCAAAGGTGCTGCATGATCCCTTCATGCAGCTGGAACATAACATTAAGCTAATAAATGCACTGATTAATGGGGGTCTGCTACCAATACGGACACTTTTTTTTTTTTGCAGTGGGCATCCAGGTGCCAAGCTTCTCATTTTCTTTCTTTTTTTATCTTCTTACCCAGGTACTTCAATTCCTCTGACAACGATTTGCTCTACTGGGGTCTTGATTACCCCCCTCTGACCGCCTATCACAGTCTTCTTTGCGGTTACATGTAAGTATAACATAATTTTCTGATTATTTTATCTTGGATTGGTGGCCATTTGATATCTATGAGGTCCACACACAATATAATACTTACACTGCTCAACCATTTTCTTCCGTCAGTCTTTTTTATTGGTGGAGTCCTGCCGCGTGCTGAAATGCTTATCTGAGCGCTGCTCTCCCTTGAGACTGACTTCACAGACTTTCCATTTTAGAGTCAGGAGAGCAGCACTCTCCACACACGAACGGCCCCCTACTAAGCAAAACCTCTGACGTGTCTTTATGGCATGTGAAGAGTTTTTTTTTTTTTTTCAAACTTTGACCTTACCTTATAAAAAGGTTATGAGTGCTAGTTTCTGGAGATGGAACTTTGCTTCTAGGATTCTTCAAAATTTTGGAAGGAATTCCCCTCCCTTTTATGGGGCAAATGGCATTTGCCCCGTAGAGACTTCATGACTTTCTCCAGATCCACCTGGTGGGGTTATAGGTTGATTGACCAATTCATATATGTTCCTTTCCAGCCCATTTGCATTTAAAATTTGATAATCTGGCATTACTGAGCTGCCGGATTATTGGAAATCCTAAACTGAAGTTAAGCCATGTGTATATTTCTATAAGTGTCCCTTTGCAGTGCAGACATCCCACATAAAGACCCCACACCCCAGCCTCCGACCATCACAAGCTGTCTATGATCCCGTTAAAATGCTGGCGCACGACTATCTGGTATTTTTTCCAGGTCTGATTTTGTTGTGTACCATAGATGCACAATTTTCAGACTATTGACATGTCCTTCCATATTCTGCTGTAGAGCTCGAATGATCGATCCGGACTGGGTGGCGCTGTCCTCGTCACGTGGATATGAGAGCCATCACCACAAGCTGTTCATGCGGGCAACAGGTACATGTGTTTAGAGAGTAAAGCATTGTGTGTGAATTTCATCATCCTGATATGCTTGGTGGCTCGTGCCGTTTGTATCAGCAGGGGCCACTGTGCTCAGTGATGGGCTGCAGCGCTGTCGGTGTAATGTCAGCGATCAGCAAAGAGTAGAGTAATGGAAATAGCCAGCACTGGAACTCAGGAGAATGATCTAGAGCTCAGTTTTGTTTTTTTTTTAATTATAAATCAGCATTTTTTATATGTAAATTTTGCAGAGCAGCATAACCAAGATGACTGGTTCTCTATAACTGCTCACAGACCATCCTTCTACTTTAGATGTCTGGCTAGTTGTCATGTGAATGTGCAAAATCCGCAACTGAATGGGACTTGTGCATCTGCAGAAGAAAAGTCAGAGACTACTAGACTGTACAGATTTATATACGATAAATTTCAAGAACACCAAAACTATGGACAATAAATGGGTCCATGGTCCCTCAATTACTAGGGAACTCCTAATTGAATAAATCCTACAGAGAAAAGGGAGTGATTGAGCCCAAAACGCTAAGACAAAATAATAGAAACCTATTTGAGAATAAAAATATTAATTTCATTGCATATAACAAAAATATGCAAAATATAATTGTCATAAAAATGTACAGTAGTGGATCAATGATGACTGTATACATGGTTACATTTTGCTAGCAATGAAAAAGTGTGCACAATATATGGGAATGAAGATATTGATGCGGTATGACCACTGAGTGGTCCCACCCACACACACAAAGGCACAGACCTCTCACAACTATCACATCAGCCCACTTGACCTCTTTCGGCTGTGTGCAGCACAACATGACAAATTCTGGAGGAGCGAACCCGCAGCCAACAGCACCTCTGCTGCCAGACTAAGCCCCCTTGGCTCTGAGTTGCACTAACCCACTGCCGTGGCAACACAACAACAATGGCGGCCGCACCATGAGGTCTGTGTTTTTAGATAGTTGAAGGTATAAGGTGCTATTGGGAGCTGCTACTTAAGGAGTTGCCTTGAAACATTGTGAAAGGTTGAGTCCCACTTTAACAGTGCTCAGTCCTCCCTTCATATCGGATGTTCTTCAGGAAAACAATAAGTCGTGGACCACCTATCGTCCGCCTGATTTATTTCGGAAGATCTCTCCTATCACTCAGGATTTTACGACTCCGCCTGACACGTCGTCCCACCGCCATCAATGTGAAGGCTTCTAATTATTTTTGATGAAATATGAATGCATTTAGCTTCCTAACATCTAAGGTGACTCCTTGCGAGGTGATGCTCACCACCCATTAATTGCTGCCGGCCGCCATGAGTGATGTGATACGTATACAGATGATGCCTGTGCAATATTAATAGGCGTCATTTTTGTAGTTTTGGTTGCAGACCTGATGGTTTACATCCCCGCAGTCATCTTGTACTGTTCCCTCCTGCAAGGACCATCGGCAAACAGAAAGGTAAGTGTTGACCCGGATTATTAGAAATTCTGCTTCTAGGCGGGGGGCAGTGATGGAGGTGTATTACTGAAAATGAATGGGTTAATACAATATATTGCCTTAAAATTGATAATCTGTGTAAGGGGGTGGAACATGGACCCCCATGTGTCATGGTCCGTGCCCCCTGGTCTGACAGAATATCCATTTTCTCGTTCGCCTTATTGGGGGACACAGAGACCATGGGTGTATGCTGCTGCCACTAGGAGGCTGACACTATGCACAAAAAAAGGTTAGCTCCTCGTCCGCAGTGTACACCCCACCGACCGGCAGGGAATTCCTTAGTTTAGCTTAGTGTCAGTAGGAGGTGGACAGGGGTCTTTGATTAGACCCATATCTACCTCGTTGTGCGTCGTTTCTTTTCAGGTTTTTTCCGGAGGGATACAGAGTGAATAGTCACATCTGTACTCCCACAAGGAGTCTGTGAGTACGGCGTGTACTGCCACCCCGTATCCTCGCAGCTCTCCGTGGCAGGACCAGCAGCCTTCCTGGCGGACGCCAACACGAAGACGTGTCAGCGATTCAAAGGGTCCTTGTCGTCCGTCTCCCACCCACTCGCCTACCAGAGCCTGTCGGTTGGACGAGACACAGACACTCTTCAGGGACAAGGTACCTTTATTCGACAGGAATCCGGGCCCAGGACGGGTAAGTATTGGGGCCCATTCGCCTCCCCCTCAGTCGGCACGGTTGCAGCGTTCCCCTTGGAGTAGGGATGCGGTAGCGCTGCGGACACCTGCGGCCATCCTGCGCCTACAGGCAGCCTCCGCTCTCTCTTACAGCCGTTCCCTTCTCTCCTGGCAGGTTTTTTTTGCGGCAGCGCTCATACTGCGGCACCTCCACGCCGACCCCGTGCTGACAGGCGGCCGCCGCTATTAATTTAGGCCCCGGCTTCAAATCGGGCCTACTTCAGCATCGCGGCCACGCCTCCCGCCCCTTTCTACTAAGCGGGCTTCTCTCCCGCCCGTTCCAGGTCCTCCCACCGCCTCTCTCTCTTGCACCCCAGCCTGTTCTTGGCCAGCGGGCGGTGCCTATTTCAGCCCGGCGGTTAGCTCCGCCCTTCTTCCCCTGGAAGCGCGCATCTTCTCCGTTCCTCTCAGGCGGTCGCCATCTTCTCAGCCTGTCAGCCAGACACGGTTCTCTTGGCCTGTCAGCCGGATATCGCTCTCTTGGCCTGTCAGCCGGATTTCGCTATAACCTGCATCTGCAGACAAGTCGGATAGCAACGTCTCTGGGGTCACCGGACCGTGAGTAGCTCTGCATCTGCAGACTGACACCCTTCTCTGCCTTCTGTCCCCCAACCTCCCGGCACTACCTCAGTTACTCACTATGTCTAACTCTAAATCTGATCGTTCCCGCCCTACGGCTCCCTCATGCACTTTAGTCAAGTTCTTTGCATGTTCTTCTTGCAATTGCAAACTTCCCTCAGGTCAGTCCACTCCCCTCTGCCTAGACTGCAGCAATCCAATTCAGCCTGACGCCGCTCAGGAGCCATCTATGGCCCCATGTGAGAGTGAACCCCCCATGCCTGGCTGGGCTTCGTCTCTATCACAATCAGGGGCAGACCTCACCAGGGTGTCTCAGTCCCTAGTAGCCGTTCTTGATAAGTTGCCCCTGGACACTTCTGCAGGGTCCAGCAGGTCTCAAGAGATTCCATTTGAGCCAGCCAGTGTTAGTCGCAAAAGACCCAGGTAGGATCTCCAGCCGGAATCCTCTCCTTGTCCCATCTCACCACATAGCCCTTCTCAGCAGCCTCCTTCCCGGGCCTCCTCTCCCGAGTCAGGTGAAGCGTTCTCGGACAGGTCATCTGAGGGGATTTTAGAGCTGGATTCGGACCAGGATGCCAATATGAAGGTTACGGTGCAGGACCTCATTGCAGCGATTCACCATACCTTCGACATTGCTGACTCCCCTGCGAAATCCTCAGATCAGGAGGTTTCGTTCAGATGGGCGGAAACACCCTCCAGGGTATTTCCTTTCCATTCCGAGTTTGGAAAGATTTTTACCAAGGAAAGAGAAGATCCGACCAGACGCTTTCAAAGAGGAAAGCGTCTCGGCGTGCTGTACCCGTTTGCCAAAGAGCTTACGGACAACTGGTCTGTTTCTCCCTCGGTGGACACACCCGTGCCCAGACTTTCTAATAACACGGTTCTCCCGCTTTCAGGTGTGGTGTCTTTAAAGGATTCTAATGATAGGATTATAGAATCCCTAGCAAAGTCTGCATTCGAAGCGGCTTCTGTGGCGGTATGTCCAATCTTTGCTTCATCTTGGGCAGCAAAGGCCATATCTACTTGGGCAGAGGCTCTTCGTAAGGGCATCCTAGATAAAGCACAACCAGAGCGATTGGCCGATCTCGCCAATCAGATCTCCCATACGGGGGATTATCTGCTTTCTGCTTCTTTGGATGCCGCATCCTGCGCAGTTCAGGCGTCAAGCAACGTAGTGGCAATCCGACGTACGATTTGGCTCAAGGCCTGGCAGGCGGACTTGTCTTCTAAGAAGTCTCTTACTAATCTGTCTTTTCAGGGAGTGCGCCTCTTTGGATCCCAATTGGATCAGATTATTAAGGACTCCACCGGAGGCACGAGTTCCCTCCTCCCTCAGTTGAAGCCTCGCAGACCCCCACTAAGTTGTCAGTTTCGTCCCTTTTGGGCTTTCCGCCGTTTCAATACGGCGGAGAACCCTTCCAACAAAGACCGCAGGCACGCCAGGATAGAAATAAAGTTTCCTTCAGACCCACCCCCTCCTGGCGATCACACTCTTCCCAGGGCAGACCATCCAGATCCAGATCTGGACGGTCCACATCAGCATGACTATCGTCGGACTTCTGAGGGTCCCTTCCAATTGGGAGGTCGACTCCTTTTCTTCAGGGACGCCTGGCTGGCCTCAGTGGAGGACGCTTGGGTCAGGGAGGTTGTATCGTCAGGATACAAGATAGAGTTAGTTTCTCGTCCGCGAGATCGTTTCTTCGAATCCCGCCCTCCAAAAGATCCAGCCTTGATCCCGGGGTTCTTTACGGCCATCGCCTCTCTCCTCAGTTCCGGGGTGATTGTGCCCGTTCCCGAGGCGGAGTGTTTCACAGGGTTTTATTCGAACCTATTTGTGGTGGCGAAAAAAGACGGGGCGGTC
The DNA here is from genome assembly GCF_039654945.1 of Dendrobates tinctorius. Lineage (NCBI taxonomy): Eukaryota > Metazoa > Chordata > Amphibia > Anura > Dendrobatidae > Dendrobates > Dendrobates tinctorius. The sequence goes on from NW_027361806.1 coordinate 14,490,160, forward strand.
CGACCCATCTTGGATCTAAAGCTACTCAACAAAAGAGTCCGCCTCCGCCACTTCCGGATGGAGTCGGTTCGTTCAGTAATCGCTTCCATGGAGGAGCAGGAATTCATGTGTTCAATAGACATCCAAGATGCCTATCTACATGTTCCCATATTCTCCGGACATCAGAAGTTCCTGCGTTTTGCGATTCGCCAGGAACATTACCAGTTCGACGCGCTGCCCTTCGGTCTCGCCACCGCACCCAGAGTATTCACGAAGATCATGGCTGCGTTGATGGCCTTGTTGAGGATCAGAGGTCTCTTGCTTTTTCCGTACCTCGACGACATTCTGATCAAAGCTTCCTCTTTTTAACAGGCTCGCCTAAGTCTGACGATCGTCTTAGACACCCTTTCCAATTTCGGGTGGATCGTCAACAGGAAAAAGTCCTGTCTGGTTCCTACTCACCGTCTTGTGTTTCTGGGCCTACTGTTCGACACTCGTCAGGCAAGGGTCTTTCTCCCACAAGAGAAGATTCTTTCCTTGCAGCAGGATGTACGATCGCTGCAGATCACACGATTTCCATCCCTCCGAACAACCATGAGGGTTCTGGGAAAGATGGTGGCGGCGATAGAGGCAGTTCCCTTTGCCAAATTTCACGCCAGACCTCTCCAACACGCCATCCTGTCGAGGTGGAACAGGTCGGCTCTGTCCCTGGATCGTCCTGTTCGTCTTTCACGCCGGATCAAACGGTCACTCAACTGGTGGTTGACGTCACCTCTCATTTCCTTGGGACGGTCATTTCTTCCCATTCACTGGCAGATTGTAACAACGGATGCCAGCCTCCTCGGCTGGGGGGCAGTGTTCCGCAATCACACTGTTCAGGGTCGATGGTCGTCTCAGGAATCCGCTCTGCCGATCAACGTCCTAGAGATATGAGCGATTCATCTGGCTCTCGTTCACTGGGAGGGGCTCCTCAGGGGCCTGCCTGTCCGGATTCAGACAGACAATGCCACAGCGGTGGCATATGTCAACCGCCAAGGAGGGACACGGAGTGTCTCAGCCCTAGCAGAAATGTCCAAGATTCTTCATTGGGCAGAGGTTTCCGTGCCGACAATTTCCGCGGTACACATTCCCGGCGTAGACAACTGGACCGCCGATTTTCTCAGCCGCGAGGGTCTCGCGGCAGGAGAGTGGTCCCTACATCCGGAGGTGTTTCATCTGCTCTGCCGTCGATGGGGAACCCCGGACGTAGACCTGCTGGCGTCTCGCCTCAACAGGAAAGTCCCACAGTTTGTATCCAGGTCTTGAGACCCTATGGCAGTGGGCGCCGACGCTCTGGCCGTTCCTTGGTCGCAGTTCGAACTCCCCTACCTGTTTCTTCCCCTGCCTCTTCTTCCCAAACTGTTGAAGAAGATCAAAGCAGAAGGAATCCAAGTCATTCTCATCGCCCCGAATTGGCCCAGAAGGTCTTGGTTCGTGGACATTGTCAATCTTCTCGCGGATGCCCCCTGGAAGCTTCCAGACAGGGCAGATCTGCTGTCTCAAGGCCCGATTAGCCACCCCAATTCTCGGTCGCTCAATTTAACGGCGTGGCTGTTGAGACCGAGGTTTTGAAACGGGCAGGATTTTCCGATCGAGTAATTCATACCATGATCCGAGCCATAAAGCCATCATCTTCCAAAATTTATTGTCGTGTCCGGAAGGCCTATTTCACTTGGTGCGAGGCCAATGACATCGCGCCCATGTGCTTTTCGCTCCCTTCGGTTCTGGCGTTTCTTCAGGCAGGGCTGGATGCGGGGCTTGCCCTCAGCTCTTTGAAGGGTCAAGTTTCGGCGCTGTCCATTTTATTTCAGAAGACGTTGGCCTCCCGTCCTCAGGTCAAAACCTTTCTTCAAGGCGTGGCTCACACGACTCCTCCGTTCCGAGCGCCCGTAGATCCATGGGATTTTAATCTGGTTCTCGAGGTTCTGCAAGGTCCTCCTTTTGAACCTCTCAGGGATGTTTCTCTTTCTCTCCTTTCTTGGAAGGTAGCCTTTCTGTTGGCCATCACTTCCATCCGGCGCATTTCGGAATTGGCGGCTCTTTCTTGCCATTCCCCTTTTTTGGTACTCCACCAGGATAAGGTAGTTCTGCGGCTTCCACCCTCTTTAGTGCCTAAGGTGGTGTCCTCTTTCCACCTCAATGAGGATATTGTTCTTCCGTCCTTCTGTCCGAGTCCAACTCCTCCTCGGGAGCGGTCCTTGAACAAGCTGGATGTGGTCAGGGCGATGAGAGTCTATCTATCTAGGACGACTTCCTTGCGAAAGACAGAGTCTCTTTTCATCATTCCAGATTGGGCGCGGAAAGGTCACCCAGCTTCAAAGGCCACTATTGCTCGCTGGATCAGATCGGCAATTTTGGAGGCCTACCGAGTTAAGCATCGAGTGGCTCCTCCAAGGATCAGAGCGCACTCTACCCGGGCAGTGAGTGCCTCCTGGGCGGTACGCCACAGGGCTTCCGCGCTGCAGCGTTGCAAAGCTGTGACCTGGTCTTCGGTTCACACGTTTGTGAAATTCTACAAAGTCCACACCTACGCTTCGGCGGACGCCAGCCTAGGTAGGAGGATTCTGCAGGCTGCAGTGGTGAGTCCGCTGGCCTGATGGAAGTTTGTTTTCCCACCCCAGTTACTGCTTTGGGACGTCCCATGGTCTCTGTGTCCCCCAATAAGGCGAACGAGAAAACAGGATTTTTTGGTTTGCTTACCGTAAAATCTGTTTCTCGGAGCCTTCATTGGGGGACACAGCACCCTCCCATCTTCTACAACTCCTGTTGTTATGTTTGTTGGTTGTTTACAGTTGAGTTGTCCTGTTTTCAATCTATTCTGTTACTTCTCCTACTGCTTTCTCACTAACTGAGGAATTCCCTGCCGGTCGGTGGGGTGTACACTGCGGACGAGGAGCTAACCTTTTTTTGTGCATAGTGTCAGCCTCCTAGTGGGAGCAGCATACACCCATGGTCTCTGTGTCCCCCAATGAAGGCTCCGAGAAACAGATTTTACGGTAAGCAACCCAAAAAATCCTGTTTTCCTGCTGTTTACTTTAATGATATGTCCATGTCCCTTTTATAAAGCAGATAGCCGACATCTTAGAGTGGGAGCCTTTCAGGATCCTTCCTGTCAGCCAGCATCTGATTTCTTTCATGCGATACCTACATACTAGATCCGACCAACTGGGGGTGATCACTAAGGGGGCGTTCGTCACTCCCTTCTGACTTGTGTTAAAGGGGTCTCTGAGATTAGAGAACATTACTGTTTTATTTTTCCACAACAACAGTGCCCCCTCTGTCCACAGGCTTTGTGTGATATTGTATCACTGTCCATAGTCACTTGTGCAGACCTGAGTGGCAATACCAGACAACTCCTGCAAGCAGGGTTGGTGCTGTTTCTGAAATACAGCTGTCATGATTTACAATCCTGGACAAGAGCGCTCATTTCTGAATGTCATGTAGGATCACTGTGTAACACCTTGAAAATCTTTTTCATCCTTTTAGGTGCTGTCTTTGCTCTGCATTTTGCTTTATCCAGGACTCATCCTGATCGACTATGGACATTTTCAGTATCCTTTTTGCTGTGTTTTTTTCTTAGGAGAAAAAAACCATGTCAATATTTTTTGCGTTTTCCTTTCGTAAACTGATGAAAAATGCTTGTTTTATTATTTTTATTTTATTTTGCAGTTTTTTCGTGTCTTTGATGCGTTTTTTGCCACATAAATGAGGCAAAAAACACAACCTATTAGTGCACCAAAAAAATGCCAAAAACGTTGTGTTTTTCAGGATATGTTCACACTGATAATTTTGACATGGACTTTTTAAAAAAAATAACAAAAACAAATCATGCTGTACACTCCTTCTCCTGGCCACCTGCAAATCTCTGCTGCTACACTTGATGTTGGGCATTGGCTGCAGTGCTGTCGTCACAGCATGACTCTTATCATGCTCATCCATGCTTGTTTATTTTTTTATTTTTTATTTCCAACATACCGGAGAATGATGTTGCCCTTAACACAGACACACATACAACTCTGTCAGCCTGGGGTTCGCTCTCTGGGGCATCATCGCGCTCTCTCGTGGCTACGAGGCTTTAGGGTCGCTGGCATTTTGCTTGGCCCTGAACTATAAACAAATGGAGCTTTACCACTCGCTCCCATTCTTCTGTTTCCTACTAGGAAAATGCATCAAGCAAGGAATCACAGGCCGGGGGTAAGTGAGTGCCCAGTGGGACGAATGCATACAGGTAACGTCAGGTTCTCGTCCAGTAGAGTTCCTTTATTCCAATATCACCGAGGAGCATTCCGAATTATCGGATGAAAAGTTCTGCATTTTTGTGCAATATAATTTCAGTTCTTCACCATTAACAAAATCTCTTCTTGCCGTTCATGAGAAAACCTGATCAGATCTTATTTGTCTTTTAATACATTTGAGGGTTTGTTACAATTGTATCCATCCTAGACGATCCTCTATGACACGGGAACTGGACTAGTTTTACTAAGGAGAGTCCGTGTACCTGGAGGACCGAGCTGCACTCTTGACAATGATGATGTCTCCTTGTTGCCATTGTGCGGACTCTGTAGAATTATTTGCTTCAAGTGTTGTTATCCCACAAAATGAAGACCAAGACTCCTAATTCGTTCCCATCACAGACTAACGTTTCAATGAAACCTTACACCGTGCCCCTCATTTTTGTCAGTCCTACAGCTCTTAAAATAATTCAGACACCAAAAAAAAAATACATAGCTTGACGCTCCTGATTCCTGTATACGTCCGGGCGCTTACCGGCATCATCACCTTCTATGCTCGATGCTGGCTGGTATCAGCACCTTCTATGCTCTGCGCTGGCCGGTATCAGCACCTTCTATGGTCAGTTGTGTCCTAGATGCATTCGCTCAGACGCTTAATTGTTCCATCTACGAAGATAATTCTGTGGGGGTGCTGACAGGTGACCTCCTAAAAATAAAAAAAACATTAAAAATCCTTCAACTTTTTGACCAAATTTTTCTTTGAGTGGAATATTTTGATAGATCCTCACCAATATGTAAGCTTTGTGAATGCACAAAAATTAAAGGGTTGTTCCTACATCAGCCATCTACAGATGAGACAAAGCACCGGGTACAGAGTCAAGAGCAGCTGTATATTCCCCACAGGTATGAATGGGAGATATGGAGACCTGGTAGTGGATCAAGTGCTGCTCCATTAATTTCTATGGGAGTTACGAAAACAGTGCGGTTTCTCACAGCTTCACGGAAATTTCCATCTCATCCATTAACCGAGATGGGAATAACCCTTTTAAAAGGGCTGTCCAGAACTACTCAAACTTTTCTGTACTTTATCTTGTACAACTGTAGGGACTCGCACCTTGTAAAGAAGCGGGTACACAGCGGTGAGAGTAGGTAAATGTAAGAACCCAGACACAAGTGGTAAAAAACAAAACAAGAAAACATTTGGGAAGTTGTATAGATACTGGAAATATGATACGAGGTCCTGAAACCCCCTTTATTGTCATTAGAGTTTTCAAAACCTACAAAAGGCCTCCCCTGACTGGTGTCCAGTGGTTGGGACCCGGTCCTTGTCTACCCTTATTCACACAGACGTCAACTTTGACACATGATAAGGTTATTAATACTAGACAGTGTAGGACCGCCCCAACCACAGAGTAACCTTGTCGATGATGGGACGGCTTTTATGCTATGTTTGATCAAATACAGTATTACTAAGAACTCTGTATGATTTAAATGCACTTTTGCTTTTTACTTATTTAATTATAGCAGGTTTTTTTCATTCTGTCTTTTGTAGGTTTTGTATGCTTTTTGGCCATGTAAACATGCATTTATATGCTGTATGTGTACCAACTCAAAGCAAGCTCAATTTTTAAGTTTTTTTCTTTGTCATTAGAGTTTTGTAGGACCCTCAGATCTTGTCCCAGGACGCTCCTCGGACTGTTCCTCGTCCACTTACTCCTGACACCGTGTCGTGTTTTGTCACCTGAAATGAGCAGAGCTCTCCGTCCTCCTCGACTTATCTCAGACAGGCCACTTTTTGTCGTCACAGGCTCCTTCTGCTGCTGAAGATCGGGCTGACGGTAATTGCCGCCTTCAGCCTCTGCTGGATCCCCTTCTTGACAGACACAGAACAAATCCTTCAAGTCCTCAGAAGAGTTTTCCCTGTGGGCCGTGGACTCTTTGAGGTCGGTGAAGTGCTTTCTGTTTTGTTTCACATACACCAGTGACCTCTAGGGATTCGGCTGCAGGACTGGGGGGCCCAGTAATAAGTAGCCCGGGGTCCGTCACATCTCACTTGCCAGCCCTCTGCTTTGTGATTAACGTCGGGCTGTGAGTCTTCTGCCAACGTGCTTTGCTCACGGCATCATTAAAGGCGCGTTCCTCTCAGAGATTTTCTCCAGCGAGATGGACACCGCGGTGCGGCGTGTGCCAGCGAGGCCTCGTAAACGCAGCAGCCATTAGCCGCTCGCTTTTCTTGGGCCTGTAATGTGCAGTGCTAATTGTTTGCCTTTTTAAAGCCATAATTATTTTTTATCGGAATCATTCTGCCGCTTTAATGCTTCAATTATTTTCTAGAAAAATTGATTTGCAATTTCATTTTTTTCCCTGTTGTCCGTCTTGGCTGCAATCTGCTTTCTCTTGTCAGGGTTGTAAAGTGACAGAGGCGGATAAAGGCCGGGAGGAAGGCGGCTGCCGCAAAAATGGCCGGCTAGAAGATTTAAATCCATATATATCTACTGGAAAAACTCCTTAATTCAGAATTATCTATCTCTGGAGTTTCTTTTGAAAACACTGTGCCGCCAATAATCTCTAGTATGTAGAGGCTCCTCATACGTCAGATGTCCACATATTTAATATCACTGCTTTCTGTCAGTGAATCTCTTCTGCTATGGTTCTGCTCACACAGCTGGTTTGTTACAATGTATCAGTGCAGGAAATCCCCCTGTGAGCACAAAACAGCTGCAGCATAAACCCCTCTGCCGTTCAGTACTTCAAGCTGATGCGTCATTCACTGACAGGCGTCTGTTGGCCCTTTTTCTTCGCTGATACACAAAAAAAATTGCCGTCAGCAAGAGGGGCCGGAAGGGAAAAAACGTAGTGACTTCCAGCTGTGTGCGTGGGCGACTGTATGTGTGTGTGCGCTGGTGACTGGGAGCAACTGTGTGAGCGAAGGGTAACTGTGTGAGTGTTGATGATTGTGTATGTAGAGGCGATTGCGTGCGTGGGCAACTGGGAGTGACTGTGGGGGTACCGGTGACTGTGTACGCGGGCTACTGTCAATGTATTTGCAAGGGCTAGTGATTGTGTCTGCGGGCGAGTGACTGACTGAGTGGGTGTGTGACAGAGGTGGTGGGCAACTCTGCCAGGGCTGGTGATTGTGTGTACGGGTGGGCGACTGTGAGTGTGTGTGCAGGTGATTGTGCATATGTGAGTGCGGACAATTGTGCGTGGGTGACTGTGTGCCCGGGCGACTTTGTGTGGGTGAGTGTGCATGGGTGTATGTGGTTGGATGGGCGACTGAGTGTACGTGTGAGACAGCAGGTGGGAGATTCTGCGAGGCTGTTGATTGTGTGTGTGTGTGTGGGCGACTGCGCGCGCGATCCTATGAGTGTGCATTTGTGTGCGCGTGGGTGACTGCATGCATGTGCGTGGGTCTGTGTGTGCATGGGTGACTGCATGTGTGTGCATGGGTGACAATTCATGTGTCTGCGGGCAACTGTGTGCACAGGTGACTGCATGTGTGTGTGCAGGCGCCTGCGTGGACGGCTGTGTGTGTGTGTGTGTGTGTGTGTGTGTGTGTGAAACTGCGGGGGTGACTGCATGTGTGTGTGTGTGTGGGCGACTGTGCGCACGGGTGACTGTACATGTGCGTTGGTGACTGTACGTGTGTGTGTTCGTGCGTGCCACTTCCGCAGTGCTGCCACCTCGGTTGGTTCTCTGCCCATGTCCACACAGCTGTGAATTAGCAGCTGCCTGACGGATGAGTGTTTTGCTGACACTATCTCTGTGGTTACGAATTTAATTTTGAAAGCGATCCTAGCACAACTGCTAATGTCTTTACCGCTCCTGATTTATGACTTGTTAACCCTGTCGCTACCAAGCAGGGAGCGCAGCCGGGTATGTGACACTGTAAGAGAGGAAGCCATGCAGGGTCTTACCGGAAAATGATGATCGTTCAGCACAAGTCTTTAGTCCAAGTCTTTTTATTTATTATTGGCATTAACATTTTAAAGAGCCAGTACACCAAAAGCCAGCAAGATAGAATAGTGCAGCGGCGGTTAAGATATCAGTCACACATGTAGATTAACACGTACTCAGCGCTGAAGATGGGTGATACGGACTGGTTATTTCTGGGGGCAGGAATTGGACACTATAGTTAGACTGAAATGTTTGATAACAGGGATCAATAGCTTGCACAGGATGTGGTATTGTTATATTTTTTCTTTTGGAGGTTTGACTGCTTGGGCCTCCACCAATCATAAGAATGAAATATATTGGCTGCTGATGGGCCGACCTTCTCAGCAAGAAAAATGGATATATTGACCCCGACTCATCAAACCAAGGTCTTAATTAGGGGACAGGGTGGAGTGTGCACGTCTCTTAATGTATCAAGAGAGGTGTGAAGTGACGTGCACCTCGGCACAAATACTACTCCAGTCCCTGCTGTCGTAAGATGTTGTCACTGACCTGCCCTTTACAGTTAAGAAATAATAATAATAAGTAAAATTATAGTAAAAGTAGTTTACAAGGTCGTTGTCTTCTATACACACTTTACCAAAAATCAATAGTACAACTCATATAGGAAACTTTGTAATAGATCTTTGAAACCTGCTTACCGTATTTTTTGCTTTGTAAGACGCACTTTTTTTCCCCCAAATTTGGGGGGAAAATAGGGGTGCGTCTTACAATGCAGCTATACCTTTTTTGTGCTGCCGCTGCGGGTGTCCGGTGCTTGCCGCCGCCGAGCTCTGTCCCCCAGTGCGGCTGGGTGCTGCCTCCGCCGTGCTCTGTCCCCCGGTGCTTGCCGCTGCACTCTGTCCCGTGCTGCGTGGGGGGCTCTGCCGTTCCATCCATGCTTGCAATGCACTGTGTGGTGGATTTCTTCCGGGAAAATGGCCGCCACGCAAGCGCAGATGGAGATCTCGGTACTGAAATCTCGGGACAGAGCTCGGCGGCGGCAGCACCCGGTACAGAGCGCGGTGGCAGCACCGGGGGACAGAGCGGGCGGCAGCACCAGGTAGAGCGCGGTGACAGCATCGGGGGACAGAGCGGGCGGTAGCACCAGGTACATAGCATGATGACGGCAACACTGGGGACATAGCACAGCGGCAGCATCAGACACCTGCACATCAATACACCCCCTCATCCTAGTAGCAACGTTTCACTCCTACCTCTTCCAGCAGCAACCTGGATTATTAGAAGCACCACCATTTTATTAAAAAAAATTTTTTTCCTATTTTTCTCCTCAAAATTTGGGGTGCGTCTTATAATCCGGAGCGTCTTATAAAGCGAAAAATACGGTATTTCTTCACTTATGAGCCACTTCTCCTACCCCTTCTTCCTGATCTCATCTTTCACTCTGAATATCTGCTAAAATCTGTCTTTTCGAAGCGTGAAAGATAGAAGTGCAGAGACTCCCATAGGGTATGTGTACCCGAAACAACACCGAGGTTTCCCTAGGCTAAGCCACTTCTAGAAAAAGGTTACTGTCTTTTTTTCCTGAACCAAAGTTGCTGACAGCTTCGCTGTTGTTTATGCAGTGGCAGCTTTTTTTTTCTACAGCTAAACCTATAACTAATCCTGAAGTGGCTAACAGAAGTAACAAAAAAAGGCTGGCCATGTACACAGCAGTGTCGTTTTTACATTCCGGTGCATTATAGTAATTTTTTTTATGGCAGGTTTTCAGCGCTTTTTCATGTACATACCCATAGACAGAGGTGCTGCTTTCTAGTAAGTATTGCTCTCACTCCAGAGCTAGATTCACAGCTACACTGCTCAGTACCGCTGTATAATATCTTCCATGCTGCTTTTTTCTAGTAAGTATTTTATCTGAGCCCAATGTTGGATTCGCAGCTCCACTGCTCTGTACTGCTGTATAATATCTTTCATTATGCTGCTGTTGCTTCTGCACATGAGTTACATAGAGACAGGAGAGCAGGAATCCCTCATGTCTGGGTGTGTTGTGTATGGGAGACATCATGGCAGCCAGTCTCCATTAATCCATACAGTTTCTCTTTTTTGCTTCCAGGATAAAGTTGCGAATATTTGGTGCAGCCTCAGCGTTTTATACAAAATCAAAAACGTTTTATCTCCAGAAGCACAATTACGGCTCAGGTAAATCTTTCATCTCATTCCTAGGACGATGCCAGAGTGTTCACAAATGTATTCATGGTAGGATGCGCACAGGGGTATATGTATGCACAAATGTATGCGCTTCACACCGCCGGGACATTTAATAATAATAATCTTTATATAGTGCCAACATATTCCGCAGCGCTTTACAATTTAACAGTTTCAAACATAACAGTCAAAAGTAACAACTTTAGCAATAATACAATGATTAGAGCAAAATAAGACGTCCCTGCTCGTGAGAGCTTACAATCTACAATGAGGTGGGGGGGAGAAACAAAGTACAGGTGTGTATTTACAGTGATGTATTTACAATGATGGTCCAGCCATCTTGAGCGAGTGGGGGATAGATGGGGATAGTGAATGGGCTACACACGCACACTTACACTTAGAATGACTGATTAGGGAATGTGATAGGCTGCTCTGAACAAATGTGTTTTGAGGGAGCTCCTAAAACTGTGCAAGATGTGGCTGGTTCTAATTTCTTGGGTTAGAGCATTCCAGAGGATTGGCACAGCGCGGGAGAAGTCATGGAGTCGGGAGTGGGAGGTACGGATTAGTGCAGAGGTTAGTCGAAAGTCGTTTGCAGAGCGCAGCGGTCGGTTGGGCTGATAGACAGAAATGAGGGAGTAGATGTAATGGGGTGCTGCACCGTGGAGAGCTTTGTGGGTGAGAATAAGTATTTTGAATTGGATCCTATAATGAATGCGCAGCCAATGTAGCGACTGGTGAAGAGCGGACGCGTCCGAGTCCCGATTAGCCAGATGGATGACCCTGGCTGCAGCATTAAAGATGGACTGGAGAGGGGAAAGTCGATAGATGGGGAGGCCAATTAATAGAGCATTACAGTAGTCCAGGCGGGAGTGGATCAGGCAACAAGAGCCCCATAAACATTATGTGGTACAATGGAGGTAGGGGAGAGCAACCCAAACTCCAGTACCGAATGCACAAGCTCGAAACAAGCTATTAAATCCAGGAGAAAAAACTAGAGCATGTGGTAATTTGCATATTAAAAATATCAAAACTTTATTAAAAAAAAGTGCTACAGGTAACTTACATTAGTAATAGTGCCAGTCAAACAATGCAGATAACATAAACCCAAGTATCACCGACTCCTCTCACCAAGATGGAACACCTCCCAGCAAGCATCCCCAGTATAACCGTATACCCGAGACCCCATGTATATACAAGGTAATCACGTCCAAGGGCTATGTAAGAGGCTCAGGAACTGGAAATAACAATAGGGAACACACTAGCAAGGTATAGTACACCGGGGGTAAGGTCGGGGAAAGATGTGTATAGTTGTGTGTCATCAGCATAAAGATGATGCTGAAAGCCAAATCTGCTGATGGTCTGTTCAATTGGGGCTGTGTGGAGAGATAAGAGAAGGGGGCCGAGGACTGAGCCCTGAGGTGCCCCAACAGCGAGAGGAAGAGGAGATGAAGTGGAGCCAGCGAACAAAACACTGAAGGAGCGGTCAGAAAGATAGGAAGAGAACCAGGCGAGAGCAGTGTCCTTAATGCCTAGTGACTGGAGCCTAGAGAATAGGAGACGGTGGTCAACAGTGTTGAAAGCAGCAGAAAGGTCGAGGAGAATGAGCAGAGAGTGGTCACTGTTACATTTTGCTGTCAGAAGGTCATTGGTCACTTTGAGTGCAGTTTCTGTCGATTGTAGGGGGCAGAAACCGGACTGTAATGGGTCTAGGAGGGAGTGAGTGGAGAGGTAACGGGTAAGGCAGGAGTACACCAGTCGCTCCAAAAGTTGAGATGAAGGGTAGATTGAAGACTGGTCTGTAGTTGTTTGTGCAGCATGGGTCGAGAGCGGGTTTCTTTAATAATGGAGTAATGATAGTGTTTGAAGGAGGAGGGAAAATGCCCGAGGAGAGGGAGAGATTAAAGATTGTAGTTAGGTGAGTTGTGACGAATGGAGAGAGAGAGACTGGAGGAGATGTGAGGGAATGGGGTCAGTAGTGCATGTAGTCGGACGAGAAGAAGAGAGGAGCCTGGAGACTTCTTCTGTGATGGGATCAAATATGGAGAGTGAGCCAGGAGAGATGCAGGGAGGGATGAGAGTCACGGCACCTGGTGGCTGGGAGTGCGGATTTCCTGACGGATATTATCTATTTTCTCTATAAAGTGGGAGGCCAGGTGATCGGCACAAATGTCTGTGATAGGGGCTTGTGCTTTCAGCCTGAGGAATGAGTGAAAGGTATCAAAAAGTTTCTTTGGGTTGTTTGTATAGTGAGGAGATCAGGGTGGTGAAGTAGGTCTGTTTTGCAAGGTGAAGGGCCGAATTAAAGGTTCTTAACATGACTTTGAAGTGGATGAAGTCTTCTGGTGTGCGAGTTTTCCTCCATAAGCGTTCAGCACTCCTAGAGCATCACTGGAGAAGTCGAGTTTGCGATGTGAACCAGAGATGAGCAGCTGCAATTGCACAGAAAGTGAACTGGTGTCAGTATAAAGAGCTCGTTGCAGGGAACATGTGGATAGGGAGGCACCCTTCTTCTTCTTACAGAGAACTTCACAATGAGGATGAATCCACACGTGGCAGATTAGATGTAGAAATCCACTTGCTGCTGCCAAACCCTCAATACAGATCTATGTAAAGTGACAGTAAAGGCAAATGTTTCTGTTTTCTTATCTCATCTTTTATTTTCTCAGCTTTGCCTGTACTGTGCTGGGCGTGCTGCCATCCTGCGTCAAGGTCACCACTCACCCGACAATCAGAGGGTTTAAGCTTGCCTTGGTAAGATCAACCTTGCTCGCTTTGGGGGGGTGCAGAGCGGCCCTTCTCGCTCTTGGAGAAGCCAACCCTTTTTGCTGTGTGTATGGGGGTATGCAGCCCCTCTTGCTCTGTTAGTGGGAGGGGCACAGCCCTTCTAGCTTATCACATTATTGCTTTATCTTTTTTTTTTTTAAGGTAACCTGTTCTTTATCTTTTTTCTTGTTCTCCTTTCAAGTCCATGAAAAATCCATCCTCCTGGTGTCATTGTAAGTATCGTCTGCTGTAATTCATGTGTCTATAATATGGACGTAAAAAAAAATATTTCTACACATATACGTGTATACAAAGATAGTAGAGAAGGTCCCACAATCCAGCATTTCATCATCTGGATGATTACTTTGTTTTGTTTTTTACGATTTTGCACATCAAAGATCCTTTTGTTTTTGAAAGCATTGCATCATGCAGTATCTTTTTTTTAGCTCACATTCCCATACGATCACTCAGTGGAGGTGCTTTTCTGGAAGTGTTGAGCTGATCGTCCAGTCTACATCAGTGTGTAAAGTTTGGCCATGATGAATATGTTGGGGTTGGTCGGGCTCCTGCCTGATACTGACATCTCAGGACCTCGTTGATTACACATGAAACAGAATAAAAACTAAAACTGGGGTAATTCATGAAGCCTGCCATTTTAGGCTTAGTTCAGATATCCTTTTTTTATTTTTTGCAATTTTCATTCATTTTTTTTTTCATTACTGCACACAGATGACACATGGATGGATCTGACTGCTCTGTTATTTCAACAGACCAATGCACTTGCACGGGCAAAATTCATATGCAAGTTTGATCAAGAAAGAATAGGTGCCGTTTTTTTTTTTTTGTTTTTTTTTTGTGGTCTGTTCCTCCTAAAAAAACAAAAAAAAAAAAGCAGACATGTGAACAGGTACCCTAGAGGTACACAGTTATGAGAACCCCGGATAGGACAGGTGAGATATGGGCTTCTGAATGGGGCCTAATATGCCATTCTTTATAACAAAAAAAAAGTCTAATGCACTACTCACAAAAAGTTAAAGATATTTGGCTTTCAGGGGAAATTTCAGGATGATCCTAAGATGCCCTGTAACCTTTTCAGGTGTACTTAATGTGACATCTCCAATCTTCTGACTGCACATGTCCAACTGTTCAATGTCTCAGGACTCTGCACAACTTGCTGTTCTCTAACAAGCATGTTAATGGCAAAATTCATAACAGGTGTTTGATTGATGAATCGGCCAATACATTAACTTAGAATTGGTATTAAACATTCCTCCTCTTCATGCTGTTCACATAATGACATCATGAGACCAAGACGACATCTAACAGTAGTAGGGCATTTAAGTACCGTACTGTTCGTGAGAAAATATCACTGTAGTGTGAACTTTTTACGTTTTCCATAAATTTCACCCAAAAGCCAAATATCCCTGACGTTTTGTGAGTAGTGTATAATTTCCTCCACTTATGGAGACTCAGTTGTACTACTCTAGGGCACGCTGCTAGACTCCGCTCCTTTATAGTAACGTGTCAAAGCTGGTGAAAAAATGTTAAAAGTCCCCAAATTGTATACTTGTGCAAACATTTGTGACTTTATTTGCAGGGTTTTTTTTTTTTTTTTTGCATAAAGTGTCTGATGAATTGTCCCCTGTGTGTGAAGGAAGCCATAAAGGGATATTCACAACTTGGCAAGTTATGTCAGTCACAGGATAGTCACAGTCACTTGCTGATTACTGGGGGTGCCCCTGACCCTGAGAATAGATCTCTGAAATGTCTCAGTGGACATCACTTTATTCATTGTTGATGTGACTGAAGATATGGAAGTAGCACGCCAGCACTCCTACATGCCATATTCCCAGGAAGGGTGGGATTTATGGTCTATGTTATAGCCTAGCCTTCAGGATGAAAAAGTGTTATACTCCCTGTTACACTCCCTGGGTGATGATTGTTTGGTCCTCAGCTGATCCTTTGTATCATAGGCTTCCAACAATGATAATTTGACCGCTGCAGCCAATCACAGGTTTCAGCAGACACTTTATCGCTGAATGGCAAGGGAGCACACACGCATTTCCAAATGACCGCTTTTTGCAAAATCCGTACCCTAACCCTCATGATTTTCTGCAACACATCAGTTTCCCGTGATCCTGCAAATATCCTATATTGTGTAAATGACAGTGTCCATTTGTGCAGAGGGGGCTGCATGCAAGTCTGACATTCAGAGGTCCGAGCCTCCAGCCTTTGGATGGGGAGTGTGGCTGCTCTGCTTCTCAGAGGAAACCTGCTCTGCAAATATTTGTCCACTTTTTTTTTCACAGGTTTGTTATTGAAATGAGCTGTGTGAGGATGTGCAAGTGACCAGGGAGGGTTTTCTTGCAGACCACTGCTGAGTTTCAGTGACATGTTATCATTGAGATGTGAACGGCCTAATCTCTGCTAATCCTCCATTAATTGTGCAGAACCCTGTGTACACAACTCTTCACAGGCTAGATGACCACAAAGCAGGAGGCCGAGGACCCAGGAGGAAGTGATACCTGGCTTTGTTGTGCTGAGGAAATTGACCTCAGATTTCCTAGTAACCTGTAGCTCTCAAACTGTCGTAGGACTACAAGCACCAACATAATGCAGAGGATATTTAAATGGGTTTCTGAGAATGGAAAAATCTGTTTTATCTTCCTTCATTCTCAGTATCAGATGGTGGTGTAGCGGTTGGACCACCACTGATCATAAAAGTGACGGCATATCCTGGCGATATATATTAAAAATGGAAACTAGCTGCATTGGTGTTATGGCTTTATCAGGAGTGCTGCATCGGGAAGAACCAACCATGGACAAGAGAAAACGAGCTTTACTTTAGAAAAAGATGGATTACAGAAATGCAATGCCAAAAGGACAATTAGAATTACTTCATTATTTGTTATTGACCCCATCCATAATCTTCTGAGGACCCTAGTAATTCGCTAATAGTTTCCACACCCTATTTTAGATCCCTGTATACACAAATTCTCCCTCAACAATAGTAATATCCAATAACGTCCTAACGAAGTGTTGTAAACTATTCCACAATTGATGTCCCTTATTACGCAAACAGATATGTCCGAAAACACGAGTGTCATATCAATAGACCAAAAGTGATAAGAGCTGTAGAAAGAATTTCAAATCATAATGTGACGTCCCAAAAAGAACAAAAAACATAGGCAAGATCTGACAATGCCAGGACAAAGCATTTCTCTGGGGCCAGTGAGTTGCAGAGATGTCCCACGTGTTTTTTTTTTTTTTTTTTTTTTTTTAAATCCCGAGATTGTGCTCTCCTCCCGAGTGTGCTACAAAAGTTACTAAAGGTTCCACAAAAAAGTGCAGTTGGATGCTGGTCTCTTAAAACCCTCTCCAACAGGAGAAGGGTCCCCAATACCAATCCTTGTCCCTCCGAGCCAGAAGGCCACAGTGAGGGTCAGGGACTAAGGGTCCCGTTTCACATAGCAACGCACCAGCGATCCCGACAACGATACGACCTGGTAAGGATCGCTTGTGCATCGCTACATGATCGCTAATAAGCTGCCAAACAGGCAGATCTCTTCAACGATGCAGCAATCCGACGGCGATCCGTATAACGACCTCGGCGGTCGTTGGTACCTTGTCACACAGCAGCTTTTCTGACGACTCACGCTGCGTCCCTGAGTTCTGCGTCGCCAACAAGGTCGCTCGTCGGCATTAAACACAGCAATGCGCGCTGGCCAGCGGGACGCCGACAATGAAAAAATGGCCCAGGACATTCGAGCACGATCAGCAATATCCAGCGGGGGGCCGGTCGCCGCTATATGTCACATGTAGCGAGATCGTTGTTGCGTCTTAAAATCGGTGACGCTTTAGTGATCTTGCTAGCGATCTTGCTATGTGAGACGGGGCCTTAAGTCGTTTCCCTCAGCCGAAGCAGCCACAGTCGCGCTCCCAGCTTCTGCCCAGGCTGTCAACCAAGCGAGAGCTGGGAACCTGTCGACTCTCATGCCAAAATAGGAGAGTCAGTGGGGAGCGGAACCTGATGGCCACACACTCCCGCCCCCCAGACCTATCAGAAGGGAACCCATAAGGGAACCACATCCAACAAATCCAAGTGACAGACCCACCCACAGGGATCCTGGATGATCCTGGTACGAGCAGTAACTTGATGTCTCGTTTTCTAGGCCGGCCTGTTTACTCCTCGGAGAGGTTCCTCTGATGGCGACCTGGTTTCTGCTGACATCGACATTCAGGTAAATTCTCGTTTCTTTAATGAATTCCTCCCACCCTCGTCCTCAGAGGTCTGACCATGACTTTGTGCCCCCGCACAGCATGTTGCCTCTCTTACAGAAGGATGGGCTGCTGATGGCGTACGTGATCACAACTCTCGTCTTCCTCTTGGTCAGCGCGGCCTCCTCGTCGTTTCACCAGAAGACATCTGAAGATTCGCTTAGGATTAAGCCATTCTGTTCGTCTATAAGAAGACGCATCTCCTGGTTTAGACTTCATGACAAGATGGTGAAATTGCTGGTATGTAATCCTGGCCGAGTCCTGCCCTTAACTGCTTAAAGGAAATCTGTCACCCCTTTTTTGAGATATCATATAATGATATCATTCAATTGTGTGTCACATAAGGATTCTCTTAGTACTTTTGCTTCACCCTGACCCCGCACCTTTCATCATCATTATTATTATTATTATTATTTATTGTTATAGCGCCATTTATTCCATGGCGCTTTACATGTGAGGAGGGGTATACATAAAAACAAGTACAATAATCTTAAACAATACAAGTCATAACTGGTACAGGAGGAGAGAGGACCCTGCCCGCGAGGGCTCACAATCTTCAAGGGATGGGTGGTAATACAGTAGGCGAGGGTAGAGCTGGTCGTGCAGCGGTTTGGTCGATCGGTGGTTACTGCAGGTTATAGGCTTGTCGGAAGAGGTGGGTCTTCAGGCTCTTTTTGAAGGTTTCGATGGTAGGTGAGAGTCTGATATGTTGTGGTAGAGAGTTCCAGAGTAGGGGTGATGCGCGAGAGAAATCTTGTATGCGATTGTGGGAAGAGGAGATAAGAGGGGAGTAGAGAAGGAGATCTTGTGAGGATCGGAGGTTGCGTGCAGGAAAGTACCGGGAGACGAGGTCACAGATGTATGGAGGAGACAAGTTGTGGATGGCTTTGTATGTCATGGTTAGGGTTTTGTAATGGAGTCTCTGGGCAATTGGGAGCCAGTGAAGGGATTGACAGAGGGGAGAAGCTGGGGAATAGCGGGGGGACAGGTGGATTAGTCGGGCAGCAGAGTTTAGAATAGATTGGAGGGGTGCGAGAGTGTTTGAGGGGAGGCCACAGAGCATGAGGTTGCAGTAGTCAAGGCGAGAGATGATGAGGGCATGGACTAGGGTTTTTGCAGATTCTTGGGTGAGGAATGAACGGATGCGTGAAATATTTTTGAGTTGAAGTCGGCATGAAGTGGAAAGGGTTTGGATATGTGGTTTGAAGGAGAGATCAGCGTCAAGGATTACTCCGAGGCAGCGAGCTTGTGGGACTGGGGAGAGTGGGCAGTCATTTACTGTAATTGATAGGTTCGTAGGGGGGGGTCACGTGAGATGGGGGAAAGATGATGAATTCTGTTTTGTCCATGTTGAGTTTCAGATATCTAGTGGAGAAGAAGGATGAAATAGTGGACAGACATTGAGGGATTCTGGTTAGTAGGGAGGTGATATCTGGTCCAGAGATGTAGATCTGTGTGTCATCAGCATAAAGATGATACTGAAAGCCATGAGATTCTATGAGCTGTCCCAGGCCAAAGGTGTAAATAGAGAACAGCAGGGGCCCAAGGACTGAACCTTGTGGGACTCCGACAGATAGGGGGCGAGGTGAGGAGGTGGTGTGTGAGTGGGAGACGCTGAATGTCCGGTCTGTTAGGTATGATGAGATCCAGGAGAGGGCCAAGTCTGTGATGCCGAGGGATGAGAGGGTCTGTAATAATAGGGAATGGTCCACTGTGTCAAAGGCAGCCGACAGGTCCAGGAGGAGGAGGACAGAGTAGTGTCGCTTGCTCTTGGCAGTTAAGAGGTCATTGGTGACCTTAGTAAGGGCTGTTTCAGTGGAGTGGTGTGACCGGAGGCCAGATTGTAAGCGGTCGAAGAGGGAGCAAGAAGAGAGATGGGAGGACAGTTCAAGGTAGACGTGTTGTTCCAGTAGCTTGGAGGCGTATGGGAGAAGTGATATAGGGCGATAGCTAGATACAGAGGATGGGTCAAGAGAGGGCTTTTTGAGGATAGGTGTGATGGAGGCATGTTTAAAGCTTGAGGGGAAAACACCAGTTGTTAGTGATAGGTTGAAGAGATGGGTTAGGGTTGGGATGAAGACTGTGGTGAGGTTTGGGATGAAGTGGGATGGGATCGGGTCGAGTGCACAGGTGGTGAGATGTGATCTTGAGAGTAGAGTGGAGAGTCGATCTTCTGTAATGGTGGAGAAGTTGGTTTTGAAGGTGGAGGGCTGGGAAGTCGGGAGGAAGGGCTCTGGGGGTTGTTGACCAAAACTGTCCCTGATGTTATCAATTTTCTGCTTGAAAAATGAGGCAAAGTCTTCAGCTGAGATGAGTGGGGAGGGAGGAGGTGCTGGGGGGCGGAGGAGAGAATTGAAGGTGTTGAATAACTGTTTAGGGTTGTGAGACAGGGAGGATATGAGAGATGAGAAGTAGGTTTGTTTAGCTGTGGCGAGTGTGGTCTTGAAAGTAGTGAGGGACTGTTTGAATGCGATGAAGTGCTCGTTGGAGTGGGATCTTTTCCATCTGCGCTCAGCAGCCCTGGAAGCTCGCCTCAGCTCTTTGGTCAGGCTGGTGTGCCAGGGCTGTCTGTTGATTTTGCGAGTTTTGGTATGTGAAAGTGGGGCAGCGGATTCCAAAGCTACAGCTATTGTGGTGTTATATAGAGCGGCAGCGTCATCCGCATTGTGTAAGGAACTTATATCTGTGAGAGGGAGGAGGGATTCAGAGAATGAGTGTAGGTCAAGGTGTTTAAGATTCCTGCGAGGGTGTGAAAGTTTGTGGGGTGAGGATTGTAGACATGGAGTGAAGAGGGAAGAGAATGTGAGCAGGTTGTGGTCAGAGAGAGGAAGAGGTGAGTTAGAGAGGTTAGATAGGGAGCAGAGGCGGGTGAAGATGAGGTCCAGTGTGTGGCCATCTTTGTGGGTGGCTGTAGAAGACCATTGAGTGAGGCCGAAGGAGGAAGTGAGAGATAGAAGTTTAGTGGCAGCTGAGAGGGAAGTGTCAATGGGGATGTTGAAGTCGCCCATGATGATGGTAGGGATGTCCGCGGAAAGGAAATGAAGTAACCAGGTGGTGAAGTGGTCAAAGAAGGTGGTGGCTGGCCCTGGGGGGCGGTAGATGACAGCCAGTTGGAGGTTGGAGGGGGAGTAGATGCGCACAGAGTGCACCTCAAAGGAGGGGAGGGTAACAGAGGGTGGCAGTGGGATTGGGGTGAAGGAGCAGGTATCTGACAGGAGAAAACCAACTCCTCCACCATGTTTGCTGCTGGGGCGGGGGGTGTGAGAAAGGTGGAAGCCACCATACGAAAGTGCAGCAGGAGAGGCTGTGTCAGAAGGGGTGAGCCAGGTTTCGGTGATGGCGAGGAAGGAGAGTTTGGTAGTAACAAAAAGATCATGGATGTAGGAAAGCTTGTTGCAGACAGAGCGAGCGTTCCACAGAGCTCCTGTTAGTGGGACTGGGGAAGCGGGGGCTGGGTGAATGGGTATAAGGTTGGAGAGGTTACGGAAGGTTGTGATAGAGCGTGGATGGGAGGTAGAAATGACTGTGGGAATGTGGTGAGGAGGACCAGGATTTGGAGAGATATCACCAGCAGTGAGAAGGAGCAGAGAAAGTGTTAGCAGGTGGGAGCAGGAGAGGGCATGAGGGGGCTGTCTGTGTTTGGAGACAGAGGATTGTATGTTAAGGAACAGTTTTGAGGCGGAGGTGAGGTGGATGGGGAGGATTGAAGAAGAGATGAACAGTTCCTTACTAGGAGTAGGGATTAGGGGAATTAGCAGAAAGTGAAGGATTATTGGGGTGAAAGTGATAACAAACAGAAACATTGTTTACAGTGACTGTACAGTTACCTTCAGTTCCCTTCTGGTTCACTTCTGGTTTTAATTCTTAAATTAATCTTCACACTTCTAGCACACACTTATAGCAATCACAATGCAGACTGAAGTCTATGCAGACTTGTGCTCTGCAATATATGTACAACTAAGTGCAGTCAGGTGTGAAGCAGAGAGGAGTGGTCTCTGCTCATCTTGGCCAGACAATTAAGAGTGGACCAGATGTATATGATCAAGCCAGAGTAAACAAGGTCATAAATACCACTGGGGTAAGCTGGGGTTAGCTGAAAGGCATACCATGTGAATGCTAGGTGCAGAGGCAAGTCTATGTGCAAAGCTGGGTGATGCACTGTGTGTCCTTCATAGACAGACAGCAGGAGAGCAGGAGAGCTGGGTGGATGGACATACCATGTGAATGCTAGGTGCAGAGGCAAGTCTATGTGCAAAGCTGGGTGATGCACTGTGTGTCCTTCATAGACAGACAGCAGGAGAGCAGGAGAGCTTTCATGCAGAAATACCTTTTTTATATCGGTTCAGATGTATGTAAACTGCCGCTGTCCGGTCCGATGGGCGGGGCTTTTTCAACTGCTCCCCCCTCCCTGTCTTGCTCTACGCAAGAAGAAATGCATAGAGCAAGACAGGGAGGGGGGGAGCAGGTGAATAAGCCCCGCCCAGTGGACCGGACAGTGGCAGTTTACATACATCTGAACCAATATATAAAAGGTATTTATGTACAGAGCTCCCTTGCAGTCCTATGTGTCTCCAGGGCTATAGACTACAACAAACTGTGTATGGTCTGATCCTGCAGTCTTTTCTGTTACTCCACTCTTTCTGCCTTTTCTTTTTGGTCATTTACAGGGGAGAAGTGTAAAAAATTCATGTGACAGAATGTGAATGGTCAGATTTGTAGTCTATTACCATGGCGACACATAGATCTGTATAGGAGCTGTATACACAAAATTATAAGCTAAAATTTAAAAAGTAAGCATTTCTCATGCACCTCCTTATCCACAGTAAATCCACAACTGAGTCCTTATTTTTGTGACTAGTAGATCTGACATCCCAGAGAAGGTCTATCCGCCTCTATAGCTATCAGATCCCATAGGTTCTTTGTCAGTGGATCCCACCGAACCTAACGTTTGTGGCCAGCATTAGTCTAGCATAACTGGTCTGTGGATATTGGCCGTGCGAGTTGACCATTAATAGCTTGCAAGACCCTCATGGTATCGGGACCTGAGAATGCGATTCGGTAGACCTCATTACTGCAGCATATCCGGTGCCCATGTGCAGACGTTCTCAGACTCTCTCATGCATCCTATCATGTCACACCACAGAAAATGCCCGGTTGTTACTTTGTATATCCAGATGGATCTCCACAGGGAGAACCAGAACCTTCCAAAAGCTGTGTCTCACCCAGTGAACCACAACCCTGATGAGAAGCAAAAAGTCTAGAATGGACTCTCACGGTCACGATTCAAATCTCTTTCATGGGTTGCACATTGACTAGCAGGGTAGCTGCCAATAGAGAAATTCCTTCCTGCTTGGAGAGAGGTAATTTGCATAACTTTCCCAGGAAGCATTGCCTGTAATTCAGTTGTATCTCCTCAATGAGACCCAGTACCTTCCAAGCACTACACCTCCTTCAGTATAGGATTATGTGCTTACGGTGGAAAAGAAAGGAATCATAAGGTCCCGTCTCACATAGCGAGATCGCCGAAGTGTCACCGATTTTGTGACGCACCAGCGACCTCGCCAGCGATCTTGTTACGTGTAACACTTAGCAGCGACCAGGCCCCCGCTGCGATGTCGCTGATCGTGCTCGAATGTCCTGGGCCACTTTTTGATCGCTGGTGTCCTGCTGGTCAGCGCGCATCGCTGTGTTTGACACCGACGAGCGACCTCATTATCGACTCAGAAATCATGGACGCAGGCGGGAGTCATCAGAAATGCTGCTGTGTGGTAAGGTCCGAACGACTGCCGAGGTCGTTATACGGATCGTTGCTGCGTCGTTTGGTAAATCTGACTATTTGACAGCGACCATGCACCAGCGATCCTTACCAGGTCGTATCGTTGTCGGGATCGCTGATGCGTCGCTAAGTGTAACGGTACCCTAACTTTTCTGTACTAATGACCTGGTCACCACTGAACCCGTGACCCCGATGCTACACAGCAGACCACTTGCCTGCGTTGATTATTCCGACACGTTGGAACATTAGATATCATTTGCCGTCGACTCTCCAATTTCTGTGTATTTTAAAACCTGGCGGTGTGTAAGATCCAGTGATCCTACAAGACAAGACGCTGTAGTAAATCATCCCGGCCCCTGAGATGCTTCTTGGATGATGTGTGAAATGCTTGGAGGTCACTGGAGAACGGCACATGAGAGGCTAAATCTGCCTCTGGAGCACTATATATTTACATCAAAACTATGTGTGATGTGGAAATGCCCTGGGCTTAACCCTTTCACTACAGTCGCCGGCTATTAAGCTAATTTGTCATCTATTTAGCAGCACATTGCAGCACTAAAGCTAATAAGACCTTCTGTCCTTGCAGTTCTTCTCATCCTTGCTGACGATGGCAGTGTTGACGACCGCCGCTGGTGCCTTGGCTCCGCCGCCTGCACTCCCCGACCTCTTTCCAGTCCTGATATCCTTTGTTTCCTGCAGTCACTTCCTTGTATTCTTTTTCTACTTCAATATCATTCACATTTGGGACAGTGTGGATGCAAAAAATAAGAAAAAAGTGTCTTAGTCTTTGGAGGGCGTTTTTATAGATATATTTTTTATTTTCATTTGTATATTTGTAATGACCAAGAAAACTATTTTTTCTGTATAAAGAATATGGATTCACAACTCCTCCTAGAGCAATATTTTTTTTTTCTTTAAGAAAAAAGTATTGATATTTACAAAGGGACAAGACATTCATACTTATAAGGACCAAGAAATATATATTTTTAAAATGTTTGATAATGAATTTTGAATATTTTTGCTATCAGATATTATAAATGGGTTATTTATAGTTTTTATGTCTTTGAAAAAAAGGATATTTTTTACTTAAATATATGGTATATGATGTGATGGAAATATACACTGTGTTCCAAATTATTATGCAAAAAATATTTCCTCATATTTTCTCTAAATTACCTATATGAATTGCATTCATTGTTATTTTCCAGTCATCTAATATTCTAGTATAATTGCAATGTTTTTGAACAAACTGCCTAGTGTATTTTTAAAAATAAGAAACACTCAAAATACATGTTCCAAATTATTATGCACAGCAGAGTTTTCAACCTTTTTATTTTGATTTTGAACAAAAAAATGGTCAATTGTGAAATTATAAGCATTATCAGCTTATTACAAAATGAAATCAAACAGGTTTCAAGTCAAAACTTTATTCTAGGTGATGTTAGATTTGCACATAGGACCCCTTGTTCGAAAGAAGCTTCTGAACTCTCTCGTCCATTGAAGTTGTCAGTTTTTGGATGGTTTGTGCTTCAATTGTTTTGCATGTGGACAGAATACCCTCCCAGAGCTGTTGCTTAGAAGTGAACTGCCTCCCGCCATCATAGACACTCCTTTTGATGATGCTCCAGAGGTTCTCAATGGGGTTGAGATCAGGGGAAGATGGTGGCCACACCATAAGTTTGTCCTCTTTTATGCCATAGCAGCCAGAGATGCAGATGTGTTATTTGCAGCATGAGACGGTGCATTATCATGCATGAAAATGATCTTGCTGCGGAAAGCACGTTTCTTCCTCTTGAACCATGGCAGGAAGTGCTGTTTTAGAAACTCCACATAGATTATGGCGTTCATCTTTACCCCTTCAGGGATCCTAAAGGGGCCGACAATCTCTCTCCCCATGATTCCAGCCCAAAACATTACTCCACCTCCTCCTTGTTGGCGCCTTAGCCGTGTTTTCATGTGGTGTCCATCAACCAGCCATCCTCCACTCCATCCATCTGGACCATCGAGCGTTGCACGGCACTCATCGGTGAACAAAACAGTTTGGAAGTCAGTCTTCATGTATCGTTTGGCCTACTGGAGCCGTTTCTGCTTGTGTGCAGTGGATAGAGGTGGTCGACAGGATGGCTTACACACAGCTGCAAACCTCTGAAGGACCCTGCATCTTGTTGTTCGGGGGACGTTGGAGGCACCAGCAGCTTCAAAAACTTTGCTGCTATGACAAGGCATTTTTGCAGCTGCTCTTTTAACCTGACGCAATTGCCTGTTGGAAAGAGTCCTCAATTTTTCCTTATCAGCAAGTACACATGTGTGCTGGGAATCAGCTACATACTTCTTGATTGTGCGATGATCACGATGAAGTGTCTTGGCAATGCTGCTTGTAGTCATGCCTTGACCTAAATACTCCACAATTTGTTGCTTCTCCGCAACCGACACATCCTTTTTCTTTCCCATTTTGGCAAAAAATGTAGGCTGCTTAATAATGTGGAACAGCCTTCTTAAGTAGTCTTGCCTTTATTTGGACACACCTGCCAAACTAATTTGCACAAGTATCTGCAATTGCTTTCAGTGATATAAAGAGCCCTGACACACATCACCATCAATGAGTTTAAATGACAAACAAATTCTAACCTTATCACTGCCTGAACTTTTTGCATAATAATTTGGAACACAGAGTGTGTGTGTATGTATGTATGTATGTATATGTGTGTATATATATATATATAATATATATATATATATATATATATATATATATATATATATATATAATGTGTGTGTGTATATATATATATATATATATATATATATATATATAATGTACATCTCACTTGCATATATACTCATATATAATCATTGCTAATATATACACTATAATCCACTGCTTTAAAATGGCTGCCATGAACCAGACAGCTCTTTGGGGCTTTCCAAGATAAGAAAAGAGGAACGACACCGGATGTGCTAAAGTGATGAGTAGATGTCTGAACTTTGTCCTGGTTCCAAAAGGCGACCGTTACACTTTAGTTACTTAATCAGCATCTTGCCATGCATTAATCACGATATATTCCATCCATATATTTAGATAGCCAATAACAAAGGAGCTTGACCATATGGTATTTAACTAACCACCCCTTCCTATACGCAATTATAAAACCAAGTATGTACAATAAACCATCAGTAGTGATGGAATGTTATTCTGTCACCTTGGTGTACCGTGTCTTTCTTGATTCTTGAGCGCTCAAAATACTCTGATTGGGAACGGCCGCAGCGCACACAAGGATAGATTTATCCTAACCAAATTTCCATAACATCTGGCGCCCAACGTGGGGCAGTGGACGAAATGCACAGGGACCCTGCTGACCGGAGAGATGGGGGTGCTGGCCTCGTCCTTGGCTCACGGGACGGAGACTGCGCAGCTCCATAAGTAAGGTAAGAAAATTCTTTCATCTTACCTGAATGTCCCCTGTGCCCAGTCCGGATCTATACCTCTTGCCGGTCAGGTGTGGTCACCATCGCATTCCCAGGTAGTGTAAAAAGTCCATGCCTTTATCCAAACCCTGGGATATAAGCCAAGGTGTCTGCTGTGTGCCGTGTATGTGTTTTATGTCTGTGTAGATCCGGGAGATAGTTGGAACAGTGACTGATTTTGCTTGTGGTTGCTGTGAAATCAATAACAGGAAGTCAAATCACTTGCTAATTTATCACAGGTTCCCGTGCACCGGAGGGGCAGGTGCTCCCAGATTTCCAGGTACAGATGATGATAACTTAGAGGGATATCACAGATTCCCGTAGCCGGAGAGCCAGGCAGGACGACCGGAGTGGAGGGTGATTCTTCCGGGCACCTGAGTGCCCTGTGCGATTGGCAGTTGTCGGTTACCAGAATGGCTTGTACGTGTCACAGAATAATAAAGAGGGCTTTGATTTCTCCCGGATGTCTATTCATGTTTGTAATGTAACATACTGTCGCTTTAAATTTTTATAGTTGTAAAAATAGAAAGCATTTTTTGCACTTCCCCTTGGCTGTTAGCACACTGTCACATCTGTTTTTTTGCTCTACTTACTGTTTTTGTATTCTGAGATAATTTTTAGCTGTAGTGTAGCATAGAAATTTTGAGGAACTGAAACTGAGCTGTATCTGTGACTGTGCTGTGTGATACCTGTTTTTAGATACGTGACTTGAGGGACTATAGATACACCAGCAGTGAAAAAGAGGAAGTGATTGTATGAGTGTGTCTGAGCACAAAGTGTTAGAAGCTGTATCAACTTTTTTGAAGTTTTTGGAATAGGCACAGTAGGTGAATAAGAAGGTTAAGTATGTGAAGAATTTTAGTTGGTTGATTAAAGTATGTGAAGTCCACGAGAATGGCAGACTTCAAGCTGCAGAATGGTGTGATGTAAGGAAAAAAGTTACGGTAGTTGATGTTAAAGGGGATCTGTCACCCCATTTTAGCCCTATCAGCTGCCGGCACCGCCATCAGGGGCTTATCTACAGCATTCTGTAATGCTGTAGATCAGCCTCTGATGTAACCTGAAAGATAAGAAAAAAGAGTTAGGTTATACTCACCCCGGTGTTTGGTCCGGTCCGATGGGTTTCGCCCTCCCATCTGGCGCCTCCCATCTTCATACGATGATGTCCTCCTCCTTGCTTCTCCCTAAAGGTGGAGGCACCATTGTTCCGACCATGCCATCTCAGGCTGTACAAGAGGGGGAGGAGTTTTCTCCTCCCCCTCCTCTCTCCTTTTCTCCTCCTTCTGAAAGACCTTTCTCTTCCTCTGTCACATCTCCTTCTCTCCTTTCTCCTCGTTTTGCCACACCTCTCTCCTTCCTCACTTCTTTCTCCTCCTCTTCCTCCTTCTCTTCCACACTTCTCTCCTCCTCCTCTTCCACACCTCTCTCCTTCACACCTCTCCTCCTTCTCTGCCACACCTCTCTCCTCCTCCTCTGTCAATACCCTCACACCCCTCTCCTTCTTTAAACCTCCCTTCTCATTTTCCTTTTTCGTTACCAGCTGGGCCAACGCCTAATCCAAACAGTGTGGTGTCCCTGTATCCAGTGCTTACAGCACAAGGCACCTTCTAATTCCCGGGCACACTACAAACATTGCCAGTTATGATATCGGGAGGTGAAATTCTCCCTACACATAGTGCTGCAAGTAGCCCCCAGACATAGCAGAGAGCACAGCCCGGGGTGCAAGGGGGATGCAGCAGCATCTGAAAATGTGGAACCTCAGTACCGGACAGAGCCGCCAACATTTATACCATCATGGAAGTATAATCCTAATCCACCGCAGCCTCATGGAGGAGGGGACATCCTCACACAAAAAGGCAATCT
The DNA here is from genome assembly GCF_039654945.1 of Dendrobates tinctorius. Lineage (NCBI taxonomy): Eukaryota > Metazoa > Chordata > Amphibia > Anura > Dendrobatidae > Dendrobates > Dendrobates tinctorius. The sequence goes on from NW_027361806.1 coordinate 14,518,657, forward strand.
CTAAGTCCAAATATCACAACTACTCTGATTAGTACTAGGAAAAGAAACCCAAAGGCACCAATAAGGCAGGGGAAGATAGAGGCACCACCCTTACACTATGTGCACTTCACCCCCAAGTCAGGTGACCAGTATTCTGAATAATCTGCCAGACCCAGAGATGCATCCTATGCCATTTTACTGAAGAATGCAGCAGAACCAGCGAACATATGCAGCAACCTGGAATGATCTCTGAGCCGTAATGGAAATAAAAGCAGGTGATGCATTCTGGCCAATCATGAAGGAACACTTCAAACTTCCAGCAGAATTAGATGTGAACGCTAGGGAGTTAGGACAAAAGCTAATTGAGCAGCTCAGAGAGTGGGCCAAGGGCAAATTGGCAGGGCAAGCTCTCAGCTTACATGACATAAGACAAGACAGAGTCTGTAGAGAAGTTTCATGGCAGAGTAACGCAAGTTTTCCAAGATTTTGGCTTCACTATTCCTAATCAGATACACAGACAAATGTTGGCACAGGCCTTTGTTTATGGACTAAGAGAACCAATCAGGAAACCACTGATTGACCCGAGTACAAGTCAATAGTAATGGGCACCTTTTTCACAGTAGCCCAAGGGATTGAATCCCAACCAGGAGTGTGGAAGACAACCCCTCTTATGGTGACCACTGACTTGGAAGAGCAACCACCCCTCAAAGACAGAAGAAATGTCAAGTGTTACAACTGTGGCAAGTTTGGCCATTAACAGAACCAGTGCAGAGCACCCATACAACCCGAGAGCTTGCCCAGAGGAACAGGTCAAGAAGAAACAAAGCAGGGAAGAGCTCCGCCCATAGGACAGGGGCAAGCCAGGTCCACAAGACACCATGCTCCTAACATGCGAAACCCCACCAGTGGGACCAATACCTCAAATTGCCCTGAAAGTGGATGGGGTTGTCAGATCTCTTCTTGTGGACACTGGTGCGTCCAGAGGTGTGATGAGATATGACGAACTCCCTGACCCCACCTACCTATCAGAATCCCCTGTGTCTTGCATGGGGATTGATGGTTAAGTCAGACATTGCCAACTTACAAAGCCCCTGAGCGTGTGGACTCAGCCAGGACACACTATTCTGTCCCAGGTCATAGTGTCAAGGACCTGTCCACTCAACCTGCTGAGAGCGGACCTACTGCAGAAGCTGAAGGTGACCATAGTGTTCCAGGAAGCTGGGACCATGACACTTTCTTCACCCCTGACCCAAGAAGAATCAATCTTGCTGGCGGCCCTACAAGAACCTGAAACAACCGATGCAAGCCTACCCAAGGAAGTACTGGACATAGTACCAGAATGTCTATGGTCCAAGGGACCCCAAGACTTGAGAAAACTTCAATTTGCCCCAGTACGGGTGTCACTGAATCCAGGAACCCCGTACCCTCGTAAGGCCCAGTATCCCCTGTCCATCGCCCAAAGTCAATCTGTCTCTGACCAACTGAAGGTTTACCTGGACATAGGAATCATTATTCCCTACACAACACCTTGCAATACCCCACTTTTCCCGGTCAAGAAAAGGACTGTAAAAGGAGAACCAGCCAAGTTCAGAATGGTGCATGACCTGAGGGCCATGAATGAGGCTACGGTATTTGAAACCCCAATTGTACCAAATCCGCATACTCTGCTCTCAAATGTGCCAGCCACAGCAACAGTGCTCACAGTGGTCGATCTGGCCAATGCTTTCTTCAGTGTTCCCCTTCACCTGGACGACCAGTACCTGTGTGCCTTCACGCACCAGTGGGGGCGCAGTACACATGGACAGGGATGCCCCAGGGGGCCCAGAACAGTTCTTCACAGTTCACCAAAGCCATATCCTCCATCCTTGTCAACTATATTGCAGAACGTGCAGAGGTCACTCTCCTACAGTGCGTGGTTAAGCTTCTCCTTTGTGCAGCTGACGTTGATACCTGCGCAGCCCATTCCTTGTCTCTCCTACTCTACCTGGCGGAGCAGCAATGCAAGGTCTCGAAAACCAAAGTCCAGTGATGTCAGAAGCGAGTTACGTTCCTGGGAAACTGTATTGCTCACCAGACGAAACACCTGACAGATGACCCGAAGACCACTGTGGAGAAGATGGCTCCCCCAACAACTCCAAAGACACTGCAGGCCTTCATTAGCCTATTTTAGTATTGCAGAACTTGGATCCCTGATGCCTCGGTCCTAAAGCAGTCTTCAACTCGTTCAGGAAACTGAAAGACTCCCTAGTCTGTGCCAGCACTAGGCCATTTTATCTGCAGATGATGGAAAAAGGCCATGCCACCGGAGGCCTGACGCAGATTCATGGGGTAGAGCATAGACTTCTAGGCTACTTTTCAGCTTGCCTGGGGCCCCCTCCTGCATGAGGGCAGTATTTGCATCGCATGCCCTGCTGGCCAAGACTGCTGACATTGTTCTTGGACAAAATCAGCCATTTCAGAGTTCATACTTCACCACAGCAAAGATACTCCTCCTCTCCCAGTGGGAAGCAAGTGTTATCAGGGGGATGCTTAGTAAGCAGGGTTCAAGGATCAAAAAAGACAGAGCTTTCAAAATAGTACACTTAATATCCCTCATTCATCGTTTAGAACTGGACCACAAACAAAACCGAGACGCTCAAACTCTTCCTGAGCTATTAAATGCAAGAACAGAACTTAGGTCCCTGTTGGATTTGGCCACCACCCGCCATCGCGATCACACACGGAAATTCTGCTATGCATTCTCAAAAAAACCTGGAAATGGTCTGGCTTGATTTCTCCATCCTCCACCTTCATCCTACAATTAAACCCCCCTCCATAAACCCCAGGAAACTGTTGGTCCCTTCCACAGTTACTACAAATCCCTATACAATTTAAGGGGACCATTGTCTGATATATCCCCTCTGAACTTTCAGACAAGGGTTGATTCATACATCGCAATAACTCCCCTTCCTTTCCCTCTGACCGGGAGTTCTCCTACTTAGATGAACTTTTCACAAAACAAGAGGTTCTAGCAAGTATAAATGCCTCGCCCAATGGAAATTCGCCCAATTGAAGACACCCCGGACCAAATGGCTTTCCTACTAATGATCTACCACAGTCTCGGTCATCCCTAAACCCGGGAAAGATGCACACCGCTATGTTCTAATTATCGTCCTATCTCCATAATTGATGTAGACATCAGTCTTTACCAACCTCATTGCTAATTGCTTGGGTCCCCAATCTATTCACACCGACCAAGCAGGGTTTGTCCAACATAGAGAAACTCCTGAAAATATCAATGTCCTTTCTCTTCACTTCCTTCAGACATAGACTTGGAACAACTGCCTGTATACACTCGATTGACGCTGAGATAGCGTTCCATTGGGTTAATTGGACCTTTCTTGATTCAGCCCTAAACATTGCATGATGGGAAGAATTTTCTTTTACCACAACTCCACAGCCCACATACGCATTAATAGCATCCTCTCCTCACCTTTCCAAATTGCTAACGGGACAAGACAGGGTGGTCCTCTGTCCCCCCACATTACGTTATAGTTATGGAACATCTGGCATCTGCATTCGTAATGCTACTGCCATCTGGGGTCTAAGGATTGGAAGGAAACACTTTTTAAATTAGGTCTTTATGCAGATGATCTTTTGTATCTGACCAACCCTAGCATTTCTTTCCCATTCCTAATTAAGGAATTTGAACCTTTGGTGCACCCTCAAAATTGAACCCCTTCACGACCTTTGACGTATTGGTACGTCAAAGGTTATGTCCCTACCTTTGATGTGGGCTTCAATGTTGAACCCGCATCTTTCCCTGCAGATGATGACTGATTTGATCAGCCATCAAGTGGCTTTAACCCCTTCACCCTCAGGCTATTTTTGTTTTTTGCTCCCCTTCCTCCCAGATCCCTACCTTTTTTATTTTTACGTTAATATGTCCGTGTTAGGGCTTGTTTGCGGGATGAATTGTGCTTTTGAACAACGCCATTGATTTTGCTATATCTTCTGCTGGATGACGCAAAAAAAACTCCAAGTGCGGTGAAATTTGCGAAAAAGTGCAATTTCACAATTGTGGTTTTATTTAGCATGTTCACTAAATGCTAAAACTGACCTGTCATTACGAGTCCGCAGATAGCAAATATACAGTTGTGGCCAAAAGTATTGACACCCCTGCAATTTTGTCAGATAATACTCAGTTTCTTCCTGAAAATGATTGCAAACACAAATTCTTTGGTATTATTATCTTCATTTAATTTGTCTTAAATGGAAAAACACAAAAAGAATTGTCCTAAAGCGAAATTGGATATAATTCTACACCAAACATAAAAAAGAGGGTGGACAAAAGTATTGGCACTGTTTGAAAAATCATGTGATGCTTCTCTAATTTGTGTAATTAACAGCACCTGTAACTTACCTGTGGCACCTAACAGGTGTTGGCAATAACTAAATCACACTTGCAGCCAGTTGACATGGATTAAAGTTTGACTCAACCTCTGTCCTGTGTCCTTGTGTGTACCACATTGAGCATGGAGAAAAGAAAGAAGACCGAAGAACTGTCTGAGGACTTGAGAAACCAAATTGTGAGGAAGCATGAGCAATCTCAAGGCTACAAGTTCATCTCCAAAGACCTGAATGTTCCTGTGTCTACCGTGCGCTGTGTCATCAAGAAGTTTAAAGCCCATTGCACTGTGGCTAACCTCCCTAGATGTGGACGGAAAAGAAAAATTGACAAGAGATTTCAACGCAAGATTGTGCGGATGTTGGATAAAGAACCTCGACTAAAATCCAAACAAGTTCAAGCTGCCCTGCAGTCTGAGGGTACAACAGTGTCAATCCGTACTATCCGTTGGCGTCTGAATGAAAAGGGACTGTATGGTAGGAGACCAAGGAAGACCCCACTTCTTACCTCGAGACATAAAAAAGGCAGGCTGGAGTTTGCCAAAACTTACTTGAAAAAGCCTAAAACGTTTTGGAAGAATGTTCTCTGGTCAGATGAGACAAAAGTAGAGCTTTTTGGGCAAAGGCATCAACATAGAGTTTACAGGAGAAAAAAAGAGGCATTCAAAGAAAACAACACGGGCCCTACAGTCAAACATGGTGGAGGTTCCCTGATGTTTTGGGGTTGCTTTGCTGCCTCTGGCACTGGACTGCTTGACAGTGTGCATGGCTTTATGAAGTCTGAAGACTACCAACAAATTTTGCAGCATAATGTAGGGCCCAGTGTGAGAAAGCTGGGTCTCCCTCAAAGGTCATGGGTCTTCCAGCAGGACAATGACCCAAAACACTTCAAAAAGCACTAGAAAATGGTTTGAGAGAAAGCACTGGAGACTTCTAAGGTGGCCAGCAATGAGTCCAGACCTGAATCCCATAGAACACCTGTGGAGAGATCTAAAAATGGCAGTTTGGAGAAGGCACCCTTCTAATATCAGGGACCTGGAGCAGTTTGCCAAAGAAGAATGGTCTAAAATTCCAGCAGAGCATTGTAAGAAACTCATTGATGGTTACCGGAAGCGGTTGGTCGCAGTTATTTTGGCTAAAGGTTGTGCAACCAAGTATTAGGCTGAGGGTGCCAATACTTTTGTCTGGCCCATTTTTGGAGTTTTGTGTGAAATGATCAATGTTTTGCTTTTAGCTTCATTCTCTTTTGTGTTTTTTCATTTAAGACAAATTAAATGAAGATAATAATACCAAAGAATTTGTGTTTGCAATCATTTTCAGGAAGAAACTGAGTATTATCTGACAAAATTGTAGGGGTGTCAATACTTTTGGCCACAACTGTGTATATATAGGTTCTTTTCTATTTGAGTAGTGAAAAAAAAATACAAAGTTTGTAAAAAAAACAAACAAACAAAAAACAAAAACGCAATTTTCCGAGACAAGTAGCATCTCAATTTTTTAGGATCTGGGGCTTATTTTTTACGCGCTGAACTGATGCTTTTATTGATACTATTTTGGGGTAGATATGATGTTTTGATATCCCGTTACTGCAATGTTGCGGCAGCGAAAAAAAATATAATTCTGGAGATTTGAATTTTTTTTCTCGTTTACTGATCAGATTCTTATATTTTGATAGATCAGGCATTTCTGAACTCAGTGATGCCAAATATATGTATTTTTATTTTTTTTATTGTTTTATTTTGAATGGGGCAAAAGGGGGGGGGGGCGATTTGAATTTTTATATTTTATTAAATATTTTTAAAAACATTTTTTTTCTACTTTTATTCTGGCTTCAATAGTCTCCTTAGGAAACTTGAAGCTGTGTCTTCTTCAGGCCTGCTTTGTGTAGCAGAAATGTTTATCTGCTAATGACAAACACGGGGGTGGTCTTTTGCAGACCCCTCGTTGTCATGCCAATCCATCAGCTCCCCATGATCATGTGACAAAGGCGATGTGTGGGGTTTAGTGATGGTCTTCTGGAACGAGCATGTTAAATGCCGCTGTCAGTGATTGACAGCGGTATTTAACATGTCAGTAGCTGCAAGTGGATCGTGATTACACCCGCAACCGGTATTGGCGCATGACAACATACCTATACGTTATATGTCTTGAAGGGGTTACCAGCCGCAGATGGAGCAGTGCTCTGCCCAGGCCTGTTAACCTGTTAAATCGCGCTGTCAATCACTGGCCTGGAAGCGCATCACAAATCTCACCCAATGGCGCCCTGTTACATGATCGCGGGGTGCCGATAGGTTGTTATGGCAGACTGGAGTCTGCAGAAGTCCCCTGTGCCTGTCACTGCGAACGCTGACTCGTGAAAAGAAAATGCTCTTACAAATTTGGGATTTTGTTTTTTTCACCACTTAAATAAAATAAGAACCTTTACATGTTTGGTATCTGCATACTCATACTGATCTGGGGAATCATATTTCCTGGTCAATTTTACCATATATTCAACATGGTAAATTTTAAAACCCTCAAAAAGCAATGGTGGAATTGCACTTTTTTATCGCACTTAGAATTTTTTTGCAGTACATTATGGCTATATGCACACGATGCGGATTTGTTGCGTTTCCTCAGCGTTTTTTTTTTCTGCGTGGAAATGCTCCAAAAACACAAAGGACTACTAAAGCAAGGTTAATCAATGTTGTGCACATGATCTGGAAATTTCCATCCTTATTCGCAGCGTTTTATTTTCTGCAGCATGTCAATTCTTTTTGCGGTTCTGCAATGTTTTTTTACCCATTGACTTCCATTGAGTCACTCAAATCTGCAGAAAAAACGCAGGTGTAAAAAGGATTGCGGATTTGGTGCTAAAAACGCTGCAGATTTGTCAAAGGAAATGATGTCAGAGGAGGAAGAGTGTGTGGGCGGAGAATCTAGAATATTGCCCATCTTGGTTGAAGCACATCAACAATGGAGGTTGGACAAGGAAATGACATCACAATTTTTTTTTTTTTAAATAATGTATCTTTATTTAGCTAACAAATCCGCAAACAACACCGCATGTAAATCTGCATCAAAAGCGCATAAAATCTGCAAAAAAACCGTGCGGAATTTCTGCTGCGTTTTCTGCCAAGAGATGCAGAAATTTCCGCAAGCAAATCCACAACGTGCGCACATAGCCTATATGGTAAAATCAAAGCTGTCATTCAAAAGTTCAACTTGTCCCACAAAAACGAGTCCTCATACGGCCACATTGACGGAAAAATAAAAAAGTTATAGCTCTGGGATTGACGTTACTTGCTGCGAGTGCTCATCCGCATTGCAGACGGGTGCCGGTGGCTGCCTTGCATTAATCTGTTATGAATGTATGTATATATACACGAGGTTCACCTACATAGCTGACAGTATCGTCCTTCCCGCAGAACGAGCCGCAGATCATATTGCAATTCCTAATGTAGTGTGACCATCTTCACATTGGACTGGATATTGATCACGGACGCCGCAGTCACATGGGACAGATGTCGCTGCGGGTTTATTGCTGAAATACATTTAGTAGAATTCGTCGTCTTCATCTGTTATGGCCTCGTTATGTCTTATTAGAGGATAATGTTCTGTGCGTTTATCAGGGTCGCTTATTTTGTCACGTATTACAGAAATAATAAAAAAACTAAAAACTTTTTTTTATTTGTAGATTCTTTTTTTTTTCTTGTGTCTTTTTAGCATCCACACAACAATAATGCATAATGTCCGGTACAATACAGAGCAATATAATATAATGCAACTTTAAGGGATCCGGATAACACAATGGCGGCGTCACTACATTGTGGAGCCTGTGCGTAAAAGAGAAGAGGACTTGGTCATTTAGAATAGTTGAGCATAAATTTATTTTAAATTTCCTGAGCAACTTTTCCTAAAGTGTTTTGGTTAAAATCTCGTTAACTCAAAGAGAAAAAAAAATGAGAATAATTTTCAGGAGAAATAAAATTAAAAATTATGCTGAATAGGGGAGCAAAAATTTTCTCTAGCCCACGGTCATTGGTGTATCTGGGTGTTTTGTTGTTGCAGACTTTTTTTTTTTTGTTGCTCTGGAGGGCTCCTCCTGCCCATACGTTGCACAGACAGAGCTTTATTTTCTATTAAAACTGTGTAATTCCTCATTTCCACTGTGGTGGCGCTGCAGGGAAATCAAACTCTTGCTGCCGGGTTCTTCCATCGATTACAAGCGATTTCTGGGGGTCACCCTGTATTCCGCTTATTGTACTTTTTCTATTTTATGTATCCGATTTTTTTTTTTCTATTCCACATGTTAAATTCCGGCGTCGGATCACCTTCATTTCTACTTGCATCCACTCCTATTGTCAGTGGTATGAATGTACATGGTCATTTATCACGTCCCATACGGCGCCTCTGTATTGTACATCTGAAATCTCCAAGGCCGCTGTCGTAATAACCCTCGCGTGTACGAGGCTCGTGCTGATCTAATCATCTTCTGGCGGCAGCAGAACGTCACGTACTTATCAATATCAGCGCTTATGTCACAGGTTACACAGAAAATGGGACCGAGGCTGAAAAATGGCAAAAAATTAAAAATGCTGCAAAGCAAAAAATAGAGGTGCACCAAAGTCATTATTCTATATCTATTGTAATTAAGCGGTGAGCGAAGGATTTCATACAAGTCACATGTTTCGGAATCCACTAAATACTTGCGATTTGATTTGCATGAATTGTCAAAAATGGTCACTGACATTTTTTTACATTGCAGAAGATTGCATAAGCCAAAGAAGGCTCAAGTGACCTCGGGTGCAGTCATGCTCGTTTCCCTATATATATATATAATTTATAAAAATAAAAAGACAAAACAATGATGTTTGGGGTATTCATTCCAGCTGTGATCTCCTCCCTTTCGTAGAAACATGTCTGACTGTGCAGATCAGTCTGCCTATGTGGGCGCACATGTGATACAATCTTAAGGCCCAGTCACACTAAGCGAGATCGCTAGCGATATCGCTAAAGCGTCACCGATTTTGTGACGCAGCAGTGATATTGCTAGCGACATCGCTATGTGTGATACTTACCTCCGACTGGCTCCTCTGCTGTCTATCGCTGATCGCGCGAGATCTTCCTGGACCGTTTCTCGTCGGCCGCTTCCTGCTGGCGCCAACGAGCGACGCGTGGACGTCTTCATCGCCGCGTCTGACAGGTAAGTAACGACCGCCGACCGCTGCTGCGTCGCTGGTGAGATCTGCCTGTTTGGCAGCTCACTAGTGACCATTTAGCGATGCACCAGCGATCCTGACCGGGTCGTATCGTGGTCGAGATCACTGGTGCATCGGTAAATGTGATGGGACCATTACACTTGATCCAATCTTTGGTTTGCAGAGTGTGGACTGTTCTTACCATTTTACAGTAAACATATTAACCAATTAGAAACCAAGAAAAGTGTAATAATCACAATAATCACAAAGCAAAAGTGTATTGTATAGCACTACATAAATGGAGCAGATTCCAACCACGAGTACATGGCAACTGGTCGCTGATGTTTAAAAAAAAAAAAAAAAAAGACATGCATAAAACAAGCGAATTTAAGAAACATTATATATCCTGTTCAAAAAAATAAAGGGAACACCTAAACAATATCACTTTAAGTCAATCACACTTTTGTGAAATCAATCTGTCCAGTTATGAAGCAACACCGATTGTGAATCAATGTCTCCTGCTGTTGTGCAAAAGGAACTGACAACAGGTAGAAATGATCGGCAATTAGCAAGACGACGCCTATAAAGGAGTGGTTCTGCAGGGGGTGACCACAGACCATTTCTCTGCTCTCACCCTTTTTGGCTGTTGTTTTGGAGCATGGAGCAGATACCAGGAATCAGGCCATTACAACAGAATTGTAGGGGGCCGTTGGAGGGTAACAGCCCAGCAGCAGGACCTCTACCTTCTCCTTTGTGCAAGGGGAGGAGCAATTCCAAAACCCTGCCAAGTTACTTCCAGTAGGCCACTAACATCCATTTGTCTGCTCAAACTGTCAGAAACCGCCTCTTTGAGGGTGGTATGAGGGCCCGATGTCAACAAGTGGGTGTTGTGCTTACAGCCCAACAACATGCAGGGTGATTGGCATTTGCAAAGAACATCAAAATTGGCAGATTCGACACTGGCACCCTCTGTTCTTCACGGATGAGAGCAGGTTCACACCGACAACATGTAACAGACGTGATGGAGTCTGGAGACGCGGCGAAGAACATTCTACTGCCTGCAACATCCTCCGGCATAACCGATTTGGCAGGAGGTCAGTAATGGTGTGCAGTGGCCGCACAGTCCTACATGAGCTAGACAAAGGTACCCTGACACTGCCACTAGGTACCAGGATGAGATCCTCAGACCCATTGTTAGACCATATGCAGGTGCACTGGACCCTGGGTTCCTTCTTATGTAAGACAATGCTAGGCCTCATGTGGCTGAAGTGTCAGCAGCTTCTGCATGATAAAGGCATTGATGCTATGGACTGGCCTTCCCATTCCCCAGACTTGAATCCAATCGAGGACATCCGGGACATCATGTCTCATTTCATCCACCAAAGCCTCATTGCACCACAGACTATCCAGGAGTTGACTAATGCTGTAATCCAGGTCTGGGAGGAGATCTCTCAGAACATCCGCCGCATCATCAGGAGCATGCCCAGGCATTGTAGGAAGGTCATACAGATGTGTGAAGGCCACACACACTACTGAGCATAATTTCCTTATCTTGAGGCATTTCTGCTGAAGTTGGATCAGCCTGTAATTTGATTTTCCATTTTGATTTTGAGTATCATTCCAAATCCAGACCTCCATGGGATATTAATTTTAGATTTACATTGATCATTTTTATGATTTATTGTTCTCAACGCATTCCACTATGTAATGAATACAGATTTGCAACTAGAATATTTCATTCAGTGATATCTAGGATGTGATATTTTAGTGTCTATTTTTTCAGCAGTGTATATTTTTTCTCCACTTGTGTGCCGCTCACCCCCACCGCCCATGCCTCTTGCACTCATAATTCACATTGAAAACCATCTAAAATCCATCGTTCACAAGACTGACTCCAAGCTCAATGAAGGATCAGATTGCAGCTGCCTATTAATGTCTATGGAGAGGCTAAAGGCCCCGTCACACTAAGCGACTTACCAGCGATCCCGACACCGATATGAAGGTGTCAGGATCGCTGGTAAATCGCTATGTGATCGCTGGTGAGCTGTCACACAGACAGCTTCACCAGCGATCAGCACAGCGATGCCGAGTGCCCGGCATCGCTGGCCATCCCTGTAAAAAATAGAATCAAAATAAAAAATATAGTTATTCTCACCTTCCGACGTCCTGTTCAGCCATCCTGCCTCTCTCCACGCTCCGGTCCCAGTGATCCTTTGCGAGAATGACCGCGAGATGTCACAGTCTCGCGGTCATTCGTGCAAAGGATCACTGGGACCGGAGCGTGGAGAGAGGCGGGATGGCTGAACGCGACGTCGGAAGGTGAGAATAACTATATTTTTTTAATTATTTTTTACACCTGATCGTTGGTCTCCCGCCTGTCACACGCAGCGATGCGTGCTGGCCAGCGGGAGACCAGCGACCAAAGAAATGTCCAGAGGTTTCTTCCAGCGATCAGCGATACCGGCAGGGGGGCTGATCGCTGTCACACACAGCGATCTCGCTGGTGAGATCGCTGTTATGTCACAAAAGTTGTGACTCAGCAGCGATCTCGCTACCGAGATTGCTTAGTGAGACGGGGCCTTAAGAAAAGGAGAGTGAAAGAAAAATGCACAGACAGATCTATGCAGCAGCTCTTTCACTCAATCCAGTGCTGTACTGACAGCTCACTCCTACTGTATAATATCCTCCATGCTGCTGCTTTGTAGTAAGTGTTTTATCTCTCCCCAATGTTGGATTTACAGCTATGCTTCTGAGTTTTGCTATATAATGTCCTCCATAGTGCTAATTTCTAGTAAGTAGTGTTTTATTTCATTCCAGAGATGGATTCACATCTACATGACTCAGTACTTTTGTATAATATCCTCCATGCTGCTGCTTTGTAACAAGTGTTTTTATCTCATCCCAGTGTTGGATTCACAGCTACACTGATCAGTTCAACTGTAGAATGTCCAACATAGTGGTAATTTATAGTGTTTAATTCCAGAGCTGGATTCACACCTACATTATTCGGTAGTGTTGAACAGTGTCCTCTATGCTGCTTCTGAATATGTGCTACATATAGATGGGAGCAGAACGCTCTTATGTATGTGTATGGGAAACATCATAGCAGCTAATCTCCACACATTGGCTTGGAGGCAACTGAGAATTAGAGCTAGAGGCTCCAGAGCGGAAAATTCTTGAAAATGCAGGATAAAAGTCATATAATGGCCAGAATTAGTGTTCTTCAATATTATGTAATTTTTGTCACTACTTTTCTATATAGGGTCGTTAATGAGTGTGGCAGGGGGTTGTATTATCTGTGGATAGGATGTGCTTTAATTTCCTGCAGCAGCAAGAGCCGGGAAAGGTCTCACTGGCTCCAGAAGATGTCTTATCCCGGTTCTTTGGGTGGCCGATTTCACTAAAGTCAACTGTTTTTCATGCTTCTGGTAGTCCCTGTGTACAGACACCTCCAGCCGCCCAACAACAAACGTATTGTTACTACAAGAAGCATAAAGACAATTGTTTAATCTGCCACAATAATAAGGTTCTTGTAGCCGAATGTACATAAACACCCGAAACGTGGGATGTGTGATCTCAGAGTCAGGCCTTTTGGAGACACCAGGACCCATGTGTTTTCATCGCTTCGCCCAAAAAGAAATGTCTATTCTACAAACCCTCAGCACTTTCGTCCTGGGCTCCCACTGGCCGGCTTTCATCTACAATCGTGCCCATTATTCCACAGGGGACGTGTGGGCGCTTGTGTACCATGCAGCAGATATTAAAATTGGGCATGATTCACTGGTGCTGGGGGATTTGTAAAATAATAGATTTCTGTAATTGATACAAAGTAACGAGCGAGAGGGAGGGGGGCTCCAACCACTAAAACAATGGGTATATGATGTAAAATGCTGAGCTGGCAAAATATTGGTGAAGATTTAATAGACATATAGACATTATATGGCTAAAAGAATACAGTTGTGCTCAAAAGTTTATATCCCCAGGCAGAATTTTTGCTTTCTTGGCCTTTTTTTCCAAGAATATGAATGATAACACCAAAACTTTTTCTCCACTCATGGTTAATGGTTGTCAAGTCAGTGAGCTCCTACAGACAGAGAGTTTTTAACTCTATTATCTGTCTTTTGCTGTGCTCGTCTCTCTCTCTCTGATTTGTGAACATAACATTTGAGGAAAGCTGAACTTTCATGGGATTATAAAGCAGCAGAGAGAAGTTGAGCAAGTTAAACAAAGCAAAGTATTGTCGGAATGAGCTCATGGTCCAATACTCAGTTAACTCATTTTACAGCTAGAAATATAGATTGTCTTACCGCTGTCTCTAACATCATGTCCTCCCTCTATCTGAAACTGAGCCTGTCAAAAACTGAACTCCTTGTGTTTCCTCCCTCTACTAACCTACCTATGCCCAACATTGCCATCTCTGTGTGTGGTTCCACTATTACTCCCCAGCAACATGCCCGCTGTCTTGGGGTTATACTTGATTCCTAGATTTCCTTTGCCCCCACATTCGATCACTTGCTCGCTCTTGTTATCTGCACCTCAAAAACATTTCTAGAATTCGACCTTTTCTTACTTTCGACTCTGCAAAAACTCTTACTGTTTCTCTTATTCATTCTCGTCTCGACTATTGTAACTCCCTTCTAATCGGTCTCCCTCTTACCAAACTCTCCCCTCTCCAATGTGTCCTGAATGCTGCATCCAGGATCATATTCCTCACCAATCGTTACACCGATGCCTCTACCGTGTGGCAGTCCTTACACTGGCTACCCATCCACTCCAGAATCCAGTACAAACTTATTACCCTCACCCACAAAGCTCTCCATGGCTCAGCACCACCCTCCTACATCTCCTCCCTCGTCTCCGTCTACCACCCTACCTGTGCCCTCCATTCTGCCAATGACCTGAGGTTAATCATAGAATCGTAGAGTTGGAAGGGACCTCCTGGGCCATCTGGTCCAACCCCCTGCATCCTCATTAATCAGAACCTCCCACTCCCGTCTCCAAGACTTTTCACGTGCAGCGCCAATTCTTTGGAGTGCACTACCCAGGCTAGTACGATTAATCCCCAATCCCCACAGTTTTAAGCGTGCCATAAAAACGCAATTGTTCAGACTGGCCTACCGCCTCAACACATTAACCTAAATACCCCTGTGTGGCTCATTTCAATTTTTTTTTACCATAGCCAGGTTCCTCGCATCATGTTCTCACATGCTTTTTGCATTTAATAGCCCTCTGTGTCTGTACTGTTACATATTTAGACTGTTAACTGGTTCATGCAGCAACAGGAACACCCGATTCTTACACTATGGCTGGTCCAAACTAAAAGCAATTGTTACCATCCACCTTTCGTGTCTCCCCTTTTTCCTCATAGATTGTAAGCTTGCCAGCAGGGCCCTCATTCCTCTTGGTATCTGTTTTGATCTATGTGTTTATTGCAATGCTATGCTGTAATGTCTATTGTCTGTAGAAGTCCCCTCTATAATGTAAAGTGCTGCGGAATATGTTGGCGCTATAGAAATAAAATTATTATTATTATCCATAGCTGGAGAGAATCAGTGACACCATTCATCTGAGTTCACATGTAGCATTCCAACTTCTCCGGCTGTGTTCTGAAGTTTCTGACACAATACCAGCAAATTTGGACATATCCTGAAATAAAACGGGTGGAGTTTAATTACACTCCACTCAAAAGTGTTTGCTTTCATCTGAGCTTTAAAGGACCCTATTTTACTAATGATGACGGTGTCAGTGTGCACCCGTGCCTCGAACGCGCTGTGACCTATTCTCATTGATTCCGGATGAATGACATTTTATTGGAAATGTAGCAAATACTATAGACATCCACAGTCAGCGGGACTGAACATCACTCCGAGGCCGGTGATTATATCTGATCTTGATCTTACATTTCGCCTGCGTCATAATGAAATATTGTTAAAGGGATGGCGGTAAAAGTAATTTAATTTCACGGTAAAAATTCAATTAAAATGAATTTATGTAGAGGGAAATGTGTGACAAATAGGGAATGTTTGCCGCTAGACGAGACATTATTGGGAACATTATCCTGTCACTATGTACACGGCAGATATATGCTATATGGGGCCCACGACCTCTCTGTATTACAGGTCAAGCATGGCTGACAACTGACACTGCCGCGGGTGCCGCTGCTTCTCACTCAGCAAGCGACTTACTGTGCGCTGTATATTGTATCACACGATAATGTTTGCAAAAACTAATTAATGGAGAATGCAAACATTTGCTTACTCTGTGTATGCATCAGAGGGGAAATCAGGGTGCCGATCATAAACTTCACTGGGAGCCCGGAAATTATAAGCTTCTTTATAATAACTCCGGACAGAAGCCAGGTACAACTAGGACGCCTGGGCTCTAATACAAATCATAACTGGAGCCCCACACCGGACAGCGGCCATGTCCCACTTTGCTTCCTTGAGGAGTCAGGGCCGTTTTCATGACATTTCTTCTTCCTAAATCTTCCCGTCACCTGTGATATTTTTTTGAGAAGCGGAAGGAACTGCAGCAAGTCAGCCACAAAGGTGATCCCCGTAACATTATAGATTGGGGGGCCGAGTACTGAGGAGCAGAGGACAGAAAAGTCACCAGCACTCTGCTGACCCCATAACTTCAGAGTACAAACCTCCTCTGGACTCAGCACAAACACTGCACCCGCGCCGGGAGCTTCATATCCGCATAGTCGTACATCACCAAGCACAATGCTGAGAGTCGGATGGAGTGGTGTAAAGCCGCCACCACTGGACTCTAAAGGACATGTGATCTGTGCAGTGACGGATCACACTTCTCTATGTGCGTCTGATGGATGAGTCTGAGTTTGGTGATTCCAGGAGGCTGTTACCCCCTGACTGCATTGTGCCCACTGTACAGATGGTGGAGGATAATGCTATGGGCTGTTATCAGGAGGCAGCCTCAGCCTTGGACCCTTAGTACCAATGAATGGAAATCTTATTCTTCAGCACAAGACATTGTGGTCAATTGTAGCTTCAACTTTGTGGGAACAGTTTGGGGACGACCCTTTTCTGTCCCCCATGACTGTGCCCAGTGCACAAAGTCCATACAGACATGGAGGGGAAGAACATGAGCGACCGCACAGAGCCCGGACCTCTGCCCCATCCTATAATGGAGATTGTGAGCCAGACCTCCCCCCAACATCAGGGTCTGGCCTCACTAATGCTCTTCCGGATGAAGGGTCAAAAATTCTCACAGAAGCTCGACAAAATCTACAAAAGAGACATGCATATTGTGGAGTATTCCTTCTGTTGAACTTCTTTCACTCAGTGTATGGCCATATGATATTGGCACTATATGGATGTATTCTCTAGGCAGTATATAGTACTATTACAGGATCTATGAATAGATATACTATATGTGATTCTATGCGGCAGCATTATACAGGCTTTGCATGATAATATATTGACGCTATATGGCAGTATTACGCATGTTGCGTATGGTAGAACATTGTCTCTGGAATATAATGTAGGCAGGGGATAGTTATACTCTTGGCTTTATATAGCAGTATTGTGCAGGCAGTGTATGGTGGTATTATATAGTAAGTGTATGGCACTATTATATAGGCAGTGCATGGCGGTATTATATAGTAAGTGTATGGCACTATTATATAGGCAGTGTAGGTGGTATATAGTAAGTGTAGAGCACTATTATATAGGCAGTGCATGGCGGTATTATATAGTAAGTGTATGGCACTATTATATAGGCAGTGTAGGTGGTATATAGTAAGTGTAGAGCACTATTATACAGGCAGTGTATGACATTATTGTATACGCAGGCGGTATTATGTAGACTTTGTATGGCACTAGGTTACTTTAGTCAGCTCCAAGTCTGTTGCAGAAATCTCCCAGATATTGACTACCTGCTGGCTATGTAGACAATTGTATGGCGGTATTATACGACCTGTGCATAGTTGCA
The DNA here is from genome assembly GCF_039654945.1 of Dendrobates tinctorius. Lineage (NCBI taxonomy): Eukaryota > Metazoa > Chordata > Amphibia > Anura > Dendrobatidae > Dendrobates > Dendrobates tinctorius. Next base: position 14,536,155 of record NW_027361806.1, read on the forward strand.
CTATATTGGCTCTATATGGCGGTATTATAAAGGTTTTTTCTAGCACTAAGGTATTAAAATGTCTTAGAGAAATTGGAACATTCCTTGCAATTTTTTCTCCGATTTTGCCCATAATGATGTGAGAAATTTATCGGAAGCTTTTATAAATAGCGCACCTCCGTCGAGGCAGCAGAACCTGGATTTTCTAGAGCAGCACTGTGGTAAAACGTTCTGTTATATATTCTCACTGGACGCCATCAGTGAGTGCAGCAGGTTCAGTAATCCTTTCACAGGACTGTCCTCCCCCAGACCTTAGGGAGTTAATCAAGGGTGGTGCCCTTTAAAAAGGATTCCTTGCAATGTCCTGACTCGGGGCAGAATGCCTTCATAGTGTCAGTATCCTCCGTTCAGCGAGCACCTTCTGTGTCCGCGGCACTTCATCTGCACATGTTTCCTTGGCCCGCAATAACTAATTTCACTGACCATATTTTATATCAAACAGTTTAAGGAGAAAAAAAAACAAAACACCCTGGTGGGGGGCAATCACCAAGACATAAAACCGCATCTGCCTCGATCATCTTAAAAGAGAAGTTGAAATGCTTGTAAATCTATCTGCCCAGCGAATACCAGTCCGGGATGGCTGCGAGCACTGGGCAGGTGTTTGGCTAGATTTAGTTTCTTGCGTCTAATTTAAACTTAACACTGTACTCAAGCGACTAATCTCAATGTAAATAGCACATTTCAGAGATACGAGGCGTCGGACCCCGCAGCGGCTTCGTACGGCACATCTGGACCGCTCTAAGATTGCGCACAGTCAGCGGAAGGAAAAAAAAAAAAAACTTACAAGGAATTTTCCCCAAAAAATGATAATATATTCATGAAGTTTGGCCATAAAAAAAGAGACATTTAAACTTTTGCGACATTTTGGGCTGATTGCGGTCAACTTCAATGAAGAAGTCCAGACCCCCCCGCCCATACGATTACTAAGCTTTGACATAGCAGAAGACGGGCAGGAAAGATGCAGATTGTCATCCCTGCACTTCTCATTGTAGATGATGGAAAAGAAAAGTGATGGATACAAAGTAATTTGAATTCAAATTTTAAACCCAATAATCTTCTGTGATCCTACTTTAGGGAAACAGCTGATTTTTCTTGGGAAGGCAGCGGACAATCAGGCATTGGCAATGTAGGACTGCAGGACAGTCATTCAGATCAATGGTCACTCATATGAGCCGCTCCTTCAGAGGTGGATCTCCATCTATGCCGCCTATATATACACTGCTCGAAAAACTACAGAGAAAACTAAAATGCCACATCCTAGATATCACTGAATGAAATATTTCAGTTGCAAATCTTTATTCATTACATAGTGGAATGCGTTGAGAACAATAAAACATAAAAATGATAAATGTAAATCAAAATGAATATCCCATGGAGGTCTGGATTTGGAATGATGCTCAGAATCAAAGTGGAAAATCAAATTACAGGCTGATCCATCTTCAGTGGAAATGAAATGCCTCAAGAAAAAGAAATGATGCTCAGTAGTGTATGAGGCCTCTACGTGCATGTATGACCTTCCTACAACGCCTGGGCATGGCCCTGATGAGGTGACAGATGTTCTTCTGAGGGATCTCCTCCCAGACCTGGATTAAAGCATCAGTCAACTCCAGGACAGTCTGTGGTGCAACGTGGCCATTGGATGGAATGAGACATGATGTGCCAGATGTGCTCGATTTGGATTTAGGTCTTGGGAACCGGCAGGGCAGTCCTTAGCATTAAAACGTTCATCATGCAGGAACTGCTGCCACACTTCAGCCTAGCATTGTCATGTATCAGAAGGAACCCAGGGCACCTGCATATATTCTCACAATGGGTCCGAGGATCTCATCCTGGTACCTAATGGCAGTAAATATACCTCTGACTAGCACATGGAGGGCTGTGCGGCCCTCCAAATAAATACCTCCCCACACCATTACTCACCCACTGTCAAACCGGTCATGCTGGAGGATGTTGCGGGCAGCAGAACGTTCTCCGTGGCGTCTCCAGACTCGGTCACAAATGCTCTGTGTAAACCTACTCTCATTCGTGAAGAGTGCATGGCACCAAAGTCAAATCTGCCAATCTCGGGGTTCTCTGGCAAATTCCAATCGCCCTGCACCCACTTGTGAACGTCGGGCCCTTATGTCACCCTCATGGAGTCTGTTTGACAGTTTAAGAAGACATGTTGTTAGTGGCCTGCTGGAGGTAATTTTGCAGGGCTCTGGCACTGCTTCCCCTGTTCATCCTTGCACAAAGGAGAAAGTATCAATCCTGCTGCTGGGTTGTTGCCCTTTTACGGCCCCCTTCTGATGTACTGACCTATCTCCTGGTATCTTCTCTATTCTCTGGCCACCGTGCTGACAGACCCAGCTACCCTTCTTGCCAAAAAGCTCGCATTCGTGTGGCATCCTGGATGAGCTGCACTACCTGAGCAACTTCTGTGATTTGTAGACACCGCCTCATGCTACTGTACTGTACCTCTAGGGCAGGGAGCAATGACAAAATGCAAAAGTGACCAAAACAACAGCCAAAAAGGATAACAGAAAAATGGTCTGTGGCCACCCCTGCAGAACCACTCCTTTATAGGGGTTGTCTTGCTAATTGCCTATCATTTCTACCTGTTGTCTGTTCCATTTGCACAACAGCAGGAGAAATTGATTCACAATTGGTGATGCTTCATAACTGGACAGGTTGATTTCACAGAAGTGTGATTGTGTTGTTTAGGCCTGTTTCACACTTCAGTTTTTCCTGTCAGTCCAGATCCGCCAAAATAGCGGAAAACGGATCCGCAGGTGGACTGACAGGAACGTGTGTGAGCGGATCGGCGGATGAACGGATCCGCCGATGGTTAAAATTTAAAGGAACCGCGCCTGGGAAAAAAAAAGAAAAAAAATGAATACCGTGGGATGTAGGGGTATCCGTGTGCAGGCATCTGCGGTGAGTAGCGATCTCGGGAAGAGAGCGGGCATCATCACGTGACGTGGCAGCGATCGCGCGATGAGATCCGAGATGTCGCGCGAGGAATGGAGGTGATCGCGAGATGCAGGGGCTGAGAGCCGAGATGTCGCGTGAGGAATGGAGGTGATCGTGTGATGCAGGGGCTGAGAGCCGAGATCTCGCGGGAGGAATGGAGGTGATCGCGTGATGCAGGGGCTGAGAGCCGAGATCTCGCGGGAGGAATGGAGGTGATCGCGCGATGCAGGGGCTGAGAGCCGAGATCTCGCGCGAGGAATGGAGGTGATCGCGCGATGCAGGGGCTGAGAGCCGAGATCTCGCGCGAGGAATGGAGGTGATCGCGCGATGCAGGGGGAGATCAGGCGAGGTGATCGCAGGCGGGCAGGAGATCGCGCGTGGATTGGAGGCTATCGGGAGGGAAGTCAGGTATGAATTTCATTCGGTATCCAAAGAGAATTGCGGGTTAAATCAGTGAATGGCGGATCCGCGGCCAAAAAAAACGTTGCATGGTCCATCCGGTGATGTCAGCAGACGCCAAAATGTTGGCGGATCCGCTGACATGCGGATGCAACGGACGACCATCAGTCAAAATCTGCCAATAATGCTAGTCAATGGGGAAAAAAACGGATCCGCCAAGAAAAATGGCGGATCCGTTTTTTCTCCAAAACGGCGGATTTTGACTGATGGTCAAAAATGGATGTGTGAAACAGGCCTTAAGTGTTCCCTTTATTTTTTTGAGCAGTGTATATGTACAGTAGTAGCAGAGCCAGGTAGGACAGGGTTAAGTCCTAGCTCTGCAGTATTTGATTAATTGCACCTGACTAGCTTTTTACTAGAACCAGGGGCTGTGTTCAGTAGACTAGGTGTGTCAGTCTGCTGGATGGAGCAGAGTTGAGTGTGCTGCTCGTGAGTGACCAGCCAAAATGTGACTTGTAGCTGTGAGAGAGATTTGCCAAGGTCTCTCTCTGAATGGAGACTGCATGGATCAGCTAGGAAAGCTAAGCAGTCTGTGTGTTGGAGCTGCAGTGAACTGTGAGGAGGCTGCAGCCCGTTTAGTGTGAACTCTGCCTGAATACAACTTTACACCCCTCTGGCGTTCTCTTCAGCAGCTTCATTAGGTCATTACCTAGAATGGATTCCAATGATCAAGTCGCCTTGACAATAGTTCACTTGTTGAATCAGAAAGTGTTTGCGACCATGAGGTGTGGTTTTGTAGAGGCAGTGTGGGTGCACTGGTCCATACAGCCCTTTTTCACAATTGTTTTAAACCAGAATGTGGGAATAATCAATCTGTAAAATCGCTAGAACCTTGAAGGTATCCTCAAGTGCAGTAATGAAAACAGTGATGGGCATATAGTACCCAAGGCTTCTTGGTCATTAAACAGTGCTCCAATGCTGGTATTTTCCACCCTACAAATTTGCCCTGAGCAGGAATTCTGAGTCTTAAGGCTTGCTGACACTTGTAATGAAATCAGACGAGTGCAATCCGATAAATATTGTTAAACTATGGGGCAGCTTACATCTGCTATTATTTTCTGCCGATTTGGCATGCAAAAACTATTGCAGCATGCTGCGATTGCATCCGAGAATCAGATCGCGTGCACCCATATAAGTCTATGGGTGCGTGTGAAACATCACACTGCACTCGGATGTCACCCGAGTGCTGTGCGATTCCCGTGGACGCAGGCAATGGAGGAGATGGAGAAATTACTTTGTTGTTACCCATCACCCAATGAACAATCATTTTTATTAAAAAACACAATATCCATGACCATAGTTATGGTGACCAAAGACATCAGGGAGATGTTGGATAAACAACTGATCGTCTGGAGAGCGATTGTTCTGCTGACACATTTTCGTTTATACGAGTATTGTCCATATAGTGGAAGAGGCCGTACCAGAACGGCGGATGTATTTCTGGAAGCCATGTTCATTACGGGAGGGTGAAGGATCTTTCACGGACCGATCATTTGTGAATCCGGTGAAAAATTCGAGCAAAGCCCCCTTCGTTCCAGATGATGGCGGTTTGTCATTGCTTGGATACAAGGTTCCAATGTGATTCAAAGGCCAATGTGAACATGCATATATGTGCTGCATGTATACCAACTCAAACCAAGCTTAATTTTTGTGTTTTTTCTTTGTATTTTTGCATTCTATGCAAGCTGGGGTGTGGCTTCCCGCTCCTGAGCTGGAAATTGTATTTAATGGTTCTCCTGACTGGTGGCCACTGGCTGGGAGTTGGTCCCTTTGTCTGCCCTAATTGACATACTGAGGTCAACTTTGACACATGGTAAGGTTTTTAATATTAGACAGTGTAGGAACGCCTCCGATCAGAATCACCCTGTTGACGGTGGGACGGCTTTGATGCTATTTTTGATGAAAAACAGTATTACTAAGAACTCTCTGTACTATTTAAATGCACTTTTGCTTTTTACTTGTTTAGTTACAGCAGGGTTTTTGCGCATTTTGTCTGTTGTAGGTTGTGCTGGATAAAAGGTTCATTGGTTGTTATATTTCCACACAAAGAACGTTTTGTTGAAATTGTCCATTTTTACCATTTTTCGAATTGAGGCCCCCACACTCAGATAACTGTTGGCTGGATGGTAATTCAACCAACTGCTATCTCTCCAGACTCTCCCTTACACAGGAACGCCTGGCTCTTGTGTCCTCCATGAGAGCCCCTACCAAACTCCTCTGGCAACGACTCATCTCCATGGTGAACCAGAAGATTAGCCACTGAAATTCAACAGGCAAAATCCTTCTCTCCAACATCACCTGTCAGAGGCCTCCATACATATTAGATGGTTGAGGTGCTCTACGCAAATCAGTGGTTTTGGCCAACTTTTGTCTAATGCAGTGGTTCCCAAACTCCAGTCCTCGTGGACCCCAACAGGTCATGTTTTCAGGATTTCCATAGTGTTACACATGTGAGAGAATTCCTGATGCCTTGATGATACTTCCATCACCTGTGAAATACTAAGAAAATCCTGAAAACATGACCTGTTGGGGTCCGCGAGGACTGGAGTTTGGAACCACTGGTCTAATGGGTATGGGGGCTTTTAGAGCCAACAGCTCACTCAAGCATGTACGATTGGCCAGGTTGACTGCCCATTTGAGAGCAGCGTTGTCCTCCACCACTGCCTAACATCTTTATGTCTCGTGAGGTCAAGAAGTCGTCGTGCACATCAGATGGCTGTCCAATTCCACGGATATGGGAGAGTTCAACTAAAAGTTGGCGGTCCTGCCTGATATGTAGGTGTTTTCAAGTGGCTTCCTCAATGTTCTTAGATGGAAAGGGTTGTTCTGATGAAGCTATCTTAAGAAGGGCGCCTCTCTCCTGCCTCCTGGCTTCTTGTCGGAGCGATGTTCTTCTCATGAATGACAGTTCTGACCGGTGGCATGGCTGAGCTGCTGCACTGAACTTTGCACTCTGCAATGCTGAAAGAAGAGGCAGCCTTTCCTCTGCAGCCTCGGAGGAGTGGAGGGGCACTGATGCTGTCCGGATGCAGTGATCTGAGCCCTTACAAGCTCCATAGAAAACAGCTTGTAAGCGTCTAGGAGGCTGGCCACCAGCGGTGACTTAGGCTCTGTGGAGTAAACTATAAAACTGAGAGTCCTCCTGTTCTTGAAAATAAAGAGGATTTTGCAGTAATTGCCTGTTTGTTTGGCAATCCCTGTAGGTGCTGTGGCTGTCAAACAGCCGCGAGACATGCAGCTGCGGGGACTTGGATATCTTTTTCAAGCATGCCGAAGACACTCGGGTAGCACCTGAGCATGCTCCGATAACACCGTTTCTGAGCACGTTCGTTCATTGCTACTCCTTATACCACCAACATCAGTGTTGTATCTTTAGTTAATGAGGCCTTAAGAGGAATCACTGGTGTTGAGATGATCCTCTTTATTTCCAGGTTGCACCGACGCCATGAGGATGCAGAGAGCACCAAGGCAGCCATTCTTCTGCCTACTTTTAGAATCGCTTCTAGGATGCAAAATTCAATGACCCCCTAATTCATCGCCATTGGGGGCATCTTAAAGGTGCAAGTGACAAATGTCCTCTAACTGCCCCGCAACTTGAGAGTCTCCATTAATGCTGATAGGAACACAGTTGTTTTACCAGGAGCCATTTTTTGCAGGTTTATAACGTAACTATGAGAAAAGTTTATGTTGTTGAACCTGCTCGGCGACAGCTGAAAGTGACCCGACTCAATAAAAGAGACCACACATACGAAGAAACAACAACAGCAAAAAAAAATCCAGGGTAATATTAGCCGCTCCGTCCCTGTGAAATACACGGGAACCCTGGAGCTACAGGAACACAAGGCGGAATTGTCTATTAGCTCAGCGTTATCTGTGACGAGTCTGTAACACTCGATCATGAGACGCCTCCATGAAAGCGCTCACAAAGCTTCCAGCTAAATAAATCAGAATTACTGTGTTTACTCACACAATCCGATACAGCAAATAACCGTGCTTCATGTTATCTTACTTAAAGGGCGTGCGGCAGGATGGTGACATTATAAAACACAATATGGAGGCGATTCATCATCAACGACGTGGAGGCGACAAGACAAGACGGTCGTTAAAATGTAGCAAAGAGCTGGATTCTGCTACAATGGGTTGTGGAACTACAACTCCCAGCATGGCTTTACAGATGAAGTCAGTCAGGGCATCCGGGTGGTTATAGATGCACATCAGCAAAAGATGGTTGTAGATCATTACACTTGAAAATGTAAAAAAAAATGGCGGCTGTACGCTGCAAATAGTAAAAAAAAAAAAAAAATTGTAATTGACAGGTGCTGGATTATAAGATATTCCAAATAATAGGATAGAAAAGGGAAAAAAAAAAAATTTGAAAAAACCCCCTGAAAAGTTTGATTTAACAAATTAAACTGTAAGCATCAATCTCCATGTATAGAGATACATAACTGCCAGGAAGGATGTAGATATTGATGTAGATGGGGATACCCAACATTTAACTGAGGCTATGTAAATTTTTGTACTATTGTTTTTTCATTATTTATTTTCTTCATAAATGCAAAGTTAAATTTCTGAGAGGGGCACACAGCTCACATCCAGCCTATATTACTGGGAGAAACACACGGCCCTCACATCCAGCCTATGTTAGTGGGAGAGACGCACAGCGCTCACATCCAGCCTATATTACTGGGAGAGACACACAGAGCTCACATCCAGCCTATATTACTGGGAGACACACACACAGAGCTCACATCCAGCCTATATTACTGGGAGAGACACACAGAGCTCACGTCTATCCTATATTACTGGGAGAGACACACAGCGCTCACATCCAGCCTATATTACTGGGAGAGACACACAGCGCTCACATCCAACCTATATTACTGGGAGAGACACACAGCGCTCACATCCAACCTATATTACTGGGAGAGACACACAGCGCTCACATCCAGCCTATATTGCTGGGAGAGACACACAGCGCTCACATCCAGCCTATATTACTGGGAAAGACACACAGAGCTCACATCCAGCCTATATTACTGGGAGAGACACACAGCCCTCACATCCAGCCTATATTACTGGGAGAGACACACAGAGCTCACATCCATCCTATATTACTGGGAGAGACACACAGACCTCACATCCAGCCTATATTACTGGGAGACACACACACAGCTCACATCCAGCCTGTATTACTGAGGGAGACACATAGACTTCACATCCATGTTATATTACTGGGAGAGATACACACAGACCTCACATCCAGCCTATATTACTGGGAGAGACACACAGACCTCACATCCAGCCTATATTACTGGGAGACACACACAGAGCTCACATCCAGCCTGTATTACTGAGGGAGACACATAGACTTCACATCCATGTTATATTACTGGGAGAGACACACACAGACCTCACATCCAGCCTATATTACTGGGAGAGATACACACAGACCTCACATCCAGCCTATATTACTGGGAGAGACACATAGACCATAGCAAATACATAAATACGCTCAATTAGGTAGGTGATCACCCCAGTTAATAGGAAGAGAATCCAAACAGAAATTTGAATAAAACAAATATATTTTTATAAATTTAAAGAAAATTTAAAACACTTAAAAAGACAGGGCAGAAAACCCTCCCATGAAGCAGGGGGAAAGCTGCAGACCGTTACTAGAGCTGCAAGTAAAGGTGGGGCGGCAGATAGGGGTGGGGGTCTTGGACTTTACAAGGTGCTATATAAATGTAAGTAGAAAGTCAATTAAAAGTTAAAATGAAAAAGGAATTGGAAATATATTGACGCTGCCCATGGTATCTCCCCTGTAGTCCTTTCTCTGAGTGGATAATTTATACTTCAGTGCAGTTCATTCCTAGGCTCTGCAGTATGGCTACAGGGGAGTGCACCACAGCAGAGAAATTCCACATTAAACGTGGCTTAGAAAAACCCCTTACCCTTAACCCAAAATTGTTTAGGACCTTGCTCTGTGACCACACCTGGGTAGGTACACCATGGACATTTGGTCCAATACAATTTTGAATTCATAAATGGTGACCCCTCCCAGCCCTAAGGCCGGTTTCCCTCACCTGACATTTAGGGTCCAACTACGGGCGATGCCCTGACCAGGCCGGGGGTCTCCAGATCTGAAACCAATAGCCTCTCAGGCACTTATGATGCTTTAAAGTTCAGGACTGACAACCTGCGGCCGGATGTGGACCGTGAAAGTCAGGCATGTCAATCTGGGGAGAATTTAATCACCCGATCCTGTCGCTCTGCAGGAAGATGATAAGTCAGAGATGAGTCTGGCAGAAGCCTACTCCATTCTGCCCATAGAGAGCACATGGAATGCTTGGCCGAGCCCTTTGTGCATGTGTATTGGGGGGGGGGGTCGGGAGGTATTGATATCAAGCAGCCTAAGGAGTCTGGGCATCTTTAGTTTTATAGGCGTCGTGTGCACACTGTCACAATCCCCACCACTGACGGACACAGACAGTGAAGGGCCCCTGTGCAAGGACAATATATGGGTCTTCTGCAGCACAAGAGCGCAGAAAAATGCAAAATTGCACCGGCTTTGGAAGTATAAATGGGCCCCCTCTGTGGCTTCAGGTTGCACCAATGATGTGTCCGTCCAATTCCCAGGTGTTCCCGGAGTGAGCGGGCGATCACATCATTGCATGTATTCAATTAACATTCTTACAGTTACAAACCCACTAGCAGTGAATGGAGAAGCCAGATGGGACTAGTCGGCATGTGACCGCCTGCTCGCCCCGGATCAGGATACCATACTCACCGCATGCAGTCACGATTCAGCACGAGCCTGGACAACCCCTTTAAATGTGCAACAGCTGCGGAGATGTGAAATAAGGCATCCAGATTCTGCAATTTTAGCAAACAATTAGGAAACATACCCGCTGCAGTGAGTTGTGGACAAAAGCTGCTTCTGTCTGGGCTGTGGCTTCCACTTATTACTAAAGCGGAGACTCTTTGTGGTATCCAACATCCAAAACGTACCAAGATTATGTGAATTCGCCTGCATTCTGCCTAATTTCTATCCTTTCTCCGATGTTTACCAAACAAAAAAAAAAAACAAGCTCTGAATAGGCATGGAGTTAAAGTGCAGCTCTGAAGTCACGAGAAGTATGAATGCAGCTCTGGATATGTAACAGATGCCACCTAGGCAGCAGTAACGAGCCAATATTCTCATGCTCGGACCGGCGCCAACCCCCAACACTGTATGAAAAAATAAAATAAGGCATCAATAAAAAGTCTATGGTAATATAAATCCAATCTGGGTCGGAATAATTTTTTTCCACTTCAGCCTCGCTCACAATCCTCCAGCCTATTCATTACTGTCTTTTATAGTATTTTTATTTAATAAAACCTATTAGAGCTTCCATACAAATCTCTTTCCTTACGCCTCTATCTCTTCGATGATCAATTTTTATACTGCTGACATCCCATCTTTACCATTTGCTCATTTAGAAATTCATAGTACCCGAGATGTGTCTCCCGGGGAGAAGGTCTATAAAATTTGTTGCGGCTGCCGGGCGCGCACGACTCGCTGATGTCCTATGACTAAATGCTTTGGAGAAAATAAAATTTGTTTCCGTAGTAAGCAGAACTGTTTAAATATTATTTATTTTTCTGCTTCATAGGAAATATATTGTGAAGTGCGGCATTGATTTAATACGCATCAATGTCTGTGTACACGCTCCCCCCAGAAAATTTATGAAACCTTTGTACAACTTCTTTAATTGAATTTTCCAAATCTCTCACCACACACAAATAATCAATATCTCCAGCAGGGAGAAGCGCTCAGAATTATTACCGTCTTTCTTTTCAATTCTGTTGTCATCAGCACATCGCCGGCACCTAGATATCTGCAATAACTGCGGAGGCAGAAATGGATCTGTCTTCAGAATAGGAGGCTTGTGCGGCGCTGGGGTGGCCGGACCCAGATTGATTCCTTCTCGAAGACTCGTTAGCGCTTGATACATACGTGTCTAATTGTAAATTAACGGGACGCGGAGTCTGTGCTTCACGTTTACGGTCCGTGGACATTAGATTGTGAGTTCTTCGGGCGACAGCAGGGAATATATAGGCGACGGAGAAATATTGTATCTGTTCCCTGTAATGTAAATGTATCCAGAACCAGAGAGGATGATAAATACCAGACAGATATTCATCCATAAGTAGAAACGTATCAGATACGAGATGGTTAGAAATGATGAGATAGAGCAAAGGACAAAAAGTATGTGCCCCCTCCACATCCACCTACAGGAGCTTTGCTCACCTCCCATCCTACATCCATAGACATTAATATGGAGTCGCCATCTGCAGATATAACGGCTCCGCTCTTCTAGGAAGGGTTTTCTATAAGATTTTGGAGGTGTCTGTGGGTATTTTTGCCGCTTCATCTAGAAGATTATTTGTGACGTCGGACCCAAATGTTGGGGGGAGGCCAGAGGCACAATCTCCATTATAGGTGTTGGATGTGGCAGAGGTCCGGGCTCTGTGCGGCCGCTCATGTTCTCCCCTCCATGTCTGTATGGACTTTGTGCACTGGGTGCAGTCATTGGGGACAGGTAAGGTTCTTCCCCAAACTGTTCCCACAAAAGTGAAGCTACAATTGTCCACAATGTCTTGTACTGAAGATTGAGATTTCCCTTCACTACAACTAAGGGGCCGAGGCCACCCCAGATAACAGCACATAGTATTATCCCCCTCCACCATCTGTACAGGGCGCACAATGCAGTCAGGGGGTAATGTCCTCCTGGAATCACTGAACCGAGACTCCTCCATCACACACAGAGAGAGAAGTGTGATCCGTCACTGCACAGAACATGTCTCGTCAGGAGTCCAGTGGTCGCACTTTACACCACTCCATCTGACGCTCTTCATTGTGCTTGGTGATGTGCAGCTGTTCGACCATGAAGCTTCCGGTGGGGCTGCAGTGTTTGTACTGATACCAGAGGAGGTCTGTACTCTGTAGTTATTGGGTCAGCAGAGTGGTCGTGACTTTTCTGCCCTACTGAAATGTTAAGTAAATGCACGCAATACTTGGTCAGGGCTCGTCTTGCATCAATTACTGCATCAATGTGGCGTGGCATGGGAGGCGATCAGCCTGTGGCACTGCTGAGGGTTTATGGAAGCCCAGGTTGCTTTGATAGCGGCCTTCAGCTCGTCTGCATTGTTGGGTCTGGTGTCTCATCTTCCTCTTGACAATACCCCATAGATTCTCTATGGGGTTAAGGTCAGGCGAGTTTGCTGCCAATCAAGCATAGTGATACTGTTGTGTGTACACCAGGTATTGGTACTTTTGGCAGTGTGGACAGGTGCCAAGTCCTGCTGGAGAATGACATTTCCATCTCCAAAAAGCTTGTCAGCAGAGGGAAGCATGAAGGGCTCTAAAATGTCCTGGTAGACGGCTGCGCTGACTTTGGTCTTTATAAAATACAGTGGACCCACACCAGCAGATGACATGGCTCCGGCCCAAACCATCACTGATTGTGGAGACTTCACACTAGACCTCCAGCAGCTTGGATTGTGGCCTCTCCACTATTCCTCCAGACTCTGGGACCGCGATTTCCAAATGAAATGCAAAATTTACTTTAATCTGAAAACACCTTGGACCACTGACAACAGTCCGGTTCTTTTCCTTCTTGGCCCAGGTAAGACGCTTCTGGAGTTGTCTATTGGCGATGAGTGGCCTGACACAAGGACTGTGACACTTGTAGCCCATGTCCTGGATACGTCTGTGTGTGGTGTGAAGCAATGACTCCAGCAGCAGTCCACTCCTTGTGAATCTCCCTCAAATTTTTGAATGGCCTTTTCTTAACAATCCTTTCCAGGCTGCGGTTATCCCGGTGGCTTGTGCTCCTTTTTCTACCACACTTTTTCCCTCCACTCCACTTTCCATTAATATTCTTGGATACAGCACTCTGTGAACGGCTTCTTTAGCAATGACCTTTTGTGGCTTCCCCTCCTTGTGGAGTGTCAGTGACTGCCTTCTGGACACCTGTCAGCTCAGCAGTCTTCCCCATGATTGTGGAGCTACTGAAACAGACGAAGGGACCTTTATAAACGCTTAGGAGCCTGTACAGGTGTTTATTGTTAATTATTCTAATTTACTGAGATAATGACTTTTGGGTTTTCTATGGCTGTAAGCCATAATCATCAACAGAAATAAACCCGTGAAATAGATCACTCTGTGTGTAATGACTCTATAGAATAGAGGAGAGTCACTTTTTATATTGAAGAACTGAAAAAAAATAACTTTTTAATGATATTCTAATTTTGTGAGAAGCACCTGTATCTTATGTTTCTATATTAATAACAATTATTCTTTATTCATGAAGATTTCCTTGTGATTTTTTTTTTAAATGAGCAGATTCATAATTTGGCACCGCCCGGTACCGATTCCTGCTCCCATTGTGCGTTGGGAGGTCCTTGCACTTTGCCCGATGCCCCACCACTTGCATATTCCGGCAGCGGGCTGGAAACCTCTTTGGGGGTCACAATGGTAAGATGTAAGGCGTCATATCTCAGGAAAGAAATCAGATATTAACGAGCAGTTTTCACACTGTAATGCTGGGGGACTTGGTGTAACGAGTCCTGGTGACCCTCGTATTACTTTGTAGGTGCCATCTCCAACATTTCCATCCTTGTGATAGGAGACCCGTGAAGCGCAGGATATGACGAGCCGAGCGTGATGCTCCGGCCATAGATTCCATGTCTTGGCAGCCACGAGCTCAGGGTTTGCTTACATGCTGTTAGAAAATATTTTGTTTAAAGTAAATGCCGGTCACGGGCGAACAATGGCTCCGTTTTTTACCGCCTGTACGAGATAATGATATAGCACATAATGGCCGCCATTCATGCGCTGATGTTCTCTATTAGGTTGTTTTAAGGAAAGCTTGTTCAAGTAAAGTAAATAAATTTCATGCTTCTCCATGTGACGATAATGTGACATTCTGGCTGGAGCGAGACGCAGAACGGTCACGGGTTTAAAGTTTTCTGAGCAGAACTAATCAAAAGTAATCACGAAAGAAAAACATCCAAAAACAACGAGGCGAAGGCAGAACAGCAGCGGCTCTCGCTCCACTTTCCCATCACCTTATTCAAACTCGATCATTTTGTCACTGGATTATTATATAATGTCATCTGTCCAATATTATAACTAATTAGGATCCACATCCCAAAAAGGGAAAGCAGCGATCAACAGATTATGGTTTGAACATCCTGTCCTTATCGAAAGCTGACCCCAAGTTACATCCTGTATTATACTCCAGAGCTGCACTCACTATTCTGGTGCAGTCACTGTGTACATACATTACTGATCCTGAGTTACATCCTGTATTATACCCCAGAGCTGCACTCACTATTCTGCTGGTGCAGTCACTGTGTACATACATTACTGATCCTGAGTTACATCCTGTATTATACTCCAGAGCTGCACTCACTATTCTGCTGGTGCAGTCACTGTGTACATACATTACTGATCCTGAGTTACCTCCTATATTATACTACAGAGCTGCACTCACTATTCTGCTGGTGCAATCACTGTGTACATACATTACATTACTGATCCTGAGTTACATCCTGTATTATACTACAGAGCTACACTCACTATTCTGCTGGTACAGTCACTGTGTACATACATTACTGATCCTGAGTTACATCCTGTATTATACTACAGAGCTGCACTCACTATTCTGCTGGTGCAGTCACTGTGTACATACATTACTGATCCTGAGTTACATCCTGTATTATACTCCAGAGCTGCACTCACTATTCTGCTGGTGCAGTCACTGTGTACATACATTACTGATCCTGAGTTACCTCCTATATTATACTCCAGAGCTGCACTCACTATTCTGCTGGTACAGTCACTGTGTACATACATTACATTACTGATCCTGAGTTACATCCTGTATTATACTACAGAGCTGCACTCACTATTCTGCTGGTACAGTCACTGTGTACATACATTACATTACTGATCCTGTACTGATCCTAAGTTACATCCTGTATTATACCCCAGAGCTGCACTCACTATTCTGCTGGTGCAGTCACTGTGTACATACATTACTGATCCTGAGTTACATCCTGTATTATACTACAGAGCTGCACTCACTATTCTGCTGGTTAGTAATGTAAACAGTCACCAAGACTTCCTTAGAAGCTCAGCAGTTTGTTTTCCTGCATCGGACGCTGATACAATTCCTGGTATAAAGAGCACTCTTCCCAAAATCCAGATCACCAGAACTGAAAAAAATCAGTGTATATTGAGGGGGGGGGGGGTTTCTGTTCTGAACCTGGCAGAATCGTGAATGCAGCTCTTGTCTTTCTCAGCAGCTTTTAGGTGTCAGAAACGTATTCACAATGTGACAACCAATATGGCTGTACTTCCTGCTGTCACTTTTGGAAAGATGGCGGTTAGCCCTAAGAAAACAGACAAAATGTTACGGTATAGGTGAAAATTTCAATAGCTAGTTAAGTTAAATGGGCGGTGAGGAAATTCTCCGACATTCGATAATCGTCACTGATGACCACAATTGTAGAAGAACGCCAGACGGTCCCTGGAGCGAAGGTCCCTGGAAGGTGATGACAGTCCTTTCTGTTTCCAGGTCTCCAAAGCGTTAAATTACAAGACAGAGTTGGCTCTAGGGTTTTTCTTATCGCCCAAAAGTCGTAAATTCTGGACCAGTTCTTGAAAACGAAGAAAAGGGAAATAAATATTGAATTTTGTGTTAAAGTGCTGGAATCGACAAAAGTTCCCGAAATTCTTTTTCCATAAGTTTTCTGCAACAAGGCTGCAGATGACAAGGGGCCGAGCCACTAAATGCTGCATGTGCCCGACGCTCCTGGGCAAGGTTACGCCACGCTCCAGGGTCGTGATGAACGGTCGGCGCTTGTCCTCAGGGCGGGTTATAATTCCATCTTTACAGCTGGTAAATCACGTATCCCCTGTCGCCCCCATGATGCGCATAGTCACAGCGTTCCCCCCACTAACGGAGGTCAGGTAGGAAGTATCACTGCCCTGCATGACAATACGAGGAGACCCCAGCAGGAGGGAGAGCAGCCCCTTTACTTCTGCCCGGCAGGTGGAGGGGACTTTGTCCTTTTTTTTTGTGTTTTTGTTTATAAATTACAAAAACCAAATTAACAGCAATGTGATGTGTTTGTGTAACTGGTGTGAATGGGGACGTCCGAATAAAAATCTCAGGAAGAGGTTTTACTTCTCACCTAATAATCTGAGGAGGGATCGTGGGGATCTGTGCAATGGATTAAATGCAAAGATAGAGTAGAGCACCCCTAGAGGTCAATGCAGGTATAAAACCACCATGAACAGACTGTAAACCAGAAGGACATCTTCTGTAACTCTGACCTCACGTTTGGGTTCTCCTGGGGACATTGTGGATGCTGTAATTTATTAGGCAAATTTAGCAGCACAGTTTTACTTCAATTGTCTTCCAATCTTCATTCATAGGATATGCAGTTTACAGCCTGATCCAAGTTTCAGATTTCTATCTAGTGGGCGTGTCGCTCTCAGGATGTGCGGTAATATAGGCTGGATGTGCGGTCTGCGCTGTCTCTCACAGTAATATGGGACAGATGTGAGCTCTCTCTCTCCCAGTAATATAGGCTGGAATTGAGGTCTGTGTCTCTCTCCCAGTAATATAGACGGGATGTGAGGTTTGTGCTTTTCTCTCAGTAATATAGGCTGGATGTGAGGTCTGTGTGTCTCTCCCAGTAATATAGGTTGGATGTGAGCTCTGTGCGTCTCTCCCAGTAATATAGGCTGGATGCGAGCTCTGTGCGTCTCTCCCAGTAATATAGGCTGGATGCGAGCTCTGTGCGTCTCTCCCATTACTATAGGCTGGATGCGAGCTCTGTGTCTCTCCCAGTAATATAGGTTGGATGTGAGGTCTATGCATCTCTCCCAGTAATATAGGTTGGATGTGAGCTCTGTGCGTCTCTCCCAGTAATATAGGCTGGATGCGAGCTCTGTGCGTCTCTCCCAGTAATATAGGCTGGATGCGAGCTCTGTGCGTCTCTCCCAGTAATATAGGCTGGATGCGAGCTCTGTGCGTCTCTCCCAGTAATATAGGCTGGATGCGAGCTCTGTGTGTCTCTCCCAGTAATATAGGTTGGATGTGAGGTCTATGCATCTCCCAGTAATATAGGCTGGATGTGAGCTCTGTGCGTCTCTCCCAGTAATATAAGCTGGATGTGAGGTCTGTGCGTCTCTCCCAGTAATATAGGCTGGATGTGACGTCTGTGCGTCTCTCCCAGTTACATAGGCTGGATGTGAGGTTTGTGCGTTTTCTCCGTAATATAGCCTGGACGTGAGCTGTGTGTGTATCCAGGGTGCTGCTGTGTTAAATGAGATAATGTATCGCACAGCTTTTATCTTCTTTCCTCCTTATTTACAGCCCATTTTCTCTGCTCTCCAAGACTGTACATGCTTTCCCTCCTCTCCACCTTTTATAAGTCTGTGTATATATCCCTTCCCTCACTGCTGCCATCTCAACCTCTGAGAGAACTGAGAGGTAGAAGACAGAGCACTAGAACCCGAAGTTGGAGCTCTGATTGATTTATAACATTTTTTCCTGTATCACTCAGCTAAATAAAAAGGATTCAGACTGCGGCATAACGGGACACTTTTAATGAAAGTCATTTATAAAAGTTGCTTAACTCAAAGCAAATAAAACAAAGTTGTGCTAGGGTGTAACAGATGCCTTAAATTTGAGTCATGAGAAAATAACATCTGCTCCAGCAGCTATATATTTGCATCATTTTCTATTTTTCATTTTATATGTCTAAAATATTGCGATCGTGCATGCGCCCTTGTGGCCAGACCTAGTGTCCCCGCTTGATAAAATTGTGACTTACTGTAACCCCCCAAAATGGCTTAAACCCATTACTACATGTGCACCTTTGTGCAGTTAGTTCCTTAGCTCTGCATGCCGTCAATGAATAGATGCTTTCTGATTACATTTTGAAGCCGAAAGACCATCCTGACATAATACTTCTCACAGATGAGAGTTTGTTACAAAGTATCAGTGCAGACAAACATCAACAAGCCATCAGGACATTAGAGAGATTTGTCTCACAGAGGATTGACTGGTCTGGATGCAAATGTAGCGACCTCCCAGCTGTGAAAGGTCTTGGGTCAGGACTCACTGGTGTCGTTCCTGCGTTTTAAATTCTGCATTTTTAAGATCTGCGCATGCTGTCAATGAACAGAAACCAATCATGCCTCATTAGATAAAACTGAATCTGCAAGTTGCATTTTCAAAAACAACTCCAGCTTCCATAAAATGGCTGTGCTGACTGTGCGCTGGTGACAGGTGGTCCCGTGGGGCAGGGGGCTTGTATTTTCAGATGACAAGCAGGTGAGAGCAGCAGGACATTTCTTGCATTCAGCAGGGAAAAGTATTTTCAGAGCAGAGAAACGGAAATGGTTAAAGCTCAGAAAAAGCAACGATCAGAGCGACAAGGGTAAAATGGTACAAACTGTGCAGCTAGTCGCCCACATAGGGCGAGGGTCCCGCAGCCGGAGATTAGACTGATGCATGTGCCGTAAAACAAACCTGTAAGGCTGGTTTCACATTAGCGTTTTTTTGCGCAGCGCATTGTGCGTGTCCATGCGCACCTATGTTTAACATGGGGGGGCATGGTCACGCGTTTGTATGCGTTTTCGTGCGCATGCGTTTTTTCAAAGGTGTGCGCCAGACGCAACCTGTTACATTTTTGGGTCCACCGAAAGGCGTCAAAAAGACACTTGCGCACGGAATGCGACAAAATAACGCATTACAGTCTATGGGAACGCAGGCGTGCGCACGGACATGCGTTTGCGTTTTCGTGAGCATGCGTTTTTGGCGTAAACATGTGTAGACGCTGCGCAAATTAACGCTAATGTGAAATTAGCCTAACTGTGGTTACTGGAATGCAAGATGGCAGTCCCCAAAAATCACAAAAATTCTACAATCAGAATAAAAAAAAAGTTCCCAAAACTGCTACAATGTGTCAGGGCAGGATAAATGTATCCGTCCAAACTGTTTAGGTCGCGGAGCATTTTCTGGACGGGACACAACGCTCCGCTGTTAGCAGGGTCAGGCCTCAGTTTTCACAGTCACAGTCAGCAGAGATCTTGATAATGGTCGCATAAATATCAGATTTATAGAAGTAGTCAGGGAGTACATTTTTTTGTTTTTAAACACCTGAATGTTCTGCAGTAAGCGGACTCTTCATCTGATGCACCGGGACCGTCTGCACGCCGCCCTCCTGGGGCTAACTGTCCTGTGAGAGAGAAGTATAATCCACCGGTAGTGAAAAGGAACAAAGCGCCACCTGGACAAGGGGGAAAAAACAAAAATATGTGACTGATGAGAAGATGTGGAAGCCCCCAATCATAAATGACGGCGAGCGCTACTGATAAGCCATCACTTTACAAAATGGTAATATCCCTTTAAGCACAGGCTGCAGAAATACACTGGAACTACCACTTTAAAAGACAGTTTAAGGTTTTTTTTTCCCAACCCCTTAAAAAAAAAAAAAAAACTAAACTTTTTTTTTTGTTATGGTGGGATGGTTATTTCAATACATGATAGTTGGTGACACGGGACTTAGGAGGGGGTGCGACAGTCTGCACCACCAGCGATCAACTGCTGCTCCAGATATAAGAGTGAACCCAGGCAGGACAGCGCTGTGCACCATGTAGTGGCCGTTCCCTGGTACTGCAGCTCAGCTCCTACTGAAGTGAATGGGAGATGTGCTGCAGTACCCCAAAATGGCCACTACACAGTGTACGGCGCTGTGCTATCCCATCTCCATACACTCTGTACATCCGACCAGTGCCGTACTTATACCTGATGATCAGTGAGAGTGCCGGGCCACCACATATCCCATCATTTCTGACCTATATCCTGAGGATAGCACATCAATATTGAAGTACTGGATAACCTCTTTAAAGGGGTTGCTATAATGCTAAAGAAACCCAGAAGAACGTCTTGGCACTCTATCAAGAAGGGGGGGCAGGGTGCAATAACATTCGGTGCACTCACTCACTTTCAGCCGACGCGCTGACGCTTCTTTCTTTTCCTCAATTTGCAAACTAAAGAAAAAATACAAATAATTACACAACGTCTCATCCTCCAGGCAAACTGCTCAGCATGTTACAAGCAGGACAGAAGCGGCACGGTAACTGTAGGACTAATAGGGGCACAGTATCTATTATAGAAAAAGTACAATACACTTAGGTTAATTCTTCTACACCCATGGCATGCAGAAAATAAAAAGGAGACTCGAGACACAAAGGTCACAATCTGTGACAATGGATGGGGATATTACAATTGCATATCTCTGCATACAGGGAGCTCCCCCTAGCGGTGACTGCAGACAGGATCTTATCATGTATGTCTGTATACAGGGAGCTCCCCCTAGTGGTGACTGCAGACAGGATCTTATCATGTATGTCTGTATACAGGGAGCTCCCCCTAGTGGTGGCTGCAGACACAACCTTATCATGAATGTCTACATGTGGAGAATTTGAAGCTTGTATCAACTACTTGTATATAAAACACATCACTAAATATAGATTTTTTAGCTTATTTACATACACTGAGTACAGAAGAAGCTTTTTAATGATAAACTCCACTCTGCCACATCTCTATATACATCATTTTGTGGTAATAAAAAGAAAATTTTAAAAAAGGTTTTTTTTTTTTTTGTTTGTTTTTTTTTTTTTAAATATTAGAAAGGCCTGGCTGTAGGCGCAATAAAATTATATTTTCGAAATAATCCAAAAACTTATGGAGTAAAAAAACAAGTTTCAAGATTTGAGCAAGCGGCAGAAACTCGCACAACGAGGACATAATGTGTAATGAGTTCTATGTGGACCCTACAAATAGGAAACGTGCCGAGGGCCATGAAATCTCGCTGCCCCGGATGATATTCAGGAATGAAGGACAAATGAACTTTTCCACAGATAATTGGACACAGAAATGTAAATCTTTCCTGCATCTTCCTCCGGGGCCTCACATGACCGAGTGATGAGAAAGCTCCTTTGTGTATATGAGTAACGAAAAAAATGGAGACCAACAAGACGGATCTCAGTTCTGATGGATCACCTCATATGTCCATGACTACTTGCACCATAGAGCAAGTCAGCCCAAGGTACAACTCTCCCCCAAATAATCTTATTAAAGTAATGGAAAACCCCTTTAAAAGGGTTCACTATAACTTTTGTGAAGCTGCCACCCAGATTGTCCTGCATGGACATCTTATTCTACAGTAGTAAGATATATACAGAGCCGCCCTCGAGGGCCCCGGCGAGGCAGAGCCGCCCTCGAGGGCCCCGGCGAGGCAGAGCCGCCCTCGAGGGCCCCGGCGAGGCAGAGCAGCAATTCTGGCTTTAGATCATCACCCTGTGTAAAGAAGCTGTGATCAGCCAATGAACACAAACCGCTAGTTTGTCAGCTTATTTTCGCCAGTACATCCTCTGTGTAACCAGGGAATGTGTGTCTGACAAGATGCACGCTTTATGGGTGCATAACGATAGTGTCAACAATTTTTCTGCCCATACAGTTTGGGTCGGGACACTAAACGGCGGCTGTTTAAGGTCACAATTCGGATCTTAAGGAGCAGCAGTTTTTGAACACAAGACATAGACGACTGAAGGAACAGCAGCTGACACCAATCCAGGCGGTCATCGAAATGTCCCTAGGACAGTTTTTCCCCTTTTCTCCACCTTTGGTGCCAGACAGTCGCACCCCTGAGGTTTTCATTACTAAAACTCCCATTTTATTGAGGACGCTGCTAGAGTCACCTTTCCCCCAAACACAGGTATGGCGGCTTCCTAACCCCAGACCTCTATTTTCTCCCCGACCTTTAAAATGTTTTTCTAGCCCATACAGAGGTCTCGTGAATTGTGGAGGAAGGTTTTCTTTTTGGCTCTTACTCAGAACTTTCGTTTTCTGCATCT
The DNA here is from genome assembly GCF_039654945.1 of Dendrobates tinctorius. Taxonomy (NCBI): domain Eukaryota; kingdom Metazoa; phylum Chordata; class Amphibia; order Anura; family Dendrobatidae; genus Dendrobates; species Dendrobates tinctorius. The sequence goes on from NW_027361806.1 coordinate 14,558,596, forward strand.
CGGATTCAAGATCCAACGTTCCGGAATCCAATCCAAAGAGGTTTCCCAGCTCTCTGCTGCCCTCTGCAGCCTAGGAAAGGAAAGAACATGACAATCACATTGCTGTTGCCTCTCTGCAGTTCCAGTAATGAAAACGATGGCAATCCCAGCCAAAAGAGAACAGCATTATTGGGGGGGTGCGAATGGAGTGTAATAGAATGCTCAGATACATAAAAGAAAAATATTTGTTTAGTATGACATGAGGTGCGCAGAGTTTGCTTGTTCTGCCCTTGTCCATGTAGGTTCTCCCGGTTTCCTCCCACACTCCAAAAGCATACGGATATAGACTGTGATGATGTTGATGCCGTTTAGCACTACGGAATATGATGGCATTTTTTTTTCTTTTACTATTTAAATAAATTAAAAAAAACAGGATATAAAATTGGTTGATAGCTGTACATACTCGCAAAACTGAATTTTTATTGCAAAGTAACCTTTATTAAAAAAAAAAAAAAAAAAAAAAAATCCTCATCTTCAAGGTGTAAAAAAATGTATCAATAGTATATAATTCTACATAAATGCCAGCGCCGGGTCACAAGGAGATGCAGGCCATGGTGAGGTTACTAACCATAGAATTAAAAAAAAAATAAAAATAAATAAAAATAAAAAATTAGATCTTGGAGAACCTTCTCTCCCCCGTCGTCCCTCTTCCCTTTGGGAGATTTTTTTCCCTCCAAGTCCAGTGTGTTACTCCCCACCCTGGTGATCTGGGGCTTTTTCTGCGAGGCCTCGAGTTCATCCACTCGGTAACAAGTGCTAATCTTCAGGGAACAGAGCAGATTTCACACTGCGTAAATATTTTTCCCCGGGCCCCAGACGTAAAAATGTACAAACCACCCAGTGAGCGGTGGAAGTGTCACACGTGAAATTCATACACACGTGCTGGCGGCTGCTGTAAATGTCACAGCATGTGTCGCTCACAGCTAAGACGCATTAAACCAGCTTCCTCCTAAATTGGGTAAACAGAAGGACATATGTCGGAGCACAAAGTCACCGAGCTGCCGACGCTGCGCTTACTGCCGCCCGCTGCACATTGCAGGCAACTCGGAGAGGCCTGTGAACATCGAGTAACTCAGGAAATGCCTCCATGTACTTACTGTAAGTTACATCATGTCGTGTTCTCCACTCACATCCAAAGCTGCGGGGAAAATGCTGAAATACAGATCTCCCTGCAGCACCCGCTATGCGAGTGGCCCATCCGCCTGCGCCACCCTGACTACTTGGCTGTGGCTTCCATAGCTAGTGTGCCGGGAGCAGGAGCTGCGTTGATCGGCCGATCACTGCGGAGCCACGGACTAAAAGGAATTGGCTTTCATCCCTTTAAACTACATTTCCCTCCATACAACTAAACTTTCAGGACCAGATCCTTCAGCAAAGTGACGAGATTTAATTTAGCGGTCAACGGAATTGCGCATGCAGCTCTGGATGTGACTAGGGAATAAGTCATGATGTAGCTAACAAATCACCCACCAAAAAAGGCCTAGAGTCTAAAGGCCCCCCCATACATATTAGACAAACGTCGGCCAAACACACCGATATCATGGGGCTTGGCTGACAGTCTAAAGGCCCCGTCACACACAGCGAGATCGCTGATTTTGTGACGCCACAGCGATCTCATCAGCGCTCTCTGTGTGTGACGGGGATCAGCGACCGGCCCCCCTGCCGGGTATCGCTGATCGTGCAGGATCGTCTTGGGCCATTTTTTGATCGTTGGTCTCCCGCTGGCCAGCGCGCATCGCTTGCGTGTGGCAGCGGGAGAGCAACGATCAGCGACGCTGCATGCTGGTTTCCAATGTAAACAGCAGGTATCTAGGTGCCGTGCGGCTCTTAGAAACCTGCTGTTTACGTTGGATACCAGCTTTCTCGCTGGTCCTGATCGCTGTTGAGTCTATGTGACAGGTCACCAGCGATCAGCCTAACTATGTCCCAGCGATGCCATCCACGTCGGATCGTCGGTGGGATCGCTGGGACATTGTTACATGTAACGGGGCCCTAAGGTGTATGGGAGCCCCCAACACGTGATGATGGGGGAAGAGAAGGATCCGGCATTTCAAATTTTGCACAGTCACATCCTATTATTGTCCCTGAGATAACCCACCAGGGAAGTCCGGCGGTGGCTCTCAGGAGCAACGAGATTGATGGTGACCAAATGACCAGCCGACAGCCATCTATTGTCCATTGGGGGCTTTACAGTCTGCAGCCAGAGGGGCACTGGATCCCCCTGATAGCTACTGAGCTTCCAATTCAGGGCCCAGGTTTCCTGCCCTGTAACCCACTCATGGCCTTTACCCGCTGGACCGAAGCTGCCGACCGCCTGCCGGGAACAAGCTGCCGCCCGCCTCCTGTTGCCGAAACTCCTTGCACCATTGGCTTAATAAATAGTATGAAATAAATTTTCCAGATTTTAGTTTCTAAACCCGAGTGTCCTGTGGTAACAAGTGTGGGACTTTGCAGACGTGACGGTCCATAAACTAAACTGGTATGGTCTTAAATTCACCCAACCAAGCGACTGATGCCTTCTCATAGACGACACGAGCTCGCACTGCACCAACCTGTAAGTCTGATAGGTGTTGCCTCATTTCCAAGAACTCATTCAGCGAATCTTCAACTTGTGAAAACAGGTTCAAAATTCTGAAATAAAAAGTCAGAAAAATTTCCATTTAAATCAGGGTCCACATTTGCATTTTTTTCCTTTTTAAACTGTTACAATGCATCTTAAAGGGATATTCACAAACAAGCTATCCCCTGATCCATTGGATTGAGGATAACTGGACTTGGGGTAATCAGTTTATAAAAGTTCCCCATACAGAAGACTAATGCCAGTGAAACCCATCGATATCGGTCGAAAAGGGTGGTGATGGGGGAGGGCTCCCGACTCTGCCCTCAAAGAGGCCACCGGAGCGCTCTGCGGCCCCCACTCCAAAGATCGCCGGAGCGCTCTGCCCAGCCAATCATTCCTGTGTGTTGGGTAGACAGCTACCTACTCTGTATGGGGGGGGGCGGGGGTCTTTATTCTGGGGTAAGAAGAAGTGTGAGATTTTAAATTTAAGATTTCAGATAACCAGGATTGCAATAGAAAACAAACTTATTACATTCCTCAAACTTTCTAGGTTTCCATATATATTGTGGATCTTTGGAACTTTTTAAATATAAACACAATTTTGTTAAGAAAAAAAAAAAAAAACACAACAAAATGTGGTTTCTCATTGAACGCTGATTGGTTGCTGAGTGGGGATTGATCCTCTAGACGATGAGCGGCTCGGAGCGTCCTGACACGGGGGGGGGGGGGGGGGTGTCACAGTGTCTGGATGTAAGAAGGCGATTTCTCCGAGTGACTGCGTCCCTTTAACCGGCCGTCCCGAGGATCCCTCCCCTGCATCTCTTACAATAAGAATAACAGTATTAAGTTGTAAATGGATCTTGAAGGCTGGAAACTGAAGCGGCCGATCCTCCCATTCTGATCCCACAGAAGGACTGATTACAAGTGGCATTTACCAGGCACTTAAGTTGCTGTTTACTGCATTCCCGTGGCTGCAACAGATGTCTGCCAAGAGAGGAAATGTCAGCGTTGCCGTATTATACAAGATGTAGATTGCCTCGGGGCTGGAAAGTTCACACGGAATAGCTGAATCTGTGTTATCTTACGCTGCAGAATGCTATATGCTTCAATGGTGGCTCATTCCGAGTGATGTTTAAATACTTGTCCCTCCCCTCGTTGCCCGTGTAGATCGATGGCCTCGGGGACAGTGTTTGTGGGTTCTTTTGGGGTGGGGATGTCTGTGTACAACAAACTGAGATCTACGTCATAATTCACACCTGACTTGTGTTACAGAACAGGTGTTCAGTGGACGATAAATTCCCCCCTTGGCTTTAATGCAGCCTGAATTTGCACCAAAATTATAAATCATCAAGTCCAATATGGAGGGTATACCCCAGAGCTCGAGTTACCGAACGTTCCACAGTGGATGGAGACCCCCCCCCCATAAGGGCTTTGTGGCAAGAGAGATGTAAACACAGAAATATAGGACTCAGACCGGAAATCAAGGAGTGTAAGTTATTGCTGTTCTTCTTGGGGGGGGGGGGGGGGGGGGGGCACAATTTCAAAATAGAAATGTCTAAATATACCCATACCCAGAGGCAGAGAAGTACAAGCTGGTCATTGCAGGAGCCCATCTAAAGGAAGGGGGTCCCCCCCAAACGGGGGAAAAAAAAATAAAAAGAAGGAGTTTCCAAAATGTCAGATCATCTGAAGTTCCTCTAGTTGAGGAGGGATCGGGGTCTGGTGACCTGAAAATCTCCCCATTTATCAACTTACTGTGTGTTTTCTTCTGGAGAGCTCTGCCCTCTGCTGGACGTTTCAGGTTCTGCAGCCTTGGGATTGGAGTCATCTGCAAAACATATTTGGGGACTAAATCACAGGCATTATTTTTTATTTTCTTCGGTAATAAACAAAATAAGACATATGCAATGACACATGTGGAATATGTGTCTGTACACGGACTGAGGCGTTACACAGAAAAGCCTCCGGTGTATACCGTACTGTTTCCATAGGCCTTCGAATAGGAAAATGGAGCCATACACACATTACACATACTTACCCACTCGCCATTGGCTCCAGATACTCATGAATGTCTACTACTACTAGTCCCAGCATGTCCTGGGAACAACTCACAAAGTTCAGGAGCTCCCATGCTGCTGCAGACCAATGACAAAGGGATAACATGTCTAAATGTACAGACAGGACAGGAGGCAGAAGCTGCCATCATTATAGCGAATTGTGCCACCGCTTCTCTCCTCCGCAGCGTCCATGCTTTGCAGCACTAACGACCGTCTGCAGCCAGAAAATGAGATTCGGGCGAAATCCATGGGTGCACTTAAGAAAAGTAATCAGACATCTCTGAGGCATGACTTACAGACTGATGAGCTCAGACGGAGAAGAACAGTTAAACACGCAGCCTGAACAAAGTTTATTAAAACCAATATCATTTACACTTTACATTACTGGCGCCCCCGCTCGCCACACGCTGCCCGAATACTGATTGTGCGCCAATGTCTGACTTTCAAAACGGGTCTCTCTAAAGTGAGCTATATACAAGTATATAGCAATAAACAAAGAGGAACATCAGCTTATCCCCGATACTGCCAAATTATCAATTATTATACCCCAGAGCTGCACTCACTATTCTGCTGGTGCAGTCACTGTGTACACACATTACATTACTGATCCTGAGTTACATCCTGTATTATACCCCAGAGCTGCACTCACTATTCTGCTGGTGCAGTCACTGTGTACACACATTACATTACTGATCCTGAGTTACATCCTGTATTATACTCCAGAGCTGCACTCACTATTCTGCTGGTGCAGTCACTGTGTACATACATTACATTATTGATCCTGAGTTACCTCCTGTATTATACTCCAGAGCTGCACTCACTATTCTGCTGGTGCAGTCACTGTGTACATACATTACATTACTGATCCTGAGTTACATCCTGTATTATAATCCAGAGCTGCACTCACTATTCTGCTGGTGCAGTCACTGTGTACATACATTACATTATTGATCCTGAGTTACATCCTGTATTATACTCCAGAGCTGCACTCACTATTCTGCTGGTGCAGTCACTGTGTACATACATTACATTACTGATCCTGAGTTACATCCTGTATTATACTCCAGAGCTGCACTCACTATTCTGCTGGTGCAGTCACTGTGTACATACATTACATTACTGATCCTGAGTTACATCCTGTATTATACTCCAGAGCTGCACTCACTATTCTGCTGGTGCAGTCGCTGTGTACATACATTACCTTATTGATCCTGAGTTACATCCTGTATTATACCCCAGAGCTGCACTCACTATTCTGCTGGTGCAGTCACTGTGTACATACATTACATTACTGATCCTGAGTTACATCCTGTATTATACCCCAGAGCTGCACTCACTATTCTGCTGGTGCAGTCACTGTGTACATACATTACTGATCCTGAGTTACATCCTGTATTATACTCCAGAGCTGCACTCACTATTCTGCTGGTGCAATCAGTGTACGTTTGACCTTGACTTACTTTGTGTTTTTCGCTCCTCAGCATCTGCCGCTGCTCGTTGTTTGGAGGTGGATGAGGGGCTCATTTGACGGGTCCCAGTAACTGGGGAGTAATGGCTGGGGTTATGACCTGCATTAACTCTTGATGTTTCATTCTGCAGGTAAGAGACATATGTGAAGGACAAGTCATTCACCATAATCCCCCCCCTCCTCCTTAGTTTAACCTCTTCCCGACCGCCCACAGTAGATAAATGTTGGCGCTTGCTGGGCTTTGTGCAGCGCCGACGTTTATCTACTGTCGGCGGTTTTGTGCCCCCCGGGACCCCCACATACCTTACAACGCGGGGATCCCGGTGCACAATGCATGCTGGGACCCCCGACGTCATCGAGACCTGATTGGTTCAGGTCCTGATGACGTCAGCGTCACAGCAGCCAATGGGAGCGATCGCTGGGAAAGCTGCTTGTTTCCCGGCGATCTCACTCATTGTAACGCGGCTTCTCCTCTGATCTAACACTAACAGATGATCAGAGGTGAAGCAGCGTTACTGTGTGACTAGATCGCTGCCTGGCACAGCTGATCGCTGCCTGGCATAGCTGTGCCAGGCAGTGATCTTGTCACACAGTAACGCTGATTCACCTCTGATCATCTGTCATTGTGAGATCAGAGGAGAAGTCGCGTTTCTATGAGTCAGATCGCAGGGCAGCGATCTTGTCACAAAAATAAAAAAAAGTAAGGAAAAAAAAAGCAGGTACACAGGTTAGGGCTAGGGCTGGGATTAAGGTTATGGGTGTGTTGGTGTTAGGTTTGTGGTTAGGGTTATGGTTAGGGCTGAGATTAGGGTTAGGGGTGTGTTGGGGTTAGCGTTGGAATTAGAATTGGGGGTTTCCACTGTTTAGGTACATTAGGGGCTCTGCAAACGCGACATGACACCCGCAGACCATTCCATCAAAGTCTGCATTTTAGAACGTCACTACTTCCCTTCCGAGCCCCACCGTGTGCCCAAACAGTAGTTTTCTCCCACATATGGGGTGTCAGCGTACTCGGGACAAATTGGACAACTTTTGGGGTCCAATTTCTCCTGTTACCATTGTGAAAATAAAAATTGGAGGCTAAAAGATCATTTTTGTGGAAAAAAAATGTTTTTTTTATTTTCACGGCTCTACATTATAAACTTTAGTGAAACACTTGGGGGTTCAAAGTGCTCACCACACATCTAGATAAGTCCCTTGGGGGGGTCTAATTTCCAAAATGGGGTCACTTGTAGGGGGTTTCCACTGTTTAGGTACATCAGGAGCTCTCCAAATGCGACATGGCATCCGATCTCAATTCCAGCCAATTCTGCATTGAAAAAGTCAAACAGCGCTCCTTCCGTTCTGAGCTCTGCCGTGTGCTCAAACAGTGGTTTAGCCCCACATACGGGGTATTGGCGTATTCGGGAGAAATTGCACAAAAAAATTTTGTGGTTCATTTTCTCTTTTTACACTTGTGAAAATAAAAAAAAAATGGTTTTGAAGTAAAATGTTTGTGAAAAAAGTTAAATGTTTATTTTTTCCTTCCATATTCCATTCATTCATGTGAAGCACCTGAAGGGTTAATAAACTTCTTGAATGTGGTTTTGAGTACATTGAGAGGTGCAGTTTTTAGAATGGTGTCACTTTTGGGTATTTTCTGTCATATTGACCCCTCAAAGTGGCTTCAAATGTGATGTGGTCCCTAAAAAAAAAAGGTGTTGTAAAAATGAGAAATCACTGGTCAACTTTTAACCCTTATAACTTCCTAAAAAAAAAAAAAAAAAATTATGTTTCCAAAATTGTGCAGATGTAAAGTAGACATGTGGGAAATGTTATTTATTAACTATTTTGGGCGATATCACTCTCTGATTTAAGGGCATAAAAATTAAAAAAGTTTGAAAATTGCAACATTTTTTAAATTTTCACCAAATTTTGATTTTTTTTTAACAAATAAGCGCAGATCATATCTAAAAAAATTTACCACCATCATGAAGTACAATACGTCATGAGAAAACAATGTCAGAATCAGTAGAATCCGTTGAAGCGTTCTAGAGTTATGACCTCATAAAGTGACACTGGTCAGAATTGAAAAAATTGGCCCGGTCACGAAGGCAAAAACAGGCTCGGGTGCGAAGGGGTTAACGACTTCATGACATTTGCCATATGTGTATGGCTGATGAGTGCCTGTCCTGTATGGAGGGGGCACACTCTATATATCACTCGTCCCCCCCCCCCCCCCCCCCCAAACAAAAAAAAAAAAAAAAAATGGAATGAAAAGATAGAAACTTATAGGGTATAAAACAAACAAAAAAAAAAAAACACTACAGCTCGTCCTGCAAAAACACAAAACCTGATGCAAAACCACCAATGGCGACCGAAGCAAAGTTCTTTTTGTGTACAAGCTTTTATTTACTTTTTTTATAAAGAGGTTGGACCCGGTTTGGTAATAAGCCCCTTTCTATGGGATGAGGGATAACTTCCTGATCTTTGGGGGTCCAACCACTGGGACCCTCACCAATTACGCACAACTCCTGCTCCATTCATTCTCTTTGGGGCCGCTGGAGATATCTGAGTGCAGCTGCTCTTCAGCACTCCCATAATGAATGAATGGAGAGGCGGCATGCGTGATTGGACACCGCTCCATGGTTGTTCTGATAGGTGAGGGTCCCAGTGGTCAGACCCCCAGAGATCAGGAAGGTATTACCTCTGCCATGGATAGGGGATAACTTCTAAACTTGCTACAACCCCCTTTAAGTGATGAAACTCAGAGTCCGGGAGGCGGTAACAGTCACATGACCCTTCTTGGCTCGGCTCATTGGCTCGGAGAGGAGGGGTATATTTGCGTTTCTACAGTTGGGCGGAGGTTTCGTCTGTAGGACGGCTCTGTCACATATACTATTGCAGGCAAGGGGAGCGAGATCTGTGGGGTTCAGTCTTAGTGACAGGGCTCCTTTAGGAACTATATACTGTACATTACAAGTCTCAAGAAGATGGAGCGTGCTGGCGCCAGACAGCGATGTCCAGCTATACACCTCGAATGCCACCATTATTATCCAGGCTAACACCCGGCGCTGGCACGAGAGCGCCATCATCTAGTATATCATGATGCATTTGGCATTGCGGCCGATCCATTTGGCACAACGTCGCCGCTTGTGACGGGGATCCGCAAACATAACAGTTATAGTTGAGCTGTATTTTATACGATGGTAATGGCGGCATCATTTATAGAAGCAGTGGTATTTTTACGGCTTAATTATAGCAGATTAGCCGAGGTAAACAATTATGTTCTCCGCAGAAAAATGTCTGTCTGGTTTCCATCTCCCGCTCGCGCGCTCCTAATATGCTGGATGTAACATTATCATTATTCCATATTGTTTGGAGTGGTGGTCGATGACAAGACGGCTGCAATTACACCGCTCAGAGCGGACGGATGACCCCCCCCCAACTTCTAACGCATGGAAAATGACTACGGGGCCGCACGAAAATACCCTTGTCTGCTGCATTATTACGGGGGGGGGGGGGGGGCGTCCTGTCGACAGCCCTCACACCAGGCCACCCCCCCCCCCCCGTGATGAGGCTATGTTTGCTATGTCAAGCCACTAAATCTACACCGGTACTGACGGAGGCAATTATAGCATTAACCCTTAAATATACCCTGCACCATTATGGACGCACCTTGTTGGTCTCTGACGCTTCCAGACCTAGGGATCGTTTGGCTCTGGAAACGAAAGGAAAAAAAATGGAGTTAGGATAAACGGAAGAAGGACTGAAAGAAATCTGCTACTTATCGAAACTGAGCGATAATGAGAAATATCAAAAGACTAAAAAATAAAGACACCTCCTTCTCATTGCGGGTTACCAGGGCTAGCCTCGCCACCACTGCCCAACAGTGCCAGCCCGAGGAGCAAGACCCCCATAACAGTGCCAGCCTCAGTGCCCACCTACAGTCTCCCTTTCTAGATCTCTGAATTTCTCACTTTACGGCGTGCTGTAACGTCAATCTGCTAACAGAAGGAAGGTTTCTCCGCAGGGCTGCTGTACATGGACACGTCTCTTTATTCAGGATGAAGAGGGCTGGACCTTAATAATAGGAGCTTCTCTATGGGGACTGCAATTCAGTGCAAACAATTGGTGGAGTATCAGATTTTCCTTTTATTGTGCATGAATCAGAAGATATAAAACCTTGCACAGAATGTAGGATATTTTCCAGGCGTGTGCAGTTCTACCTGCTCAGAAAGTCAGTCACACACAAAAAAAAAAAAAAACCACCACAACCAAAACCACCCAGTGTAAAACAGCAGAGTAGATAAATAAAATTAAAAAAAAAAGAAAAGAAAGTGTTTCCCGGTGGGAAAAGGGTGGCAGCTTCTCAGTGAAATATGTGAGGGGCGAACAGGTGGCGGGAGTCTCCATTCGGCCAGGTTTAAAAGCTACCAAGGTACCTGCTAAATATCTCCAAGGGGTCTTATTCCATATGAAGGGACGCAGAACCCCCTTTTGGCGGGAGCACATAAGTAGAGGAGAAAAAAAAAAAAAAAAAAAAATCACGTAGATCGTTACACATTTATGTTTGAGGGTCCCCCACCCCACAATTCATTATAATCAATAGATTTCTTGCTCCTGAGGATCGGATAAAATCATAAATTACATAGATGGTTACTGATAAGAATGGACCATGTGTAATACTTCCTTTCTGCTGTGGGGGAGCTACAGGGAAATTGAACACATATTGCCGCGTTTCCCCCACAGATCTCAACCCGATTGATCAATGAGTATCGTCCCGTCCGGAAACAGCTTATCACAGATATTGATGACCCGACCTGAGGATAGGAGGTCAGTATCAGATTGGTGGTGGGGGTATGGCGTCTGGATGTTTGCAGCTGCCATTCATTTCGATAGAAGCGGAGATGCAAAAGGACCAAGAACAGACGGTACCAGGTGTGGATACACTGCCGAGAGGTGAGGGTGTGAGACCTCACCCAATCTCGTATTTATGACCCAAGTCCTAGACATCCCCCTTAAAATAAATTGAAAGGGTGAAAGAGTTCTCTCCTGCCATTCTGAAGATCAATGCTTGCAGTAGGTGAATGGAAACAATAAAGGCTGAAAACAGAACAAATCTAATGACTGGCTACAAATTGTATCCAATCATCTGTCAGATACATTATTAGCTCTAATCTCTCTCCTGTCCCCATAGTTGCTACAGTGTTACAGTGCAGGTAAAATGTGCAAATGTTGATGATCCAGAAATAAATGACAATGTTCCCAGTCACTGACAACAAGAAGAGATCTTAAAAACGGAAAGAATATTATAAAGTTGCAGATCTTTCCACAACACGATGGACACCGCTGCAGACAGTCAGGTAAACGCTTGTCTTGCAAAAAGCTTTCAAAAAGACTGAAGGCAAAGTTATCTCTGGGAGATTCTTGCTACATGTTCACAGATTTACCAGTGGAAAAGCCAAACTTCACATGCCACAAATGCAAGCTTGTGACCCTGTTGGAGGAAAAGTTGCAAAATCTCGAAGAGAGGTTAGCTACGTTGAAGATCATTAAGGAAGGTGAAGAGTTCTTGGACAGAGCAGAATTATCTCTTCATGTTACAGAAAGAGAAGAAATTCGAAGTGCACCTGAAGAAACAGAGGATTGGAGACATGTGACCCAGAGAAGCAGGAGGCAGTCAGCACCCATACTGCTCAGAAACCAGTACCAGGCTCTCACGCAGGAAAACGATGAAGAAATACATCAGGATAAGACTTTGCCAACAAACAGCAACCTTGTACGCCTTCAGAGTCCTCCTGGATGGAGAAAGAAAAATGTTGTGAAGAAGAAACGGAGAGTGGTGGTCATGGGGGATTCCCTGTTGAGAGGAACAGAGGCCGCTATCTGCAGACCGGATATAACTTCAAGAGAAATGTGCTGTCTTCCAGGTGCAAAAATTAAAGATGTGTCTGACAGGATATCAGGACTCTTCAGACCTACAGATGACTACCCATTCCTGCTACTACATGTGGGGACAAATGACACCGCAAGAAACGACCTGGAAACCATCTGCAGAGACTTTGAAGACTTAGGCAAGAAAGTGAAAGAACTGGGAGCGCAGGTGGTCTTCTCTTCCATCCTCCCAGTGGATGGCCATGGAACAAGGAGGTGGAATAAGATTCTGCAGGTGAACAACTGGCTACGTCGATGGTGCCGTCAGCAACGATTTGGATTTCTGGATCACGGAGTGAACTACTTATACGATGGACTACTTGCTAGAGATGGGGTGCACCTTACGAAGACTGGAAAGCAGGTATTTGGAAGTCGCCTTGCTACACTTGTAAGGAGAGCTTTAAACTAGAACAACATGGGAAGGGAAGCAAAAGACCAGAAAAAGCCATACACCTGACAAATGCTACTGAGAACTCTGCTATTAGAAGTGGAAAGGAAGAACAAAGACGAAAGAATCTAATTAAAAAAAATATTGGAGAAAGAGAAACCAATCACAAACTAAAATGTTTCTATACTAATGCACAAAGCATGGGCAACAAACAAGGAGAATTGGAACTACTAACACAGGAAAAGAAATATGATGTCATTGGAATCACTGAAACTTGGTGGGACAATACACATGATTGGAATACAAGACTAGAAGGATACAACTTATTTTCAAGAAACAGACTTGATAAACGAGGAGGGGGTGTCGCATTGTATGTTAGAAACGCGTATATCTGCACAGAGATTGAAGCTTCAGAGACTGGGAGTTCTGTGGAAACTGTTTGGGTAAGAATACAAGGACAGAACAATGGAAAGGACACCATTGTAGGCATTTACTACAGGCCGCCTGTGCAAGCTGAAGATATGGATGAACTCTTTATGCATCAAATGGCCAAGTTCTCCAAAAAATATGACATAGTTGTCATGGGAGATTTCAACTATCCAGATATTTGTTGGGAATCTCTCTCAGGCAAAACTAACAGGTCAAGGAAATTCTTATCCTCTCTTGCTGACAACTTTATCTTCCAAAAGGTAGGGGAGAAAACAAGGGGAACTGCTACCTTGGATCTAATCCTTATAAACAGGGAGGAAATGGTTGAGGAGGTAAAAGTGGCTGGGACCCTAGGAGGTAGCGACCATGCTATTTTAGAATTTTGGATAACTAGAGGCGGAAGACCTGTGAAGACTCAGACGTCAAGGTTAGATTTCAGAAAGGCAGATTTTAAGGGATTCAGAAAGAGAATTGGAGGGATCCAATGGCTGGATATCCTTAAAGACAAAAATGTCCAGGAAGGATGGGAAATCTTGAAAAATGAAATTCTCAAAGCACAGTTGTTAACAATTCCGAAAAGAGGGAAGAATAGGAAGCATTTAAGGAAACCAGGATGGATGAACACAGAGCTTAAGCACATGCTAAAAAGGAAGCAAGAAATGTTTATAAAATGGAAAGAAGGAGGCATATCTAAAGAAGAATATAATGCTGTCTGCAGAACCTGCAAGGCACAAATCAGATTATCTAAAGCTGAAAATGAATTGAGGCTTGCAAGAGATGTCAAAAGCAATAATAAAGGATTTTGGGGATATGGCAAAAGTAAAAGAAAAGTCAAAGATGCTATAGGATTTTTACAGGATGAAAATGATGAAATGGTAAGACAGGATGTTGAGAAGGCTGAACTTTTAAATTCCTATTTTGCATCTGTTTTCTCTCAGAAAGGAAATGTAACATCAACTGTTATTCACTGTCCTATTAAGGGAATAGAAGAATCCAGGATATCTATAAACAGAAAGATAGTGAGGAAACACTTAGCTAACCTAAATGTATTCAAGTCTCCAGGTCCAGATGAATTACACCCCAGAGTACTGAAGGAGATAGCAGAAGAAATTTTTGAACCCCTCTCCATAATCTTTGAAAATTCTTGGAGAACAGGAGAAGTGCCAGAAGACTGGAGAAGAGCAAATGTTGTTCCTATCTTCAAAAAGGGGAAGAAGGTGGACCCAGGCAACTATAGGCCGGTGAGTCTGACTTCTATACCAGGAAAGATCTTTGAACAAATTATTAAACAACATGTATGTCAATACCTGGATAAGAATGAAGTGATTAAACAGAGTCAGCATGGGTTTGTAACTAATAAGACATGTCAGACTAATTTAATTTCCTTCTATGATGGTATTACTGATTGGGTGGATCAAGGAAATGCTGTAGATATAGTATATCTTGACTTCAGCAAAGCATTTGACAAAGTCTCTCATACAATCCTTATTGAAAAAATGACTAAGTATGGAATGGACAAGGCAACTGTTAGGTGGATTCATAACTGGCTTAGTGATCGGACCCAAAGAGTGGTCGTAAATGGCTGCATATCCAGTTGGAAGAATGTCTCAAGTGGGGTACCACAGGGCTCTGTCCTGGGCCCTGTATTGTTCAACATCTTTATCAACGATTTAGATGAAGGAATTGAGGGTAAACTGATTAAATTTGCTGATGACACAAAGCTAGGAGGGATAGCTAATACTAGAGAGGATTCAAAAAGATTTAAATAAACTGGAGAAGTGGGCAGCAACTAACAGAATGGTTTTTAACAGGGAGAAATGCAAAGTACTACATCTGGGCAATAAAAATGAAAAAAGCATATATAGAATGGGAGGAATAGGGCTAAGTGACAGCACATGTGAAAAAGACTTGGGTATACTAATAGATCACAGACTGAATATGAGTCAACAGTGTGATGCGGCAGCAAAAAAGGCAAATGCAATTCTAGGATGTATTAACAGAAGCATACAGTCTAGATCACGTGAAGTAATTATTTCCCTCTACTCCTCTTTGGTCAGACCTCATCTGGAATATTGTGTCCAATTTTGGGCACCACATTTTAAAAAAGACATCAACAAACTGGAGCAAGTTGAGAAAAGAGCGACCAGAATGGTGACCGGTCTGCAAACCCTGTCTTATGAGGAAAGGTTGCAGGATTTGGGAATGTTTAGTTTGCAAAAGAGAAGACTGAGAGGAGACTTAATAGCTGTCTACAAATATCTAAAGGGCTGTCACATTGTAGAAGGATCAACTTTATTCTCATTTGCACAAGGAAAGACTAGAAGCAATGGGATGAAGCTGAATGGGAGGAGACACAGATTAGATATTAGAAAAAACTTTTTGACAGTTAGAGTGATCAATGAGTGGAACAGGCTGCCACGAGAAGTGGTGAGTTCTCCTTCAATGGAAGTCTTCAAACAGAGGCTGGACAGACATCTAACTGGGATGATTTAGCGAATCCTGCTTTGAGCAGGGGGTTGGACCAGATGGCCCAGGAGGTCCCTTCCAACTCTACGATTCTATGATTCTATGATGGAAAGAGATGGATGTGCCGATGCATCGAAAGTCGGTGACCCTTAAAGTAGCCATGCTGCACCATCCACCGGGGGAGACATGCCAGGCGCCCCCTCACTCTTGCCAAAATCTGTTCCCGAGCTGGATGCCCAGCTGTTAATAGCAGAGCTCGGAACGGAGAGCGGAATATTTATAATGCCTTCAATCTCACAGCTGTCACCTAAAGAGCAGACATTAGCATTTTATTACATGAGGCCCGAATACCGACAGCGAGAGGCATTGCAGCGCTGGAAGGAAATGACCGTGCCGAGATGCAGGGAGACCAGCCCAGACTCGTGTGTTCAGATTATTACTACTACCGCATAACCAGGGCTGTGGAGTCGGTAAGCCAAACCTGCGACTCCGACTCCTCAATTTCCCTTACACCGACTCCGACTCCCACACATATTGCTTATATTTAAGTGAAAAATTTATTGTAGTACAATGTGAACCTCAGACATTTAATCATTTTTATGATCCAATAATCAAGATATTTAGATAGAACAGAATATATATTGGTGTACTACCCGGTTTTCATTCTTTTTGGTACAGATACGATATGGATAGACAGATATGGATAAATGGATAGATAGAGCAGATTTCTAGTCTGCTTTTGCTGTTGAAAACATTATCTATGAGCTCAAAAACCTTTCAGGTGATGCAGTTTTTTAAAAAGATGATCAGCTTTTGCAGCTGAAAAACGTATCCTCAAAAAACACAGGAAAAACGCTGTGTGTGAATGTAGCCTTAGATCAGGAATAGAACAGCCATTTATAGGACATTTCATAACTTTCCCAAACTCCTATGAAAAAAATATTCAGCACATTCTGCACTGAGCTACTGTACCCAATTTATTATATATTTTAGGAGTCGGAGTCGGTCCATTTTATACCGACTCCAACTCCACCAAAATGAGCACCGACTCCGACTCCTCAACTCCACAGGCCTGCGCATAACCCCAAAGTATGAGAGCGCCCCATACAGTATACAATAAGATCTTCAGTGGCCAGAGAAGAGTGCAAAATTATCAGGGTTATGTAGCTGCAGAACCTCTTTAAAGTGGACCTAACGATCAAAGTTTGTTCCTACACGCAGATGGATCAACATTCTCAAGGATCACTCAAAAGATGACAGAACAGTGAATGGGATCAGTAAAGGGCTTGTGGGTCCGCACACCAATCTAGATGCTCACTTCTTCAGGAGCTGCACTCTTCTATACAGACTGTGTGGTTCTGTGGACTCGGCCCCCTACTGATCTACTGTGCACCGAAGGCGACATCATAAACTAAAACCTTATACGTGATCGGAGCGCCTTAAGGATAAAAGCAAGCTTTGGAACCACCGTTCATTAAATAATGAGAACTGTTGTATGCTCCATTAATAGTGGTCACCAAACTACAGCCAGAGTGCTGGCCTCCCCTTAAAGACACCGGCAGCTACACATGCAATCTCGCCAGAACACTACCAATCACAGCATTAACTGTTATGAATGGGTCACCGAGGAGGAAAAAACACCACAAGCCAAGTCTCAGAAAACCAGAGAGGTTGGTAACTATGCAGATTCCTGATCTTACCACACAACTAGCAGCAATCGTGGAGCGTACCTACGATGATCCTAGATGCCTCGTCACAACCGGAGAGCTACATAAGCCTAAAGCAGGAAAAGAGGAAAACTAACTGCCCCAGAGCAGACCCCAAAGGAAAGACAGCCCCCCACATGTATTGACGGTGAAACAAGATGAAAACACAAAGGCAGAAAAATAGGCTGAGCAAACGATGGGGCCCGACTAACTAGAAAGGACAGGAAAGGAAAGACACTGTCTGCAATCTGCTAAAAACCCTACCAAAATAACGTCCAACACTTCTGATAGCAAAATTAACCCTGAAGTCACTAAACTTCTCCCATTATATCAGCACTCTGAAATATTCTGAGACAGAGCAAAAAGAGGCCAATCTAATAAGGGATGAAAAGGCAAATACAGATAAATAGGAGTGGAAATTCAGCACAACCCCAGCAGGGGCAAGCTGATCACACAAGAAACTGAACTGACCAACAAGAGCAAGTGTGAACAATAGCAAAAACAAACTTAACTTGAGAAGACTGGAACAGAGCTGAAGTCCAAGAACTGAGAAGCAGACTGAATCACCAGCACCAGGATAGGGAGTCAGCTGTCATATTCAGTTTGATACTCCAGAGATCCAATTGTTATCCTCCTCATCAGGTGGCAGATCACTACCAATTAAACCAACCTCACTACCTCCTGTCACCACCAGAGGGAGAACGGAAGGAGAACTCTCAACTGGTGGAGCAGAAAATGAGTTCACAACAATTAACACTCCAAAAACAAGGAGTGCAAGGTGCATAAGCCTCCTCATACTGGTGTGTCAGACCTGGCATGTCACTCTCCACAAGGAGAGACCTTACCACTTAGATCCCAGTCTTAGCCCCTCACCCAGCCAAATCAGATCTCATACTTTGCGCTGACGAGGGGCAATACCCCGAAACACCATATCTGCAAATTGAGATTCTGATTTTATCCCAAGTCATATCGCCAGACTCATTAAAGAGTCGATAATGACTTGTAGGATTGCTGCTTCTAACAGGAGGCACTATAGAGTTCTAGTCCTATTCCTCTCTGAAGTGACAATTTGCGTATTTAATTCCCAGAGGAGCATGCAAGTCCCCTCATACTGGCATGTCACACCTGGCATGTCACTCTCCACAAGGAGAAACCTTACTCCTTAAATGCTCAAAAGAGCAAACTGGCATGGATCATCTGGTTACCCAGTACAGTGGATCAGTACTGTACACGGTGGCTCAGTGGTTAGCACTGTAGCTTTGTAGCGCTGGAGTCCTCGGGTCCAGTGCTACTGAGTTTATAGGTTCTCCCCGTGTTTGTGTGGGTTTTTCTAGGTTCTCTGTTTTACTCCCAGACCCCAAAGACATACTGATAGGGAATACAAACAAAAAGCACAGAATGACAAATGTGCAAAAATACCTTGCAATAAGACACATAACAGTAGTCAGCAAGTGCTGATAAAAGGTAATAACAAACACAGGGTATTTAGTCTATACGTTTTTTTGCAAAAAAATGTATACCAAGCTGCCTCACCAACGTCAAGGTAACCCGTATTGAAGCAGTCCCTATCTAATGTATTTAATACCTGAACATATGAACTGTGTCTAAATGAGCAGGATTAAGACAGGCGCTTTCTGGTATGGGCACGTGATGCAAGACAGCTCCTTATGTGCATGTCACACAAGAGAGGGGTGGGGTCTCTCAAATCATGCATAAGCATGAAAAAAACTGGATTAAAAACACACATGTGACATGCACAATGTGAACAAGTCTGTTGGACCATGTTCACTCCACCCTGACTGAAACACAAACAAAAAGCACAGAATGACAAATGTGCAAAAATACCTTGCAATAAGACACATAACAGTAGTCTTATTGATAGGGAATAGGGATTGTAATCCCCAGTGGGGACAATGGTGAGGTCTGGAAAGTGCTGTGGAATGTTAGCCCTATACAAGTGAATAAAATAAAATCTTGTTACACACGTTAGTGAGAGAATCACTTTGGACTCCATCCGGCCTCCGTTCACTTGAAGGTGAAAACAAAAGAGATAAAGACTTAGTTTTTTTTTAAACAATAAAAAATCTGGAACAGAAGCCATGACAATCACAGAAGCTTTGTCTCCAACCGGTTTCTTAGGAATTTGAATGGAAACAGAATAAATGTGAACAGAGCCTCAGACGCTTTGTCTTCCTTGTATCAGCTCTTGGCCGCTTTAATTTAAACCCAGTTGCTAAAATAATATCACACCCCAATAACAGATCTGACATACTTATGCCACAAACCGACATTTCTAAAAACTGCCTGGTGATGAACAAAGCGTAAAAAAAAACAACTGGTACAAGTCAGGCTTCTGATGTGTTATGAATTAGTCAATCACCAAAAAAGAACACGAACACATTGATAACTGTGGACCTACGTGCGCCCGGTTTGGTAGCACTTAGGCGCTTGCTGGACGGTGTATGTGCTGTCCGCCAGCAGTGAGATTATAACTAGAGGTAACGGGGACACTGTCCCTGTGCTGTATATTGTGCAGGTATTCTGTACGGGGCTGGTGGCCACCGCACATGGGGGGGCATGTACAGAGCGGAATCAGCAGCCGAGGATTCGTGAGAATCGGAGTCTGGGGTACGCGAATACGTTCAGTATTTGGTTGCAGAAATTTCTGTATTTCTTCATAGGAAAAAAAAAAAAAAAACAGGCAAAAACTCAGTTTTTAGGCGCTTTTCTAGCATTCTGGGGTGAAGAATTGCTGCAAAAACGCACACGCTGCACATTTCTCTGCAACTCGGAAATAAGCATTGTGTGAACGGGACTTTAGGATTATCATTGACTTTCCTACATCAGGATTTCCTTCAGGTTTTGTGACAAATCTGCAATTAAGAAGGGGATGTGTGTGCACATTTATTTCGAGGCGATCAAAGATGATACATTTCCTAGAGGAAACTCTCCTTCAGGGTGAGTGCACACAGTGCGGATTCCTCTTCGGATTTTTCCGTGCGGATTTGCAGGTAGAGTGACCTGCGGTTTTCCTGCGGATTTTCCTGCGGTTTTCCCCTGCGTTTTGACACCTGGACAATGGAACAAGTGTCAAACCGCTACGGAATCCGCAGAAAGAATTGACATGCTGCGGATTTAAAACCGCGGAAAAATCTTCATGTGCACAGCGGTTTTTAAAATCCATTGATTAGCATTGTACACTGTCAGCGGATCCGCAGCAGAATCCGCGCCGTGTGCACACCCTTACAGAGTATTTTAGTTTTGAGCGCCCTCGGACATCTTTGCAGTCGGCCATTAACCACCGAGGGCGCTCCATCCAATCCAACGATGTTCCCATTGTCTGGAGTTTTCGTTTGCGCCCTGTGATCGCCCGGCGCCTCACCACAAGCCTCATCACTCACCGCTTCCTATAAATTACTTTCTCACACTTTGTGTTTTTTTTGCAAAATCTCTTTTGGAAGAATCAACGCTTAAAACACCAAAGATCCTGTCACATAAGAAGAGTCTGCGGGATTTTCAGCTTCTAATTTTCTCTTCAGGTTGAGAAACACCTGGTGAAGAAAAAACTGCAAGTGACTGTAACACGAGCGAAACCTGCGGGAAACCGCTCCAACAGCGAGGAAGCGCAATGCTGGGAGTTGTAGTCCCATGGCACAAATGAGGGTGAAGGCTCCGGACAGGAGACACCGCTGTACTCACCGCATCCGGTCACTGCTCCAGAAAACCGTCCAAGACGGCCACTGGCGCCGTGTGCACCACTAAACCCTTCCCCCCCGGAACCAGTGTCAGGCTGCAAAGTTCCTCCTCACCTTCACCCACTCATATTCCTCCAAATATACTGAGAACCTGCAGCCGCGCACAGCTGGTAACTCGTGTCACTGGACCAGACCAGAAAAATGCGGGAGAAGAACACTACACACAAGTGCAGCAGACGGTGAGGCCGAGACGGCCATGTTTGCTATTGGAGAGTTACATCACTTCCGGCTCCGCGTTCCCCTGGTAACAGAACAGCGGAAGAAAACGGACCAGGGAGAAGACGGAGACATATACAGTAAGTAGTGGAGACACGGTAGGAAATGGGAAGAGACAGCACAACCTCCCCCGGGAGCTGCCTGTATCCATATAACCGTAACCGAGCTACATCCTGTATTATACCCCAGAGCTGCACTCACTATTCTGCTGGTGCAGTCACTGTGTACATACATTACATTACTGATCCTGAGTTACATCCTGTATTATACCCCAGAGCTGCACTCACTATTCTGCTGGTGCAGTCACTGTGTACATACATTACATTACTGATCCTGAGTTACATCCTGTATTATACCCCAGAGCTGCACTCACTATTCTGCTGGTGCAGTCACTGTGTACATACATTACATTACTGATCCTGAGTTACATCCTGTATTATACTCCAGAGCTGCACTCACTATTCTGCTGGTGCAGTCACTGTGTACATACATTACATTACTGATCCTGAGTTACATCCTGTATTATACCCCAGAGCTGCACTCACTATTCTGCTGGTGCAGTCACTGTGTACATACATTACATTACTGATCCTGAGTTACATCCTGTATTATACCCCAGAGCTGCACTCACTATTCTGCTGGTGCAGTCACTGTGTACATACATTACATTACTGATCCTGAGTTACATCCTGTATTATACCCCAGAGCTGCACTCACTATTCTGCTGGTGCAGTCACTGTGTACATACATTACATTACTGATCCTGAGTTACATCCTGTATTATACTCCAGAGCTGCACTCACTATTCTGCTGGTGCAGTCACTGTGTACATACATTACTGATCCTGAGTTACATCCTGTATTATACTCCAGAGCTGCACTCACTATTCTGCTGGTGCAGTCACTGTGTACATACATTACATTACTGATCCTGAGTTACATCCTGTAGCTCTTTTTTATTCTAAAAGTATCAAAACACAATACATAACAGACTACATAATACAAAACACAATACATAACAGACTACATAATACAAAACACAATACATAGCAGACAAACAATGCTCCCGACATAAATATTTGTGCAAACCTCGCAATTTTACCTGATCCCCCAGGCTTTCCAGCCTAGAGGGCCCCAGCAGGATCCCTCCACCCCTATACAACTTGAAATAAAGAAACCCCTATGTAACACATTCATCCCCTACGCACACCCTTTCACACTCCATTCGCGCTTTGCACCCATACCTATATACAAGTAATAAAGAAAAAAAACCATATTCCGGCCCTTCTGCCTTAAAAAAAACCATAGCCACTTATACTGGCAAAACCCCAGCACCAGCCTAACACCTCTACGAAAATTTTTTTTTTTTTTTTTTTTTTTTTTTATTTATCATCCCCCCACCACACCCAAGGTCCAAAAGTCCATGGCCCATTACACAAAACACACAAGGTCCATCAATGTTCATGGCCTATCACATCTATCTCTTGGCAAAAACAGTTTATGCTCCAAGAGGAAAACCCTCACCCGGCTCCACCCAAAACCTATGCTATTTACCACGTGGTCCATTCTTCTTTTCCTTTCCACGATTTGTCCATCCACTTTCCCTTCAGATAAAGGTCCTCTTTTCCCATTCTCACCCCCCATTCACCCCCCTCCCAACCTCACTACACCCTCCCATGCACTCCTAACTAAAACAAAAGAAAGTATGTATAATACACAAAAATACAAATATACAATATATATCTACATATACACCACATAACATTATTACCATATTTGTTTTGGCTTGCCACCACACACTTTCCTTTGCAGACCCAAGATCAGTGCCTGCAAGCCCAATATCCATTAATGCTCTATGTTTCCAAAACAAAAGTCTAGAGTGGCATGCTTTAGCCCACCACCAGGAAAAGGAGTTCTCGAGGCCCCGTCCCTCACTAACTCATTCACCCTGTCCCTCAACAACTAAGACTGTCCCTGCTTCTGTCCCTAAAGAAACTGTCCCTATCTGTCCCTTCCTGTCCCTACTCCACCTAACTTAATATAACTAACTTTCTATCTGTCCCTCAGTGCCTGTCCCTCCCTGTCCCTATCTGCCCCTACTTCTGTCCCTAGCACACCCAGTGAAACTTATGCTATCCCTACCCTCATTCACGCGGAGCTAGCTCTCCCTTGAGTGCGTTTTTAAAAGGAGAGGCCTCTCCAAAGCCAAGAGGCCTTCCTCACACCCAACCTTTCGAACTCCAAAGAACGGACCTTCACCAGGTCACCCAAGATGTTTCCTACCACCTCATCCCTTGGGAGGGTTTTTTTCCGCGTCGAAACTAGGCACCGTGCATTCCAAGTGTAGAACCTAACCACTACACTGACTAGAAATAAAGTGCACGGGTCCCGGCCACCCAGGGATCTGAACGCTCCATAAACCCACTCAGCGTAGGAGAGGGACGCCAGCCGCGGCCAACGTATGGAAGCACCCACCCTGTTGTACACCTCTGCATTAAAGGGACACTGAAGCAGGAAGTGCTCCATGCTTTCCAGCACGTCGCCACACTCCTCACGGGGACAACCCCGATCATCGGATTTCCTGCACTTCAGGTTATCCTTTACATACAGCCTCCCGTGGAAGCAACGCCAGGTCAAGTCCCAAAATTTCATGGGGATCCGCTTAGAATTTAAAAGCCCCAGCCCGACCTCCAGATCCCGGCCTGGGCAATCCTTAAGGGCCAGGGGCTTCTGGAAATGGGTCAACAGGACCCTCCTGTCAAGGCATTGCCTCGACATGGTCCTGATTTCCCACATTCCCAGACCCCACCGGCGGATCACCTTCAGAACCGGGGTAGCGTAAGCCGGGAGATGCCCATGAGGTGTGCGTAGGTCCTTCACCTGCCCTCCTGTCTCCCATTCCTGGAAGAAAGGCCAAAGCCAACCCTTGCAGGAGACTACCCACGGAGGAGCCCTCTCTAGCCAGAGGTTGGAGATGTTAGTCTTAAGAAAGGTGTTTACTAGAAACACCACCGGGTTTACCATACCCAACCCGCCTAGTCTCCTCGTACGGTATGTAACCTCCCTCTTGATTAGGTTAAGCCTATTCCCCCATAACAATTGGAAGAACAGGCTATAGACCCGTGTCCAGAGAGGTTCCGGCAAGATGCACACACTGCCCAGGTATATTAATAAAGGTAGCAGAAAGCCTTTAGCCAGGGCAACCCTTTCCCTCAGGGTTAAAGACCAACCCTTCCATTGGTCCACCTTTTGGGCAGCGATCTTAAGTCTGCCCTCCCAATTTTGCTGGGGGTAATCCCCGGGGCCAAATTCGATGCCTAGAATTTTGGCGGTGGCCTGGGGCCCTGGAAGGGTGTCCGGGAGATCAAACCTGGGATCTCCCCCTCCCAGCCAGAGACTTTCACACTTATCCCGGTTGATCATGGACCCGGATGCCTCCGAGTAGCGCACTACCTCCGACATGACCCAATCCGCCTCCCTTCTCGAGGACACGAAAAGGGAAACATCATCGGCATACGCCACCACCCTCAGAGAGGACCCAGAGCCCGCCTGGTCCATCCCGACTCCCGCCAACGGTCCACGATCTACCCTCCTTAGGAAGGGATCGATCGCGAACACGTATAAAAGCGGGCTCAGCGGACAGCCCTGACGGACCCCAGAACCCACCTCAAAAGGGCGACCTGACCAACCGTTCACCAGCGGAAAAGTCTCAGCCCCTTGGTACAAGATCTCTAACCATTTTACAAACCTCCCAGGCAGACCATACCTCAAAAGGACGGACCAGAGGTACTCGTGGTTGACCCGGTCAAAGGCTTTCGCTTGATCTAATGACAGCAAGTACCCCCTCCAGTGACCTGCCCTACCCTGCTCCACTGCCTCTCGGACACCGAGCACAGCACTAAAAGTACTGCGGCCCGGAACAGAGCAATGCTGGGCCCCTGAAAGGAGCCGGGGTGCAAACTTCACCAGCCGATTAAACAGCACCTTGGCCAGAACCTTCCGGTCCATATCGAGAAGCGCTATGGGACGCCAATTCTCGATACGGGACGGATCCTTACCCTTTGACAGAATAATGAGGGCTGACTTCCTCATTGAGTCGGGAAGAGTGCCCGAGGAGAGACACTCATTAAATACCCCTGTCAAGAGGGGGACCAAGGAGTCCCTAAAAGTCTTATAGAACTCGGATGTTAAGCCATCCGGACCTGGCGATTTCTTGGGCCGAAGCCCATCAATGGCCAGTCTCACTTCCTCTTCCCTGATTTCCTCTGCCAAAACACCAAGAGAGGGATCACCCCCTGGCTCAGGGACGGTTTCAGCCAGGAAAGCCGACATCCTGTCCCGATCCAGATCCTTCTTTTCCAAGAGGTGTGAGTAGAAGGATCTGACCACCTCCAGGATCCCTGATTTGGATCTGTTCAGGGACCCCGTACTGTCGATCAGTCCTGTCACCATCTTACAATTCACTGACATCTTACAGTTTCTGTAAGGGTCGGGTGAGCGGTACTTCCCGAAGTCCCTCTCAAAAACTAAAGATGTGTGTCTATCATACTGACACCTCTTGAGCAAAGATTTCACTCTGGAGATTTCCTCACGGTCACCTCCAGTCGAGACAAGCTGCTCGAGTTTCCTCCCCAGGGCCTGGTACAAGCGGTGCCTGTTCAGACTCCTGAGGCTCGAGAGCTGACGGAAGAACCCCGCCACCCGCTTTTTGAAGATCTCCCACCACTCTGACTTACTACTACAGAGATCCAACAGCGGTACCTGGCTCTGAAGAAAGTCCTCGAAGGATTGTCTCACCTCCGCTTCTTCCAGCAGGGACGAATTGAGCTTCCACAGCCCTCTTCCCATCCGATGAGTCTCTGCAACATTCAGAGAAAAGAAAATTAGACAGTGATCGGAGAACTCCACCTCAACGGCGGACACAGCAGAAAAGATGGCGTCCTCCTTCAAAAAAAACCTGTCTATTCTAGACCTACAGCTACCCCTATGGTAGGTGAAACCTCCGTGACCTGGGGTGTGCCGGATGTGGACATCCACCAGGCGAGCTTCGCTGGCTATGCTATTCAACGCAACGCTATCATAAGCCAGGCGATCTCCGGGACCCCCCCGGTCACGGGACCTCGTAATGGTGTTGAAGTCCCCACCGAAGACCACCTGCCGGCTCGTAAAAAGAAAGGGCTTGATCCTCAGGAAGAGACATTTGCGGTCCCACTTGGACTGCGGGCCGTAGATGTTGATGAGCCGGAGCTCTTGTCCCCTCATGAAGACATCTAGGATCAGGCACCTCCCCATTTCCAACTCAGTAACCCGTCGGCATTCAACAGCTGCAGTCTTAAAAAGGACTGCCACCCCGCTATACGGCTCGGCCGCAAGAGACCAGTATGAGGGCCCGCACCTCCACTCCCTCCGTGCTTTATAGATGGCCCCCATGTCTGTTAGTCTGGTCTCTTGCAAGAATAAAATTTCTGCCTCAATCCGGGAGAAAAAATCAAAGGCCGTGAAATGAGCCGCATCTGACTTTATGCTGGCAACATTAATAGATGCCAGCGTCAACGGGGCGAGTTCCGCCATCATGGGTGATCAAGTTGGATGGCCAACTTCTTACCACTGCTATCACCTCCACCTGGGGAGGGGTCGGACACCTTCCTTTTCAGGGAAGCTCCCGTTGTGTCCATCCCACCCCCCCCGGTGTCCTCGCCCCCGGGTTCCAGGTCTGTCCCCCCCCCAGGAGGAACACTGCCCCCTGAGGGACGGACCCCACCATCCCCCGAAGGACCCTCCGGTGGTACCCCCGGCCCAGCATCCTCGTCTTGCGGCCCATCATCCGAGCCTCCGAGGACGCTGAACCGGTTGGAGAGATCAATCAGAGGGGGGTCAGCGGGCCCTTCCGTGCGCACCCTGGTGGTCGGGGGCGGGGGAGATTTTGAAGGCTTGCCAGCCTTCTTCCCCCCCGATTTGTTACGATTGGCACGTTTACTTTTGCCACCCGCTGCTGTAGGCTGCTCCTGGACCTCCTAATCAACACTTTCATACTGTGAGGACCCGTCCGAGTCAGCCGCTTTATCCTCCCTCTCCATCCTCCTGATCTCCTCTCTCACCACACTCTCCCTCAGGACCTCAGAGGCTTTTGCCACGGGCCTGGAGGGAGGAGCAGGCATCGACCCGGTTGCCCGAGACTTCACCTGCCCCCCACCCCCATGGCGTTTTTCTTGCCTCCGCACATACGCGGGGCCCCTCACCTTGGCATTGCCCTTCCTCACCGGTCCCTCAGCCCCTTCCCCTCCGCCACCACCTGCCACAGCTGCAGGAGCGCCGCCAGAGGTTTCTCCCTCACGGACTCCTCCCGCCGGGCCTGCAGCGGCATTAGAAAAGGAGCGAGGGCAGCGGCTGAGAGGGTGACCTAGGTCACCACACAAGTGACACCGAATGTCCTTACACGAGGCGGCCAGATGACCTACCCCACCACACAAGGCACATTTCTGTACCTTGCAGCTAGCGCTGAAGTGAGTGGGGTCGCCGCACTTGTGGCAGACCTTCGGTTGCCCCTGGTAGAAGACCAGGATCCTGTCCCTTCCCAGGAACGCCGAGGAAGGGATGTGGGTGACCGTGCCGCCGGAAACCTTCAGTTTAACCATGAAGGTCCAGCCCCCCGACCAGATGCCGAATTCGTCCCTGTTCTTTTTGGGGACCTCGGTGACTTCCCCGTAACGGGAAAGCCACGTCATAATGTCCACGCCGGCAAGTGACTCGTTACAAGTGACCACGGTCACTCGCTTGACGGAATTTTGGCGAGACACCGCTTGCGCAACGAAGTCTCGCCATCCGGGCTCTTCCCACACCAGCTCATAGTTAGACCAGAAGAGCTCAAGCCCCTCTGGCCGCACAAAGCTGACGTCGAAGAAGCGGGACGCCGAAGGATGTATCAGGGCAAAGATGTCATTCGCCCCGAAGCCCATCTTAAGGAGGAGCTCCACCACCTTGCTCCTAGGTGGACAAGCTTCACTGCCCCCCCACCTAAGACGGACCACATTCCTCCTTTGCGGCCCCTGCCCGGCTGTGGGGAGAGACCAAACAGTCCCTCCCTCCCTTTGGTTTTGGAAGGCAGCAAGGCCGTGTCTCTCTATCCAGAAAGACAAGTCCACTGTCCTCCCCTCTACCACTATCGACCTTTCTCCTTTTTTGAGGGCCTCCAGGAAACGGTGGTGCAAAGCGCCGTCCCTGGAGCCCGGAGGCGAGGAGACCCCCCCAGAGGACCACCCCGAGGACCACCCCGACCCCCAGCCGCGGCCCCCGCATAACTATGTTGGGGTCTTGCGGCCAGGGGGGCAGACGGGCCAGCCCTCCCACCACTACCACCACTTGTGCCAGCACCCTCATTCGTCCTCCCACTCACTCTCCCATTCACTCTTTTATTATTTGCATTCACCCCAGCATTCACCCCAGCACACTCACCCACATTCACAGTAGCACTCACTCCTTCATCCATGTCACTCATATCACCATTCACTTCAGCAAACATCTCCTCAAATATGTCCACTCCACTTTTGTACTCACTCTCACTTGCACAATTGGTGAACATAGCAACATTATTTACATTATTTACATTTCCCGAACCAGTGCAGTTCCTCTCTTTGCCTGCTGGGGGCCCTGAGCTCTCTTGCTGGGAGCTACTCCAGCTCCTGTCCAGGAGCACTGCTGCCCCTTTAAATGCCTCAGTGCTGATGACATCATGCACTCTGCCCTGGCTGGGCCTAGGAGCAACAGCAGCTCCTGGTTTCAGCTCCATTTTTTTTCCTTTTTCTAAGGTTTCCTTGCTCTGGGCAGGGATGGCCACTGGCACCGCTCCCTGCCCTGCACTTTTCTTCACCCCCGCCGCCGGCTTGCCAGGGAGCGCCAGAGTCCCCGCACCCCCAGATGAAGGTAGGTGGGCCGGGGACCCCGACAACTCTCCGCCAGCTTTTGGGGGCAGCACAGCATTACTTAGAAGGGTGGGTGGGACAGAGGGCAGCGGGCCCGCAGCGGCCACGCCCCCCCGCCGGTCGCAGCCACCCCAGGCAGAGCCGCGGCCCCCTGCGAGGCCACGGCCCCCCCGGGTGACGCGAGCACAGCGGGCGGAGCCGCGACCGCTGAGGCCACGCCCCCCGCCAGTCACAGCCACCACGGGCAGAGCAGCGACCCCTTGCGAGGCCACGCCCCCCCGGGCGACGCAGACGCAGCGGGTGGGACGACGGCCGAGGAGGACATGCCCCCCCCCGCACGCCGCAGCCTTTGCAGGCCGGGCAACACTCGGGGAGGCCACGCCCCCCTCACGGACCACCGCCGCCACCCTATGCCCACCACTTGAGACGGGCAAGGCCGGCCACTCCCCCTCGTCGCCCAGCGGCGGCGGAGCCCCCTGCACGGACCCCTTTTTGGGTCGACGTGCCGGAGACCCCGCTCTCACCACAGGCGCCGACATGGGAGCGACCAGCACTTTGCACCGCCTCAGCTGCTGCTTGATGTTCTGTTCGCCCTTCCTAGGCTTCTGGACCCCCACTAGCGATCCAGACTTAGCGGATCCGTACGTGGGGGGTCCAGAAGCCCCAGCACTCGCCGCCGGAGGTGCGGCCCTGGCTTTACCAACTTTGCCTGGTGCCAGGCCAGCCCCCCCTGCCACCGAGGGCTGAGCCTGGACACCACCACCAACACCACAACCAGCACCGACCTCCATGTCGCTGCCCTGGTCTGAACTGTCACCAGATGCGACAGTCAGGTCACAACAGTCATCTCTCTCCCCGCTCCCTTGCTGCGGACCCACCACAGGGCTCGAGCCGGGGTGGGTAGCGGGTTCCACACAGTGGGACAGAGGGGCCCCGGGAAGGGGAGCAAAAACCAGTTGTTCCTCCACGCCTTCAGAGGCCTTACGCCTGCGCCTCCTGTTTCTCCTCTTCCCGGTTGCCCCATCCTCCGGGCAGACCTCATACCCAAACAACAGCGTGCCAAACCGTGCTGGGGATTCAGTCTGCCGTACTTGTTTAAGGATGAGGCAGCCCCCCTCAGAACTACTCCCGCTCCCTCCATCCTCCCCCTCGCTCCCGCTTTCCTCCGCGTTACTGGAGTCCAGCGGGAGGGCCACCTGCTCAGGGGCTATCTCGCTGCATGTTACCTGGCTCTCGCTGGTGTCCGCCAGGTCTTCAGGTGGAGGCGGCCCGGGTGTGGTGTGGGCGCCATCTTGCTCTTCCTCCTCCTCGCTTTCCTCCACCTGGATGGGGACTCCTGACCCCCCAGGAAACCCACCGGCCATGGCCCTGAACCGGTCCTCGTTCTGCAGCTTTTCCTGGAAGGGGCCGCTGCCGGCCATGATGGAACTTCGCCTGTCCTCCAGGGCCCGAATCTCCCCTTTCAGCCGCTTGACCGTGGCGTTGACCTCTGCTCTCTTTGAGGCAGGGAGCCTGTTTTTACTGATGACCCGGGCTCCCTCCAACTCCCCCCGGAGTCTCCTGAGCTGCTTGCCGGCCTCCTCGTACTCGGAGAGGTGGGCATGAATGCGGGAGGCGTAGGTGGTAGCTGGCTCTCCCGCAACCTTGGAGCCCCAGATGTTAAGGGGGGGCCCCGCCTCACCTCTGCCGGCTGCTGCACCTCCGGGGGAAGGGCCCGCCACAGCCTTCACTTCAGGGGTCCCGGACCCTGGAGCCTTGCGGCCCCCTGGGGTCCGCTTTTTCCCCATCCCTGGGACTGGCTGACTGTGCCTTGGGCCTCCTGGTGGTGGATGAGGCCCCCCACCCCCAGCTGGCTTGCCGGAGGGTGGGAGCCAGGGGCACAGCCCCGGCGCTCAGTCCCAGGGAGAGTCCTCTTTCCTGGGAAGGGGGCAGATGGAAAGTCCTTGCAGGAAAAAAAACCTCCCTTCCCAGGAGCTTAGCAAAACCCCAGCCTGCAGAGGCTCAGCTGCGACGCTCCTCCTCTTCTGGGGTGTGTCCAGAGCTGCACTCAGTATGCTGCTGGTGCAGTCACTGTGTACTTACATTACTGATCCTGAGTTACATCCTGTATTATACTCCAGAGCTGCACTCACTATTCTGCTGGTGCAGTCACTGTGTACATACATTACTGATCCTGAGTTACATCCTGTATTATACCCCAGAGCTGCACTCACTATTCTGCTGGTGCAGTCACTGTGTACATACATTAATGATCCTGAGTTACATCCTGTATTATACTCCAGAGCTGCACTCACTATTCTGCTGGTGCAGTCACTGTGTACATACATTACATTACTGATCCTGAGTTACATCCTGTATTATACCCCAGAGCTGCACTCACTATTCTGCTGGTGCAGTCACTGTGTACATACATTACATTACTGATCCTGAGTTACATCCTGTATTATACTCCAGAGCTGCACTCACTATTCTGCTGGTGCAGTCACTGTGTACATACATTACTGATCCTGAGTTACATCCTGTATTATACCCCAGAGCTGCACTCACTATTCTGCTGGTGCAGTCACTGTGTACATACATTATATTACTGATCCTGAGTTACCTCCTGTATTATACCCCAGAGCTGCACTCACTATTCTGCTGGTGTAGTCACTGTGTACATACATTACTGATCCTGAGTTACATCCTGTATTATACCCCAGAGCTGCACTCACTATTCTGCTGGTGCAGTCACTCCTTGTGACGTCTCCTCCTCTCCAGGGTCTTGTAATGCTGTGAGCTGATTATTCACTTTCCCCCTTTACATCTTTGCAGGATATTTCCGATATAACATCACGCTGCATTCAAAGCTGAATTTGATGCATTTGTGTCTTTTTTTCTTCCGTACTAACAGTGTAAGGCTATGTTCATATGTTGCATTTTTGCTGCTTTTTTTTTATGCAAAGTTTCGGCTGCTTTTTCCAGTGCCAGCAAAGTCTATGCGATTTCAGAAATCTCATGCACACACATCTGCAGCATGTCTCTACTTTCAGAGTTTTCCAGCATTTTTTCAGCCATAGAAAGCAATGAGTATGTGCAAACACTCAACAAAAAACGCAGCTGTCAGGTTTTGCAGCGGTTTTGGTGCAAAAACCTAAGGAAGTTTCTTTTTTTTTTTTGGGGGGGGGGGCTCTAAATTTTATCATCCTGCACAAGAGACAACAAAAATAGAGGAAAACGTGCTTTTTGTAAGCAGCTACTTTACTGCCAAGAGAGCAGGTTTTGTCTGCAGAAAAAAAAAATGCAATGTGTGACCATAGCCTGTGTCATTGCGTGCTCTTCTCTCCGGTATTTGCCACGTTCCTTGTGGAGCCGTATGTGCTCTGTACGGATATAGACAATGTGAGGGAAGCTGCTGTATTTGCGCTGCTGCTCTGGATGTGACTGGAGGAGGAGTTCTTTATTTTGTATTGTTGTTCTATATTTATGGTAACGCCTTGTTGGTGATTTGCAGAATGTCGGGTTTGTATGGAAGCAGCACGTCCATTTCCAGTAAGCGATCAGGTGAGCGATCAGAGGCTCCGAAGTCCGATGACCAGGAGGCGTTTTACACTTCCTGCCGCGCCGCTTACCTGACCGTGTTCAGGAGCAGCCTGGAGAACATCACCGACCGGCAGCAGCTGTGTCTCGGTAATCATCCTTGGATTCTGTTGTCGCTCTGTCATATAAAAAAAAAAATATATATATATATAAGCTTACTTGTGATTAGTTGTCCTGAGATCAAGGCCCCCACTTTGCAAAGAATGACTGCATGGTTAGTTTTAAGGGTTAATACAAGCGGTTTTTTAATGGGTTATTCCTACCTTAATAAGTTATCACCTGTCGACAGAAGACGTGATAACCTGCTGATCATTGTGGGACCCCTCCATCCCATAATGCATTTTAGAGTGGGGCTCTGAAGTGTTTGAACGGAGCAGTGGCCTCCTATGCCATTAGTGAATGGGACCCCCACGATCCCGAGAGCAGAACTCAGCCACTCCATTCATTGCCTATGGGACTGACAAAGATACCCAAGAGCAGCGCTCAGCTATCTACAGCAGTCCCATAGACAATGAACCAAACCACTTCATTGCCCCATTCTAAAGAGGAGTGTTATGACCATCAGCAAGTTGTCTGGTATGCTAGGGGTTAACTCGCTCGGATAGGAATACCCCTTCCTGACATCTTCTGTACATGTTGGCAAGTGTATCAAGCTGTTACGTACCAGCAGCAGAAGTCGCCTCCTTTTTAACCACTTAAATGCCGCCACAAGTTTTTAACAGTGGCATTTCATTAAGCGATCTGGTGTGGGTGTACATTCCATGTCCCCTTCACCCAGTCCTGGCCATTGGGCACGGATCACCTCGCCGCCATCTCTGTACTCTTCGTAGAAGATCATTAATGTCACTGTATGCTGTAATATTATGTATTATCGTACAAGTGACGAAAGGATCACAAGTTCTGATCTCCTGTTAGGGGGCTTAAAAGAAAAACCCAGAAAAGTTATAAAAAAAATATTGAAAAATGAAAAACAAAATTTTGAATTGACCCCACTCTCAATTTGACAATCAATAATAAAGAACCGAAAAGGAAAAAAAAAAATTAGAATCCGATTTTGTATCAACCAAAGTCCAGTTGTGAAAATATAAAGTAATTAACTTATGGGAAAAATGGTGTAAAACTATATAAAAAAACCTCCAGATTTGTTGTTTTTTCATTTGCTGCCCCCCACCCTAAAATAATGCTACATGAGATCAAAATTGTTTGTCCCCCAAAATGACACAAATAAAAACAATCCCTCGCACGAAATAATAAAGAGTTACAGGTCTTAGAAAATGGCGGCACGGAGGTTTTTTTCTTTTCAAAGATCAGAATTTTGTTTTCCCACTACTAAAATATAAAAAAAAAACTGCAAAAGTTTGGTACAGTGCCTTGCGAAAGTATTCGGCTCCCTGGGACTTTTCAACCTTTTCCCACATATCATGCTTCAAACATCAAGATACCAAATGTAAATTTTTGGTGAAGAAACAACAAGTGGGACACAGTTGTGAAGTTAAATGAAATTTATTGGTTATTTTACATTTTTGTGGAAATTCAAAAACTGAAAAGTGGGGCGTGCAATATTATTCGGCCCCTTTAACGTAATACTTTGTTGCGCCACCTTTTGCTGCGATTACAGCTGCAAGTCGCTTGGGGTATGTCTCTATCAGTTTTGTACATCGAGAGACTGAAATTCTCGCCCATTCTTCCTTGGCAAACAGCTCGAGCTAAGTGAGGTTTGATGGATATCGTTGGTGAACAGCAGTTTTCAACTCTTTCCACAGATTCTCGATTGGATTCAGGTCTGGACTGTGACTTGGCCATTCTAACACCTGGATACGTTGATTTGTGAACCATTCCATTGTAGATTTTGCTTTATGTTTGGGATCATTGTCTTGTTGGAAGACAAATCTCCGTCCCAGTCTCAGGTCTTTTGCAGACTCCAACAGGTTTTCTTCAAGAATGGTCCTGTAATTGGCTCCATCCATCTTCCCATCAATTTTAACCATCTTCCCTGTCCCTGCTGAAGAAAAGCAGGCCCAAGCCATGATGCTGCCACCACCATGTTTGACAGTGGGGATGGTGTGTTCAGGGTGATGAGCTGTGTTGCCTTTACACCAAACATATCGTTTGGCATTGTTGACAAAAAGTTTGATTTTGGTTTCATCTGACCAGAACACCTTCTTGCACATGTTTGGTGTGTCCCAGGTGGCTTATTGCAAACTTTAAACGACACTTTTTATGGATAACTTTGAGAAATGGCTTTCTTCTTGACACTCTTCCATAAAGGCCAGATTTGTACAGTGTACGACTGATTATTGTCCTATGGACAGACTGTCCCACCTCAGCTGTAGATCTCTGCAGTTCATCCAGAGTCACCATGGGCCTATTGGCTGCATCTCTGATCAGTCTTCTCCTTGTTTGAGATGAAAGTTTAGAGGGACGGCCGGGTCTTGGTAGATTTGCAGTGGTATGATACTCCTTCCATTTCAATGTGATCGCTTGCACAGTGCTCCTTGGGATGTTTAAAGTTTTGGAAATCATTTTGTATCCAAATCTGGTGTTAAACTTCTCCATAACAGTATCAAGTGTGACCAACTTTTTACTATTGATGCTGCCTATGCAGCATCAGTAGTAAAAGATAGGATGTTCAAAATAATGCAAAAAATAAAACGGCCCCCGATCTCCTCAGCCACGCTGCCGGCAAGTTCCGTTCTCAGGCATGCTTTGCGTGAAGGACCTTTGATGACGTAGTGGTCGCTACATCATATGGGGTGATTCTTGCAAAGCGTGCCTGGGAACGGAACTTGCCGGCAGCGTGACGGACAGGCGGGAGAGCTCCGGCGGCCGGCGGAAGGTGAGAATATCACTATTTTATATTTTTATTCTATTTTTTACAGGGATATGGTACCCAGGGCATGGAGGACAGTCTCCTCTTCTCCAGACCTTGGGTACCATTCGCACATGAAGCGCTCACTTCACGCATGGTGGGCATAGCCACATGCTTAATGTGAGCGTTTCAATGCAATCTTATGTGAGCAGAATCGCTGTGATTCCGCTCAAAGAAGGAACATGCTGCGGATTTTACCGCTATGCAATTCCGCAGCGGAAATATACGCAGCATTAGCACAGCAATACGGAATGCCATTGAATTTAATGGTAATTGTAGCAAAGACGCTTACAATCCGCAACGTGTGCACATAGCCTGAGACTATCACAGAGCAGGTGCATCTATACAGAGACTTGATTACACACAGATGGATTATATTTATCATCATTAGTCATTTAGGACAACATTGGATCACTCAGAGATCCACAATGAACTTCTGGAATGAGTTTGCTGCACTGAAAGTAAGGCTGAGTTCACACGTGGCGTTTTTTTCGCGTTTCCGCGGTGGTTTTAACCGCGCGATTTTGCCGCGAAAAATAAGCATCCCATGCATTCCTATGGGATTCCGCAATGCTGTGCTAATGCTGCGGTTTTTACCGCGGCGGAATCGCTTCGCGGTAAAAACCGCAGCATGCTCATTAATTTGCGGAATCGCGGCGATCCCGCACCCATAGGAATGCATTGTTCCGCTTACTTCCCGCATGTGGCTGTGCACACCATGCGAAAAGTAAGCAGAACAATTGCGGATGGTACCCACGGTCCGGAGGAGAGGAGACTGTCCTCCGGGCTTTGGGTACCATATCCCTGTAAAAAATAGAATTTAAAATAAAAAATATTGTTATTCTTACCTTCCGGCGTCCCGCGCAGGCTTCCCGCCTCTCTCCATGCTCCCGGTCCCAGTAATCCTTTGCGAAAATGCCCGCGATGACGTCCGTTCTCGCGGGATCGCGAAGTCTCGCGGTCATTCGTGCGACGTCATCGCGAATTACCGCGAGACATCGCGATCCCGCGAGAACGGACGTCATCGCGGGCATTTTCGCAAAGGATTACTGGGAACGGATGCGTGGGACGCCGGAAGGTGAGAATAACACTATTTTTTATTTTTGTTTGCATTCTATCTTTTACTACTGAGTGTGACCAACCTGTCAAACAGTTCTCCAAGCGATGCTACAGATCGCTTGGAAAACGCTAGCATTTTGCAAGCTAAATACGCTTGCAAAATGCTAGTTTTTCCGCGGGAATTTAAAATGCGATTTTCCCGCGGAATGGAATTCCGGAATTCACGCGGTAATTTCCGCGAGAGTTCCGGTACGTGTGCACTTAGCCTAAAGGGGACGAATAATATTGTACGCCCCACTTTTCAGTTTTTGAATTTCCACAAAAATTTAAAATAACCAATAAATTTCATTCAACTTCACAATTGTGTCCCACTTGTTGTTGATTCTTCATCAAAAAAATTACATTTGGTATCTTTATGTTTGAAGCCTGATATGTGGGAAAAGGTTGAAAAGTTCCAGGGGGCCGAATACTTTTGCAAGGTCCTGTATCTGTGTTATTGTATTGACCTGGAGAATCCCGTTCCCAGGACATTTTCACCTCGCAAAAACTAAAAGTAAAATAGAAACCAGTCACTACTTCTGTATTTCTCACCCACTCCTGGTTTTGGCTTTCAAATACTGATGTAAAATACTGACCGTGTGAACGTGGCCTTACACCGAGCTGACGGATGACTGCCAATGATGTCGCTCACGTGCACATTAAAAGTCAGCAGCGCCATTGTATTCCTAGCGGAGGTTCACCGGCTTCATCATAGCACTCCCAGTACGGCCAGCAGTTCTGACTCTTTACACTTTAGGCCTCATTCACACGTCTGATTTTCACGTACAAGTGATCACTGAGGTTTTTACTGATTTCACTTTTCCCTCTGATGGGGCCATTCCCATGTACGTGATTTTTTTCGCTGACCAAGAGGTAAGTCACAGAGACCGATGATCTGCAATGCAAGTCAGTGGGTCTGTGATTAAACTGCACTCTGATGCCATCTGAGTTCAGTCTGATTTTCACATACTTAGAATGGAAAAGGTGGAGAATTTAATTTCTCCACGTACAAGAAAATAAGATGACACTCGGACCACACTCTGATCAAAATAATCGGTCTGTTTTTTGTCATGCATGTTAAAATCAGACGTGTGAATGAGGTCTTAGCAGTCGGGTAACAGCTTATCTTTCCAAACCTCCCATATACGCATGCAGGCTCAGTCTCATGGCATCTTCATTGGTGTTTTATTATTTGTATGAATGTATTTTTTTTTTTTGCTTTTTCTTGTGCAGCTTTAAAGTCAGTAATAAAAAATAAAATACTTTACATAGAAACTGTTGTGGGTTATGGCATTTTGGTGATTTTTTTTTTTCTTCATTTTGCAGCATGCTCCAGGCTTTTTTTCTCATAGGCTTATAAAACGTCAGGAAACAGAGGGGAAAAACAACTTAAAGAAGCCCTCCTCCTCCCATGACAGTTTTTATCTTCTTAATATATTGCAGCCATCATATTACACAGCACTTACAATTGCTACAATTGCTCATTTTGCCTTTCTCCCCAGGTATTTCTTCTGTTTTCCATTAGGTCTATGACATCACAAGATCAAAAACTGATGAGCTGAATCCTTCCAAGCTCTAAGTAGAAACAGGAGGTAAAGTTTCCCTGCATGAATCACTGCAAAAGTCAGTGGCAGGGGGAGGAGGGAATAGTTGGGTCAGGAGTTGAAGAGGGGGATGATAAATGGAGGGACAAGAGACTTCCTGTTTCTACATAGAGCAGAGAAAAGAGAAGAATTAGCTGGGTAGAAAGGCAAAATGAGCAATTGTAAGTGCACAGTGCTGTATAATATTATGGCTGCAATATATTAAGAGGATGAAAGCTTTGATTAGGGCGCTTTTTAAAAGATAAAAAAAACCAAAAACGATGTAAATACTTATGTCCCAAAACATTAAAAGAAAGAAAAAAAAAAAAAAAAAACTATGAAAAATGTTTACATCCCAAAAACACTGACGTTTCTAACTGCATTTTTTTAAATGCACATTAAGGCTTCATTCAATGATTTTCTCATACGAAAATAAAAAAAAAAAGTCTGAATTTTATCAGTAATTTTTTTTTTTTTTATCAGAGTTTGGTCAAAGTTTCATCAGTTTTTCTCAGATGAGAAACAGGTGGTAAAACTTAGAGAAACCTTTTTTTATCTAGCAGTCCACGAGTGACGGACATACGAGTGCGGTCCGATACTTTCCAGGACCCATAGGTTGGCACTGACGATTTTGATCCAACACTTGGCTCAAAATTGGACACGTCTCCCTCGAAAAATCACGGGCACGAGAAAAAAAAAAAGGTGTGAACGAGGCTCAACGTCGCACAACAAAGCCCGATCATCGCAGAAATTTCGATACGTTTTTGCTTCCAAAACGTAAATAAAAACCACACGCGAACCTCCCCCCCCCCCCCCATTCTTATATGTAGTTTTTGTACAGTGTGAAGGTGGGCGGAAGGCGAGAATTTGTAAGGAAAAAAAAAAATGGACTTCTATCTATATTAACTGCTGATTAGAAATATTACCGCAGCCTTGATTTCAGCTGGAAAAAAAAAATGCATGTAAAAAAAACGGAACCCCGCCAGCTGCCACGACGGCGGCTTTCCCATAGGAAATGCGCCTTGTTTTCTCCGTGGCACCCTCAGGCGGTGGCGCGGCGGGGGTTAATCTCCGGCGTTCTGCCGCGCTGATAGAGAGATAAATCCTGATGACACCTCGGATCTCTTCAGTCGTGATATCCTAATTACGCCACGGCTAGTTTAACAGGCGGTCACATTCAGCAGATGTGCTTAGCCTAATGAAGGCTTTCAACATTATGGCAAAAGATTTTTTTTCCCCCCCTCGCAGCTAATGGCAGGTTTCTCATAATCCAGCGTCAAAAATAGTAGCGGCGAGAACAAATGTTAGCTCCTTTCGGCTTGTTATGTCTTTCATCTCTTTCCACGAGCCACTTAAGCAATTGACCAATTATTATTATACGAGCGGCGGTGTCAAGGTCGCGGAGAACAGGCCGACAGAATACCAAATATTTCCCGTCATTAAATGATGATTAAACCTCCCCTCCCCCCTCTGCTTCTTCCCCGCAGAGAGGAGGAACACATCGTGCACAGATCTGGGGCTTTAAGGGGTTAACTGTCCCAGGATCGGGGAACATGTTCCCAGGAGATAAATGAACAGGAATGAAAATAATTTTCCTGCCGTCTAATTCACAGGCTATAATGTTACCGCGCGCCGGAGGGTTGGGAGGTCACGTGATCGGATTGATCTCAAGGAGCCGTGACCTTAACATGGGTATTCCCAAGTGTTGGAGCCGCCGCCACCGCGCCAAGAACAATCTGGTCTTAGTAGCTAGGGGGTGCTGATGCCGGCTTTAGAAAACACGGACACTTTAATTTTTCCTAGTAGGAAATTCTGTTGCGTGAAACAAACCCTTAAAGGGGTTGTCTTGTGGATCATCGGGAAGCAGGTTGTGCCGATGACATCGAAGGCTGCAGATACCTGCCAGGACACGATCCGCAAGTGTGAGCAGACGCGGCGTCATCAGCACCACTCACCTCACAATGAAAATCCCCTGCGGGATTGGAAAATCTGCAGGGAAAATTGACCTGCACTTTGCATTGCGGAGATTAAAATCTGCTGCTTAAAATCACTATTTTTGCTGCAGATTTTGCTACAGGAGATCCGCAGGGATTAGATCCTCAGAAAGTAAACGATCCCCACACTCCATCACATTATGTAGCTGTCATTTCCACCAAGTCTTCTGGGAGATTGGGCACGTTCAGAGGTTCTCCTCCAGTGTTTGGCAGATCGGGCACGTCAGGGATCGCAGTGACAGGCGCCCGGATGGTGGACGTGTCGCCGATTGAGAAATATACAGCATGTTGGTTATTACTCATCAGATTTCCCAAAAAAGAGATGTTGATTCATAATTGATACTCATGTATCGTGCGCCGGGCCGATCCGGTCATCTCACAGCTTGTTCTCCCTCTTTGCAGTTCTCCAGCGAGCCGGACGGAATCCGTCTAACAGAACGCTCAGCCGATACTGGACTGCCAAGACCAAGGAGATGAACTATGACGACTTCTGCGCCATTGTGAAAAAAGAGAAACCTGCTGCAAAAGCCGAACTCCTGAAAGCTTTCCGAAAACTGGACCCCGCCAACAAAGGATTCATCCTCCATGATGATTTCACCAAGGTCTTCACCACAGTACGAGCACCAAATCCCAAACTATTATTTATCTGTTATCTATCTATCTATCATCTATGTATCTATTATCTATTATAGCGCCATTTATTCCATGGCGCTTTACATGTGAGGAGGGGTGTACATAATACATACAAGTACAGTAATCTTAAACAATACAAGTCACGACTGGTACAGGACGAGAGAGGACCCTGCCTGCGAGGGCTCACAATCTACAAGGGATGGGTGAGGATACAGTAGGCGAGGGTAGAGCTGGTCGTGCAGCGGTTTGGTCGATCGGTGGTTACTGCAGGTTGTAGGCTTGTCGGAAGAGGTGGGTCTTCAGGCTCTTTTTGGTTTCTGTGGTAGGCGAGAGTCTGATATGTTGTGGTAGAGAGTTCCAGAGTAGGGGGGATGCGCGGGAGATATCTTGTATGCGATTGTGGGAAGAGGAGATAACAGGGGAGTAGAGAAGGAGATCTTGTGAGGATCAGAGGGTTCGTGCAGGTAAGTACCGGGAGACAAGGTCACAGATGTATGGAGGACTCAGGTTGTGGATGGCTTTGTATGTCATGGTTAGTTTTTTGAACTGGAGTCTTTGGGTAATGGGGAGCCAGTGCAGGGATTGACAGAGGGGAGAGGTCGGGGAATAGCGGGGGACAGGTGGATTAGTCGAGCAGCAGAGTTTAGGATAGGTTGGAGGGGTGCGAGAGTGTTAGAGGGGAGACCACAGAGCAGGAGGTTGCAGTAGTCAGGGTGGGAGATGAGAGCATGGACTAGGGTTTTTGCAGGTTGAGGAATGTACGGATCCGTGAAATATTTTTAAGTTGAAGTCGGCAGGAAGTGGAAAGGGCTTGGATATGTGGTTTGAAAGAGATCAGTGTCAAGGATAACCCCGAGGCAGCGAGCTTGTGGGACTGGGGAGAGTGGGCAGCCGTTTATTTTAATGGATATAACGGATAGTAAAGATGGTTAGCACTCGACTAAGTGATGTAGATATACGGTGCTACTGAGAAGGGAACTGATAGTCCCGTAAGCACAAATTTGATATAAAGTCACTGCACACGTGAAGTTTGCTCAAGTGGAATATTTTTATTTGTATTTGACGGTGAAGAAGCGACAGCTCAAGTTTCGGCCTCACAACGGCCTTTATCATATAGTTGCCCTTTATGGAAGAGAGGTTGTAGTCACCGGGTAAATAGTTTCACTGATAGGCAATTTTTCTACAGTCTGTAGTTCGTCCTCTATGGCCAGTAGTCCAGATTCCAGAGTTATGCAAGTGTGCCAAAAAACTACGATCATTGGTGGCAGTGGGAGGTGCAGGCACCGCCGTACCTGTGCAGTGAGTGCCTATCAGGGAAACTATTTACCCGGTGACTGCAACCTCTCTTCCATAAAGGGCGACTATATGATAAAGGCCGTTGTGAGGCCAAAACGTCAGCTGTCGCTTCTTCACCGTCAAATACAAATAAAAATATTCCACTTGAGCAAACTTCACGTGTGCAGTGACTTTATATCAAATTTGTACTTTAATGGATAGGTCCATTGGGGGGGGGGGGGTCACGTGAGATGGGAGAAAGTTGATTAATTCTGTATTGTCCATATTAAGTTTTAGAAATCTAGCAGAGAAGAAGGATGAAATAGCAGACAGACATTGAGGGATTCTGGTTAGTACGGAGGTGATATCTGGTCCAGAGATGTAGATCTGTGTGTCATCAGCATAGAGGTGATACTGAAAGCCATGAGATTCTATGAGCTGTCCGAGGCCGAAGGTGTAAATGGAGAAGAGCAGGGGCCCTAGGACTGAACCTTGCGGGACTCCAACAGATAGGGGGCGAGGTGAGGAGGTGGTGTGCGAGTGGGAGACGCTGAATGTCTGGTCTGTTAGGTATGATGCGATCCAAGATAGGGCCAAGTCTGTGATACCAAGAGATGAGAGGGTCTGTAGTAATAGGGAATGGTCCACTGTGTCAAAGGCAGCCGACAGGTCCAGGAGGAGGAAGACAGAGTAGTGTCGCTTGGCCTTGGCGGTTAATAGGTCATTGGTGACCTTAGGGCAGTTTCAGTGGAGTGATGTGGCCGGAAGCCGGATTGTAATTGTATCTATGTATCTATTATCTATCTGTCCATCTGTCTTATTTGGTAAGATGTAAAACCTTTGTTCTTGTCCTCAGAGGGGAGAGAAGATGTCTCCGGAGGAGGTGAGCTCCGTTCTCCGTCTGGCTGATGTGAACAGCGGCGGGCGGTTGGACTATAACAAGGTAAGTCATAGACACAGAAGCCGTCTCATATCACAACATATCAGATTTTGTAGCTGATCACCTAAGTAATGGGAACCTGTGAGTGGATTCATACCGCCATAACCATGGGCAGTGAAAGATGGCGTCACAGGCTTCCTGAATGCACCGCAGAAGTGTTTCAGGGTTTTATAAAGCTTTGGACATAAAGTAGCACAGGGAAAGTGTCCAGTACGGGGTCCTGCTTCTTGATTGACAGGTCTCTACTTACGTTTACAGACAGAGAAAACATATCTACCCAAGTCCGATTTGTTTTAAAACTACGGGGCCAATTTTATCAGATCGACGCTATATAATAAGTTTGGTGCGTCCCTCTGGACATGTTGGATATTTCTTTTCTCTCGGATGGCTTACTGTGTATGTACATGCTTAAATTTCTTATATATGAGCGCCCATCGGCCACATACAAGTTGATCAGGGCTCATTCACAACCTATTCACATGAGACCAACACAGACTGTGGGGGCAGAGCAGGGGTTGATGCGATCGCTCTGACCCCATGCAGTATGCTTGTTGTCGGCAGCACTTACTTTGCTTGCAGCGTGCATTGTGCTTCTGACAGTAATGACTAAAATGGGTGATCGGCGACATGATTACTCAGACTGATAATCAGAAAAGATTGTTTTTATTCTCTCTCAGCCTTTGTAAATGGCATTTTCTTTAATTAGTGCCGGTATAGAGGCACACATAACACAGATCTTTTTGCTTCACCAGATGTAGCATGGGCAAACCACAAAGTCTACCTTATTTCCATCTGATGCTCTGGTGAATGTGGTCTTTTGTTCCCTGTTATGATTATTTTTACAGCAGCATTGATTCCATGGTCTGTACACGAGGAGGGTTATATAGAAAATACAGATAGAAATTACAGTGCGCAAACTAATAGTGATAGACCGGTACAGAGGGAAGAGAACCCAGGCTCTGCAGGCTAACAGTCTACCGGATAATAGGGAAGGAGGCAGTAGGTTGGGGGTTGCGGCTCTGGTGGTGGTGAGGTGGCGGCTCTGGTGATGGTGAGTAGTCAGCTCCGGTGGTGTTGAAGTGTCAGCTCGGGTGGTGGTGAGGAGTCGGCTCCGGTGGTGGTGAGGAGGCAGCTCCGGTGGTGGTGAGGAGGCATTTCTCGTGGCATGAGGTGTCAGCTCCGGTGGCGGTGAGGAGCCAGCTCTGATGGTGGTGAGGAGATAGTGAGGTGGCGGCTTTGGTGGTGGTGAGGTGGCAGCTCCGGTTGTGGTGAGGTGGCGGCTCTGGTGATGGTGAGTAGTCAGCTCCGGTGGTGTTGAGGTGTCAGCTCGGGTGGTGGTGAGGAGGCAGCTCCGGTGGTGAGGAGTCATTTCTCGTGGCATGAGGTGTCAGCTCCGGTGGCGGTGAGGAGCCAGCTCTGATGGTGGTGAGGAGATAGTGAGGTGGCGGC
Organism: Dendrobates tinctorius; assembly: GCF_039654945.1. Classification (NCBI taxonomy): domain Eukaryota; kingdom Metazoa; phylum Chordata; class Amphibia; order Anura; family Dendrobatidae; genus Dendrobates; species Dendrobates tinctorius. The sequence goes on from NW_027361806.1 coordinate 14,602,934, forward strand.
TTTGGTGGTGGTGAGGTGGCATATGGTTCATTGCAAGCTGTAGCTTTCTTGAAGAGATCAATCAATCAATAAATCAATCAAATTTATTATCGCCAAGTACATATTACATATATACAAGGAATTCTTTGTGGCAAAGAGGCAACATAATATATAACAACAGATACAACAAGTAACATCTGACAAGACAGATACAGTATATAGTCTACACATGACGATTTAATCGTTGAACAGAGAGTGGACAGAAGCTGTTCATATGGCGGTTGGTGCTGCATTTGGGGACTCTGAAGCGACGTCCTGAAGGGAGTAGTTGGAATGAGGAGTGTCCCGGGTGAGAGGGATCGGATGAAATTTTCAATGGGTTTTCAGGTACCGTCTGAAGGTTTTGATTGTGGTGGATAATTGGACATGTTGAGGCACAGAATACTAGAGGATGGGGGATACTCTGGAGAAGTCTTAGAGGCAAGTGGGTGAGGAGCATATTAGTGTGGAGGAGAGAAGGGGTCTTGGGAGAACCGTAGATTATGTGGTTGGAGATATCGGGAGATTAGTTTGGAGATATATGGAACAGACACAAACAGAGGCTGGACAGACATCTGACTGGGATGATTTAGCGAATCCTGCTTTGAGCAGGGGGTTGGACCAGATGGCCCAGGAGGTCCCTTCCAACTCTACGATTCTATGATTCTATGACACATTATGGGTGGCACTGAAGGTCGGTGTTAGTAGCTTGAACTGGATACGTTGTGGAATTGGGAGACATTGAAGGGATTTGAGGAGAGCAAAAGCAGAGGAGTAGTGAGGAGGGAGGATTAGTCGTGCAGCAGAGTTAAGGACGGACTGGAGACGTGTGAGAGTGTTAGCAGTGAGGCAACAGAGGAGGATGTTACAGTAGTTGAGGCGGGAGATGATGAGGGCGTGCGCAAACATTTTAGTAGATTGAGGAAAGGACGGATTCCGGAAATATTTTTTTGCTGGAGGCGACAGAAGGTGGCAAGAGCTTGAATGTGTGAAGGACGAAACAGAGTCGAGGGTGACTCTGAGGCAGCGGACTTCCGGTGTTGCGGAGAGCGTGGAGTTAGGTGAGATGGAGGATAGATGATGAGTTCAATTTTGTCCACATTGAGCCATTATCAGTCGGGTCTCTCCAATCAGGGCTAAGCTGTCTATATACCAAGGCACGATCAGTAAGGGCAGTGATCTAATCAGAGCGTCACGTATCTTCACGTTTTATAGCGTCATTTCCGCTTTTCTCTGCAGTTCTGTAACAAGTTCTTCAGCACCTGTGACCAATGTGCCAAAGTGGCAGTTGAGAAAATGGAAGCGAATAGCCGGGCCAAACGTCAGCAATTTGGGAGCCAAATCGGAACGTCTCCTGAAAGATCTACGTCTCCTCGTAACGGCGACACAACTCCACGGAAAGGTGAGGACAGGATTATGTAAGCAGCGGGTGCTCGGCTGGGAGGTCACACCGCGTATACTTACTGCTGGTCTTACTTTAGGAGGGACCTCCCTTAAGCTGGATATCCGCTCTCCAGACTCTGCCGTACATCGGCCGAGCATTCGTGTGTTGGACTCCTCTGACTGGGTCTTATCTCCAGCTGTCCAGTCCTCCTCCCCCTCCACGTTATCTGTTGATGGAGACTCGGGAGCCCCCCACACATCAGATGATCGCCTGGTTCGGCTGACTTTCATCTAATGTGCATAGGAGCCTTTACTGAAGCTTAATGGACATTGATTTTCCTTTCTATTTTTCTTTGAAGACCAGCATGTGCAGCTGTTCTAAACAAATAGAGCTGCAGTGTAAAGCATGGGGGTGAAACAGTGGCAGCCTGAGGGTCCCCAATGGTAGCAGTGATTTGTAGTTGGCCATGGCTCTGCCTATACATTTATAGTGTTCAATTTATTGTCTGGGGTAAAAAAAAAATAAATGTATATTATTTCAGTGGAAAGTAAATCGTTGCGCCCTTCCTCAGCACGAAACTACAAAGGGACCGCGTCCACCGTGATCACTATGGGACCGCTCAGGGTTTCCAGACACGTGGAGCCCAGTGATCTGCAGGTAATGAATGCTGTACAGATAGATTATTGCTATCTCACCCGTAGAGATGGAGATATCAGGTCGCAATCGCCGAATATTACCTGTAATATAGTATGGCTGCTGGGGGGGGGGCCGCTAAGCTGCCATGTTTCTTTCTCTTAAAGAGGTTGTCCATAGAGGTAAGTCCTGTCCATATACGCTTTTAAGAGATGGCGTAGCCAGAATGGACGATCTCAGGCTATCAGTAGTTGATAACTTGTGCATCGTTGGGGGTCCAAACTCTGGGACCCCCTCAGATCCCGAGACCTTGGCTCTGAATTGCACGATGGGGACAGAGCAGTGGCCATTCATTCTGATGGAAAAAGCCCAGCACTGCACTCGACTGTCTACGGCACCGCCACCCTGTGCAAAATGCTCTGCTCCCACCTTCTCCTACCGGACACACAGTGCAATGGCTGCAAGAGGTTTTCCATTCCGGAGGATTACATCTGAACCCCCTCCTATTAGTTACCCGCTGACATATCACACATCGTCATGGTAGCTCTCTGTAAGGGCAACAGGGGGCAATAACAGGGGACATAATTATTGTATATGACACAACTTCCCGGTTGCTGCCTTTCCTTTAAATCCCACAACAAGCTAATCTTTAAAACATGGAGTGCAATACCGCCATATCGAGCCCCAGGGCCAGTGTCTGCATTACTGGAAGCCTGTTTATAAGGTTACAGTACAGCTGATAGCTGGTCGAGATCTCTCAGGAATTGGGGGTCTCTTTAAGATATGGTCCCCTATTGGTAAGGCCACACATAGCAGAATATTTTTGACGTGGTCCACAATTCTGCGTGTTATGTGCAGTTTTTGCTGCGGGTTAACAAAGGATGTTAAATTGAAGGGGTGAAATCCATTTTGCAAATTCTTGAAATTTGAAAAATAATAGTCATGTTGTGGATTTTCTCGGGATGCTCTCCCCCCTCCATCCACATGTAACATACCTTCATTTGATGCAGATATTATGCTGCAATTCCACAGAATCACATCTGAACATGGCTTTAAATCCTTGGATTTCACCTAGAATCAGCATGTTAGATTGTATTACTCAGATTTTGTATTACAAAGTGAGAAGAAGTCGGCTATAAAAATCCATCCGCAACTGATTTTACATGCTGCACGGTATTACAGACACTGACTGGATGTGAGCACTGCGTGTCTCTCCCTGTAATATAGGCTGGAAGTGAGCTCTGTGTGGCTCTCTCAGTAATATAGGCTGGATGTGAGGTCTGTGTCTCTCCCAGTAATATAGGCTGGATGTGAAGTTTGTGTCTCTCCCAGTAATATGGGTTGGATGTGAGGTCTGTGTGTCTCTCCCAGTAATATAGGCTGGATGTGAGTTCTGTGTCTCTCTCCCAGTAATATAGGATGGATGTGAGGTCTGTGTGCCTGTCTCAGTAATATCGGCTGGATGTGAGGTCTGTGTGCCTCTCTCTGTAATATAGGCTGATGTGAGCTCTGTGTGCCTCTCTCTGTAATATAGGCTGGATGTGAGCTCTGTGTCTCTCTCCCAGTAATATAGGCTGGATGTGAGGTCTGTGTGTCTCTCCCAGTAATATAGGATGGATGTGAGTTCTGTGTGCCTCTCTCAGTAATATAGGCTGGATGTGAGTTCTGTGTGTTTCCAGGGTGCTGTAGTTTTCACTTTCAGCTCAGCTTCTATCCTGCACTTATTTCCTCTCCATGACCTTTCTTCCTTGTCTCTAGCCGGTTTTCTCCTACTTTCCCCTCTGTCCACTCTTCAGATCTGTGTACAACCCTGTTCCCTGCCTTCTGCTATCTCTTAGGGTATGTGCACATGTTCAGTATTAGGCAGCACTTTGGATACAGCACATGTCCGCTGCAGCCAAAGCGTTGCCGGCTTTTGAACGCAGGTGATTCTGCATGTGTTCATTGAACTGTGCGGAATCACCACATCCTACATTGTGTGGTGGCATTTAGTTTCCTTAGACTGAGCATCTCTGCAAGATAAATAGGCATGCTGCGGTCTAGAAAGACGTGCCGCATGCCCGTCTCCCCAGGGAAGCCGTGGGTGCCGGTGCACGTATAGTGGGCATGGTATTTCTTGAAATCCCATCCACTATGCTGTAACATCTGGCCGCTGCGGGTTGGACGCTGTGGATGTATGCAGTGCCCAACCTCCAGCATTTTCTGACCGGGGGAACATACCCTCATACTCAATGCAGGGAGCTCTGGTAGATTTTTACCTGTTTTGCAGTATAAAGTATATAAAGTATTCACAGAGGTTCCGCCGCAGCAAATGGTAGAAATTTTTAAGGAAAGCTATTTAGCAAGTTGCTTATTTTTGAAGTTAGGAATCAAATAAACAATAATATAAAAATTATTTTCTAAAGTGTACGTAGCCTTTAAGACACAATCCCTGAAATGTGACTATGCCAGGGGCCAGTACGAGACCGGAGCAGAGATGGCAGCGCGCCCACCTCGTGTGCACCTGTTAAATAAGCCTGGCGGTGTAGTCAGCCCCATTGGCAGAATGGAAAGGGTTAATTCACACGTTCGGAGAGACCATGTTGAGGTACGAGGCGCCCTCCCTCTAAACCGGCATTGATTTTCATTTAGGAGGCCACTTTTGGTCACGTTGATAAATCACAGGCTCGGCCTCTCCTGTGGGGGACACATCAAATTCCCTTCCCAGAGTCAATATTTGCAGAGCGTTATTATTGATCAGCGCTCCTTTACTTCGTTCGGACTTTACTAGAGTCTCTATTTTAATTTTTTTTTTTTTTTTCCTGAAAAAAAAAATAAAAAAAAATTTAAAAGCCATAAAGGGAAAATTGCGCCGGCCTCACTTTACTGTTCCCCGGGGAGGCGTCCAGTACACATAAAATGATTGCAGAACGCAGGCCGAAAATGCGGCAGTCACGGCTCTCCCGGGGCGTGTGCTCATTTCCAATAACAACTCCTGCTTTTGTTTTCTCCCCCGACCACCTGTAAATCGTACCCGGCCTGACACTTACATTACAGGTCAATGGGCGGCTATTTCCCGGCCAGCTGAGCGATGAGTCCGGGTAGACGCCACTCACCGAAAGGAACGAGCGCCGGCTAAACGTCTTATTTCTGCCATTACAGACGTAATAATGCGCCATTTATTCACCGAGTGCATGAGGATAAAATATACTGCCGAATATAAGACACCGCCACGACCCGCCTGCATTTACTGAACAGCTCATCTGAGGGGTCTCTGGGAGCCCCCCGTCTTCACAATTTGCAATTGTCTCCTCGGTAGCCACTTTGCACCTTCAATTAAAGCCTCACAGTGGCCATTGGAATCAGCAAGGCCTTTAAAAATGTTGATCGGGCCATTTACATTTTTATCCCCTTTCCGCCTAGGACAGTTTTTTTCCTTTCTGCGTTTTTATTTTTTCCTCCCCTCCTTAAATTATAATAATAAAAAAATTGTCCTCAATCAAACCGACCTGGAGAATCAAGTCGTAAAAAAAAAATGCGGCATTGCGTGTTTTTTTTTTCTGGCAATTTTGCCACATTTGGAATTGTTTGTTAACCGCTTTCCAATAGATCACAAGATAAAAAAGGCAGCTTGATGTGAAAACACAAATCGTCCCTCAGAAAAAAAAAAAAAAAAAAAAAGTCTTAAGTCTTCGTACAGCTGTATTAAGGGAAAGATACAAAAAAAAAAAAAAAAAAAAAAAAAAATTGTGGCTCTTGAAAGAAGGGGAGGATATGGGCGGGATGGGGGGCGCCGGACCTTGTAAAATACTACCACATTTAGCCAGAACAGTAGGTTGGATCAGGGGCTCAATGGACAAACAATGGCTTAGAGTAGAAGAACCAATGTCTTCATCCCCTCTACGATCTGTTTTACTGGAACACACTGACGACCCAATACCATCTGACTGCAAAAATATTCGTGGGCTAGCCACAATTACAATTTGGAGAAAGTCACGTAACGCTCTGGCTCCCCCTCTCTCATCATTAGCTAAAATCTCTGATTTATTAGAAGCCCCATCCCATCAAGCTGCTAAAATCCCGATTGAACTATTCTTTGAAGATGGAACGCTCCTCCCCCTACAAGAAATACGTAAGCTACCAGGGCTATCAAGCTTTACATTCCTACAATATGGAAAGTTCTCCTACTTCCTATGTCAACGACACCACTTGACTGACCTTGATAGATCTTTAATGCCCTATGAAGTCTTATGCACCATAACAAAAGTACCCACCAGCATTCTCTCAACAATCTGTCAGTCTTTGCTTAAGGTTGATGTACCTCTAAAATGGGCATACCTAACTCAATGGGAAAAGGACATGGGTACCTCCTCTACTGAAACACAATGTGGCGTAGCGCCTACTGTGTGTGTTGGGGAACACTCGCTTGGCAGCGAATTAATGTCGTCAGGCACAGATTTTTCTTACAAAACAGTCCATACGGTTTATTTAAGCGTCATAAACCGCACTGTAAGTCAGGCTTCTCATCACCGGCTTACACATAGTCCATTATTTCATCACGTGTGGCTTTATATAGCATTCACTAGTCACGCCGTACTCTCTCCAGTCACCGGGTGACCGCACAGTTCAGTAACAGACCATTGTCAATGCACATAGTTCTTTCCCCATACCCGGGGTTACCTCTCAGGAGCTCCTGCTCCACAGACTTGCTCCTCGTCAGTCCAAGGTCCTCAACAGGACAGCGTCTTTCTCAGTGTGGGGCCGTCCCAGGCTCCGCACACACATGTGGCCTGTCCGGGTGCTATTCAGGACACTCGTCCAACACCCAGGCCACCAGGTCCAAGGTCTCACCACATGCTCCAGGAATCCAATCCTACTCCCAGGATCTTCCAACACAGACCTTACAGGACCTTTCACCCTGAACCATTCAGGTACACACACTCTGTCCATGTGACCAGACCTCAGTCACATTATATGGTTGTAACCACCCCCCATGGATGGGCGGTACATGTGTGGTTAGTCAATTCCCGCCCAGCTCTTTGACTAACCCTATAAGCCACCCTTATAAGTAATACACAAATACTTGTGGAACTATAAGTCCCAGCATCACCACATCATTTTGGGCTTACAGCTCAGAGAACCTCTGCGACACATACTGGCCATTTACCATAATGCCAGTCCCTAATTCACCATCATAATTATACCTCCAAGCGCATCCTGAAGCGCACACACAGCGCCCCCTAGCTGTAACAAAGGTTACTGCATCACAATATATATAGGAATTCCCACGGTCCCTTCACATTGTGTACGTATCCAGGAGAATTCAATTAAAATTGTCAATAGATGGCACCAAGCTACAGCGACAACATGATGGAGGTGTGGAGAGAATGGCGGCAGCTATATCCATATTCCATATCCATATTCCCTGCATGCCATCTGTCTCTCTTGTGCACTTTGGAATTCTCGCTCAGTGTGTAACAAACTCTCCTTCATTCATGACTTTTTCCTTTCTAATTCTCTTAACCTCCTGGCTCTTACTGAAACCTGGATCCAGCAGTCAGACACTACCGCTGCTGCTGCTCTTTCATACGGTGGACTACACTTCTCCCATACCCCAAGATCAGACAATAGAGCTGGTGGAGGCGTTGGTCTGCTCCTATCACCAAAATGTTCCTTTCAGGTTATCCCTCACTAGTCTTCGCTTCTTTTGAGGTCCATGCCGTCAGACTCTACACCCCCTTCTCCATGCGAGTGGCGGTGGTGTATCGTCCTCCCGGCCCCTCCCATCAGTTCCTGGATCATTTTGCCACTTGGCTTCCACATTTTCTCTCCTGTGACATCCCTACCCTCATCATGGGAGATTTCAACATCCCCATTGCTCTTCCCCTCTCCCCATCTGCTATTCACCTTTTATCCCTAACCTCCTCGTTTGGCCTTTCGCAGCTTACTAATTCTCCAACGCATTAAGACGGAAACTCCCTCGACTTGGTCTTCTCTCGGCTTTGTGCAGTGGATGATTTTGCAAACTCCCCTCTCCCGCTCTCTGACCACAACCTTCTTTCATTCTCTATCAAGAACTGCCAGGCTGCTCAGGTCACCCCCACTGTCCAGACTTATAGAAACATACAGGCCATTAACACCCAGAAACTTATGAAGAACTTGCAGTCTTCATTGGCCCCTATCTCCTTCCTCTCATGTCCTGATTCTGCATTGAAGCATTACAATGAAACACTTCAAAGTGCCCTGGATGAATTTGCTCCTCCTATACATCGAACACCACAACACAGACGGCGACAACCCTGGCACACGGTGCAAACACGTTTCCTGCAGCGGTGCTCCAGGTGCGCCGAACTTCTGTGGAGAAAATCCAATCTACACGAAGATTTCATCCATTATAAGTTTATGCTTAGAACATACAACACTGCCCTTCACCTCTCCAAACAAAGCTATTTCAACACCCTCATCATCTCACTGTCCAATAACCCGAAACGTCTCTTTGACACTTTTAATTCTCTACTCAACCCAAGAGTACAGGCCCCAACCACGGAGCTCCGCACTGACGATCTGGCCAATTACTTCAAAGAAAAAATTGACCAGATCCGACAGGAAATTATCTCCCAATCACCTCATGCCATGCACTGTCCTCCCTCCCCCACTGCATCTAGCTCACTCTCTGATTTTGAACCAGTCACAGAAGAAGAAGTAAGCAGGCTCCTTGCATCTTCTCGCCCAACTACTTGCACCAGTGACCCATTTCCGTCACATCTCCTCCAGTCCCTTTCCCCTGCTGTCACCCCTCACCTTACTAAAATATTTAACCTCTCTCTCTCTTCAGGTATCTTTCCCTCATTTAAGCATGCCATCATACATCCACTACTTAAAAAACCATCCCTCGACCAAAACTGTGCCGCTAACTATAGACCTGTCTCTAATCTTCCCTTCATCTCTAAACTCCTGGAACGCCTGGTCCACTCCCGTCTTATCCGCTACCTCTTTGATAACTCTCTTCTCGACCCTCTCCAATCCAGTTTCCGCTCTTTAGACTCTACTGAAACTGCCCTCACTAAAGTCTCTAATGATCTACTAACAGCTAAATCAAATGGTCATTACTCCATGCTAATTCTCTTGGATCTCTCTGCAGCATTCGACACTGTGGATCATCAGCTCCTCCTCACTATGCTCCATTCCATTGGCCTCAAGGACACCATTCTCTCCTGGTTCTCCTCCTATCTCTCTGACCGCTCCTTTACTGTATCTTTTGCTGGCTCCTCCTCCTCTCACCTTCCCCTTACTGTTGGGGTCCCTCAAGGATCGGTTCTAGGCCCCCTCCTCTTCTCCTTGTACACTGCCCCTATTGGTCAAACAATCAGTAGATTTGGTTTCCAGTACCATCTCTATGCTGACGACACCCAATTGTACGCTTCTTCTCCGGACATCACGCCTGCCTTTCTAGAGAACACTGGCGATTGTCTAAACGCTGTGTCTAACATCATGTCCTCACTATATCTGAAACTGAACCTGTCAAAGACTGAACTCCTTGTGTTTCCTCCCTCTACTAATGTACCTATACCCGACATTGACATCTCCGTGTGTGGTTCCACTGTTACTCCCCAGCAACATGCCCACTGTCTTGGGGTCATACTTGACTCCGAGCTTTCCTTTGCCCCCCACATTCGATCACTGGCTCACCCTTGTTATCTGCACCTCAAAAACATTTCTAGAATTCAACCTTTTCTTACTTTTGACTCCGCAAAAACTCTTACTGTTTCTCTTATTCATTCTCGTCTCGACTATTGTAACTCTCTTCTAATCGGTCTCCCTCTTACCAAACTCTCCACTCTGTCTTGAATGCTGCTGCCAGGATCATATTCCTCACCAATCGTTACACCGATGCCTCTACCTTGTGCCAGTCATTACACTGGCTACCCATCCACTCCAGAATTCAGTATAAACTTATTATCCTCACCCACAAAGCCCTCCATGGCTCAGCACCACCTTACATCTCCTCCCTTGTTTCAGTATACCACCCTACCCGCGCCCTCCGTTCTCCTGATGACCTGAGGTTAGCATCCTCAATAATCAGAACCTCCCACTCCCATCTCCAAGACTTTACACGTGCTGCGCCAATTCTTTGGAATGCACTTCCCAGGTCAATACGATTAGTCCCCAATCCCCACAAGTTTAAGCGTGCCCTGAAAACGCATTTATTCAGACTGGCCTACCGCCTCAGCACATTAACCTAATCTATCCCTATGTGGCACAGTCAAAAGTTTTACCATAACCAGGTTCCTCGCATCATGTTCCCACATGCTTTATGCATCCATTAGCCCTCTGCGTCTGTACTGTTACACACTTAACATTATGGCTGGTCCATACAATCAGGGCAACTGTTACCACCCACCTTTCATGTCTACCTCTTTCCTCATAGATTGTAAGCTTGCGAGCAGGGCCCTCATTCCTCTTGGTATCTGTTATAATCTACTGTATGTGATTATTGTTATGCTGTAATGTCTATTGTCTGTACAAGTCCCCTCCGAAATGTAAAGTGCTGCGGAATATGTCAGCGCTATAGAAATAAAATTTATTATTATTATTATATCCACATCTGGGGGTCCTGTCAGATCCTTCAACCTTTTTGGGAAGAAGTATCCACAATTAGGGCTCATACTCACTGGCGAGAGACTCGCAAGAAGAAGAATTAGCAGCAAGAGTAAATCACAGCTCTGATAATTTTAATAACATTTGGAAACACTGGATCCACTTCAGGACCCAATCATCCTTCTATTCTGCAATTACACCATAACTCTTTACTAAAGAGTTCACCTCTCTGCTGTCCAGAATCCCGGAGTGTCTATCAGTCATATCCTCCTTCTTCTTCTCTCGCTTCCTCAATCTCAATGTGGACAAATCTGAACTCATCATCTTTCCCCCCATCTCTCAGATCTTCCTTACCCGACCTAGCTATAACAATTAATGACATCACGCTTTCCCCCGTACTGGAGGTCCGCTGCCTCGGAGTAATCCTTGATTCTGCCCTGTCCTTCAAACTGCACATCCAATCTCTCTCCACCTCCTGTCGCCTCCAGCTCAAAAATATTTCCAGAATCGGTCCCTTCCTCAACCCTCATTTTACTAAAATGCTTGTGCATGCCCTCATCATCTCCCGCCTCGACTGCTGCAACATCCTTTTCTGTGGCCTCCTTGCTAACACCCTCGCACCTCTCCAGTCCATCCTTAACTCTGCCGCCCGACTAATTCATCTCTCTCCTCGCTACTCCTCCGCTTCTCCTCTCTGCAAATCTCTTCACTGGCTCCCATTCCCTCAGCGTATCCAGTTCAAATTACTAATTCTGACCTACAAGGCCATCTATAACCTGTCTCCACCATATATCTCTGAACTAATCTCCCGATATCTTCCCTCACGTAATCTCCAGTCCTCCCAAGACCTCCTTCTCTCCTCCACACTTATTCGCTCCTCATCAAACCGCCGCCAAGACGTCTCCCGAATATCCCCCATCCTCTGGAATTCCCTGCCCCAACACGTCCGGTATCAACCACACTCGGATCCTTCAGATGGAACCTGAAAACTCACCTCTTCAAGAAAGCCTACAGCCTGCAATGACCCCGCTACCTCCTTCTCTCTTTCTCTCACCACTACCGGAGATATCACCTCAGCCAACACCGGGACTGTTGCAACCCCCCAACCTACTGTTTCCTTCCCCACCATCCTGTAGAATGTAAGCCCACAAGGGCAGGGTCCTCTCCCTTCTGTATCAGTCTGTCATTGTTAGTTTACTGTAAGTGATATCTGTAATTTGTATGTAACCCCCTTCTCATGTACAGCACCATGGAATCAATGGTGCTATATAAATAAATAATAATAATAATACTAAAAGCATATCCCAAGGTGCTGCTCCTACTCCCCCCCCCTTCAATATTCTCCCCCTCCTCACTGCTCCCTCTCTCCCTTTCTCCGTTCCGAATTCTCTTCAGTGTACTTATCTCATTCTATACAACAAATATTGAAAGTTTCTATCATTTTCTTGATTGCAGTGATTGAGTTTTGTATACAAGAAATCACTTCTGTAAAATGTTGCCGGCAGTACTTACTATTGCTCTTATTAATGATACGGCTCCTTTCTCAAACACTGTTTGTTATATTTAAATATTTTTTCAATAAAAAGAACATTGAAAGAAAGAAGAGGAGGAAAAAACTAAAATGTGCAAAAATGGAAAATTGCCTGAACGGGAAGGGGTTAAAAAATTCAGAGCTTTGCAAAAGAACAAAAAAAAAATTTTTACGTCTCCATTTTCTAAAAACTGTAAGTTTTTTTTTATTATTTTTTCCATCTGAGTAGCGAGCTGTAATTTTGTAGCGTTTTGAGATATTTATGACATTTTAATATATTTTTTTTAAACTTTGCAGCATTTACCCTACGGGTTAATTTTATTTTAGAACTTCTTAGTTCAAACTTTTTATGATGCAATCTTACTAGTTATCTTTATATATTTCCTTTTTTTTTTTAAATCGAGGATTCAAACTTTTATCCTTTTAATTTTTTAAAATACGGTATATATGTGGGTTTTTTTTTTACTTTTTTTTAATTAACTTTCACTTATTTTATTTTAGTTCCCTCCTCTGCAAAAGAAACACTTTAGGGAACAAAAAAGCCCCTTTTCCTAAACTGTTCAAAACGACTTCAAGAAACGAAAAACTCCCAGAACCAGCAGCATTTCCATTAGATAACGCATCGGACCCTAAAGCCCCCTTTACATTTAGCGATGCACCAGCGATCCCGACAACGATATGACCCGGTTAGGATCGCTGGTGCATCGCTAAATGGTCGCTAGTGAGCTGCCAAACAGGCAGATCTCAGCAGTGACGCAGCAGCGATACAGCGGTCGTTACTTACCTTTCAGACGAGGTGATCCTGACGTCCTCCCGCCCGCATCCACGCGTCACTAGTCAGCGCCACAGGAAGCCCAGCAGGAAGCGCCCGACGAGAACTGGAGCTGCACAATCTCGCACGATCAGCGACAGACAGCGGGGAGCCGGTCAGAGGTAAGTATCACACATAGCGATATCGCTGCTGCGTCACAAAATCGGTGATGCTTTAGCGATATCGCTATGTGTAAAGGCCCCTTAACAATCCCCTCTGGAGCCCAGGGGCAGCAATCTATTTAATTGCCTCCGGTCGCTGCTGATAGAGGCGGGTGGCGGGTTATTAGGGCCCCCCACTGTGTATGGAGTCGGATTGGCTCCTTATCTCTGTACATCCACACCTGACGTAGAACGTAATTTTATGTCCAATGTCAGGGAGGGCTAAAAAGTGATCGCCAGGATGTGGCTTCACAATTGGTGGGTGTCTGATATCCGGGACCTTGGTTGGGGCTGTGCGGCAGCTCTCTGCACGGTGGGCGTCTGGGAGCGCCGCTCTGCAGGAAAGATCACTGTTGGGGCCCCTTTATTCTTAGTTTCAGAGGTCCCCATTACGTATCAAAAATAAAGTTTTACAACTTTTTAATAATTGTGCTTTGACACCTGCGCAGTGAAGCAGCGCTGCTCGCTGTCAGAGAATGGGCACTTTCTTGTTTACATTCAGAGACTGAAAACATCCGGTCCCGTGCCCGAAACTACTCACAGCTGAGGGTTTGTTGAAGTGGATCCAGTTTAGATAACCCTCTGTGAGCTGAAGGCTACGGCTACAAGGCGATTTTGGCCGCGACAGATACGGCGTGACCGAAGATCGCAGCGTTATACAAATGAATGGGATCACATTGCGACAAGCAGGTCGCAAATAATCAGACTCGGTTGGATTTTTTGTGACTTGCTTGTCGTGGTTGCAGCAGCGGTGTAAGAGTCGCAGTGCAGCCGCATTCACTTTTCTAGCACCAAATCGGATTGCACTCAGACCAATGTTATTCAATAGGTGTCATCTCATCGATTTTTTTTCTCAGCTGAAATCGGACTGAGAAAAAAAATCGCAGCATGCAGCGTATCTCGGACAAGACTCAGCAATACATAGTAACATAGTTATTAAGGTTGAAGGGAGACGTTAAGTCCATCTAGTTCAACCCATATCCTATCCTAACTTGCCCTAACATGTTGATCCAGAGGAAGGCAAAAAAAACCCACGTGGCGCAAACAGTAAGCTTCACATTGGGGGAAAAAATTCCTTCCCGACTCCACATACGGCAATCAGACTAGCTCCCTGGATCAACACAATATTAAGGAAACTAGTGGGTATACCCTGTAATATTATACTTTTCAAGAAAGGCATCCAGTCCCTTCTTAAATTTTAATAGGGAATCACTCATTACAACATCATATGGCAGAGAGTTCCATAGTCTCACTGCTCTTACAGTAAAGAATCCGCGTCTGTGAGTATGCTTAAACCTTCTTTCCTCCAGACGTAGAGGATGCCCCCTTGTCCCCGTCACAGGCCTAAGAGTAAAAAGATCATTAGAAAGGTCTTTGTATTGTCCCCGCATATATTTATACATTGTAATAAGATCACCCCTAAGCCTTCGATTCTCCAAACTAAATAACCCCAAGTGTAATAACCTGTCTTGGTATTGCAGACCCCCTAGTTCCCTAATAACCCTGGTCGCTCTTCTCTCCACCCTCGCACTACAAGTCAATAGGTGCGAGGAAAAAAAAATAAAATCGCACAGCACTCGCACCATGCAAGTGCTGTCCAATTTTTACGCACCAGTGTCCTTTGAAAAGCCGGCAATTCATGTGCGGCTACAGTCCCGAGGTTAGTAATGGAGAGGCGTCAATAAGACGCCCCTATTACTAACCCTGGGTCTGTGTCTTTATTTCAAATAAAGGATTTTTTAATGGGTGTCTTTGTTTTCTTTACAATGTGACTATGGGGTTAGTAATAGGGGCGTCTTATTGACACCTCTCCATTACTAACCTCTGAGCTTGATGTCACCCCATATGCCACCGCTACAGGGCAGTGGGAAGAGCAAGGCTATGTGCCAGAACTGGTGCATCTTAGAGATGCACCTTTTCTGGGGTGGCTGAGCGCTGGTGTTTTTAGCTGGGGGGGGACACTATCTGTGGTCCCTTCTTTGGCTATTAACATCAACCCTCAGCTGTCTGCATAGCCATTGCTGGCTGTTAATTATAGGGGGATCCCATGCCATTTTTTTCCGTGAAATAATCTTTTATTAATTAAATACATGTCCAGTATTTTGCACACACACTATACTAATTGTATTTGTCACTGACATCTACAGTATATATATATATATATATATATATATATATTCTATTCCATGTGTATATATATATTCTATCCTATTCTAACCTGTCACTGTGTGATTATACTGTATGCGGCAGAACATTTGCCAATATATCTATCTATCTAATATATATATATATATATATATATATATGTGTGTGTGTGTTTTGAAGAATATTTTGTTTTAAAACAATGTGTAAAGGACAGAGACCTGCTGTATGTAAAAGCTCATGTTAAAATCGCATTGCATACGGATGTCATACGGATGTTACGTTTAAAAATCACACAGAAATCGCATGACACTCGCAGGGCACTCGCAGGACACTCACAGGACACTCGCATGGCACTTGCAGGACACTCGCATGGCACTCGTCCGTTTTTTCGGTCCGGAAGTCGGACCGTTTTTTTTCTTGCTTTTGGGTATGAGCCCTAATGCAGGAATACAAATCTCTCTCCTGCCCCGAGGGTTTGTTACAGTGTATCAGTGCAGCTGATATTTATCCATCTGGGGTCCAATCACATAGGATTGTCTAGACCATGTACAATTGTAATTCAAACTACGAAAAACCGAACTAATATCCAATTTAAAAAAATTTTATTCAAATAATTAAAACATATACAAAAATATATATAAATATATACAAAAAAGGTGAAATCACAATACCAATAAAGAAAGGGAAATACTGGAAACCAATAGGGCACTAATGAGTTGCACATAGAAATATATTATTCTGTATAGTCATAAATAAATATCCATAATAAAGTGCAAGTGCAAAAAATGTGCAAAAATAATAAATGAAAAATGAAAAAATAAAAATAAAAAATAGATGCCACTATGTAAGATTTAAATAACATATATCATCATAAAGTTTTTTCCAAAGTATACACAAAATAACATATAATTGGCATAAAAGAAACATGCAATGCGGATTTAAGTAAAATTGTGTGAAAACCTCTATATAAACCTATAGTACACGTAAATATAATAAGGGTTAATGCATAATAGCAATGCTAAAAGGTAAATACAAATGCCACATAATATAGGCATTAATACTTTACTGCAGACCTTTGCCAATATAATAGGAGTTAGTATACAATTCCTCAATATGTACTTGTGTGCTGTAAACCAGTGCCAATATAGTAGGAGTAAATAAACTCCACCTCCATGTGCACCGGTGTACTGCAGACTGAATGGCCATGCCATATTATATATACAATTATCAAAGACGCATGTTCACAAGAGAAAAATGTAATAAATACCTAATGTCTGTTAGTGCCAGGTTCCCAGTATAAACCCGACCTCGACGCGCGTTTCGGCGTCTGCCTTCGTCAGACCAACTGATATATAATATGGCATGGCCATTCAGTCTGCAGTACAGGTGCACATGGAGGTAGCATTTGTATTTACCTTTTAGTATTGCTATTATACATTAACCCTTATTATATTTACGTGTACTATAGGTTTATATAGAGGTTTTCACACAATTTTACTTAAATCCGCATTGCATGTTTCTTTTATGCCAATTATATGTTATTTTGTGTATACTTTGGCAAAAACTTTATGATGATATATGTTATTTAAATCTTACATAGTGGCATCTATTTTTTATTTTTATTTTTTAATTTTTCATTTATTATTTTTGCACATTTTTTGCACTTGCACTTTATTATGGATATTTATTTATGACTATACAGAATAATATATTTCTATGTGCAACTCATTAGTGCCCTATTGGTTTCCAGTATTTCCCTTTCTTTATTGGTATTGTGATTTCACCTTTTTTGTATATATTTATATATATTTTTGTATGTTTTAATTATTTGAATAAAAAAAATTTAAATTGGATATTAGTTCGGTTTTTCGTAGTTTGAACTGGTTTGTTTTCCGAATTGTCCTTTTAAACTGTCCATTTGTGCGAAAAAACTGGTTATTTATAACAAGTATATTGAGATAGGATAAGCACTATTGTCTTGAATTTTTTCATTGCATGTACAATTGTAGCAAACCCTCAGCTGTGAGAATTATTAAGCCTGTGTTGGTTTTTAGCCTTTGCTTATAAACAAGATCATCCACATTCATTGGCAGAAAGTAGAGACCTAAAAAATGCAGAGGATGGAAACATAAAGTGCATTTCAAAGTTGTGGAACTTTTTATCCTAAAACCTAAAAAAAAACAATCGATAAAGCGCCGGCGACTCCTGATTCTGAAATCTGAACCCCCTGCGGCAAAACTACAACTCCCATCATGCCTTGAACGTCTGCAATTGTTTTGCAGCCACTGAGACAGGTCGGGGAAGCCTTGTTTGTACTTTATCATTATCGTTAGATCTTTTCGTGTCATTAACCCTTTTGTGCTCGTCATCATTAGGACTGGCCGTGCGTCCGGTCCAGAGGATGCTTCTTCCTGGAGGAGAACGGTATAACGAGTCATCACTACCGGCTGCAGTTAACCCTAAAATCCACGGTTTATCTGACTATCAAGCCGCTCAATCTGGGCAGAGCTGAAGGTACGTGCCAATGTGCGCAGCAGACGCCGCCGTGTGGCCGGGAAGATGTGGATGTGCTGCCCTCTAGTGTTCATCTGGGGAACTGAACGGACAATATGACAAGTTTTAGAAAACTTTTGTAAATCAGAACTATTACCAGGTCACCACCCCCGATCTCCGCTTAATCATGCCCATATAAATCACTGATCTTGCTGCACATCTGTATTGTTGCTAATTGATAAGGAGCTTTATTATGTATTTAAAGGTGTTTTCCAACTTAACTCCATGAATGACCTGTGACGAAAATATACATGATGTGTCAGTTCTCACCCCCCGACTTATATCTTCGTCATGCTGTTCTCGCAGCAGCAACAGCAACAGCGTGGTTACGCTTCTCCCTTCTCCCGGCAATTTAACCCCTTTAATATCACTGTCAATAGCAATGAGTTGCCGATGGTTTGCTTTAGCTACTGGGGGCCTAAAAATGCCCCCCTGTACCTGTACAACTTAGTACGCCTATTAGACTGGGCTGAATACAACGACAGGCGCAACCTTCTGCAATGCAGAGGTATCACAGTGTATAATATCTGCAATCAGGCTCCTGTCTATTCAAGTCCCAATGAATAGATGTCGGTTTTATTTTAATAGATTTTAACTTGCTAAAAAAAATGTAATAGATTCTTTAAAACTATTATACATAAATAAAAAAAAAAATTTAAAGATAAGAAAAGATTAAAAATCCACCCCCCAACCCCCAAAAAACAAACACATTTCCCCATATACAAATTATTTTATTAAATAAAAAAGTAAAAAAAAAAAAAAAAAAATTAAAAAAATCCCATATTTAAATAGTTTTTTTTTACTACAAAAAGGTAAAAAAATAGTCACGTAATTGGCATCACCTTGTCCATAATGATCGATCGGAGTCATACAATAGTTTACAAACCCAAACAGTTGCCATATTGCTGTAGCTATTGTCGTGTCGCCACATCGCACATGAAAAGATATTTATAAAATGAAATCAATAAATTATTCGCAGGTCAAAATGGTAACAATAAAAAAATACACTTCGTGATGAAAGAAAACTGTATTATTTTCTTTTAAGGAAAGTTTTCCGTTTCTGTAGGAAAGTCTTCCCCCTGGATGTCTGTGGACACGGCTCTGTTTGTCCTGAAGGAAAGCGATGGACGAGGAGACCCTCAGCTCGTGTCCTTCACAGAGCTGCGCCATCAAGAGGTCCGGCTATTAATGTCGCGTCTTTGCTCTTATTCGCAGCCTTTCATTGGCGGTAAACTTCGGGGGGATCTCCTGACATGTACCCCCCACAGAAGGCTGCAATGTGTCCCACAATCACGCTGTAAACTGGGTATAGTGGGGTCGTCTGTGCTAGATCCTAGAGAAAAAAATATTCCTGGCATGATGGAGGACACGAAGTGATCCTAGAATAAAGGGGCTGAGCCAGAAACTGCAGCACAACCCCATTCTTGTGACTTGTGCTGTAACACTGGACACAGGGTCCGGATGGAGCACCGGTTCGTAAAATCCCAAAACACTACAGAGCACCGCAGCCCCTTTATTCTACTGATTAGTGGGTATCTCCACCAATCAGCAAGCGGATCCATATCCTAATGATGTGTGACGTATGTCCGTGTGACCACATGAGCGATGGATTCATCATATCACATCCACAGTCCTACGTCTGGAAAGGAGAACTCGGGGCCGGCTCCTACACACTCCTACCATTCACGACAGGCTGCCGACTGAGAAAGAATAAGAAGCCGGTCACCAAGGAAGCCCGGCTGGTGTACAGAGACGGCAGCGAGGATTTACAGCTGACCCCCGAGTTCAGGTGAGTCTGGAGGCACCACGAGTCTTTATGAAGTGATCCACATCCAAACTTACTATGATGCCTGCACAGTTCCCTACTTACACACTATGAGATTCAGCATAGCCCTCCATAACTACTGCGTGACAAAATGAAAAAAATATATAAATAAAATCCTCAACTTGTCACCTGCCCCCGACAGTCTGCCCCGGTCTGTACCCTCGATGCTCTGCCCCAGTCTTTGTCTCTGATGCGCCCCATTCTGTTCCCCCTAAACTCTGCTCCAGTCTGTACCCTTGATGCATTGCCAATGTTTGTACCCTCGATACTCTGCCCCAGACTGTGCCTCTGATGCACTGCCCAGGTCTGTGCCTGCGATGCGCTGCCCCGGTCTGTATTCTCGATGCTCTGCCCCAGTCTGTGACTCTGATGCGCTGCCCCAGTCTGTGACTCTGATGCTCTGCCCCAGTCTGTGCCTCTGATGTGCTGAACCTGTCTTTGTCCTCAATCCTCTGCTCTGACTCGTTCCCTCGATTTTCTGCCCCGGTTTGTGCTCCCTGAGCACTGCCCCGGTCTGTGGTCCCGGCGCTCTGCCCGGGTCTAAGCCCCCAGCACGCTGCCCGGGACTGTGACCCCGATGCTCTGCCCCGGTCTGTGCCCCAGATGCTCTGTTCCACTTTTTGTCCTGAAATAACAATCGGCTGCGCTGAGACTCGGACGCACAGATTGAATGGTGGAACAGAGGAGCGACGCCGCACATTGCGTTATAATTATGTGCATCCTGAGAATGCAGATACAGTAAATCGAGACCCCATTTGGCCCTATATATCCACCCCCCCCAATTCTCCAGCCCCAGAGCGGCTGCATGCATCTGGCGCTGTACACTCACTGGCCACTTTATTAGGTACACCTGTCCAACTGTGTGTTAAGACTTAATTTCTAATCAGCCAATCACATGGCGGCAACTCAGTGCATTTAGGCATGTAGACATGGTCAAGACAATCTCCTGCAGTTCAAACCGAGCATCAGTATGGGGAAGAAAGGTGATTTGAGTGCCTTTGAACGTGGCATGATTGTTGGTGCCAGAAGGGCTGGTCTGAGAATTTCAGAAACTGCTGATCTACTGGGATTTTCACGCACAACCATCTCTAGGGTTTACAGAGAATGGTCCGAAAAAGAAAAAAAATCCAGTGAGCGGCAGTTCTGTGGCCGGAAATGCCATGTTGATGCCAGAGGTCAGAGGAGAATGGGCAGACTGGTTCGAGCTGATAGAAAGGCAACAGTGACTCAAATTGCCACCCGTTACAACCAAGGTAGGCAGAAGAGCATCTCTGAACGCACAGTGCGTCGGACTTTGAGGCAGATGGGCTACAGCAGCAGAAGACCACACTGGGTACCACTCCTCTCAGCTAAGAACAGGAAACTGAGGCTACAATTTGCACAAGCTCATCGAAATTGGACAGTAGAAGATTGGAAAAACGTTGCCTGGTCTGATGAGTCTCGATTTCTGCTGCGACATTCGGATGGTAGGGTCAGAATTTGGCGTAAACAACATGAAAGCATGGATCCATCCTGCGTTGTATCAACGGTTCAGGCTGGTGGTGGTGGTGTCATGGTGTGGGGAATTTTTTCTGGGCACTCTTTGGGCCCCTTGGTACAAATTGAGCATCGTTGCAACGCCACAGCCTACCTGAGTATTGTTGCTGACCATGTCCATCCCTTTATGACCACAATGTACCCAACATCTGATGGCTACTTTCAGCAGGATAATGCGCCATGTCATAAAGCTCGAATCATCTCAGATTGGTTTCTTGAACATGACAATGAGTTTACTGTACTCAAATGGCCTCCTCAGTCACCAGATCTCAATCCAATAGAGCATCTTTGGGATGTGGTGGAACGGGAGATTCGCATCAGGGATGTGCAGCCGACAAATCTGCGCCAACTGTGTGATGCCATCATGTCAATATGGTCCAAAATCTCTGAGGAATGCTTCCAGCACCTTGTTGAATCTCTGCCACGAAGAATTGAGGCAGTTCTGAAGGCAAAAGGGGGTCCAACCCCTTACTAGCATGGTGTACCTAATAAAGTGGCCAGTGAGTGTATATTGTTCTCCATCTAATATATAAAGCTCAATGTGGGTGTATGTGTGTCCGGGATTGGCATCCGCACCGTCGCAGCTACAGCCACAACACTTCGCACAGTCACACATCTGGACTCCGCGAGCGTCATAGGCTATTTTGTGAGGCAAAATTTTAACCCTGCGCGTTCCAATTCACCAAACAATTTTGCCCCCATCTACATAATGGGGAAAAAGTGAAAGGCAAAGTGTTGGAGGAAAATTGACAGCTGCCAGATGTGAACAAGGGGGACTGAAAGAATGAGAGCGATGGCGCCAAAGAGTATATACCGTACAGTTGCTAAGGTGGGGCCCTGACTTGGGATACTCACCACACGCGGGGATATGAACACACACACACACAAAATGCGCCACACACTACCACGTGCTTCACCACATACACCACCCACAGCACACATTTCACCACACATACACCAACCTCGCCACATAAAAGTCCAAACACAAAAGTCGCCACTCAAAACTCGCCACGCTGTCCCAGCGTTTAAAAGATGAAAAATGAGCTGTGATTGGTCGCTATCAGCAACAGTTTTCTTTGTAGACAGTTGTTGTAACTGAGGCCTATTATTCTTATCATTTCTATGGTGTTATCGTCCTTCTGTAAAGCTGGAAATAACACAATTTATTACCGTGCCAAAACAGACCACCCTCTGACACAGACTGCAGGGGGAGCCCAGTATCACACAGGAGAGGATAAGATACACGGCTCAGCAGTCAGTATCACACAGGAGAGGATTAGATACACGGCTCAGCAGACAGTATCACACAGGAGAGGATTAGATACACGGCTCAGCAGACAGTATCACACAGAATAGTATTAGATACATGACTCAGCAGTCAGTATCACACAGGATAGGATTAGATACACGGCTCAGCAGTCAGTATCACACAGGAGAGGATTAGATACACAGCTCAGCAGTCAGTATCACACAGAATAGTATTAGATACATGGCTCAGCAGACAGTATCATACAGGAGAGGATTAGATACACGGCTCAGCAGACAGTATCACACAGGAGGATTAGATACACGGCTCAGCAGTCAGTATCACACAGGATAGGATTAGATACATGGCTCAACAGTCAGTATCACACAGGAGAGGATTAGATACACGGCTCAGCAGTCAGTATCACACAGGAGAGGATTAGATACACAGCTCAGCAGACAGTATCACACAGGATAGGATTAGATACACGGATCAGCAGTCAGTATCACACAGGATAGGATTAGATACACGGCTGAGCAGACAGTATCACACAGGAGAGGATTAGATACACGGATCAGCAGTCAGTATCACACAGGATAGGATTAGATACACGGCTCAGCAGTCAGTATCACACAGGAAAGGATTAGATACACGGCTCAGCAGACAGTATCACACAGGATAGGATTAGATACACAGCTCAGCAGTCAGTATCACACAGGATAGGATTAGATACACGGCTCAGCAGACAGTATCACACAGGATAGGATTAGATACACGGCTCAGCAGTCAGTATCACACAGGATAGGATTAGATACACGGCTCAGCAGTCAGTATCACACAGGATAGGATTAGATACATGGCTCAGCAGACAGTATCACACAGGATAGGATTAGATACACAGCTCAGCAGTCAGTATCACACAGGAGAGGATTGAATGCACGGTTTTTATGTGCAATATAATCATTATCATTTGTTATAACTAACCACAGTTGGTTACTATGCCCGGGCAACGCCGGGCTCTTCAGCTAGTTGTAAATAAAAGACATAACACAACACCTGTGTGAACAGAGCCGTAACCTCGCGCAGCAATGCGCCACATGAATGCCTATCACTCTATTAATGCAAACTGCAGTAAATAAACATGGACACGGTCTGCTCATCCGCCAAGAGATAACGCTGATTCCCTCAGATCCTTCAACTACCAGGGGATTGTTTTGCCCCTTCAGGACCGATGGGTTTCCGTAGTAGTCGGGGGCCTATAGCTAGTCTGACGTGTGTATGCCTATGGAGCAACCGATGACGGGGGGATCACTCCCCAAATTAAAAGTTATCACCAGTCAACAGGTATTGCAGTTTTCACATCAGCTTTTAAAGGGCTGTAAAAAAAATTAGCAAAATAGTAAACTCCCTCCAAAAAATAACCACAACACCCCATTGTTTTTTGGGTTTCCTCTTTTTTATGTTTATCATGCAGCAAAAATAATCCTGCACCGCGATTCTCCTGTCGGTCCAACTACGGCGACAGCAAACTTTTTCTGAGACCCGTAACTTTTTGTTTTTCTGCCGTCCTTTTAAAGAGGCCACATGTACGACGTTCTGATTTGCTTCTTGTGTTTTTACAAGGGAAGTGCGGCGATCGATAAACATCAGAATTGGGCATTTGTTGTTTTTATATATTTTTCCACTTTATGACTTTTTAATTGATTGACCTTTATGAATGTGGCAATGTTTATTTTTTTTTTTTAGATTTTTTTTTATTAGAGGAAGGAAAGGAGATTCCTGCTTTTTATATTTTGTTTTATTTATTTATTATTTTACATGTTTATCTTTAATTTTTTTACTTTTATTTTTTGGATCCTCCGTTAAATTGAGGGCTTGTACTATGTACTGCAATATTTCGGTATTGGCATGGCCAGGCTTCATACCTGTAGGCCCAGTAGCTCTCCTCGATTGCTCCACTTACAGGGGTATTCTCATCTCCAAGACCCCAATATATGGTAGGTGTAATAATAATAATATTAGCAAATACCTCCAATTAAAAATGTAGTATAGTTCTTCTGACTGGCTATGTCACTTACCCTATGTGCAGGGCATTGTAGTAGGTTAGGTGTCCATGGTTACGACCACTAACAACTAACTGTCACTATATGAGTGGTCTGAACCATGGACACCCAAACTCCTGCAGTGCCCTGTACATAGAGTAAGTGACATAGTGAATCAGAAGAACTATACTATATTTTTAATTGGAGGTATTTGCTAATATTATTATTACACCTAATATATATTGGGATAGAATCATGGAGATGGGAATACCCCTGTAAATGCTGCTGTCAGTGACAATGGCATTTAAAGGGGTTGTCCAGTACTTTTTTTTCCTACAGTTGCTCACTACCTGCTCGTTCTATCCGCCACCAGCTCAGAACAGTCACAGACAGAGTAGCTCTTCTTCTTCCAGGCTGCTCTGTCGATGGGACATGACTGCCGACGTAATGCTGATTGACAGTTGGCTCCCCGCAGTTAGGCAATGGGGAGCCGGCTGTCAATCAGCATGATGTCGGCAATCACTCCCCATCAACAGAGCAGGGAGGAAGAGAAGACGCTGCCCTGTCGACGTGACGTCAGCGGAAGCAGAAATTTCTGGAAGTTGCCCTTTTTCAGCACGGCTCTCTCCGTACGTCTCGGTGTGAAATAACGGCCTCTCATCTTCCACATTTCAGATCCGCGCTGTCGGACATATTCGACATCATTGATTTAGACGGCAGCGGCTTCCTGAGCTTGGAGGAATATAATTTCTTCGAGTTGCGGAGCAGCGGCGAGAAGTGCGACGCCGAGGCCTGGGAGGTTTGTAAAGGTGCGTGCTGTTGTATTTTTTGCATCTTGCGCGCCTCGTTCACACGTCGCTGCGGCAGTCGTCTCCTTTTATATTAATGAAGTCACTTAATGCAGTTGTTTAACGGGAAAAAGTGTGTTATTGGGAGATAATTTGGAGGAGATTTCGATGTGTCGCAGCATCCCGGGCCGATAACACCAGCCATATTACAGGCTGTAAAAAGTCCACTAATTCTCAGCAAAACATTTGCATTTTTATGGTTTCTATTAAGAATGCATTAGAACTGAATTACTTTTCTTTTAACCTTTCCGCAAGATGGTAAAAAAAAGCCTCTGGCGTAAAGGCCACGCGCGGGTAACATTTATTATCATATGATCTTAATATCCCCCGTTAACAGCCCGGCTCCTTCCCTGGACCCTGCCGAGGAAAAACCTACCATCATTTACTTGTTATTAATTCTGCCGTTCATCGGAAATCTGCAGATAAAATGAGGGGAAAGCGCCACAGTCCTCCTGGTGGAGATGTGCAGGACGCCGGAGGGGGGCGCCGCGCTGAAGAGCCGCACCACTCACAACGGGCTTTATATATGGCATTCACTGAAAAGGGAAAATATCATTAATTTCTATAAAAGGTTAAACCACTTTTTAAATACAAAAAAGACACAACATTACATTACTGATCCTGAGTTACATCCTGTATTATACCCCAGAGCTGCTCTCACTATTCTGCTGGTGCAGTCACTGTGTACATACATTACATTACTGATCCTGAGTTACATCCTGTATTATACTGCAGAGCTGCACTCACTATTCTGCTGGTGCAGTCACTGTGTACATACATTACATTACTGATCCTGAGTTACATCCTGTATTATACTCCAGAGCTGCACTCACTATTCTGCTGGTGCAGTCACTGTGTACATACATTACATTACTGATCCTGAGTTACATCCTGTATTATACTCCAGAGCTGCACTCACTATTCTGCTGGTGCAGTCACTGTGTACATACATTACATTACTGATCCTGAGTTACATCCTGTATTATACTCCAGAGCTGCACTCACTATTCTGCTGGTGCAGTCACTGTGTACATACATTACATTACTGATCCTGAGTTACATCCTGTATTATACTCCAGAGCTGCACTCACTATTCTGCTGGTGCAGTCACTGTGTACATACACTACATTACTGATCCTGAGTTACATCCTGTATTATACTCCAGAGCTGCACTCACTATTCTGCTGGTGCAGTCACTATGTAGATACAGCGCAGCTGTGAAATATAATACAGGATGTAACTCAGGATCAGTAATGTAATGTATGTACATAGTGACTGCACCAGCAGAATAGTGAGTGCAGCTCTGGAGTATAATACAGGATGTAACTCAGGATCAGTAATGTAATGTATGTATAAAGTGACTGCACCAGCAGAATAGTGAGTGCAGCTCTGGAGTATAATACAGGATGTAACTCAGGACCAGTAATGTATGTACACAGTGACTGCACCAGCAGAATAGTGAGTGCAGCTCTGCAGTATAATACAGGAGGTAACTCAGGATCAGTAATGTAATGTATGTCCACAGTGACTGCACCAGCAGAATAGTGAGTGCAGCTCTGGAGTATAATACAGGAGGTAACTCAGGATCAGTAATGTAATGTATGTATACAGTGACTGCACCAGCAGAATAGTGAGTGCAGCTCTGGAGTATAATACAGAATGCAACTCAGGATCAGTAATGTAATGTATGTACACAGTGACTGCACCAGCAGAATAGTGAGTGCAGCTCTGGGGTATAATACAGGATGTAACTCAGGATCAGTAATGTAATGTGTGTACACAGTGATCGCACCAGCAGAATAGTGAGTGCAGCTCTGGAGTATAATACAGGATGTAACTCAGGATCAGTAATGTAATGTATGTACACAGTGATCGCACCAGCAGAATAGTGAGTGCAGCTCTGGAGTATAATACAGGATGTAACTCAGGATCATTAATGTAATGTATGTACACAGTGACTGCACCAGCAGAATAGTGAGTGCAGCTCTGGGGTATAATACAGGATGTAACTCAGGATCAGTAATGTAATGTATGTACACAGTGACTGCACCAGCAGAATAGTGAGTGCAGCTCTGGGGTATAATACAGGATGTAACTCAGGATCAGTAATGTATGTACACAGTGACTGCACCAGCAGAATAGTGAGTGCAGCTCTGGAGTATAATACAGGAGGTAACTCAGGATCAGTAATGTAATGTATGTGCACAGTGACTGCACCAGCAGAATAGTGAGAGCAGCTCTGGAGTATAATACAGGATGTAACTCAGGATCAGTAATGTAATGTATGTACACAGTGACTGCACCAGCAGAATAGTGAGTGCAGCTCTGGAGTATAATACAGGATGTAACTCAGGATCAGTAATGTAATGTATGTACACAGTGACTGCACCAGCAGAATAGTGAGTGCAGCTCTGGGGTATAATACAGGAGGTAACTCAGGATCAGTAATGTAATGTATGTACACAGTGACTGCACCAGCAGAATAGTGAGTGCACCTCTGGAGTATAAATGTGTCATATCTATGTTTGTATTATAACAGAAAACTTTGAGACCAAGAAGAACGAGTTAACAAGAAAAGGCTTCTTGGATCTCAATCTAATGGAGGCCAATGACCGAGAAGGAGACCCCAGTGACTTGTGGGTGACGCTTCAATCCATGGGCTATAACAAAGCACTGGAAATGACAGAGGTAATTATTTTCATGTGACCAGTCCTTTAATCTGACATTGTATAATGCAGTGCACGCAGCGATCACTCTTCTGAGTCAGATAGGAAAGTCTAATGGCTAAGTGCAGCAGACGTCGGGTGTATGACATTTACCATGTATGTGTGTATGGCGGTGTTATTTCTTCCGCAGGCCTGCCCTTTCCTCATTGATGTCTATGCTGAGAAGACTAAGCCCCAGCTGAAAGCCGTGAGTCTGGAGCCCGGCAGCCGCCTGCTGCAGAAGGTGCTCTGCAGATCAGTCCTTCTTAATGGAGATGCAAAGCAAATGGACGGCTGTGACCACATCGTTGTCTACACCTATAAGAACGACACGCGCATCACGTCTGTCATCGAGAATAAGGTGTGGAACAGCCGAGTGGTTACTGTAGACACGGCCGCCGCTGATTCATCCCGACTCAGTTGGAAAACTTTTTTTTTTTTTCTAAATCTGCAGCAGGTCAATTCTTTGAGCGTTTTTGCAGCATTTTTTCACCATAGAAAGCAATGAGAAAGTGCAAAAACGCTGCAAAAAACGCTTTCAGGTGTTTTTGGTGAATAAAATTGACTTTATTAAACATGTCGGGTAGACAAATGACATGATCTGTACCAAAAAAAACCCAGCAAAAATCTACTTTTTGTAAGCAGCTTCTTTACTGCCAAGAAATCAAGTTTTGGCTGCAGCAAAAAAAGCAAAATGTGAACATAGCCTAAGGGTCTGTGCACACATTGCTGTTCTGTCTCTTTATTTTCTGCACGGATTTCCTAGTGTCAGCAAAGTGAATGCGATCTATGAAGTCTCATTAGTTTTTCCTTGCAGATTTAGGCAGGAGTCACACTAGAGAGGAATACGGACGAGTGAGAGGCGTTAATAAAACGCATTGCACACGGACCAATGATTCTCTATGGGGCAGCTCCCATCAGCCGTATTTTTCTTGCGTATATTTTACGGTCCGTGCCAATCGCAGCATGCTGCGAATGTCAGTGTACTACGCCCGTAATACGCCAATGCAAGTCTATGGGTGCGCAAAAAATACGGACTACACACGGACCACACATGTGACTTGCGAGAAATACGCACCCGGTGTCTTTTAGCAAAGCCGACAATTCAGTGCGCGATACAGTAAACTCCTACATATATATATATATACACACACACACACACACACATGTCATTGAGACATATATATATATATATTTATATTTCACAGAATTCTTCATAGCAGAATAGCCGCTAATTCAATTGCCTGCTTCTGTCAAATTATTCCCCAACCCGACATGAAATGACACATGGTTACATACAGTAAACCATTTCATTTCATTTTTTTTTATATGTCCCTAATAATTAGATGAGGGTTTGTGTGCAAAATTTGGGAGGTGTAGATGTTAATTTAAGGGGTTAATTCGTTGTAAAAAAAAATGTGTGGGCTCCCGCTGTAATTTGTCAACCAGAGAGGTAAAGCAGGTGAGTGAGGGCAGATTTTAATAGCCATGAGAGGGACCATTGTTTTTGCCCCCCCCGGCTTCAAAAATCTGCCCCCAGACACCCCAGAAATGGTGCATCTATAAAGATGTGCCAATTCTGGCACTTATCCTCTCTATTCCCATTGGCCTGTAGCAGTGGCGAATGGGTTAATATGACAAAGGGTTAATGTCACCATTCGATTGCAAGGTGACATTAAGACGATTAATAATAGAGAGGTGTCAATAAGACCCCGATCCCTTATTAACCTATACTAAGAAAGGGTTAAAGACCACACACAGACATTAATTAAAAAGTCTTTTAATGAAAAAAGACACCAAGTTTTTGACAAATTTTTATTAGTCTGGTAATCCAAAATAAAACCATGACCTGCATCAAAAATAACACAACCTCTCTGCCGTTCAGTCATGTCCCACGCTGCAATCCATCAGAAGGGGTTAAATAGTTTACAATGAGGACCGGTGCTAATGCAACCAGCCTCACTGTAATCTACTATAAAATGAATTGATTCACCTCTGCGCAGCCTCATGGCTGCCTGTAGATGAACTAATGACCATGGGAAAGTTTCTGACTTTTTCCCACGGTCATTAGTTCATTCACAGATCAGCCGGGGACTCCCCGCAGCCTCAGTGACGTCAGCAGGAGTCCCCAGGCTGATCTGTGAATGAACTAATGACCGTGGGAAAAAAGTCAGAAACTTTCCCACGGTATGTGTATATATATATAATATTTCATACAGAGCTAGATAGCAGAATAGCCGATAATTCAATTGTCGGCATCTGTAAAATCATTGCAGAAGCCGACAGGATAGGAGACATGGTTTACATGCAGCAAACCATTGCATGTCCATTAGATTTATATGCACTGCCTATTCGGCCCCCTGGAACTTTTCAACCTTTTCCCACATATCATGCTTCAAACATAAAGATACCAAATGTAAATTTTTGGTGAAGAATCAACAAGTGGGACACAATTGTGAAGTTAATCGAAATTTGTTTATTTTAAATTTTTTTGGAAATTCAAAAACTGGGGCGTGCAATATTATTCGACCCCTTTACTTTCAGTGCAGCAAAATCAATCCAGAAGTTCATTGTGGATCTCTGAATGATCCAATGTTGTCCTAAATGACTAATGATGATAAATATAATCCACCTGTGTGTAACCAAGTCTCCGAATAAATGCACCTGCTCTGTGATAGTCTCAGGGTTCTGTTTGAAGCACAGTGAGCATCATGAAGACCAAGGAACACAACAGGCAGGTCCGTGATACGCTTGTGGAGAAGTTTAAAGCCGGATTTGGATACAAAATGATTTCCAAAACTTTAAACATCCCAAGGAGCACGGTGCAAGCGATCACATTGAAATGGAAGGAGTATCATACCACTGCAAATCTACCAAGACCCGGCCGTCCCTCTAAACTTTCATCTCAAACAAGGAGAAGACTGATCAGAAGTGCAGCCAAGAGGCCCATGGTGACTCTGGATGAACTGCAGAGATCTACAGCTGAGGTGGGACAGTCTGTCCATAGGACAATAATCAGTTGTACACTGCACAAATCTGGCCTTTATGGAAGAGTGGCAAGAAGAAAGCCATTTCTCAAAGATATCCATAAAAAGTGTCGTTTAAAGTTTGCAACAAGCCACCTTGGAGACACACCAAACATGTGGAAGAATGTGCTCTGGTCAGATGAAACCAAAATTGAACTTTTTGGCAACAATGCCAAACGATTCCTTTGGCGTAAAGGCAACACAGCTCATCACCCTGAACACACCATCCCCACTGTCAAACATGGTGGTGGCAGCATCATGGTTTGGGCCTGCTTTTCTTCAGCAGGGACAGGGAAGATGGTTAAAATTGATGTGAAGATGGATGGAGTCAAATACAGGACCATTCTTGAAGAAAACCTGTTGGAGTCTGCAAAAGACCTGAGACTGGGACGGAGATTTGTCTTCCAACAAGACAATGATCCCAAACATAAAGCAAAATCTACAATGGAATGGTTCACAAATAAACGTATCCAGGTATTAGAATGGCCAAGGGTTAATAATGGATCAGTGTCTTATTGACACCTCTCCATTAATAATCGGCTTAATGTCAGCATCCAATAGCAAGGTGACAGTAACCCATTAATATTAACCCATTCGCCACCGCTACAGGGCAATGGGAATAGAGAGGATAAGTGCCAGAATTGGCACATCTTATAGTCGCGCCATTTCTGGGGTGTCTGGGGGCAGATTTTTGTAGCCGGGGGGAAGGGGGGGGGGCAAAAACAATGGTCCCTCTCATGGCTATTAAAATCTGCCCTCACCCACCTGCTTTACCTCTCTGGTTGACAAATTACAGCGGGAGCCCACGCATTTTTTTTTACAGCGAATTAACCCCTTAAATTAACACCTACACCTCTCAAATTTTGCACACAAACACTCATCCAATTATTTGTCAGGGACATATAAAAAAAAAAACATGAAATTATTTACTGTATGTAAACCATGTGTCATTTCATGTCGGGTTGGGGAATGATTTGACAGAAGCCGGCAATTGAATTAGCGGCTATTCTGCCATGAAGAACTCTGTGAAATATAAATATATAAATATATATATGTGTCTCAATGACGTGTGTGTGTGTGTATGTATATATATATATATATATATATATATATATATACACATACACAGTATATATATTCTATGTGTATTCTTTCGTTTGGATTTGAAAACCTGTCATCGGGCTCCATTATATGTCCATTTTGCAAGCCTGCGAGAAAAAAACGGTATACGGATTACATACGGATGCTTACATGAGAAAAATACGCGGCCACACCTTGACAACGGATGACATACGGAGCACTACTTAGGGACCATTTATGTGTATTACAGCCGTACAGTACGGTCCGTATTTTTCTACGTTGTGTGTGACTCCAGCCTTATATCTACAGCATGGCAATTCTTTCAGCATTTTTTTGCTGCAGATTTCACCAGACTAATAAGTGGGGAAAAATCTGCAATATAAAAAACATGTAAAAAAAAATGCACCTGTTTTATGCAAAGAAGTAGAAATCTCTGCTGCAAATACTTAACGTGCACATAGTATAAGATAGACGTCCCCATAACTTGCAAAACACAAGATCTGTGATGCAAAAATTGAAAAGTTATTATTTCTGAAACGGAGAAATGGGGTCCTCAAGGGTTTAGGGATAAAGATACAATGGCTTTTATCGTCCGGGTGATACTGTTGGGATTATTACTATGAATGGTGCACAGGCAGCACGGTCCTCGGATCTTTCTCACACACAGTGACTCTGCTTTTCTCTTCCCAGTCCGAGAAGAAGATTGTGGTGCAGGTAAACAACGATCAGACCAAGAACAGTATCAGCAGCCGAGGAATGAGCGTGTTTGCTGTGGAAGTGCCAGGAAAGTCGACCTCGGTGAGGAGCGAGCCGTCCTTGTACCATGCTGGCAGTGGCTGTGCGTGCATGTGCGGGCAATCCCTGCTTGCTAAGGGCAGGTCCGCCTGCATTGTGTTGTGCTGTTAGCACAGTCTTTTCTGCAGGGTTGTCATCTAGGAGTATTCAAGTTTCAGGTTGAGTAAAAACATTTGTTCTGCACCGATCCTCCGCAGTGTTCACTTCTGCGCCAGCAATCCTCTGCCCTGCACTCAGGGCGCCTCTTGTACTTACTAGGCTCCGGGCAGAGGTTTGTCGGTACAGAAGTGACCGGTGCCATAGAGAAACGGCCTCAACTCTGATCCGGAGCAGAGCAGATCTTTTTTAGCTCAGCTGCCGTGTCGATATATCATACAGATTTCCAATATACTTTCTGCATCAGTTTTTTTGCAGTTGTCAAGATCTCTGCTTGCTGTCACGTAATAGGAACCTTCAATCTGTTTGTTTAGGGTAAGGGTTAGAGTTAACCCTAAGGATGGAAATCTGTCCCGGTCATGCGTCGGATTCACAAGTGCACGGATAATTTAAAAAAAACCGCTAAAAACAGAGTCTGTTACAAAACTGCAACTTATTTGAACTGGTGTTCAGTGCAGGATGAGAAAGAAGAATGAAATATTTGTTTGTGGTGCCCTATAGAGCTATATTCCAATGTGATCCATTTCATCCCAGTTACATTCATACTGGGCCACGTGATCTTCAGTGTGACCACCAGTCCAGTGCACGCGCTACTGTGTAGACAGGAAGTCAGTCTGTGACTTCCTGTGCACGACCGGACTACATCATCACTTATCTAACCCCTCCGGGCAGATCTCAGACCCCCCTCTTGTCGCTCTGTTTTACTCCATTTATTACGCCATGTTTTTTTTTGTGGTACATATGCCAAAACTTGAAAAAAAAAATCAGAAACAGGTTACGTGGGGCATGGTTAATCTTTCAGGGTGAAGTACATTTTTTATTTCACTTCTACATAACAATGCCAAAAAAAAAATGTTGCAAATTCTAAACAGATGACTAAAAAGTCGCGGGAATGAATATATTTACATTGAAACCTCAAAAAAGGCACAAGTTTGGTAAAATTCTGCATCGATTTGCGACGTTTGTCACTTCGGTCTCCTGTTCTTATCTAGCAACATCGGGGACGATATATTAATTGTCACCAATATTATTAATAATTAATTAAGGCTATGTGCCCACGTTGCGTTTTTTAACCCCTTCATGACCCAGCCTTTTTTTGACCTTAATGACCTGGCCATTTTTTGCAATTCTGACCAGTGTCCCTTTATGAGGTAATAACTCAGGAACGCTTCAACGGATCCTAGCGATTCTGAGATTGTTTTTTCATGACATATTGGGCTTCATGTTAGTGGTAAATTTAGGTCGATAATTTTTGCGTTTATTTGTGAAAAAATCAGAAATTTGGCGAAAATTTCGCAATTTTCAAATTTTGAATTTTTATTCTGTTAAACCAGAGAGTTATGTGACACAAAATACTTACTAAATAACATTTCCCACATGTCTACTTTACATCAGCACAGTTTTGGAAACAAAATATTTTTTTGTTAGGAAGTTATAAGGGTTAAAAGTTGACCAGCGATTTCTCATTTTTAGAACAAAATTTACAAAACCATTTTTTTTAGGGACCACCTCACATTTGAAGTCACTTTGAGGGTCTATATGGCAGAAAATACCCAAAAGTGACACCATTCTAAAAACTGCACCCCTCAAGCTACTCAAAACTACATTCAAGAAGATTATTAACCCTTCAGGTGTTTCACAGGAATTAAAGCAACGTGGAAAGAAAAAATGGACATTTTAATTTTTCCAACAAAAATTTTCTTTCAGCATCAATTTTTTCATTTTCACATGGGCAACAGGATAAAATGGATCCTAAAATTTGTTGGGCAATTTCTCCTGAGTACACCGATACCTCATATGTGGTCATAAACCACTGTTTGGGCGCACGGCAGGGCTCAGAAGGGAAGGCGCACCATTTGACTTTTTGATTGGAAAATATGCTGGAATATTTAGCGGTTGCCATGTCGCATTTGGAGAGTCGCTGTGTGCCTAAACACTGGAGCTCCCCCACAAGTGACCCCATTTTGGAAACTAGACCCCCCAAGGAACTTATCTAGATGCATAATGATCACTTTGAACCCCAAGGTGCTTCATAAATTGATCTGTAAAAAAAAAAGTACTTTTTTTTCACAAAAATTTTCTTTTAGCCTCAGTTTTTTCATTTTCACATGGGCAACAGGATAAAATGGATCCTAAAATTTTTTGGGCAATTTCTCCTGAGTACACTGATAACTCATATGTGGGGGGGAACCACTGTTTGGGCGTACGGCAGGGTCCGGAAGGGAAGGAGCGCCATTTGACTTTTTGAAATGCAAATTACTTCTAATCGTTAGCGGACACCAGGTCGTGTTTGGAGAGCCCCTGTGTGCCTAAACATTGGAACTCCCCCACAAATGACTCCATTTTGGAAACTAGACCCCCTAAGGAACTTATCTAGATGTGTAGTGAGCACTTTGAACCCCCAAGTGCTTCACAAAAGTTTATAACGCAGAGCCGTGAAAATAAAAAAATTTTTTTTTCCTCAAAAAAATTATTTTTTAGTGTGCAATTTTTTATTTTCACAAGGGTACCAGGATAAATTGGACCCCAAAAGTTGTTGTTCCAGTTTGTCCTGAGTGCGCTGGTACCCCATATGTGGGGGGGGACCACTGTTTGGGCACACGTCGGGGCTCGGAAGGGAAGTAGTTTATGAAATGCTAACTTTGATGGATTGGTCTGCGGGCATCATGTTACATTTGTAGAGCCCCTGATGTACCTAAACTGTGGAACCCCCCCCACAAGTGACCCCATTTTGGAAACTAGACCCCCCACGGAACTTATCTAGATGTGTGGTGAGCACCTTGAACCCCCAAGCGCTTCACAGAAGATTATACTGCAGAGCTGTGAAAATAAAAAATAATTTTTTTTCCTCAAAAAAAATAATTTTTAGCCAGCAATTTTTTTTTTCACAGGGGTACCAGGATAAATTGGACCCCAAAAGTTGTTGTCCAGTTTGTCCTGAGTAGGCTGGTACCCCATATATGGGGGGGAACCATTGCTTGGGCACACTTAAGGGCTCGGAATGGAAGTAGTGACGTTTTGAAATGCAGACTTTGATGTAATGGTCTGCGGTCGTCGTTACGTTTGCAGAGCCCCTGATGTGCATAAACAATAGAAACCCACCACAAGTGACCCCATTTTGGAAACTAGACCCCCCAAGAAACTTATCTCGATGCCTGGTGAGCACTTTGAACCCCCAAGTGCTTCACAGAAGTTTATAACGCAGAGACGTGAAAATCAAAAAAAAAAATTTTTTCCACAAAAATAATATTTTAGCCCCCAATTTTTTATTTTCCCAAGGGTACCAGGAGAAATTAGACCCCCAAAGTTGTTGTGCAATTTTTCCTGAGTACGCTGATACCCCCATATGTTGGGGTAAACCACTGTTTGGACACACGTCGGGGCTTGGAAGGGAGGGAGCACCATTTGACTTTTTGAACGCAAAATTGGCTGGAATCAATGGTTGCACCATGTCGCGTTTTTGGAGACCCGCGTGATGTGCCTAAACAGTGGAAACCCCTCAATTCTAACTTCAACCCTAACCCCTACACATCCCTAACCACAGCCCTAACCCCAACATCCCTAACCCTAATCCCAACCCTAACCCTAACCACAAGCCTAACCCTAATTCCAACCCTAACCCTATTTCCAACCCTAACCCTATTTCCAACCCTAACCCTAATGGAAAAATAAAAATATAAAAATAATTTCTTTATTTTATTAGTTGATCCTGCCTATGGGGGTGATAATCGGGGGGTTTATTTACTTTTCATTCTATTTTGATCACTGTGAGAGTTTATCACAGTGATCAAAATGAATGAAAGGAAATTGCAGCAGGCGGGCGCACTGCGCATGCGCCCGCCATTTTCCAATATGGCGGCGCCCATGGTCCGGGACCGCGGGACACCGGGAGCCATAGCGGCACTCGGTGAGTACCGGGGGGTGGGAGGGGGGGCGATCGGAAGTCGGGGGAGCGGAGGGAAGGCGGGCGGGGGCAGATGATCACAGCGGCGGCATATCGCCGCTGTCATTCAGTGGCGGGGGGAGGGGTCGGATCGGTGTCACCAGCCATGTCCGATGCTACAGCAGCGTCGGACATGGCTGGATTGTAATATTTCATCAATTTTCATTGATGAAATATTACTATAGCTCTGATTGGCTGTTTCACTTTTAACAGCCAATCAGAGCGATCATAGCCACGTGGGGGCGAAGCCACACCCCCCCGTGAAGTACAAAGCCCCCTGTATCTGCGGGTCGGGTGACCTTTCCGTGAGCTAGGTCACCCGACCCGCAGGGGGGCTTTGAAGTCATGACACAGGGTATGCGTCATTGGTCGGAATGGCACCGACTTTCATGACGCATACGCTGTGTCACTGGTCGTGAAGGGGTTAAGCGTTTCCGCGGCGCTTTTAGACAAGCGTTTCTGCTGCGGAAACGCTTAAGAAAAGCATCTAATGTAATAGAATGGAAAACGCACATGTTGTGCTAATGGTGCGTTTTTTCCACTGTGGAAACGCTTAGCGGAAAAAACGCAGCATGTTCATTAATTGTGCGGAATCGCATGCGATTCCGCATACATACACAGTAATTGCAAAAACGCATAGGAAAACGCATGTCAAACGCTTGACAATCGCGTCAAAAACGCATTTCAAAAAGCGCATGCGTTTTCCCTGGCAAGGGCAAGCGTTTCTGCTCAGAAAAAAACGCTTGAAAACGCTACGTGGGTACATAGCCTCCATCATTGGGGGTAATTATTATTTTTTGTACTTAAATGCATGTATTTGGAGTTATTTTTGCAATTGGGCTTCATTAAAACTTTGTCGCAGTTTAGCTTTTGCAGACTCGCCATTTCTCTCGAAATTCAACTTTGCTGTGGTCTGTGGTTATTAATCAGCTGAGAGGAGCTCAGAAAAAGACAGAGAATAAGAGATACAGAGATCAGAACGAGCTTGCTTATTCTCAGTGAACTCGTTATGCAACACGTAGGCTGAAGAAGGCAAACTGTTATGAATGGGTCACTGAGGAGGATGGCAGGAATAGGCCAAGCCACCAGGAAACCAGAGAGGTTGGTAACTGAGCGGACTGCAGACCCCTGATCCCATCAACACAACTAGCAGTAGCCGTGGAGCGTTCCTACGAAGCCCTAGACCCCTCGGCACAGCCGGAGAACTAACTAAGCCTAAAGCCAGAAAGGTGAAATCTAAACTGCCCCGAGCAGATCCCCAAAGAAATAGATAGCCCCAAACATATATTGTCGGCGAGATAAGATGAAGCACAAACACAGGCAGAAAAATAGACTGAGCAAATTGTGGGGCCCAAGCTGTCTATATAGGACAGGACAGAAAAGATACTATCTGCAATCACGTAAAAACCCTGAAAAATCCAACACATCTGATATTCCAAAATCCTGAGGCCACACAACCTCTCCCCCACTATATCAGCACTCTGGTGTGAACTGGAAGCAAAGCAAAAAGATACCAATATATCAGGGAACTGAACAAACTGACACAAGCTGTAACATATGGAGTGGGGCCCAGCGCTGCCCCCAGCAGGGAGTACGCTGAACCCTAGCAGCAAAGCAGAAAGCAAACAAAGGTACAACCAAATTAGATGCAAAGGATTAGCAAAAGAATCACTTAACTGAACCATGCAGATCAGGCAGGGGACAAAAGAACTCCAAATGCACAGGGAGAAAATCACCAGCAACCACCAGGGGCAGCCTGCTCAATTATATGCTCCCAGCCAGGTAATCCCAGGTTCCCAATTATCGTCGTCAGGTGGGAAACTTCCATCAACCTGGCCAGCTCCACTACTCCCAGTAACCACCAGAGGGAGCAGAGGAGGCTCCAGCTCAGAAGTCTGAGCAAGGGAATTCACAACAGCAAACGGTGCAAAATTCTTACTTGAACTCAACTGCAAAAATTGATTATTTTTAGTCCGAAATACATGCAGATAAGTAAGAAATTAAAAAAAAAAATGGCCCCATTGCTAGACAACCTGTTGCTGCTCTCCTGTGACATCACAGAGGCCTATGGGAATCCGTGTGTACTAACATGCTGCCTTTCTGTCCTCAGGTATCTCAGCATGTCATGGCTGCGAATGAGAAGCAGGAGTGGCTATATAACTGTGTGCACAATGTCCTGTCGTGAAGCCGAGCCACGGGCGGAGGTGACCAATCCGGAGGTCACCAGTCCGCCTTTATGAGAAGATATTATAAATAATATTTCTGGTGCCAAAATTTTGAATCAATATAAAAGTGCCAACTTTTTTTCAATACTTCTGTTATCACATATTTATTATAAATGTACCGCCTAGTGTGATTTTTATTCATTTTGCTTTTCCCTTTTTTCACTATGTATCAAAGTGTTAAAAAAAAATAAAAAAAAATCGCTCAGTGTTTAAGGGGTTAATAAAGCAGTAAAAGTTGGTCTCCTATGAAGCATGTTTAGATGAGCAGAAAACCTGAAGCCAGACATTTAGGGAATCGGGCCGAGGGGTCGTCCTGACCTATTCAGATGCCTGATGCGCCTGGACTTTGGGTCAGACACTGCAGAGATCTCCAGGACGGAGGAAATAACCTCATCACCGGAAAGTCCTTGCCTTGTCCAGCAGAGGGAGCACTTGGACATATACCCACTCAGGAGTCACATTGTAAAGGCAGAAGGGGGTCCGGCGGCCTGAGATAAGAGGGGAAATCCAAGTGCGACTTGCAGGAATGGGATGAATTATGGTCAAATCCCCAATTTTGAGTGTTTCGGTGCCAGTGATCTGTCCGGGGTTCTGTATGTCCCTGCAGTTGTGCGGAGGCGGTAACGTGCCTGTGGTCCCCGCTGTAATTCGGGGCTTGCTTTTTAGGATTTGCAATGTACAGAACTTTTGGTTAAACCCATATTATTTGTGTAACCTCCTATAAGGTCACGGCCAGCAGGGCCGCTGCTATTTTTGCCGGCGGTGACCTCTGCTCTCTGTGTGTAAAAGAATCCCCTCAGATAAATGTCATCTGTGCAGGAGGATCTGCCCGGATCAGGCTCACGCGTTTCTACAGCCCATGGAGGCCTGTAGAAATCAGAAATATTGTATCGCACAGCACATTTCAATTATTTGTATAAGTATTGGCCTCCGCCAGAACATAAAGATGGTGATAAAGGCAACCAAGGTCGGCAGCATAGGTTGTAGACTCTTGCCAGTGCTAAGGGAAGACACATGAAGTGGATCCATGCCACCTATGGAGAATGTGGTGGAGAGCATCATAGATGGAGCATCGGGCCAGAGTGCCATTCTGCTTAATGCAGGTGTGCCGGGAGAGTGATATCGCTGCATTATTATAGATGGCGCTGTGTATGCCGGCATCTGAGGCGGGAGAAGGGTTAATGATAGATGTCTATGAAGGGCATATAATAGGTCATCAATATCAGATCGGTTGGGACCGGGCTCCGCTGCTGGTGGCTCCTGCACTGTGCAGTGGCCGTTCTTGGGGGAAATCCGGGCTCACAATCTCCATTATAGGATGGGGCAGAGGTCCGGGCTCTGTGCGGCCGCTCATGTTCTCCCCTCCATATCTGTATGGACCATGTGCACTGGGCACAATCATGGTGGACAGAGAAGAGTCTTCCCCCAAACTGTTCCCACAAAGCTGAAGCTACAATGTTTTTTGCTGAAGTTAAAGATTTCCGAACATCACTGGAGCTAAGAGGCCGAGGCTGAGGCCGCCCCCTGGCAACAAGTCCATAGCGTTTTTCCTCTCCAACATCTGTACAGCGGGCACAATGCTGCCGGGGGTAACGTCCTCCTGGAATCCCCAAACCCAGAATCCTCCATTAGGCACAGATAGAGAAGTGTGATCCATCACTACACAGAGCACGTCTCCTCCAGAGTCCAGTGGTGGCGGCTTTACACCACTTCATCCGACGCTCGGCATTGTGCTTGGTGATGTACGGCTGCATGCAGCTGCATGGCCATGAAGCTCCCAGCAGGGGGCGCTGTGTTTGTGCTGATGTTATACCTGAGGAGGTATGGACTCTGCAGTTATGGGGTCAGCAGAACGTCGGTGACTTTTCTGCCCTCTGCTCCTCAGCACTCGGCCCCCCCACTCTGTAATGTTATGGGGTCTCTTCCTCGTGACCGAGTTGCTGCAGTTCCTACACTTCTCAATAATATCACTCACAGGTAATGGAGAAGATTCATGAGTGAAGAAATGTCATGTTATCCCGTTGGCTCCTATTACAGAACTGCGCTGGTATCAGTGAGCTCTGCACCACCGGCCGATCTGTCACACGGAATGGCGGGGGGCCGGATGTTATACAGAGATGCAATGGGACTGAATCAGCAACTAGAATGTAATATTAAAGGGAACCTGTCAGCAGGATTGTGCTCAGTAACCTACAGACAGTGTCAGCTCGGCGCTGTTATACTGATTGCAATGATGCCTGGTGATGAAATCCATCTTGTGGTTCTTTAATCTATATTTTCAGTTTTGAGTTAGTGATATGCTCATGCTCCGGGGCAGCCTCCGGGGTCTTCAGGTGGTGCTCTGACTAGGTATTCATCCGTAAATAAAGATTACATAACCACAAGACGGATGTCATCACCATCATCATCATTGTAATCAGTATAACGGCGCCAACCTGATGCTGTCAGTAGTTAAAGGGTTATTCCCACAACCGCATTATTGTTCAAAAATCACCGTAAATTCATACTTATTGTTAATATAGTGACTAAGACGAACATAATTATCTGTCATTGTACCTTTTTTGTTTTTTTTTTTAACTCCTTCTGCCCCTCTGTGCATACAGCTTCTCATAGCTGAATGTCCCCTGTGTATACAGCCCATCCTATAGTATATCTCTCCTTTATGTCTCTATATACAACCCCATCCTGTAGTATATGTCTTCTCTCAGGCCTCTTTTATATAGCCCCATGTTGCGGTATATCACTTTATCAGCCCCATCCTGCAATATATCACTCCTCTTAGCCCCCTGTATACAGCCCCATCCTGCAGTATATCACACCTTCCAGTCCCCTGTATACAGCTTCATCCTGCAGTATATCTCTCCTGTTAATTCCTGTATATCTTCTCAGGACCCTGTATACAGCCCATTTTGCAGTATATCTCCTCAGGCCCCTGTATGTAACCAATCATTCAGTTTTTTTGTCCTCTTGGCTCCCTTTATAAAGCCTCATCCTGCAATATATCTCTTTTCTTAGCCCCCTGTATACTGCACTCTCTTTTCTCATCCCCTCTATATCCAATCTCAGCCTCCTGTATACATCCTATCCTGCAGTATTTCTTTCCTCTCAGTCACTTGTTTCCAGCCCCTACTGCTGTACATCTCTCCTCTCAGCCTCTCTTTCTACAATCCATTCCTGCAGTATGTCTCTACTGTCAACTCCCTGTATACAGCCCCATCCTGCAGTATGTCTCTTCTCTCAGGCCCTTGTATACAGCCCCATCCTGCAGTATATCTTTTCTCTCAGGCCCATCCTGCAGTATATTTCTCCTCTCAGAGCTTATATCCAGCCAGCCCCATCCTGCATTATATCTCTAATCTCAACCCCTGTTTACAGCCCCATCCTGCAGTATATCTCCTCAGACCCCTGTTTATAGTCCATCCTGCAGGATATCTTCTCAGATCTCTTTGTACATTTAATCTTGAAGTATATACGAGTTGTGATAAAACACTCCGGGGTCGCCTTTGCTGGGGTCAAAGGTCACGTGCGTTCCGCATGAAACTCAGGTGCAGAGGTGGGATTCGGGTGTAACTGACCCTGGGTCAGGTTTATTAATAGTGAAAGCAATGCAAAAGGAAATAAAACATAAAACAAATCCTTGCCTGTCCGGCACTAACTAAACAATGGACAACCTAACTACCAACTGGCGGGCTTCTCCCGTCCAGCCAAACCACAGTTGCAGTGGGCACTGCTCTCACTCACGTGTGTCTCTCACACAGACAGGCTCTCTGTGTTCCCAGGCTGAGACACTCACACAACCACCTGGCATCCTTTTATATCCACCTCCCATTATCCATTAGTAAGCAGGTGCGATACTGACCAGACTAGGCCACATAGGAAAGGAATCTGGGCGAGATATACCTGCCCTCATCCACTATTCCCACATGATTCTCACATATCCCCCCCCCTCTGCTCAGACCACTCCGGTCGAGCAATGACACCCGCCAAACAGTGCACTCGGGACAGGGCATCTGCATTCCCCATCTGTACCCCTGGGCGGTGCTACACCGTAAAAGTGTAGGCCTGCAGGGCAAGGAACCACCGGGTCACCCGACTATTCCGTTCCTTGTTCAAGTGCATCCACTTGAGAGGGGCATGGTCAGTGATCAGCCTGAACTTTCGGCCCACCAGGTAATATTTGAGGGCCTCTAGAGCCCACTTAATGGCTAGGCACTCTTTTTCCACGACTGCATACCTTTGCTCGTGTTTTTTCAGCTTCCTGCTGAGATAGAGGACTGGGTGTTCCACTCCGTCCCTCACTTGTGAGAGTACAGCCCCGATACCGGTATCAGAGGTATCCGTTTGTACCACAAACTCGCTGCGGAAGTCCGGAGTCACCAGTACGGGCTGAGAGCAAAGTGCCCGTTTTAGGCTATGGAAGGCTTCTTCAGCCGCTAAACTCCATTTAATCATGACGGAGTCTTTCCCTTTTGTAAGATCCGTCAGGGGGGTAGCGATGGCTGCAAAATTGGGTATGAACCGGCGATAATAGCCGGCGATCCCCAGGAAGGCTTGCACCTGCTTCTTGTTGACAGGTTGCGGCCAGTCCTGAACCGCCTGAATCTTATCAACCTGGGGTTTAACAACACCTCTCCCAATTACATACCCCAAATACCGGGCTTCTTCTAGCCCGATGTGACATTTCTTGGGGTTCGCGGTTAGACCTGCCTCCCACAGGTCGTCAATCACAGCTTGTACTTTCTGGAGATGAGTCTCCCAGTCCAAGCTGTAAATGACAATGTCATTCAAATAGGCCGAAGCGTACCGCCTATGCGGCCTCAGGACTCGATCCATCAGTCTCTGGAAGATCGCCGGTGCTCCGTGCAGTCCAAACGGCATATACACATACTGAAATAGACCTTCCGGAGTAGCAAATGCCGTCTTTTCTCTGGCAGCCTCCGCCAGAGGGATCTGCCAATACCCCTTTGTTAGGTCTAGGGTCGTAATATACCGGGCTTTTCCTAACCGATCTATTAACTCGTCGACCCGGGGCATAGGGTAGGCATC
This sequence comes from Dendrobates tinctorius, assembly GCF_039654945.1. Taxonomy (NCBI): domain Eukaryota; kingdom Metazoa; phylum Chordata; class Amphibia; order Anura; family Dendrobatidae; genus Dendrobates; species Dendrobates tinctorius. Next base: position 14,647,220 of record NW_027361806.1, read on the forward strand.
AAATTTTGAGACCGCATTCAGTTTCCTGAAGTCATTGCAGAACCGGATGGTGCCGTCCGGTTTAGGAATTAGCACAATCGGGCTGGACCACGCACTGTGCGATTCCTCAATGACTCCTAACTCTAACATTGCCTTCACTTCTCGGGAAACGGCTTCACTGCGCGCTTCCGGGATTCGGTAGGGCTTTACGTGAACTGTGACACCAGGTTCCGTTAATGTCATGTTTCATTAGCGTAGTCTGCCCGGGTTTTTCTGAGAAAAACTTTTGGTTGTGAAGTAAAAACTGCCTGACCTCAGTCTTTTGCCGCTCCGAGAGAGTCTCGGCAACCCGTACCTCCGGTACGGTATGTGAGCAGACGGGACGGGCCAGCTCCGCTGACAAGGCAGACCGATCCTTCCAGGGCTTTATCAGATTTACATGATAAATCTGTTCAGGTTTCCGTTTACCTGCCTGGTATACTTTGTAATTTACTTCACCAACTCTTTCCTTGATCTCAAAGGGGCCCTGCCACTTTGCCAGGAACTTACTGTCCACCGTGGGGACCAGGATCAACACCCTATCTCCGGGTGCAAACGTATGGATCTTGGCGCCCCTATCATAGATTCTTTTTTGGGCTCCTTGAGCCTGTATCATGTGTTCTTTGACTATAGGCATAACAGCCGCAATACGGTCCTGCATTTGTGTGACGTGATCTATCACTGTTTTAAATGGAGTGACCTGACCCTCCCAGGTTTCTTTTGCAACGTCTAACAGTCCGCGAGGACGTCGGGCGTACAATAACTCGAAAGGTGAGAATCCCGTGGAAGTCTGGGGTACTTCCCTGATGGCAAAAAGCAAATACGGAAGTAAATAGTCCCAGTTCTTCCCATCCTTGTCTATCACCTTTCTCAGCATCTGCTTCAGAGTTTTATTGAACCGTTCAACCAACCCGTCTGTTTGAGGGTGATACACGGATGTGCGTAACGGTTCGATTTGTAACAATCGGCAGAGCTCCTTCATTACCCTGGACATAAAGGGGGTCCCCTGGTCGGTGAGTATCTGTTTTGGTATACCGACCCGACTAAACACATGCACCAGCTCCTTGGCAATCGTCTTGGTGGCCGTGTTACGCAAAGGGATGGCCTCCGGGTAACGAGTGGCATAATCCTAGATGACCAGGATATGTTGGTGTCCACGTGCAGACCGTGGAAGGGGCCCAACTAAATCCATCCCAATCCTCTCAAACGGGACTTCAATAATAGGTAGGGGTACCAAAGGGCTACAGAACCGGGGCTTAGGTGCAGAGGCTTGGCAGTCAGGACAAGACTCGCAATATACACGAATATCATGATGCATGCCTGGCCAAACAAAACAGTGTAATATCCTTTCGGTGGTTTTCTGGACTCCCAGGTGACCTCCCATCACATGTCCGTGGGCCAGGTCCAGCACCTGCCGCCGGTAGGGTTTTGGCACGACTAATAGTTGCACCTTATCTTCCCCCTTTTTCTCTATCTGATAGAGTAAATCATTCTCCAGAACCATGTAAGGATATGCCAGCCTATAGCCAGGTTCTACGGGTACCCCATTTATCACTTTTACATTTGTCCTAGCCTGAGAAAGGGTAGGATCCTTTATTTGCTCGCTTTGGAAGTCATCTTTCTGAACTTCTAAATCCGGCAAACGGGGAGGTGGACGGCTGTCAGCCTCCTCCTCTTCCCCGGTCTCCTCATTATCACCCGCCATGACTGAAAACGGGAACTGCAGGTCATTTCCCGCAGACTCTTCCCCCGAGTCTTCCAGGGAGACCTCTTCCAGGGGTTCGGGACCCACACGCTCCCTGGGAGAAGAATCATTTACCCTATTACCCGAGGGCATCAACTGATTCTCCCACAATTGCCAGAAGTGGGGAAAATCCCGGCCCAGGATAACATCATGCAATAACGCCGGGACAAGTCCCACTTTATGTTGCACAGACCCATAGGAAGTAGTAATACATATGACCGTGGTGAGGTACGAACAGGTGTCTCCATGCACACACGTTACAGAAAATTTGTCTGATGGTCCAGTCGGGGCTGACACCAGACTGGCCTTCACCAGAGTCACCACACTTCCCGAGTCTAACAATGCCACCACATTTTTGCCATCAACAGTTAAATCACACAAGTGTTTTTCCACATCCTTTTGACCGGCATTCACACTCACTACCCGTGCAACCATAGACATGCGGTTTTTAGAGTCTGTGACGTCGCACTGCATGGGTTCAGTAGTGACCGGACAGTTCGCAGCAATATGTCCCATCTCTTGGCAGCGGAAACACCTAACGGGCCCCTTGCTTAGACCATAGTTCGTTACTCTCGGCCTCACAGTGCGGGCAGTCCCGTTTTCCTCCCCAACTGTCTTAGGGATTTTTCCATCTCCCCTACTCCCTGGAACAGTCTTACCGGTTCCACGTGGAGATGATGAAGAACGAGGTGGGGTAGCGTTGTCTCGGAATCCTTCCGCCACGGAGTAACGTTCAACCAGATCCACCAATTGATCTGCCGTCGTAGGATTTCCATGGCTTACCCACTTCCTCAGGGCTGGCGGTAGAGCTCTCAGGTACTTGTCCATGACGACTCTCTGGATTATCTCTGGCGCTGTCAACACATCGGGTTGTAGCCACTTCTTCGTCACGTGGATCAGGTCAAACATCTGGGACCGCGGTGGTTTATCCGGCTGATAAGTCCAATGATGCACTCTCTGTGCACGGACAGCGGTCGTCACTCCCAGCCGGGCCAAGATCTCGGCTTTCAATTTGTCAAAGTCCTGCGCGGCTTCAGGCTCTAAGTCATAATAAGCCTTTTGGGCCTCACCGGAAAGAAACGGGGCAATCAGGCCGGCCCATCGTGCCTTCGGCCATTTTTCTCTCACCGCCGTCCGTTCAAACGTTGGTCAGGTATGCCTCGACGTCATCTTCGGTCGTCATCTTCTGCCAGTACCGACTCACGTGAATCACTCTCGACTCGGCTTCCAGGTTAACCTCAGGTAAGCTTGCGAAGCGCTGCGCCACCTGCTGGAGAAGCGAACGATCGGTAACTGTCATGTCCACCAACTCCTTCAGCTGGGCCATCATCACCCGATTAGCTTCTTGCTGGACGACGGTGGACTGTACCAGCTCTTTCACCGCGTCCTCCATGCTCATGCTTGCAACGTGATGCCCGCGTTCTCCACCACAATGTGATAAAACACTCCGGGGTCGCCTTTGCTGGGGTCAAAGGTCACGTGCGTTCCGCATGAAACTCAGGCGCAGAGGTGGGATTCGGGTGTAACTGACCCTGGGTCAGGTTTATTAATAGTGAAAGCAATGCAAAAGGAAATAAAACATAAAACAAATCCTTGCCTGTCCGGCACTAACTAAACAATGGACAACCTAACTACCAACTGGCGGGCTTCTCCCGTCCAGCCAAACCACAGTTGCAGTGGGCACTGCTTTCACTCATGTGTGTCTCTCACACAGACAGGCTCTCTGTGTTCCCAGGCTGAGACACTCACACAACCACCTGGCATCCTTTTATATCCACCTCCCATTATCCATTAGTAAGCAGGTGCGATACTGACCAGACTAGGCCACATAGGAAAGGAATCTGGGCGAGATATACCTGCCCTCATCCACTATTCCCACATGATTCTCACAGAGTATATACCCCCATATCTTTGTATAAAGCCCCACCATGTAATATATCACTCCTCTTAATCCTCTGTATACTGCCAATTCTGCAGTACATCTCTCTTCCCAGTGCTTCTATATACAACCCCATCCTGCAGTTTATCTCTGCTCACAGCCCCCAGTATGCAGCATCATTTTGCAGTATGCAGTATATCTCTCCTCTACATACAGCCCCATCCTGCAGGATATATCGCCTCTCGGCCCATGTATACAGCCCCATCCTGCAGTATATCTCTCCTCTCAGTCCCATCCTGCAGAATATCTCTTCTCTTAGGCTAGTTTCACACTCTCGTTTTGGGCACAGCGCAGGGCCGCCGCTAAGCCTCGCCCCCGGCCGCACCCCCTCCGGTCAGTTCCTCCACTGATCGCATGAGGCTGCATGCGATCAGCGTATCCTATATTTAGCGTTGGCTATGCTGATTGTGCGCTGGTCTGATTTTGCTGGCACTGCGCCCTTTTGGCGCTGCGCCCAGAGCACAAAAATGCAACACAGCTCGTTTTTGTGCGCTGGGCGCAGCGCCAAAAGGGCGCAGCGCCAGCAAAGTCAGACCAGCGCACGATCAGCATAGCCAACGCTAAATATAGGATACACTGATCGCAAGCAGCCTCATGCGATCAGAGGAGGAACTGACCGGAGGGGGCGGGGCTTAGCGACGGCCCTGCGCTGCGCCCAAGAACACGTGTGAAACTAGCCTTAGACCCCAGTATACAGCTCCCTGTCTACAGCCACATCCTGCAGTTTATCCCTTCTCTTAGGGCTCATACTCACTTGCGAGAGACTTGCAAGATTCTCGTGCGAGTCTCTCGCATGAAAGCTTGGCACTGCCGCTGTCATTGGGACCGGAGCGTGCGTCTACATGTATTTCTATGCAGCTGCACACTCCGCTCCCGAGTGCCGGCGGCAGTGCCGGGTTTCCATGCGAGAGACTCGCATGAAATCGAGAATCGTGCGAGTCTCTCACAAGTGAGTATGAGCCCTTAGACCCCTGTATACAGCCCAATCCTGCATTATATCTCTCCACTCAGCCCCTAGTATACAGCCCAATCCTGCATTATATCTCTCCACTCAGCCCCCTGTATACAGCTCCATCCTGCAGTATATCTCTCCTCTCAGTCCCCTGTATACAGCCCCATCCTGCAGTATATCTCTCTACTCAGCCCCTAGTATACAGCCCAATCCTGCATTATATCTCTCCACTCAGCCCCTAGTATACAGCCCAATCCTGCATTATATCTCTCCACTCAGCCCCTAGTATACAGCCCAATTCTGCATTATATCTCTCCACTCAGCCGCCTGTATACAGCCCCATCCTGCAGTATATCCCTCCTCTCAGTCCCCTGTATACAGCTCCATCCTGCAGTATATCTCTCTACTCAGCCCCTAGTATACAGCCCAATCCTGCATTATATCTCTCCACTCAGCCCCTAGTATACAGCCCAATCCTGCATTATATCTCTCCACTCAGCCCCTAGTATACAGCCCAATTCTGCATTATATCTCTCCACTCAGCCGCCTGTATACAGCCCCATCCTGCAGTATATCCCTCCTCTCAGTCCCCTGTATACAGCCCCATCCTGCAGTATATCTCTCTACTCAGCCCCTAGTATACAGCCCAATCCTGCATTATATCTCTCCACTCAGCCCCTAGTATACAGCCCAATCCTGCATTATATCTCTCCACTCAGCCCCTAGTATACAGCCCAATCCTGCATTATATCTCTCCACTCAGCCCCCTGTATACAGCTCCATCCTGCAGTATATCTCTCCTCTCAGTCCCCTGTATACAGCCCCATCCTGCGTTATATCTCTCTACTCAGCCCCTAGTATACAGCCCAATCCTGCATTATATCTCTCCACTCAGCCCCTAGTATACAGCCCAATCCTGCATTATATCTCTCCACTCTTCCCCTAGTATACAGCCCAATTCTGCATTATATCTCTCCACTCAGCCGCCTGTATACAGCCCCATCCTGCAGTATATCTCTCCTCTCAGTCCCCTGTATACAGCTCCGTCCTGCAGTATATCTCTCCTCTCAGTTCCCTGTATACAGCCCCATCCTGCAGTATATCTCTCCACTCAGCCCCTAGTATACAGCCCAATCCTGCAGTATATCTCTCCACTCAGCCCCTAGTATACAGCCCAATCCTACATTATATCTCTCCACTCAGCCCCTAGTATACAGCCCAATCCTGCATTATATCTCTCCACGCAGCCACCTGTCTACAGCTCCATCCTGCATTATATCTCTCCACTCAGCCCCCTGTATACAGCTCCATCCTGCATTATATCTCTCCACTCAGCCCCCTGTATACAGCTCCATCCTGCATTATATCTCTCCACTCAGTCCCCTGTATACAGCTCCATCCTGCAGTATATCTCTCCACTCAGCCCCCTGTATACAGCTCCATCCTGCATTATATCTCTCCACTCAGCCCCCTGTATACAGCTCCATCCTGCATTATATCTCTCCACTCAGTCCCCTGTATACAGCTCCATCCTGCAGTATATCTCTCCACTCAGCCCCCTGTATACAGCTCCATCCTGCATTATATCTCTCCTCTCAGTCCCCTGTATACAGCCCCATCCTGCAGTATATCTCTCCACTCAGCCTCTATTATACAGCTCCATCCTGCAGTATATCTCTCCACTCAGCCCCCTGTATACAGCTCCATCCTGCATTATATCTCTCCACTCAGTCCCCTGTATACAGCTCCATCCTGCAGTATATCTCTCCACTCAGCCCCCTGTATACAGCTCCATCCTGCATTATATCTCTCCACTCAGCCCCCTGTATACAGCTCCATCCTGCATTATATCTCTCCACTCAGTCCCCTGTATACAGCTCCATCCTGCAGTATATCTCTCCACTCAGCCCCCTGTATACAGCTCCATCCTGCATTATATCTCTCCTCTCAGTCCCCTGTATACAGCCCCATCCTGCAGTATATCTCTCCACTCAGCCTCTATTATACAGCTCCATCCTGCAGTATATCTCTCCACTCAGCCCCCTGTATACAGCTCCATCCTGCATTATATCTCTCCTCTCAGCCCCTGTATACAGCTCCGTCCTGCAGTATATCTCTCCACTCAGCCTCTATTATACAGCTCCATCCTGCAGTATATCTCTCCACTCAGCCCCCTGTATACAGCTCCATCCTGCATTATATCTCTCCTCTCAGCCCCTGTATACAGCTCCATCCTGCAGTATATCTCTCCACTCAGCCCCCTGTATACAGCTCCATCCTGCATTATATCTCTCCACTCAGTCCCCTGTATACAGCTCCATCCTGCATTATATCTCTCCACTCAGTCCCCTGTATACAGCTCCATCCTGCAGTATATCTCTCCACTCAGTCCCCTGTATACAGCTCCGTCCTGCATTATATCTCTCCACTCAGTCCCCTGTATACAGCCCAATCCTGCAGTATATCTCTCATCTCAGCCCCTTGTATATAATTTTTTTTTACAAATGTATAACCCCTTTAATGTTATGGCAGACTGATGTATATGTGCACTTTTGTTTATAGCTTTGCAGCTCTTCAGAATCTACAACTCCGATCAGGAAGTCATCCTGAGATTTGTAGGGTTTGTTTTTTTAAGGACCAGGAACAATTGAGCATAGCAACCAATCAAATTCCAGCTTTCATGTTTTGAAAATGAAAGCAGTGAGCTGATTGGTTGATGTGGTCAACAGCTGCCAACAACCAACCAAATTTCAGCTTTCTTGTCATGATAATGAAAGCCGTGAGCTGATAGGTTGCTGTGGGCAACAGCTGCCAGCAACACTCGCACGTCTACACATGCGGACGTGATTCCGGGCAGTGGGCGGGCTGACGCCATTGATTGGGCGGTGAGGAGGGCCGGGCTGCCCCGCACTGACAGCTCCGACACCGGGCACTGGCTGTCATTGGCTCCGGTCCCTCCCCGTGCACGGAGCGGCCTGTGCGCACACACTGAGGTCTCCGGCGCAGCCTCGTCCTTCCCGGCAGAGCACAATGGTGAACATCCAGGTAGTGAAGACCAAGGCTTACCCGGACCAGAAGCCGGGCACCAGCGGCCTCCGGAAGCGGGTCACCGTGTTCCAGAAGAGCCCGAACTACGCGCAGAACTTCATCCAGAGCATCATCTCCTGCACCGAGCCCGGGGAGCGGCCGGAGGGGGCGCTGGTGGTCGGGGGCGACGGCCGCTTCTACAATGCGGAGGCGATTCAGCTCATCATCCAGATCGCTGCAGCCAACGGGGTGAGTGGTCTGCAGAGAGGGGAGCGATGTGCTGCAGAGAGGGGAGCGATGTGCTGCAGAGAGGGGAGCGATGTGCTGCAGAGAGGGGAGCGATGTGCTGCAGAGAGGGGAGCGATGTGCTGCAGAGAGGGGAGCGATGTGCTGCAGAGAGGAGGAGGAGGGGGAGCGATGTGCTGCAGAGAGGAGGAGGAGGGGGAGCGATGGGCTGCGAGGAGGGGGAGCGATGGGCTGCAGAGAGGAGGAGGAGGGGGAGCGATGTGCTGCAGAGAGGGGGAGTAATGTGCTGTAGAGAGGAGGGGGAGCGATGTGCTGTAGAGAGGAGGGGGAGCGATGTGCTGTAGAGAGGAGGGGGAGCGATGTGCTGTAGAGAGGAGGGGGAGCGATGTGCTGTAGAGAGGAGGGGGAGCGATGTGCTGTAGAGAGGAGGGGGAGCGATGTGCTGTAGAGAGGAGGGGGAGCGATGTGCTGTAGAGAGGAGGGGGAGCGATGTGCTGTAGAGAGGAGGGGGAGCGATGTGCTGTAGAGAGGAGGGGGAGCGATGTGCTGTAGAGAGGAGGGGGAGCGATGTGCTGCGAGGAGGGGGAGCGATGTGCTGCAGGGAGGGGGAGCGATGTGCTGCAGGGAGGAGGGGGAGCGATGTGCTGCAGGGAGGAGGGGGAGCGATGTGCTGCAGGGAGGAGGGGGAGCGATGTGCTGCAGGGAGGAGGGGGAGCGATGTGCTGCAGGGAGGAGGGGGAGCGATGTGCTGCAGGGAGGAGGGGGAGCGATGTGCTGCAGGGAGGAGGGGGAGCGATGTGCTGCAGGGAGGAGGGGGAGCGATGTGCTGCAGGGAGGAGGGGGAGCGATGTGCTGCAGGGAGGAGGGGGAGCGATGTGCTGCAGGGAGGAGGGGGAGCGATGTGCTGCAGGGAGGAGGGGGAGCGATGTGCTGCAGGGAGGAGGGGGAGCGATGTGCTGCAGGGAGGAGGGGGAGCGATGTGCTGCAGGGAGGAGGGGGAGCGATGTGCTGCAGGGAGGAGGGGGAGCGATGTGCTGCAGGGAGGAGGGGGAGCGATGTGCTGCAGGGAGGAGGGGGAGCGATGTGCTGCAGGGAGGAGGGGGAGCGATGTGCTGCGGGGAGGAGGGGGAGCGATGTGCTGCGGGGAGGAGGGGGAGCGATGTGCTGCGGGGAGGAGGGGGAGCGATGTGCTGCGGGGAGGAGGGGGAGCGATGTGCTGCGGGGAGGAGGGGGAGCGATGTGCTGCGGGGAGGAGGGGGAGCGATGTGCTGCGGGGAGGAGGGGGAGCGATGTGCTGCGGGGAGGAGGGGGAGCGATGTGCTGCGGGGAGGAGGGGGAGCGATGTGCTGCGGGGAGGAGGGGGAGCGATGTGCTGCGGGGAGGAGGGGGAGCGATGTGCTGCGGGGAGGAGGGGGAGCGATGTGCTGCGGGGAGGAGGGGGAGCGATGTGCTGCGGGGAGGAGGGGGAGCGATGTGCTGCAGGGAGGAGGGGGAGCGGGAGGAACACCCATGATAGATTGCAATGTAGAAAGCAATTATTATGGGGCACATAGTCTGCGGGCCGGGGGATGCCGCGGCGCAGGAGGCTGCGGGCCGGTGAAGCAGTAGTATACTGGTCTGTAGGCGTTGGGGTGTATTAGAATGTTGATCAGTAGGGATTGGAGGTCAAGCTGAGCTTTAGTGTTCTGCAGGTCCAGATGTGGGTGCAATGTTCTGCAGAAGAGCTTATATTGGGGTGCAGAGTCCTTCAGGCCCTGTGACATTAGGGGTGCAATATGCTGCATGTCACTGGACATTACATAGGGCATTACATCATTGTGGCACCTGTATTGCTGAGACCTGTAGTACCACGGCCTCTAGTTCTCTGCATCCCTCCTTTCTGACGACTTTGGCTGTGACGTCTCACATCGGGCGGTCATTACCGATCTGACCGCTATATCTGCCCCTCCCGCCTTTTCTGTACAGATCATTACCCCCTGGTAGGACGAACCACGGGGCCCATAAAGAAGCATCTGCCGCAGGGGAACAGCTGATTCCTTGCAGTCGGCCAGACAGCATGATCTTGGTCACCTTGGCATCATGTGACCTTTGACATTTAAAGTGACCTTTCAGGAATCCGGGCAGGAGTGTGCGCTTACAGCCGCCTGTGATTGTATGTCAGTGATAACCGCAGGCCCTTTAAATAGAAACGGAATAGATGAGAAATGAATGAAATGAAGGCTGGAAGATCGAAATTTATCAGCCGTAACATTAAAACGCCTAATGTTGTGTCGCTCCCCCTCGTGAACCCATCAAGACATGGACGCCACGAGCCCCCTCCCCTGAAGGTGTCCTGCCGGCAGCAGATCCTGTAAGACCTGGGCATTGCTCTGTGCTGCCTCCATTGATCGGACTTGTTTCTCCAGCACATCTCTAATCGATTGGATTGAGGTCTGGAGGTTTGGAGACAAGTCATCGGTGCCTGGAGGGGTGCAGCCGTGCAGGGGGCACTTGGTCTGTCCAGGGTTTAGGTGGTTTGTGTCACATACACATTATGCCAGGAACAAAAATGCATCGGAGCTAAGCAGCCATATTGATCTGGACCTCCTTGTTGGTGGGTGTCGGACCCTCACTGATTCGATATTGCTGACTTTTCTCTCTTAAGGATGTGTCAACAGTTTCAAAGTCCTGGACGATCCCTTTAAGTGCTTCACGTGTAACATCTTGGTTGGTTGTTAGAGTTGAGCAAAAAGATAAGCAGGAGCCGGTCCAGTAGTCACGTCAGTTGTCTGTGGCTGCAAGGACAGAGCCCAGAAAACGTCCTTCTGGCATCACCGGCGCCCCTGCTGATCTTTATGCCCAGTGTGACGGCATTATGTTGCAATGCACGCCTGTTAATCAGGGTGGGCAGCGGGGATGCCGGCAGGAGGTAGGAGGATCCCAGGGCTCTGGCCATTGGCCATAGACCATTGCCATGGCCATTAGATCGGGGCCTGCTGTACTCTGAGCTGTATACTCGGCAGCGTCATCAGACCCTCATGGTGGAGGTGTCCGCACTGGCGGTGACGTGCTGCCGAGCGACGTGGCGCTGAACGCCGCCCCAGTTACGGGGGCCCAGAGAGCGGCGAGTTACAAGCAGTTTGGTGCCAGTCTTTCTGTGTGATGAGACTGTGTGAGGGGCGAGGAGCGTGTCGGTGGGCTGTAGGGGAGTAAACCCCCAAGAGGAGCACAGTAGGGCCAGTTTGAGATGAAGACAGGTGTTGCATAAAAAAAAGTCTAAAACCCATAATATGTGCAAGATGATACATTTTTTGGGTGCAAATTGAAACATTCTAGGGAATACAGTGTCTAAATCTGCAGTGATCGGAAAGCGGACATAACGAAAAGGTAAATGGAGCCGCATTACGGGCGTTTGTTTTTACTTCTTGACTTCAGTATACGGGGTCACCTGTGCCAGGGGCCGGTTCTGTGGCACGGCTGCCTTTCCCAATAGGCATCGTCTGTGTGGCCACATAGTAACAATGTAGCAAGAGTTCACCACAATGTGCAGTTGATGTCGGCGGGTGGGGATGTGACCGACACTTGGGGAACTTCCTCCCTCTAGTAATGCACTTGTTATATGGCCCCTCTAACGGCTCGTCAGGATCGCAGCCCATGTCCTAGTGCTCACGAGCCAATTCCCACGTCGTCCATTGGGCCATAAATGAAAGGGATTAGCGCTCAGCATCCTCAGTTATGTCCCATTTCATGGATCACAATATTGCAGCGATAGACGGCCGCTGTGATTGCCCTGATTTAGGCTCAGTTCACACTGGGCGTTTTTTTTATGCGTTTTTTTGCTAATTTTCAGCTGCTTTTCCATCACCAGCAAAGCCTATGAGATTTCAGAAATCTCACGCACACACTTTTTTTGTCATCAGGATTTTGTTCTTTGCCTGGTTTTTCGGACATAGAGCATGTCACTACTTTCAGCGTTTTTTTTTTTTTTTTGTGTGTGTTTTTCTCCTATTGACTTGTATGAGTGGTGAAAAAACGCACCAAAAATGCAGGTGTCAGGTTTTGCAGCGTTTTTTGGGCCAAAACCTCATTCTTTGGAATAGGACTTTTATTTTTTGAATACTAAACTTTATCAGCATGCACAAGAGACAAATCTAGCATGCCAAAACCGCCGCGGAAACTACATCAAAACTACAAGAAAACTGCAAGGAAGACACGCTTTTTTTCTGCAGTTTATTTCCTGTCAAGAGATCGGGTTTTCTGCAGAATAAAAAGCTGAAAAAACGCATAGTGTGAACTGACCCTTATAAAGCGGCCGATAACCCCAGAACATTTTCCTTACGCTCGTCTCACACTTGTACATCTGCGTGACCTATGCATGGGAGGTACACGTGACATGAATGTGAGTGTTGTGTTTTTGACATATCAGATTGTACGCTTTAGGCCGCAGTCACACTGGCGTATATTCGCTCATTTATTGTGATCCTATTCTCTCTCATTACAGAATCCCAGCACAGGCGCGGACAAGACAGAGCACATAATGTCGCCATCTTCTCTTCTCTATCTTCTCCGTTGTTTGCGTCCTCATAAGATTGACTGCACACGGATGACATCCGAGTGCCGTCCGATGTTTTCCACACACCCATAGACTTGTGCTGGTGAGTGCAATCCGATTTGCCACTGGTAGCACACATCAGCTTGAGAAAATAATCGCAGCGCTGCACCGCCCCATAGTATAACATTGGGCCGAGTGCTGTCCGGTAAAACCTCACCTAGCACTCGGCCGATGAATGCGCTTGTGTGAGCGAGCCCTTAGGCTGGGGCTTCACGGCGATGTGTCGCTTGAACTAAAGTTTTCTGAAAAGTTACACAACAGACATTTGTGTCGTAAACTTCTCCTCCGTCTTGCCCTGAAGTTTCTGGCAAGTGAGTCGGGTGCGACGTGCAACCAGCGTCAGAATATCCGGCACGCTTGGAAAAATTAGCGACTCTGCGTTATGTTGCACTGTAAGAAGTCGCTGCGATTTCAGTGTCGCACCACATGTCGCCATTGTGGCATAGGCGTAACGTCACAGAATGGCACAGTATTTGTGGACGGAGGCTGTGCTGCCGCCCTGTGTCCCCCGCCTCTGTGCTCTCGGCGCCCGGGTTTGGCATGAGGCCTCGCTTTGTCCTCTGTTCGTTTTTGAAAAGACTCTTTCCTGAATGTCTCTCGCGTCTCTTCCGAGAGGTGTGAGGAGCCGCCTCCACTGACCGCTCCAGACGAGGGTCCGCGTCCAGACCCTCTCTAAGAACCGTGCACATCGATCCTCTACCGTATCGCTGTCAATGCCCCATTTACTGGGGGTCTGACGGCTTCGATTTATGGGGGCGCCTGCACCAGTTATCATCAGAGAGGTAGACATGTTTTAAGGTTCTGCACACACGTAGGTTTTTTATTAAAAGATTATTATTTTTATTTCTCTACATGAAAAACTCCGGCTATGGTCAGAAATGGCACAGTATTCTTGTTATCCCATTTTTATCTCCATATAGAAATAGCGCAGTAAAACCACTGGAGGAGCTGACCGGCTGTTACACCCCGCATCACAGGTCAGAAAAACGCAATGGAAAAATGCACCGTGTGAATGAGATTTTGGAAATCCTCCGGCTCTTCTGTAAAATACAGCGTTTTTTTTCTTGTTACATGAAAAAACGCACCAAAAGCACTGTGTGTGAATAAGCCTTAATTCGCTTTGAGATGGATGAGACAAGGACGCCTCCGAGGCGGCAGTAGCAATGCGGCTGTATTGATGGAGCGGAATTATTGGGGCCATCCTCCGTTACTGTACCTCCAGGGATCCCTCCCGACTGATCGGGGTGGAGCGATGGCTGGACGTGGGGCAATAAAGCCGAACACTCTGGACTACCATGTACTGGTGTCTCCGCTACTGCTCCTCCTTACAGATATGTCTCCAGATCGGGTGGGAGAGTATCCCCGACTCTGTCCCCCTTATACTGCTGATTGTGGTGGGACTCTGGGTGACTGACAGCTGCGATCTCCTGTCTTGTAAGGCCTTAGTTCAGTGTTAGGAGATCACAGAGTATTTTACAGGGGTAATGTGCAGTTCTGCCCCAGGGGATGTCCAGGACTTATATATTGAGGACCCATCCCCAGCACAGGTCCTCAGGATCGGTTCAGGGGAGTCCATCACTTGGTACCGGCACCGACCAGCTGTTTGTGGTGGGAGCAGTCTGAACAGCACACTAGTGACCGTTCTCAGGTACTGCAGCTCAGATACGAATGCTTCAGTAAGAGCTGAGCTGCAGTACCACAGAACGGCCACTAGCTGTGGTGTCCCGGCTCTGTACACACGTGCGGTGGTAATAGGGTTTGGCATTTGTACAAATGTCGCTGCCGCTCCTTCATGTTCATCTGATGAATCACCGGGTGTGACCTCTTTACATGAATGTTTTTTAGGAAAAGTCCTACTCCAGGCCATGAAGATCCAGAGGATCCATTGTAGGGTCTGATCTGTAGCTTCATCACTCAGACCTGATTACATCAGGGCCCCAATATGGTTTGTGGAGCTGCAGAACCTCTTGCGGTATTGGTATTACAGCTGTGTTTTAGGGTATATGAACCCAGCGTTAGAGTAATGGAAGGGGTCCGGTCAATGAGCCGCTCTTTCCATTCTGGATAATGGAGGGAGGAGGAGATTGGGGGATCCCTGGGTAGTGCATGTAAACTGCGGGTGTCCAAAAAGAGCCACTGTCCGCTATGAGACCACCGGTCAGCCTCGTACTAATGGCTTAAAGGGGTTGTCTTTTGACAGTAAATATTTGTGGAACAGACAGGATAATAAAGATTTTGCTTGAATAGTAACTTATTCCCTATCCACATGATAACTTGCTGATTGCTGACATTCTAATCCCAGTATTAAGGCTCCGCAACCCAGGAATCGGGCCCTGCAGAGCGCTGCCATTATTGGATCGCATGGTGCTCATATTAACCCTCTCTGTCGGCCACATAGGCAGTGAAGTGCAATCGAGCATGGACACCTCAGCTCCATTCAAGATGGGGCTCTGCAGAGCCTGATTTCTGGGTGACAGAGCCCCATTCTCAGGGTCTCGGGGGTCCATGGATAGAAGATAACTTACTGTTTTTTTGTAACCCTTTATTTCTTTAATATAATCTATTAGATCACCTGTAGCTACAGCACTCCTGCTCCCTACTGTCTTTTAAGGCTGCAGTGGTGGCGCTCCATGTAATAAATGTGACCGCTGCAGCCAATCACTGACCTTAGCGGTGCTGGAGCATCTACTTCAGCATCACTTCTGAGAATAGTGATTGACTGCAGCGGTCACTTGTCGTAGATGTGATTTCATAACTGCAACCCTGTATGAAAACGCCCGCACTACGAGGCGTAGATGTGGCGCTGGAGCGACAGGGGTATTAGCAGGAAAGTAACGGTTCTCTATTTGCTCCCAGTTTTTCATTTTGTTAAAAAAAAGAAAAGAAAATGATCTCTTTAATGTGGCCCTGTCACAGATGTTGGCAGATGAAAAACGGACAATCCCTTTAAATGGTCCTCCTTTTAGAGAAGTTGGGGGAGGCCCAAGTTTGACAAGCTTCTCCATATCCTGCGTCCCCTATTCCTGAGCTGTGGAGACGTAGGGTCAGTGGGTGGTCTCGTCCGCTGGACTGTGTGGACCAGGGCTCATACCATTGAGGAGTGTTCTGCCGCTCTCTCTCCCCGTGGGAAGAACACTAGTCAGATAACAGAGGGTGAAGGTAAAACAGTGTGGCAATAATTTATTGAACCCCCAGCACACAATAACATATAGAACAGTCCCAGCAAATACCCAAGATGGTGCAGGTGACAGTCTCGCCCTTCTGCTGACTCTCCAGGTTTAGAGCTGCTTCCAGGGCCGAGTACCTCCACCAGTGGCTCCACAGAGAGGAGGGAACGACAAGCTTAGGAAGCTGACAGTCCATTGATGTACGAGGCCAGGTGACCCGATTGTCCCAACCTGGATTCTTTCGACGTCTTTGAGGGATCTGTGATTGTCAGTGAGGCCGCTCTGGATTTCTTCAGTTGGAGCCATGCATACATTGTCCTTCATATTTGCAGAGCAAATCGACATTATTTACAAACATTCAAACATTGTGCGTTTGTTTCCCAAAGATGGTAGAACAATACCAAGACTACAATACTAGGACAGAAACAATAGGTAATCGGCAGCCAGTCAACAAACGGCAGCCACGGGACATTAATTCACTAACCATAAGGGTACCGTTACACGTAGCGACGCACCAACGATTCCGACAACGATACGATCTGGCTAAGATCGTTTGTGCATCGCTAGTAAGCAGTCATACAGGCCGATCTTCATAACGACGCATCAGCGATGTCACTAACGACCACAGCGATCGTTGGTACCGTGTCACACACTGTCTATAATAGCGATTCAGACTTTGAATAGGCGTCCTTCAGCGCTATCTATATGAGTTCGGAGTCGCCAACGAGGTCGCTCGTCGTTAAGGGGCGTCAAACACTGCGATGCATGCTGGTCAGCGTGACGCCAGCGATCAAAAAATGATCGTGAACGTTCGCGCACGATCAGCGACATCGCAGCAGGGAGCCGGTCGTTTCCGCGTGTCACACTTAGCGAGATCGCTAGCGATGTCGCTGTTGCGTCACAAAATCGTCGCTTCAGCGATATCGCTAGCGATCTCGCCGTGTGTAATGGGGGCTTAAGGGTTACTATTCATTCTCAGTCATTCTGACCTACTGAAATAATACGTCTGATAATCCAGATACAATGTTGTGTCCCCATATCAGCATTTTCACCATTTCTGCCGCTATCGGCGGATAGAAACATTGAGAGGTTACAGCCGTGCTGGCCGATACTGAGAACGTAGTATCCGTTGTGGTCGGAACAGTCCAGACTGACACATTGTAGCTAACTGCCAGGACAGGAGAGAGATTTGTGCCCCTGATGTGTGTAGGATTGTCAAGGCTGGATACACTCTAACAAACCTTCAGCTGTGAAACATATTAGCTCTGTGCTACATACCAGATTCTAAAAAATTGTTTTTGCTCCTGGAGATCCTGAGAATCGTGCAGAATTGGAACACAGCATTTTAGAAAGTTTCAGACCTTGTTAATATATAATGATTAAAGGGGGTTTCTGCATTTTTTTAAAGGTGTTGTTCGAACCTTTGATATTCGATCAATTTTTGGGGGGCGAAGTATTATTATTATTATTTATTGTTATAGCGCCATTTATTCCATGGCGCTTTACATGTAGGGAGGGGTATACATAAAAACAAGTACAATAATGTTGAACAATACAAGTCATAACTGGTACAGGAGGAGAGAGGACCCTGCCCGCGAAGGCTCACAATCTACAAGGGATGGGTGAAAATACAGTAGGCGAGGGTAGAGCTGGTCATGCAGCGGTTTGGTCGATCGGTGGTTACTGCAGGTTATAGGCTTGTCGGAAGAGGTGGGTCTTCAGGCTCTTTTTGAAGGTTGCGATGGTAGGTGAGAGTCTGATATGTTGTGGTAGAGAGTTCCAGAGTAGGGGTGATGCACGAGAGAAATCTTGTATGCGATTGTGGGAAGAGGAGATAAGAAGGGAGTAAAGAAGGAGATCTTGTGAGGATCGGAGGTTGCGTGCAGGGAAGTACCAGGAGACAAGGTCACAGATGTATGGAGGAGACAGGTTGTGGATGGCTTTGTATGTCATGGTTAGGGTTTTGTACTGGAGTCTCTGGGCAATGGGGAGCCAGTGAAGGGATTGACAGAGGGGAGAAGCTGGGGAATAGCGGGGGGACAGGTGTATTAGTCGGGCAGCGGAGTTTAGAATAGATTGGAGGGGTGCGAGAGTGTTCGAGGGGAGGCCACTGAGCAGGAGGTTGCAGTAGTCAAGGCGAGAGATAATGAGGGCATGGACTAGGGTTTTTGCAGATTCTTGGTTGAGGAATGAACGGATTCGTGAAATATTTTTGAGTTGAAGTCGGCAGGAAGTGGAAAGGGCTTGGATATGTGGTTTGAAGGAGAGATCAGCATCAAGGATTACCCCGAGGCAGCGAGCTTGTGGGACTGGGGAGAGTGGGCAGCCATTTACTGTAATGGATAGGTTCATTGGGGTGGTCACGTGAGATGGGGGAAAGATGATGAATTCTGTTTTGTCCATGTTAAGTTTCAGAAATCTGGTAGAGAAGAAGGATGAAATAGTGGACAGACATTGAGGGATTCTGGTTAGCAGGGAGGTGATATCTGGTCCAGAGATGTAGATCTGTGTGTCATCAGCATAGAGATGATACTGAAAGCCATGAGATTCTATAAGCTGTCCCAGGCCAAAGGTGTAAATGGAGAAGAGCAGGGGTCCTAGGACTGAACCTTGTGGGACTCCGACAGATAGGGGGTGAGGTGAGGAGGTGGTGTGTGAGTGGAAGACGCTGAATGTCCGGTCTGTTAGGTATGATGAGATCCAGGGCAAGGCCAAGTCTGTGATGCCAAGGCATGAGAGGGTCTGTAATAGTAGGGAATGGTCCACTGTGTCAAAGGCAGCCGACAGGTCCAGGAGGAGGAGGACAGAGTAGTGTCGCTTTCTCTTGGCGGTTAAGAGGTCATTGGTGACCTTAGTAAGGGCAGTTTCGGTGGAGTGGTGTGACCGGAAGCCAGATTGTAAGCGGTCGAAGAGGGAGCAAGAAGAGAGATGGGAGGACAGTTCAAGGTAGACGTGTTGTTCCAGTAGCTTGGAGGCATAGGGGAGAAGTGATATATGGCGATAGCTAGATACAGAGGATGGGTCAAGAGAGGGCTTTTTGAGGATAGGTGTGATTGAGGCATGTTTAAAGCTTGAGGGGAAAACACCAGTTGTTAGTGATAGGTTGAAGAGATGGGTTAGGGTTGGGATGAAGACTGTGGTGAGGTTTGGGATGAAGTGGGAAGGGATCGGGTCAAGTGCACAAGTGGTGAGATGTGATCTTGAGAGAGTGGAGAGTCGATCTTCTGTAATTGTGGAGAAGTTGGTTTTGGAGGTGGAGGGCTGGGAAGACGGGAGAAGGGGCTCTGGGGGTTGTTGACCAAAACTGTCTCTGATGTTGTCAATCTTCTGCTTGAAAAATGAGGCAAAGTCTTCAGCTGAGATGAGTGGGGAGGGAGGAGATGCTGGGGGACGGAGGAGAGAATTGAAGGTGTTGAATAGCTGTTTAGGGTTATGAGACAGGGCGGATATGAGCGATGAGAAGTAGGTTTGTTTAGCTGTGGCGAGTGTGGTCTTGAAAGTAGTGAGAGACTGTTTGAATGCGATGAAGTGCTCGTTGGAGTGGGATCTTTTCCATCTGCGCTCAGCAGCCCTGGAAGCTCGCCTCAGTTCTTTGGTCAGGCTGGTGTGCCAGGGCTGTCTGTTGATTTTGCGAGCTTTGGTATGTGTAAGTGGGGCAGCTGATTCCAAAGCTACAGCTATTGTGGTGTTATATAGAGCAGCAGCGTCATCCGCATTGTGTAAGGAACTTATATCTGTGAGAGGGAGGATGGATTCAGAGAATGAGTGTAGGTCAAGGTGTTTAAGATTTCTGCGAGGGTGTGAAAGTTTGTGGGGTGGGGATTGTAGACATGGAGTGGAGAGGGAAGAGAATGTGAGAAGGTTGTGGTCAGAGAGAGGAAGAGGTGAGTTAGAGAGGTTAGATAGGGAGCAGAGGCGGGTGAAGATGAGGTCCAGTGTGTGGCCATTTTTGTGGGTGGCTGTAGAAGACCATTGAGTGAGGCCGAAGGAGGAAGTGAGAGATAGAAGTTTAGTGGAAGCTGAGAGGGAAGTGTCAATGGGGAGGTTGAACTCGCCCATGATGATAGTAGGGATGTCCGCGGAAAGGAAATGGAGTAGCCAGGTGGTGAAGTGGTCAAAGAAGGTGGTGGCAGGCCCTGGGGGCCGGTAGATGACAGCCAGTTGGAGGGGGAGTAGATGCGCACAGAGTGCACCTCAAAGGAAGGGAGGGTAACAGAGGGTGGCAGTGGGATTGGGGTGAAGGAGCAGGTATCTGACAGGAGAAGACCAACTCCTCCGCCATGTTTGCTGGTGGGGCGGGGAGTGTGAGAAAGGTGGAAGCCACCATATGAAAGTGCAGCAGGAGAGGCTGTGTCAGAAGGGGTGAGCCAGGTTTCGGTGATGGCGAGGAAGGAAAGTTTGGTAGTAACAAAAAGATCATGGATGTAGGAAAGCTTGTTGCAGACAGAGCGAGCGTTCCACAGAGCTCCTGTTAGTGGGACTGGGGAAGCGGGGGCTGGGTGAATGGGTATAAGGTTGGAGTGGTTACGGAAGGTTGTGATAGAGCGTGGATGGGAGGTAGAAATGACTGTGGGAATGTGGTGAGGAGGACCAGGATTTGGAGAGACATCACCAGCAGTGAGAAGGAGCAGGGAAAGTGTTAGCAGGTGGGAGCAGGAGAGGGAATGAGGGGGCTGTCTGTGTTTGGAGACAGAGGATTGTATGTTAAGGAACAGTTTTGAGGAGGAGGCGAGGTGGATGGGGAGGATGGAAGAAGAGATGAACAGTTCCTTACTAGGAGTAGGGATTAGGGGAATTAGCAGAAAGTGAAGGATTATTGGGGTGAAAGTGAAAACAAACAGAAACATTGTTTACAATGACTGTGTACAGTTACCTTCAGTTCCCTTCTGGTTCACTTCTGGTTTTAATTCTAAAATTTATCTTCACACTTCTAGGACACACTTATAGGAATCACTGCAGACTGAAGTCTTTATGCAGACTTGAGCTATGCAATATATGTACAACTAAGTGCAGTCAGGTGTGAAGCAGAGAGGAGTGGTCTCTGCTCATCTTGGTCGCACCATTAAGAGTGGACCAGATGCATATGATCAAGCCAGAGTAAACAAGGTTATAAATAACTCTGGGGTAAGCTGGGGTTAGCTGAAAGGCATACCATGTGAATGCTAGGTGCAGAGGCAAGTCTATGTGCAAAGCTGGGTGATGGACTATGTGCTCTTCATAGACACAGCAGGAGAGCAGGAGAGCTGGGTGGATGAACATACCATGTGAATGCTAGGAGCAGAGGCAAGTCTATGTGCAAAGCTGGGTGATGGACTATGTGCTCTTCATAGACAGACAGCAGGAGAGCTGGGTGGATGAACATACCATGTGAATGCTAGGTGCAGAGGCAAGTCTATGTGCAAAGCTGGGTGATGGACTATGTGCTCTTCATAGACAGACAGCAGGAGAGCTGGGTGGATGAACATACCATGTGAATGCTAGGTGCAGAGGCAAGTCTATGTGCAAAGCTGGGTGATGGACTATGTGCTCTTCATAGACAGACAGCAGGAGAGCTGGGTGGATGAACATACCTGTCGGAAGAATAGAGATGCTTGTTAGAGTGCGATGGTGGCAGGTAGCAGGGCACGAAGTACGTGTTGTTCGCTTGCTATGGAGCTCTGCCTGGTATTTCCCTGAAGGGCATCTCGTACTTTTCCTATAGACATGCCATAGATGTATAGCAGATGCCGACCCCATCAATGTGCCGGCGTTCAGTGGGGCCCCTGTCTGGAGACAGATGGGGGTCCCATTGGTGGGGTCTGCATCTATAAAAAGTCTGCGAATGGGACTGAGATGCGGTTTTGGGTATTGCAGTAACCAAATATATGGAGCTGTAACCAAGAAGCAATGTCCCCAGTAAAAGTGGGCAGGTGGGGTCAATTCTCCCCTATATAGCAGGGATGTGCCATAATTGTGCCAGTGGGCTGAGCTGCAATTTTGGGCAAATTGCAACCACATTTCTGAATCTGTGGCTATGAAGGGAACAGGGCACTTGGTGCAGTGTTATGGCATCTTTAAACAGCAGATAGGGGTGCTAGCGATCGAATCCCTTACCCGTCTATATTGACCAGAAATCGCCACTTTTTTTATTTTTTAAACCATCCATAAAACTCTGCAGCAT
Source organism: Dendrobates tinctorius (assembly GCF_039654945.1). NCBI lineage: Eukaryota > Metazoa > Chordata > Amphibia > Anura > Dendrobatidae > Dendrobates > Dendrobates tinctorius. The sequence goes on from NW_027361806.1 coordinate 14,669,064, forward strand.
TTTCTCTTTTGCATCTGACTTGAAGACAAAGTGCATTGATTCCTTTCTTTCGGGTGACCTTTCTCATGACGTTAATAATTGTGGCCGGGGACTTGGTCGATCCCATTACATTTCTAAAAATATCCTAATTTATCTGCATAGAAAGCTTCAGTGAACAATAAGCCAAACTAGTCTGTCTGCTGACTATACCAGTGACCAACGGGGGGCCCATCTCTCCACAATAGATTCACCTCCGTATTCCTGTAGGGTGACGTAAGTTCCAAAGCTGAAGCCCCCACTGTCTGCTGTAATACGGGACATAAGAGCAGAGGAGCTGGACAGTTTTGGCCATGGGTACTTTAGAACACCAGCTTGAAAAATTATTGTAAAATACGAAATGTTGGCCTACTGAAATGTATGTTCAGTAAATGCACTCAATACTTGGTCGGAGCTCCTTTGGCAGTAATTACTGCATCAATGTGGAGTGGCATGGAGGCGATCAGTCTGTGGCACTGCTGAGGTGTTATGGAAGCCCAGGTTGCTTTGATAGCAGCCTTCAGCTCGTCTGCATTGTTGGGTCTGGTGTCTCTCATTTTCCTCTTGACAATACTCCATAGATTCTCTATGGGGTTAAGGTCAGGTGAGTTTGCTGAAGTGTCCACAATCAGTGATGGTTTGGGGAGCCATGTCATCTGCTGGTGTAGGACCAATGTGTTTTATCAAGACCAAAGTCAGCGCAGCCGTCTACCGAGACATTTTAGAGCACTTCATGCTTCCCTCTGCCAACAAGCTTTTTGGAGATGGAAATGTCATTCTCCAGCAGGACTTGGCCCCTGTCCACACTGCCAAGAGTACCAATACCTGGTGTACACACAACAGTATCACTGTGCTTGATTGGCTGCAAAGGAGTTTTGCTCTGAAACGCGCATCTGGGTGACACGCCGACCCGGTCCTCTACCCCTATTGCTGCCCGCACTAAGGTAATTACCGCTATACTTTTTTTGCCCATGGGTGCGCTGTGTTGAATGTTGGTGGCCAAGGCCGAGACACTGCGCCCAGGGCTGTGGAGTCGGTAAGCCACAGTTGCGACTCCGACTACTGGATTTTATCAGGCTCCGACTCCGACTCTGGCTCCGACTCCTTCATAAATGGCCAATTCATAACAACAAATTTACTGTTGTAAACAGGGCTGTGGAGTCGGAGTTAGTTTTGGTTGGAGTCGGTAGAAATGTACCGACTCCGACTCCAGCTTTAAAAAAAAATGTATTAATATTTCATAATTGAACTTTCATATGAATTTTATAAATGTTACTCAAATATATATGTTCTATCAAACTATGAACAACAGTGATAAGGCTAGTTTCACACTAGCGTTTAAACAACGCGCGCACGGCGCCACTAAGCCACGCCCCCTGCCGGCTCCCTGCCCGCCCCTTCCTGTTATCGCCTCCTCCGAGCGCAGAGGGCTGCATGCGTTATGCGCACCCTATCTTTAGCATAGGGTGCGCAGGCCGTGCGCAACTATGAATATAGCGTGCGCTGCGCATTTTTGGAGGTGCGACGTGCGCGCCAAAATGCAACATGCTGCGTTCGGCACGCACGGCGCAACTCCAAAAATGCGCAGCGCTCGGAGGAGGCGATAACAGGAAGGGGCGGGCAGGGAGCCGGCAGGGGGCGTGGCTTAGCGGCGCCGTGCGCTCGTCGTTTAAACGCTAGTGTGAAACTAGCCTAAGCAGTTCTGCTGGAGATAGACATTTCTTACTTCTTGTGTGTCACTGTTCTCCACTGCCCTTATCTAATCTTATACTTGGTTAACCTCATGCTGCCCCAACCGCCCTACTTACAATGTATGAAACTGAAAGTGAAAATGTGTTGCAAATTCTTAGTAGTAAAGCTCCTCCTCTAGACTAGATCATACTAGGTGTGCGTCTTCCAAGCATCTCACAGCTGCCTGCTACTCAGAAGAGGAAGACTGTAAGAAGTATTATCCTTTCAACAAACTTTGCATCAGTTAACTGTGAGTGCATGAGGAATAATAACAGTATTACTGACCACTATATCAGTTGTACGACTTGACAATAATTTTGTACAATTGTTTTTAGGAAAAACAATTGTCATTTGGATTGTGAATGCAGAATTAAAAACCTGAGAATGTCAAAGAAGCATCACATTAAATCAGCTGTATTTGAACATTTCACCATCACTCAAGATAGAAAACATTATGTCTGTCAGTGTATAACAAATGCTGTGAAGCCAAGATGAGTGCATATTCAGGCAAAGATAAAAATTCTCCTACCAGAGCTTCTAATCTAAAGAGACATTTACAGCGCTTTCATCCAGAAGTACTGAAAGCAGTGAATGAGAGAGACTGCATCCAAACTAATGAACCAGTGCCCAGCTCTTCCAGCCAAACAAAGGAGCAGAGAACTTTGCAGCCATCAGTTGCAAGATATTTTGTCAGTGACAAAGTTACTGTGACAATGACAGTAGATACATTTAAAAAACAGATCATAGAGCTTGTTGTAAAGGATAGTGTGCCTATTTCATTATTTTCACGACCAGCTTTTAAGTGTCTGAATGGGGAAATGGCCCGCAAGCTTGGTGTTTCTCTGGAGAGAGAGAGTATTAGAAAATTAGTAATCGAAGAAGCTTTTAGACAAAAGGAAGAACTTAAAAATACTCTCAAGGGACGCTTTCTGTTTCTTAAAAAGGATGCCTGCACACGTCACAGAGTGAACTATTTTGCCATCAATGTCCGATTTGTTTGTGACAAAAATGAAATAGTTACCAAGACATTGGCAGTAAAAGACACCAAAGCTCATCACACCAGTGAGTTTCTCCATGTCTTGGTGGAAAAGGTTCTGCAAGACTATGAACTTAAAAAAGAGCAAGTTCTTTCTGTTGTAACTGACAATGCTTCAAATATGATAAGTACTATTAAGCTAATGAATGAGAGTAATGATGGTGACCAGCAGCTAGAAGAACATTCTGGGTCCACAGACACAGAAATGTTTGAAATAGAGGAACACAGTATTGTAACTGAGGAGCAAACTGAAGTTGCTTCAGATGAACAGCAACATGATAGTTTAGATGATCTTGTTGAAACTGTGTCAATATGTTCTTTCATTCATCACATGCGCTTTGTTGTGCATACGCTACAGCTGGCTATAAGAGACAGTCTGCAAGAAGGACATGCTGCTGCACTGATTGGCAAGGTGAGAAAATTGGCTACTGTTGCCAGAACCCCTAAAGTTGACTCAATTTTGAAGAGACGTGCTGGAAAAGGGGCAATTATTGATCAAGCCACACGATGGGGCAGTACTTACTTAATGATTCAGCGCTTGGTTGAACTGAAAACCTTTCTTGTAGACATGGCTAACCCTCAACTGACGCTAAATGAAAGTGAGTGGAATCAGGTGACTGAGCTGGAAAAATTGCTAGAGCACCCATTTACAGTGACTAAAAAATTACAAGCAGAGGACTTAACTCCAGGTATTTTCTTAAAGGAGTGGAAGAACCTGATGTTTCGCCTGTCCCAAAGAGGAGGGTTAATTGCAAGTGGCATTGCTACATCAATGAAACGGAGAGAGGAGCTACTATTACAAAATAACATTCTTTTGGCAGCTGTTTATGTAGACCCAATGCATCGGATTCTTCTAGATGATCAACAGCTAAGTAAAGGAAAAGAAGCTCTGTTTGAAATAGCAGTAAGGATGAAAGGGTTGCAGAACAGTCAGGAGGAACAAGAAGAATTTGGTCATCCTGCCACATCTTCACCCTCATCATCAACTGATGAAGAATTTAATTTCGAAAAATATTTGGATCACAAGGACCGTGCAAAGCGTTCCCGCATAGAAGAAGAGTCATCCCCATCAAGGAACACAGCCAGTACATTTCAGCAGAATTTTTCATGTGCACTAAAAGAAATTGAGAAATTTGACCGTTCATCAAAAATAACAGTGCAACAAGCGATTCCTCTGTATCCTGACATTGTCAGAGATGTTGCCCGAGTGGTTACTGCTTTGCCACCAACACAAGTTAGTGTAGAGAGGTTGTTCTCTGCTCTCAAAATAATTAGATCAGATTTGAGGGCATCCATGAAGGAGGATCTGACAGAGGCAATACTTTTTCTGAGGACAAATTTATAGATTTCTTCTTATTAACTGCATAAAAGTGTTTATTCCATATTTACTTACAGTTTAGAAAAGTTTATAAAAGTTATTTGCTATATTCTAATAAATGTAGTTTTTGCTCTAAGTGGTCTGATTACTTATATGATGGTGAGAAACTGAATAAGCACGATGTTTAATATTTTACAACAGTAAATTTGTTGTTATGAATTGGCCATTTATGAAGGAGTCGGAGCCGGAGTCGGAGCCTGATAAAATCAAGGAGTCGGAGTCGCAACTGTGGCTTACCGACTCCACAGCCCTGGTTGTAAAATATTAAACATCGTGCTTATTCAGTTTCTCACCATCATATAAGTAATCAGACCACTTAGAGCAAAAACTACATTTATTAGAATATAGCAAATAACTTTTATAAACTTTTCTAAACTGTAAGTAAATATGCAATAAACACTTTTATGCAGTTAATAAGAAGAAATCTATAAATTTGTCCTCAGAAAAAGTATTGCCTCTGTCAGATCCTCCTTCATGGATGCCCTCAAATCTGATCTAATTATTTTGAGAGCAGAGAACAACCTCTCTACACTAACTTGTGTTGGTGGCAAAGCAGTAACCACTCGGGCAACATCTCTGACAATGTCAGGATACAGAGGAATCGCTTGTTGCACTGTTATTTTTGATGAACGGTCAAATTTCTCAATTTCTTTTAGTGCACATGAAAAATTCTGCTGAAATGTACTGGCTGTGTTCCTTGATGGGGATGACTCTTCTATGCGGGAACGCTTTGCACGGTCCTTGTGATCCAAATATTTTTCGAAATTAAATTCTTCATCAGTTGATGATGAGGGTGAAGATGTGGCAGGATGACCAAATTCTTCTTGTTCCTCCTGACTGTTCTGCAACCCTTTCATCCTTACTGCTATTTCAAACAGAGCTTCTTTTCCTTTACTTAGCTGTTGATCATCTAGAAGAATCCGATGCATTGGGTCTACATAAACAGCTGCCAAAAGAATGTTATTTTGTAATAGTAGCTCCTCTCTCCGTTTCATTGATGTAGCAATGCCACTTGCAATTAACCCTCCTCTTTGGGACAGGCGAAACATCAGGTTCTTCCACTCCTTTAAGAAAATACCTGGAGTTAAGTCCTCTGCTTGTAATTTTTTAGTCACTGTAAATGGGTGCTCTAGCAATTTTTCCAGCTCAGTCACCTGATTCCACTCACTTTCATTTAGCGTCAGTTGAGGGTTAGCCATGTCTACAAGAAAGGTTTTCAGTTCAACCAAGCGCTGAATCATTAAGTAAGTACTGCCCCATCGTGTGGCTTGATCAATAATTGCCCCTTTTCCAGCACGTCTCTTCAAAATTGAGTCAACTTTAGGGGTTCTGGCAACAGTAGCCAATTTTCTCACCTTGCCAATCAGTGCAGCAGCATGTCCTTCTTGCAGACTGTCTCTTATAGCCAGCTGTAGCGTATGCACAACACAGCGCATGTGATGAATGAAAGAACATATTGACACAGTTTCAACAAGATCATCTAAACTATCATGTTGCTGTTCATCTGAAGCAACTTCAGTTTGCTCCTCAGTTACAATACTGTGTTCCTCTATTTCAAACATTTCTGTGTCTGTGGACCCAGAATGTTCTTCTAGCTGCTGGTCACCATCATTACTCTCATTCATTAGCTTAATAATACTTATCATATTTGAAGCATTGTCAGTTACGACAGAAAGAACTTGCTATTTTTTAAGTTCATAGTCTTGCAGAACCTTTTCCACCAAGACCTGGAGAAACTCACTGGTGTGATGAGCTTTGGTGTCTTTTACTGCCAATGTCTTGGTAACTATTTCATTTTTGTCACAAACAAATCGGACATTGATGGCAAAATAGTTCACTCTGTGACGTGTGCAGGCATCCATTTTAAGAAACAGAAAGCATCCCTTGAGAGTTTTTTTTAAGTTCTTCCTTTTGTTTAAAAGCTTCTTCGATTACTAATTTTCTAATACTCTCTCCAGAGAAACACCAAGCTTGCGGGCCATTTCCCCATTCAGACACATAAAAGCTGGTCGTGAAAATAATGAAATAGGCACATTATCCTTTACAACAAGCTCTATGATCTGTTTTTTTTAAATGTATCTACTGTCATTGTCACAGTAACTTTGTCACTGACAAAATATCTTGCAACTGATGGCTGCAAAGTTCTCTGCTCCTTTGTTTGGCTGGAAGAGCTGGGCACTGGTTCATTGGTTTGGATGCAGTCTTTCTCATCCACTGCTTTCAGTACTTCTGGATGAAAGCGCTGTAAATGTCTCTTTAGATTAGAAGCTCTGGTAGGAGCATTTTTATCTTTGCCTGAATATGCACTCATCTTGGCTTCACAGCATTTGTTTTCGTCTGGATCATTTGTCATACACTGACAGACATAATGTTTTCTATCTTGAGTGATGGTGAAATGTTCAAATACAGCTGATTTAATGTGATGCTTCTTTGACATTCTCAGGTTTTTAATTCTGCATTCACAATCCAAATGACAATTGTTTTTCCAAAAAACAATTGTACAAAATTATTGCCAGGTCGTACAACTGATATAGTGGTCAGTAATACTGTTATTATTCCTCATGTACTCACAGTTAACTGATGCAAAGTTTGTTGAAAGGATAATACTTCTTACAGTCTTCCTCTTCTGAGTAGCAGGCAGCTGTGAGATGCTTGGAAGACGCACACCTAGTATGATCTAGTCTAGAGGAGGAGCTTTACTACTAAGAATTTGCAACACATTTTCACTTTCAGTTTCATACATTGTAAGTAGGGGGGTTGGGGCAGCATGAGGTTAACCAAGTATAAGATTAGATAAGGGCAGTGGAGAACAGTGGCACACAAGAAGTAAAGGAGGTTTTACACTAAGCAATATCGCTAGCAATATCGCTAAAACGTCACTGGTTTTGTGACGTTATAGCGATATTGCTAGCGATATCGCTATGTGTGATACTTACCTCCGACCGGCTCCCCCGCTGCTGATCGCGCGAGAATGTCCGGCTCCATTTCTCGTCGGGCGCTTCCTGCTGGGCTTCCTGCTGTGACGACGAGCGACGCGTGGACGCGGGCGGGAGGACGCAGGATCGCTGTGTGTGAATGGTAAGTATCGTCCGCTGCGTTGCTGCTGCATCGCTGTGAGATCTTTCTGTATGAAAGCTCACTAGCGATCATTTAGCGATGCAGCAGCGATCCTGACCGGGTCGGATCGCTGGTTGGATCGCTGGTGCATCGCTAAATGTAAAAGGGCCTTAAGAAATGTCTCTATCTCCAGCAGAACTGCTTATCACTGTTGTTCATAGTTTGATAGAACATATATATTTGAGTAACATTTATAAAATTCATATGAAAGTTCAATTATGAAATATTAATACATTTTTTTTAAAGCTGGATTCTGAGTCGGTACATTTCTACTGACTCCGACTCCAACCAAAACTAACTCCGACTCCACGACTCCGACTCCACAGCCCTGACTGCGCCTATACTAGCACCGCTTTCAATGGAAGGTGGCAGGATGTGATTTAGACATATGTCTTTTATAGATACCTTGGGCTGGTTAGTTTAACGGGCGATTAGACAGGCTACAGAGCCCTTTGGCCATAAGGAGACAAAGCATATGATGTATGGATGAACTGGTATGTGACCCAATATAAAATCACATACACACTAGGTGTGACAGTACATGCTGCAAGTCTAATTCTAGACAGTTCCTATATAGTTTTATGGTCACAGGCAGTTAAATCCATACACCATGTGACTTAGTCTCTGGCCATAAATGGTATACTAGTGACTCTGAGCTACGGTACAATACTATTAGCTACTTATAATATAATATACATGTTTGATATGCTGTAGAAAATTATATGTGGAGGTCCTGAGGTTTGCGCGCCCACTTTTGCACTATGGCACTTTTTGCTTGTTTTGCACATGCTCCACACTTTTGGTTCCTGTTTGTCTTGTTAACATTAATAAAGCATAGAAATTTTAATATTTGGATCCATTGGTCGTTTATGTGGTTCATTCCACACCCCCTTTGTTTTGCTATATGACACGACTTATCCACGGAAGGTCCGTAAAATACAACTCATATGGGAGATAGTACTTATACAAGTGTCTGATATATAAAAAATGCAGCTGTTTACCATTTTGTTTATACCTGTCCACACTGCCAAAGTACCAATACCTGGTTTACAAACAACAGGATCACTGTGCTTGATTGGCAGCAAACTCGCCTGACCTTAACCCCATAGAGAATCTATGGAGCATTGTCAAGAGGAAGATGAGACACCAGACCCAACAATGCAGACGAGCTGAAGGCTGCTATCAAAGCAACCTGGGCTTCCATAAACCCTCAGCAGTGCCACAGGCTGATCGCCTCCATGCCACGCCGCATTGATGCAGTAATTGATGCAAAAGGAGCCACGACTGAGTATTGAGTGCATTTACTGAATACACATTTCAGGAGGCCAACATTTCAGATTTTAAAATCATTTTTCAAGCTGGTGTTATAAAGTATTCTAATTTACTGAGATAATGACTTTTGGGTTTTCATTGGCTGTAAGCCATAATCATCAACATTAACAGAAATAAACACGTGAAATAGATCACTGTGTGTAATCACTCTATATAATGAGTTTCACTTTTTGTATTGAAGAACTGAAATAAATTAACTTTTTGAGGATATTCTAATTTTGTGAGATGCACCTGTAAACGCCACATCCTGATCAAAGGTTGCATGGGTTTTACAAGCAAATGTCCATTTGTCTTTCTATTTTCACAGTGAATCATTTACATGACCCATAGCAGGGTCTAGCAAATGGGAGGAAAATGCATAACTAGCAATTCCTAAGTATTTATCCGAATGTGCAACATGAGTGCAAATGTATGAAAGGGGTTCACCAAGATCACAAAGGAATAAACTAAGACTAATGCGTGCTCCATGGTATGGCTGCCCACTCCTCCAGAACGGCTGCAGTCATCATGTGCTGTCTACCTGCGTTACTGCTGCAGCCAATCACTGGGCTCAACGATGATCTGTAGCGTCACAGGGAACACCCACTGAGCGCTCAACCTTCAAGGTCACAGGGAACTCCCACTGAGCGCTCAACCTTCAAGGTTACAGGGAACTCCCACTGAGCGCTCAACCTTCAACATCACAGGGAACACCCATTAAGCGCTCAACCTTCAGCGTTAAAGGGAACTCCCACTGAGCGCTCAACCCGCAGCGTCACAGGGAACTCCCACTGAGCGTTCAACCTGTAGCACCATGTGGAACTCCCACTGAGCGCTCAACCTTCAGCGTCATGGGGAACTCCCACTGAGCGCTCAACCTGTAGCGTCACGGGGAACTCCCACTGAGCGCTCAACCTGTAGCGTCACGGGGAACACCCACTGAGCGCTCAACCTGTAGCGTCACGGGGAACACCCACTGAGCGCTCAACCTGTAGCGTCACGGGGAACACCCACTGAGCGCTCAACCTGTAGCGTCACGGGGAACACCCACTGAGCGCTCAACCTGTAGCGTCACGGGGAACACCCACTGAGCGCTCAACCTGTAGCGTCACGGGGAACACCCACTGAGCGCTCAACCTGTAGCGTCACGGGGAACACCCACTGAGCGCTCAACCTGTAGCGTCACGGGGAACACCCACTGAGCGCTCAACCTGTAGCGTCACGGGGAACACCCACTGAGCGCTCAACCTTCAGCGCCACGGGGAACACCCACTGAGCGCTCAACCTGTAGCGTCACGGGGAACTCCCACTGAGCGTTCAACCTGTAGCGTCACGGGGAACTCCCACTGAGCGCTCAACCTGTAGCGTCACGGGGAACTCCCACTGAGCGCTCAACCTGTAGCGTCACGGGGAACACCCACTGAGCGCTCAACCTGTAGCGTCACGGGGAACACCCACTGAGCGCTCAACCTGTAGCGTCACGGGGAACACCCACTGAGCGCTCAACCTGTAGCGCCACGGGGAACACCCACTGAGCGCTCAACCTTCAACGCCACGGGGAACACCCACTGAGCGCTCAACCTGCAGCTCGTCAGCTAGTTGTCGTAGAAAAAAGTAGAGCAGGTTTTTACCAACTGATTTTTTTTTTTGAACCCCCCGATTTGTGAACCAAGACTGTCCTGTGCAGAGTGAATGCTTCATATTTCATTGATGTAATTACTCATTGCCACCACTGGGAGACTATTCACTGAAAAACTATAAGATGCTAAAAACTCTTCATACCCTGGAAGACGTAATATTATTTATTATTATTATTATTGCAGTTAATGTTGTTTGTTAATTTTTTGGGTTAGATAAATGCAGAGGATTGACACAGTTTTGTGATATTGAAAATGTTAATAAACTTGTGGGAATTTTCAGAGATCTGATTTTGAGACCTAGAAAGCCCGTAAAATCTCTTGAAAACCGTCCATCGCCTGTGGCTTGTTATAGAAGGACACATGGTGAATGTATAGGGCACATATAGCTTCCCGCATATATATCTACGTGACTCCGGAGAGTTGACTGGCCCCAGATTTGATTGTGTTTTCGTGGCTCCCCCTTCTGGCTCTCCTGGGCGGTGCGCTCCTATTTACAGTCACTAATGGGCAGATTCTTGTTCCTGTGACCTTAATGAAATTAGAAAGGGTTAGGTTACCGGACTTGGGAACTAAATACCAGACTGTGTCCACCTATCCCCAACTTGTGGACTGTGAGCAAAGGTCAGCGAGGAGGGAAGAGAAACAGGTGGTACATTAGTGCCCAATTACAGAGGAGCTTCTATGGCCACAGACGTTACCTCCGACACATTCCTGGCGGAAAAGCATTCTGGGCAGATCACTCATTTAGAAATGTGTATAAATATATGTGAGAGCAAAAGTGCAGGAGATCAGCGCATGTCTCCAGGTACAATGACACGAGCACTGGAAGCTTGCAGCGTCAGTGTCCATATGTTCGAATGCATCGACTACCTGGCGCCAGAGAGCAGGACGTCACCCAGGATCTCTGTAGGATAGAGAGACACTAGAGAGCAGGACGTTACTGGGATCTCTGCAGGAGAGAGAGACAAGTGAACAAAGAAAAAAACTAAAATATGTCCAATGATTCAATATATGTTAAAATATTTATTAGGAACACACACCAAAATGAGTTGGGGAACAAATACCAGAGAAATGGGGGCACAACACAAGGGACAACAATGATTGCAAGGATAACAAAGCGGTAAAATAATAATAAATATTTAAAAGTTTGTTATAAATATACAATGATCAGAATGCTATATATATAGCATTCTGATCATTGTATATTTATAACAAACTTTTAAATATTTATTATTATTTTACCGCTTTGTTATCCTTGCAATCATTGTTGTCCCTTGTGTTGTGCCCCCATTTCTCTGGCATTTGTTCCCCAACTCATTTTGGTGTGTGTTCCTAATAAATATTTTAACATATATTGAATCATTGGACATATTTTAGTTTTTTCTTTGTTCATTATTCTAATTTCCCGATTTTGTCCTTTGTATTGTCCATTGGCGCACATATGGTGGTGATGGTTTTTCCTTTTAGGTGACGTTTTTATATTTGTATGTGCACCTTGCCTTGAGTTTTTCCAAGTGGAGAGAGGGACCTAGAGAGCAGGGCATCACATGGTATCTCTGCAGGAGAGACTCTAGAGAGCAGGAGAGAGATGCTAGAGAGCAGGACATCACCAGGATCTCTGCAGGAGAGACGCTAGAGAGCAGGAGGGAAATGCTAGATAGCAGGATGTCACCCAGGATCTCTTTAGGAGAGAAGCTAGAGAGCAGGATGTCACCGGTATCTCTACAGGAGAGCGACGAACTAGAGAGCAGGATGTCCCTCAGGATTCCTGCAGGAGAGAGATCCTAGAGAGCAGGACGTCACTTGGGATCCCAGCAGGAGAGAGACACACTAGAGAGCAGGACATCACCTGGGATCCTTGCAGCGGAGACGCTAGAGAGAAGGCTGTCACTCGGGATCCCTGCAGGAGAGAGAGACACGCTAGAGCTCCAGGCAGTGCCAAAGATTGTTGGTCTTTTTTGCAGAGTGACAGAATCTAATATGACCCGGGCTGTATATAATCTCGGGGTTGTTAGTAATGTGTGTACTTCTCAATGCAGAAGCGCATAACTGTCGGTGCTTAGTCCTACACTTGATCCGGGGTGATCACCGCGCAGGCAGAGACCCGGCTCTTATGCATTTGTCACTCTGGAACGATCTCTGCCTGGTGTTGGCTGGCACCAAACCAGGTCTCCTACGAGAATCCAGGAGTGCTGCTCATTCTGTGCCCACCTGCTCGGCCTCCATGCACGCACCCGGTGCCGCTCTAGTCTTCTCCAGCATGCATGAGACCTCGGCGATCCCTGCTCCCCGGTGGATGATCCTGCTAAGGTGTATAGTAAAATCCATGTATACGTTTAAATATTCCCTCCTGTGACATTGACGGCTAAAGACATGTGTACGCCGCGTTCTTCAGTTACACTTAGAAACCGCACCGTCCTCGCATCCCGGGAGCTATTTTTGGCCTCTCCTCGTTGAGCGTCTTGCTGTTGGATTTGACATTGCTGCTCCTTAAATCAGTTTCCTGCATTTGGCCCCTTTCTCTTTTTCATTTTTCTTGACATTTTTGTACATTTTTGGCCTCTATGAATTAACGCAATGGATGACGGCCCGATCCCGCTGCTGACGTTGCCAACGGCGCCATACTATGACCAGAGACCGGGAACTAGTGGGCTGAGAAAGAAGACGTATTATTTCGAGACCAAGATAAGCTACCTTCAGAATTTTATCCAAAGCGTTTTTTTTTCCATCGATCTCCGAGATCGTCAGGGATCTACTATGGTCGTCGGCGGAGACGGACGATATTTTAATAAATCTGCTATTGAAACGATCGTTCAGATGGCTGCTGCTAATGGGGTAGGTGCGATCAGCCCGAGATATCTCTAGAATGGCTTGCAGTATCTGGTGCATTTTTTGTGCGTTGTTGTTTTTTTTTTTTTGTTTGTTTGTTTTTTATGTATTTTATAAATCTAAAAGATATAATTGTAAATGTTATCACTTTCAGTAAAAAATATATATATTTTCCTTTTACTGCTATAAATATTGAAAAAGAAAATTAATTATATAATTTTATTTGATAACTGTCAGTTTTTTTGGGTTTTTTTTATGCCGCTCCTCGTTCCTTTTGTCACATTTTGTAGCGGAAGCTTTTGAGATTCCTTGAATGAGTGAGATTTGACACGAATGACTGCAATCTCTCATACCGATCAGTGACTTTGATTCTTCACTGGAAAATTTCACGTTTTGTATTTACCAATTTGAACCATTTTTATATTTTATTCACTTTTTTTTTTTTTCCTTAAATGTTCAGTGATTATATATTATTTTAAATATATACATTTTTATAATTTTAATACAAATTAATAGAAATAACTTATTGTCTGGTCTGAGCCTTTTTTTTTTTTTCTTGTATGTAAACTACTTGATTTTTTTTTTTTTATTAGTGTTTTTAGAATTCACTTGTGATCTCAACCACATCGTTATTTTAAAAGGGTATTCCCATCTCCAAGAGCCTATCCCAATTTGTAGTAGGTGTAATAATAATATTAGCAAATACCTACAATTAGAAATGTAGTATAGTTCTTCTGATTCGCAATGTCGCCTACCCCATGTGCAGGGCATTACAGTTGCTTAGGTATCCATGGTTACGACCACTCATAGTGACAGTTAGTTGTCACTGGTCGTAGCCATGGATACCTAAGCTACTGCAGTGCCTTGCAAATGGTGTTAATGACATAGCGAATCAGAAGAACTGTACTACATTTGTAATTGAAGGTATTTGCTAATATTATTATTACATTTGCTACATATTGGGATAGGATCTAAAGGGGAGGTAAGATGTTGCTCCAATATGCAATCTGGTGACTATTCGGGGTCTTTGGTGAATGGCCAGCCTGGGGTCATGTGTTTGCCAGCATCAGCAAATTAAATTGGGGGAGTCGTTCTTATTAGCCAATCACGTCATTGCTTTTACTTTATAAAGTTGAGGTGATATCTGATTGGCTTCTTAGTGTCGTATATGCAGTTTATTTATTTTTTTTTAATTGTGTAGTTCTAGATTCACGTTTTATCACAGAACTTTGACGACCTCATTACTTAAAGGGGCGGTCCATAATTACAAAAATATGGCTTTTTTTATTTTATTTATTTTGGACACACGACTGATATTTTTTCTTTATTGGAAACATGTGACCACTCTGCTAGACTGGAAATAATGCAGCAGAAATCGTCTAATTCCTGATTAGCAGGAATTGCCTTGACGGGCTGTGATTAGGATGGGGACGTCAAATCTTAAAGGGGTATTACCATCATGTAAAGTGCTGCCATATCACTAGGACGAGCCATCCCTTTATAATTGACATTTAGGACGCCCACTGACAGCGGTCTGCAGTTCCCTGGACGGCCGGGGCGCCGCAGCACAGGAAGAGACTGCAGACTGTCAGCACAGGCAGCCGCTTTATTCTCAGGACCTTTTGGGGGGGTCACAGAGGTCAGACCTCTTCTGACCATTCCAAATCTGTGTGACTGAGGTCTGTTCTGCTTTCCTGTAACGTCACCATATCTCTGTTTCCAGATCGGCCGTCTGGTCATCGGGCAGAACGGAATCTTGTCCACTCCGGCCGTGTCCTGCATCATCCGCAAGATCAAGGCCATTGGTGGAATAATATTGACGGCCAGTCACAACCCCGGAGGCCCCAACGGAGACTTTGGCATTAAGTTTAACACTTCCAATGGAGGTAAGAGGGGGAGTATTCTTACCAAGTGGCTGCCAAGCCAGAATGAATCCCCTCCACCTGTAGATGTACAGTAGATCCTAATGTTGTGTGGTCACAAGTGGCCGTGTAGTCCCAGCCTAAGGGTATGTTCATTCCTGTAGGGTTTGTGTATTGATAATCCTATAGGAAATTACTATATGATCCCTGGTAGGTGCTTGAATTTTTGCCTTTGATTTGTTGCACTAGAATTATCTCTGTACTCATCTTTTTAAAGGGAATCTGTCAGTAGGATCAACCTCCTGAGCCGTCTATACAGGCATGTTGGTCATAGGAAGCTGAAAAAAATGATCCCTCGATATTGGAGATCCGATGTCCTATTCCAGAGAAATCCATGTCTTTCTTAATATGCAAATGAGCTGTTGAGATCTATGGGCCAGGCATAGATCTCCTTGAGATTATTTACATATTAAGAAAAATGTGGATTTCTCTGGAATAACACATCAGATATTCGATATCAAGGGATCATTTTATTCAGCTTCTTATGACCTACTTTCCTGTATAGACGGCTCAGGAGGGTTGATGCTAATAACAAAATCCCTTTAAATGTGTACAATTGCAAAGTGCTTGTTAAAAAATTACCTTTTCTTAAAAAAATACTCTGCTCTCAAGAACTGAGGTATTTTAATTCTTTTGTGTACTGCTTGTTGTCTAAATTACCATCCATCTCTGCAGTCTACCAGCAGTGGCCGGTTTCCTAGGCGAGGAGCACAGCTCTGAAGCTGGTTAGATCCAGTGCCCCTGCCCTTCTTTTGGTGCTGCAGGGGTAAAGTTACCTCTGCTTGTAGCAAGCGAGCGTGCACAATTCAGACCAGTGTCACAATGGTGACGTCCGTCCTCAGCACCGCATTGCTCCAGGAGGCAGGGGAGCTCCTGAAGATGCGAGTAGGGTTGTGCTTTAACTTACATTTCCCAGGTTGTCAGATGCCGGAGTAATTTTGCCGTTCTTGTACGGTTGACTGAGGGTGACTCGAAAGTGGAGGCTGTCGGGTCAGATAAGGTCTTGGCAGGTGCTGTATGTAAAGAGGGGTCACTCCGTGATAACCGCTCTCATGTTTCCTCCAGGCCCTGCACCCGAAGCCATCACTGACAAAATCTTCCAGCTCAGTAAGACCATCGAGGAATATGCCATCTGCCCCGACCTGAAAGTCGACTTATCCACCATCGGGAAGCAGCAGTTCGATCTGGAGAATAAGTTTAAACCGTTTACAGGTGAGTCTTCCCCCTGCCGTGTCCTCGTCGCATCAGTCGGAGCCTCGTCGCTGTCTGCGCTATTCATGCTGTCAGATCGGACGACAGCGCCAATTGTGAATATACAGATCGGGGCTGCTACTACATTTTTCTAGATCTTTAAACTTTTCGCATATAAGAGTTTTGTGGTCCGATCTCTACCGGAGGTCTAAACCGCCCCTCGGTGACGTGCGTTGGGGCGGTGGGGATGATGTCTCTCCTCTGTCCTCTGCAGCCTTGCGGGTCGCTGCACACTAGATAAGTGTAGGTCATCATTTGATTTTCAGAAAGAACTCGTGTGCCCGGGACCTGGACTCGGACTCTGAGACGTATACACACCATCACATTACTGCAGGCTACTTCCCCACCATGTCAGCTTGCCACCAAATAGGTGACTCCCCTCAGGGGCCTGGACACAGATTACCAGCCCCTTATGATATCTTGTTCCAGTACCTGACAAAATGACTGCAGGGGGCTGGTGGTCCCTCGAGGTTTGTGGTCATGGAAAGTCCAGAAGGCTAGTAGTCAATTACTATGAGAAAATGGAAACGGTCTTAGGAGCGCAGGAAGGAGGCTCAGACAAGAGATGGGGTTAAACCACAACGCGTTTCGACGGAGGATCCGTCTTCATCAGGTGGAAGACGGATCCTCCGTCGAAACGCGTTGTGGTTTAACCCCATCTCTTGTCTGAGTCTCTTTCCTGCGCTCCTAAGACCGTCTCCATTTTCTCATTGCTCCTATCCTCCATTGGAGGTTTTCGGCTGGAGCTGCGGTGGAGACCTGACATTTTTGTCTGCCCCTGGGTTGCTTCCTAAGCGCTACTCTATGACCGCTTATCACTGACTCTTAATTAGTAGTCAATTACTGGCTCGTCTAAATGGGTTATCAGCCCTTCTAAACCGGTCAGCAATCACTGAACAAGCACAGAACTTGTTCGTCAGGTGTCAAGAATTTTAAGCCGGCTTATAAATGCTTGTTCTCAGCAGCACATCGCCCCGTGTAAACAGCACATGTGCTGCCGACAACCTGATCTTCTATGTGCCCAGGGCAATTGTACTAACCATAATTCTGCGTGCGTTGAATGTTCGACGCCTGTCGACAGCGGCCAGAGAACATTCTCCGATCTGCTTACATGTAGCCGATCGGCGGTCATTTTACTGCTCGGATCGGCCGATCTAGAGGCGCCGTAAGCCAGGAAGAAACCAGCAGCTCGGCTGTGGGATCACGGGTCACGATTTATATACATTACAGGATGCTAAATGATGTGACTTTTTATAGCTCGTTTTTTTCTTTTTATGCAGCCTGATGGCCCCTTTAACACGTCGTCATTACGTTTCAGACGATCTCGATCTGTCGTCCTCTCACGTCTTGGTCTCTTTGACTTGCAGTGGAGATCGTGGACTCTGTGGAGGCGTACGGGAACATGCTGAGGAACATCTTTGACTTCAGTGCCTTAAAAGAGCTTCTCTCAGGACAGAACAGACTTAAGATCCGAATTGACGCCATGCACGGAGGTATGAGATAGCAGAATTTAATTTATGCCATAAACCCGTAAGATATGTTAGATTCCCATATGGTATTAAAGTTGTTAACAAACTAAGGCTGAAGTAGGGGCCCCGGAGTAAATTGGCCCCCTACTTCCCTAAGAAGTAAGGAAGAGGCTTTGTCTCCCAACTTCTTTGTCTCCTGTCTGTCTAATGGCATACTTAACAGGTGGACTTGCAGACAAGCTATTAGATAATGTATGCTGGGTATTGATTGAGAGATCTAGCACCTATAGTACTGGCAGGATGCTAGTGGAGACCCACCCGCTCAGAAAGCGTGGCCGGCAAGTGTATGAGGAAATTTGCTGATTTTATTAGACGGGTATGTGCACCACAAGCAGCTTTTTATTATTGGGGGGGATGAGGGCAGGTTTTGTGTGAGCGAACGAGTGCACTTCAAGTCCTGATTGGCTTCTGATCTCATAATCTACTACATCGGAGTTTACCTCTCTCTGTTCTTGAACAGTTGTTGGACCTTACGTGAAAAAAATTCTTTGCGAGGAGCTCGGCGCCCCGGCAAACTCTGCGGTAAATTGCATCCCACTGGAGGATTTCGGGGGTCACCATCCTGATCCAAACTTGACCTATGCATCAGAATTGGTAGACACCATGAAGACCGGAGAACACGACTTTGGTGCGGCCTTTGATGGAGATGGGGTAGGTTAGACCATATGGGGGTGGGGGTGCCGTCATTGCAGAGGACTTCCAGGATAAGGGGTCGAGCAGTGACCGGGTGACAAGAGCGGCATGCCCATTAGAGTTAATAGGCTGACCCTGGTGATCGGCAGATGGCTGCTTCCTGCCCAGTGACCCAGGGACAATAGATTCGGCCCCACTACAGTTAATGGCGGTTGGCATCTGCGCGCAGTACAAATAGCGGAGCAGAGGACTTGGTGGCAGAGGCCTTTCTGTTACTTCCATGTCGTGACGCCCTTTCTCAGATTTACGCTGGGATCTTCCTCTTCTCGTCCTCAGGACCGCAACATGATTCTCGGCAAAAATGGCTTCTTTGTTAACCCCTCGGACTCCGTGGCTGTGATTGCAGCCAATATCTTCAGTATTCCTTACTTCCAGCAGACGGGTGTTCGAGGATTGGCAAGAAGCATGCCCACCAGCGGAGCGCTCGACAGGTAAGAAAATCGTAGTTCCTTGGTTTCTGTTTTTTTTTATTTTTTTTTTAATAATTGTAGCTACAGAAAAATGGCACTCGGCGCCAAATGCAAAATACACACTAAAACCATCCCCTTCCCCAATGGTAGAGATTGGATCATCGGATTATTGAGGACACCATGGCTGGGGTGAAAAAGGGAGAAAAAAGACCATTCTGTTAATGTTTTTGTGTTTTGCTTTATTTTGATGCATTAGATTTGTTTAGTCCTCTGTGGGATGCGATCCTGCGATCATTTGATTGCTTACACTTTTGCAGCTGCTGAGGCCGCTCCATACATCTGCACCCGACCTGTGGAGCGCGTACGTATAAGTCACAGGTCTGATAGACAAAGAAGATCATCCCTCCACGGAGGGTCCGACGCCAATCATAAGAACTGGGATCCAACGTCCCATATGAAAGGAGACGTAGTGAGCACTTGCGACCACCGCTTCTACGGCAGTGGTCGCACATGCTCAGTACAGCCTCACTCATACAGACCTTTGTGCCTTCCGTACTCGGGATCTATGGGAGTCTCGGCAGCTGAACCTCCTACGATTAGACGTTTCTCACCTTTCCTGCATATAGATGATAAATGTTTGAGACACTACTGCATCTGGTCCAAAATAAATTGTCCTCAGTAGTGCAGCCTCAAGCTTTGGGCCTGTAACACCAAGTGATTGTATCTCAGGAGAGAAGTAACAGTTGTCACTGTTGTAATGTACATAAAAGAGTCTTTTATAGACCCCATGTTAGTATATAGTCCCTGTAGGGCAGAGGGTTGATCCTCGTTCTCATATCCTAAAACACGGGTTCACCCCATTTTAATGATCCGCTTTCCGCGCCATGAAAAACATGTCAGATTGTGACATTTAATAAATACTAACGCCGAGATTAAAAACTATGTGACAAACCAAACACCGCACGTCCTTGTATTCCGCCTCCGTCCCATGACGACGGGGAAAATAAAAGTTGTGAGAAAGCAGAGGCTGGGATTTGTAAGTCCATAAAACTTTAAAAACTGCACGTGTTTATTACATGTCGTGTCGGCGCATGAAACCTTCTCTTTCATTAAAAAAAAAAAATGAAGTAGAAACACTTCGCAAAGTGAAATATAAAAAAGAAAAAATAGAAAACCCGAAGCTTAATTAGAGCGCGCGGCTCCACAACGGAGAGCGGAGCTGTGAAAACCATAATCCAGTGTTTTCATTGTATTTATTATTTATTTTTTAGAGTGGCAAAAGCTACAAAGATCGCTCTGTACGAGACTCCGACCGGGTGGAAATTCTTTGGAAACTTAATGGATGCAAATAAACTCTCGCTGTGCGGAGAGGAAAGCTTCGGAACCGGTAAGATGCCGTCCTGACATCTGTGCAAAGTGGTCTTAAAGGGGTTCTGCAGAACTCGATCACTATCGTACGGGTGGTCACACTCCTCCGCTGACTTAAAGGGGTGCAGAAATCGCTGGACTACGGGGGTCCATTCAGTCAGCATTACCCATGATAGCAAAAATCAGATTCCCCCAGGATCAGTAATGTAATGTATGTACACACACAGTGACTGCACCAGCAGAATAGTGAGTGCAGCTCTGGAGTATAATACAGGATGTAACTCAGGATCAGTAATGTAATGTATGTACACAGTGACTGCACCAGCAGAATAGTGAGTGCAGCTCTGGAGTATAATACAGTATGTAACTCAGGATCAGTAATGTAATGTATGTACACAGTGACTGCACCAGCAGGATAGTGAGTGCAGCTCTGGAGTATAATACAGGATGTAACTCGGGATCTGTAATGTACAGTTGTGGCCAAAAGTATTGACACCCCTGCAATTCTGTCAGATAATACTCAGTTTCTTCCTAAAAATGATTGCAAACACAAATTCTTTGTTATTATTATCTTCATTTAATTTGTCTTAAATGAAAAAACACAAAAAGAATTGTCCCAAAGCCAAATTGGATATAATTCCACACCAAACATAAAAAAGAGGGTGGACAAAAGTATTGGCACTGTTTGAAAAATCATGTGATGCTTCTCTAATTTGTGTAACTTACCTGTGGCACCTAACAGGTGTTGGCAATAACTAAATCACACTTGCAGCCAGTTGACATGGATTAAAGTTGACTCAACCTCTGTCCTGTGTCCTTGTGTGTACCACATTGAGCATGGAGAAAAGAAAGAAGACCAAAGAACTGTCTGAGGACTTGAGAAACCAAATTGTGAGGAAGCATGAGCAATCTCAAGGCTACAAGTCCATCTCCAAAGACCTGAATATTCCTGTGTCTACCGTGCGCAGTGTCATCAAGAAGTGTAAAGCCCATGGCACTGTGGCTAACCTCCCTAGATGTGGACGGAAAAGAAAAATTGACAAGAGATTTCAACGCAAGATTGTGCGGATGTTGGATAAAGAACCTCGACTAACATCCAGACAAGCTCAAGCTGCCCTGCAGTCCGAGGGTAAAACAGTGTCAACCCGTACTATCCGTCGGCGTCTGAATGAAAAGGGACTGTATGGTAGGAGACCCAGGAAGACCCCACTTCTTACCCCGAGACATAAAAAAGCCAGGCTGGAGTTTGCCAAAACTTACCTGAAAAAGCCTAAAACGTTTTGGAAGAATGTTCTCTGGTCAAATGAGACAAAAGTAGAGCTTTTTGGGCAAAGGCATCAACATAGAGTTTACAGGAGAAAAAGAGAGGCATTCAAAGAAAAAAAAACACGGTCCCTACAGTCAAACATGGTGGAGGTTCCCTGATGTTTTGGGGTTGCTTTGCTGCCTCTGGCACTGGACTGCTTGACCGTGTGCTTGGCATTATGAAGTCTGAAGACTACCAACAAATTTTGCAGCATAATGTAGGGCCAAGTGTGAGAAAGCTGGGTCTCCCTCAGAGGTCATGGGTCTTCCAGCAAGACAATGACCCAAAACACACTTCAAAAATCACTAGAAAATGGTTTGAGAGAAAGCACTGGAGACTTCTAAGGTGGCCAGCAATGAGTCCAGACCTGAATCCCATAGAACACCTGTGGAGAGATCTAAAAATGGCAGTTTGGAGAAGGCACCCTTCTAATATCAGGGACCTGGAGCAGTTTGCCAAAGAAGAATGATCTAAAATTCCAGCAGAGCATTGTAATAAACTCATTGATGGCTACCGGAAGCGGTTGGTCGCAGTTATTTTGGCTAAAGGTTGTGCAACCAAGTATTAAGCTGAGGGTGCCAATACTTTTGTCTGGCCCATTTTTGGAGTTTTGTGTGAAATGATCAATGTTTTGCTTTTTGTTTCATTCTCTTTTGTGTTTTTTCATTTAAGACAAATTAAATGAAGATAATAATACCAAAGAATTTGTGTTTGCAATCATTTTCAGGAAGAAACTGAGTATTATCTGACAAAATTGCAGGGGTGTCAATACTTTTGGCCACAACTGTATGTACACTGTGACTGCACCAGCAGAATAGTGAGTGCAGCTCTGGAGTATAATACAGGAGGTAACTCAGGATCAGTAATGTAATGTATGTACACAGTGACTGCACCAGCAGAATAGTGAGTGCAGCTCTGGGGTATAATGCAGGCTGTAACTCGGGAGTCTTTTTCTTGTTGGTTCTCGTCTCAGGCTTCCGCTTCTAGTGTTGTGTGATTCCAGATTATATTGTAGTTCCGGATTATGGGATGGGAATTGGAGGGATGTATCGGTATTTTTTCCCTCTTTTTGTTGTAAATCTCCTCTTCGTCTCTCATCTCTGTAATCTTGGAGCAGATCCCGAGTGTCCTGCGGTCAGAGGCTGATTGGTATAACGAGGTACATGGCAGAGGCGGACGCAGCTTCCCTTCCGGGCGAGACATTTTGTACATAAACATTTGATTTGGCCGCCTTTTTGTGGGATTTTTTTTTGTCATTTTTTTAATTATTCTACAGATGTACAAATTAAATTCAGCGTTTTATATGGAAATGTGTT
Organism: Dendrobates tinctorius; assembly: GCF_039654945.1. Lineage (NCBI taxonomy): Eukaryota > Metazoa > Chordata > Amphibia > Anura > Dendrobatidae > Dendrobates > Dendrobates tinctorius. The sequence goes on from NW_027361806.1 coordinate 14,691,916, forward strand.
GAAGCCAAAAGCTGCAGATGAGGGGGCGCTCCGCTGTGCTGCACGGAGGAGTAATTAAGTTATTACTGGAGCTATTTTGAGGTCTATTTTTAGCGAAGCATCGACCTCCGTTCTCTCTGTGGCCTCTATTCATTACAGATGTCTGGAGTGTTATTACCCCCAGTGACCACTTGGGGGCAGAAGTATGAACTATATTAACTATAAGTAAACGCATTCAGTGATTGAAAAAAAAAAATTAAAAAATGATAAGCTCTCCTGAAGTCCTCTGTGCTGCTGGTGAGTCTGCTCCTTGCTCTATGTAATACTGCGGCTAAACCTTTTCAAGTCCCATCACAGGTGGACAGGTCATAATCCTGTCACCTGAAACACTCTGTACTGCTGGTCCGTTCACATGTAGACAGGTCAGTACCCCGAGAAACCACATACTCGCAGCCGTGAGAAGTAGCAGCAGGTGGTCAGGAGCCCCCTGTAATGTAGGGCTGACGGACGTCTCCTTGTGAAGTGTCAGAACATTTTGCAGCTCACACCCCTTTCCTTTTTTTTTTTTTTTTTCCTTTTTTGCACACCCCTCTATAATCTGAGACTACAAGTTATGCCTGCTTCTCTACCGACAGGATCGGATCACATCCGGGAGAAGGACGGACTGTGGGCTGTGCTCGCCTGGTTATCAATCATCGCCACACGCAGGCAGAGTGTAGAAGACATCCTGAAAGATCACTGGCAACAATATGGACGCAACTTCTTCACCAGGTAACTGCAAATCCAGCTCTATAGTTATCCTGTATTATACCCCAGAGCTGCGCTCACTATTCTGCTGGTGCAGTCACTGTGTACATACATTACATTACTGATCCTGAGTTACATCCTGTATTATACTCCAGAGCTGCACTCACTATTCTGCTGGTGCAGTCACTGTGTACATACATTACTGATCCTGAGTTACATCCTTTATTATACTCCAGAGCTGCACTCACTATTCTGCTGGTGCAGTCACTGTGTACATACATTACATTACTGATCCTGAGTTACATCCTGTATTATACCCCAGAGCTGCACTCACTATTCTGCTGGTGCAGTCACTGTGTACATACATTACATTACTGATCCTGAGTTACATCCTGTATTATACCCCAGAGCTGCACTCACTATTCTGCTGGTGCAGTCACTGTGTACATACATTACATTACTGATCCTGAGTTACATCCTGTATTATACCCCAGAGCTGCACTCACTATTCTGCTGGTGCAGTTACTGTGTACATACATTACATTACTGATCCTGAGTTACATCCTGTATTATACCCCAGAGCTGCACTCCCTATTCTGCTTGTGCAGTCACTGTGTACATACATTACTGATTCTGAGTCACTTTTTACATTTAATATATATATTTTTTTTTTTTATTTTTTTTTTAGTGTTTGTGGTCTCTAATAATTACTTGTATTTTGGGGCATTAACAATAATTTTATTCCCCTCCCCTTGTAGATACGACTATGAAGAGGTCGATTCTGAAGGAGCCAACAAAATGATGAAAGACCTGGAGACGCTCATGTTTGACCGCTCGTTTTCGGGGCAGAAATTCTCCGTGGGGGAGAAGGTTTACACTGTGGAGAAGGCGGACAATTTTGAATATAGTGACTCGGTGGATGGAAGTATTTCCCGGAACCAGGTGTGTGCCGGGTGGTAGGGTGTCAGAGTGCGGCACACACCTGCCAGTCTCCTGCGTGCAGCTGTCAGTGGAGAATGGGAGTCATAGTTACAATTTTATGCCCGATCCCATGAAGTCTTGACTTTCTCTTATTTTGCAGGATCAGTGATTTGTTGCTTCCTTTTGTCGTCATATTAAATGTTCTGCTAATTTCTGTCATTAGGGATTAAGGATTATCTTCACCGACGGCTCCCGTATCATCTTCAGACTGAGCGGTACCGGCAGCGCCGGAGCAACTGTACGGTTGTATATAGACAGCTACGAGAAGGACGCCCCCAAAATATACGAGGACCCTCAGGTGGGTACAGTAATGTGCTGTATGAACCACTTCATTTTTTCCCGACAACTCCAGAGCTGTACTCACTTTTCTGCTGCTCTAAAGTCTGTTTTCTGGCCATTATTCTGACATGTTTCTATGGGAAGATCTAGAGTGAGTGAAGTAAAGAGCACGGAGCAAGGCTTCGTTCAGGGGAACTAATTTTTGGACCCCGTGCGCCAAAGAACAAACTGACCACCATGAGAAAGTCCTGACGTAATCCTTCTCCCTGTATTCTCTGTGCCGGCTATCTCCAGGGCTCTTAGGGGTGCAGCGCCACCATGGCATCCCTGCCGATTCCCTTTCTGTGAGTCGCTGACTCAGGACCCGCAAGCGCTCAGTCACCTACAAATCCCTCATTTATTGCTTGTGAATGTAGCACTAATGAATTGGCCGACCCTCCGGCTCCTCCGGTTACCTGCACCTGCGCCTCTCCCGCGCCAAAGAGTTGTTCCCTGCGTGAAAAGCGACGTCTCTTAATGTAATCTTTTACATTGTGATTGACATTTTAATCAAGTTTCCTCCTTACCCGGAGGATTAAGCACAATTACCCTTTTGTAAACCCCGGCCGCCCCTCGTACGCCACCGTCGTGCCGGAACCAAACCTTTTATTGAGTTCTTAGTTCCTCTTGTCCATCTTCTGCTCCCAGGACGACGTCTCTCCCGCGCGCTGCCAAGCTGGAATTCCTCCTTGGTCTCCGCTCTGGTTTTTGGCTGTGGTCGCGCTTCCTGTCGTTTTAAGGCAGCTCTAACACATGGTGTCCCTCATGTAATAAATTGTAGGGGGGTAGGAAATTCTACGCAGCTTTTTCACTTTATTTTTTATATCATTCTAGTTACAAATTGGAAAATCTAAGAATATCTTGAGCGCCATAAAGGACACAAGTGCGAGGGTGGGATGGTTAGATTACAGACTGGTCATTTTTGTGTTTGGAGACCTTGAGTTGTACCCCCCCCCCAATAATGTAGTACATGGCTACAGTATTGGCAGTGTTTTCTCTTACAGTCTTTTGCAAAAGATTCGGGAAGCCTGCGGCTCCAAATCATCGGTCGCTGCAGGAAACGTGACGGTTTTTATATGGCGGCCATTCACCTGGATGACTTGAATCTGCCAGAACGGGGGCCTCTGTCATACAGGACCCCCACATGTGACTTAATAGAGCATACTCATGGGGGCTGGCTCTGGAAGACCCCAAATAATGGTGTACCACTAATCTTCATGAAGCCTGCTGTCAGTGAGTGCCATCTGCCTGCTCTCCTACGTGTGTTCACCCCTCTGTCCTTCTCTCTTCCCCGCAGGTCATGTTGGCTCCTCTCGTCACAATTGCATTGAAGCTCTCTAAATTACAAGAACGGACGGGCCGCACAGCCCCGACGGTCATCACATAAAGCCCTGCGCTCCATCTCGCCCTCGGAAGTGTATTTTTGTGTAGATGCCTATGAATGTCCTCGTCTTCCCCCTCCCCGTGTCGTGTCTGTCCCACACATGTATATGATCCAGAGATGGAAGAGTAAAGGTGATTGGAAATGGAGATTTGTGCCTTGTTTTTACCATAGGTGCCTATAATGGACCGTAACTAGGGCTGCGGGCTCATGTTCTGCTTGACACGGGCAGCCGAGCCCGATGGGGACCCTACATGAAGGTATATCTGCACCACTGGGCACAGATTTGACCCTGCGGCTGCCACATTTGGGTGAAACCTTCTTACTGTAAGAATCCTGTGCCCCTTGGTCTCTGCGGGTCGGCGTGAAAGCACAAGCTTGAAGGTGGATTCCGGCTCCGATCACTGCCGCGTCAGGAGGTGAGCTTCGCTGGTGACAGGGTATTGTACACCTGCACTATTGCACATGCCTGCTGATTCCCCACGTATCTCGGCCAGGATCAGTAGACGTGGCGTCACTGGCCCGGCTCACCTACTGATGAAGAAATGTGAAGAGCCAGCACATTCCTAAAGCGACCCCACATCTCCTGAAATGAAGTGTGACTGTACATTTACTCCGTACCATGAAGATGAGTTTCTGTAAAATCTCCAAATATGCAGCAAATCTGGAAAACCTGGTGTGTATGTGGCCTGTATGAACATATTCTAAAGGTAATTGGCAATTATTGAGTCCAACCTCCTGTTCTGAGCTGCCATGTTGATGGACCACGCCTGACTTTATTAGTCCCCTCCCCTTCTCACAGTCCCGAGCCGCTGTCTGTTCCTTACACGTGGACCGGGACTGAAACCGCTCTCTGTGCGGCCTCTCACGGTCCAGGACTGATCCGCTCTCTGTGCTCAACCTCGCGGTCCAGGACTAAGCCGCTCTGTGCGCACCCTCTCGATGGAACTGAGCCACTCTGTGTGCACACCCTCGCGGTCCGGGACTGAGCCGCTCTGTGTGTGCACCCTCGTGGTCTGAGACCAAGACTAAGCCGCTATGTGTGTGCACCCTCGCGGTCCGAGACCGGGACTGAGCCGCTCTGTGTGCGCACCCTCGCGATGGAACTGAGCCGCTATGTGTGCGCACCCTCGCGGTCCGGGTCTGAGATGCTCTGTGTGCGCACCCTCGCGGTCCGAGACCGGTTCTGAGCCGCTCTGCATGTGCACCCTCGCGGTCCGAGACCGGGACTGAGCCGCTCTGTGTGCGCACCCTCGCGGTCCGAGACCAGGACTGAGGCGCTCTGTGTGCGCACCCTCGCAGTCCGGGACTGAGACGCTCTGTGTGCGCACCCTCGCGGTCCGAGACTGGGATTGAGCCGCTCTGTGTGCTCACCCTCGTGGTCCGAGACTGAGCCGCGCTCTGTGTGCGCATCCTCACGATGGAACTGAGCCCCTCTGTGTGTGCACCCTTGCGGTCCCAGATTGAGCCTCTGTGTGCGGCCCCTCCCGGTCCGGGACTGAGCCTCTCTGTGTGCGCCCCTTGCGGTCTGGGACTGAGCCGCTCTCTGTGTGCACCCTCGCAGTCCATGACTGATCCGCTCTGTGTGCGACCCCTTGCGGTCCGGGACTGAGCTGCTCTCTGTGCGCCCCCCTCGCGGTCCCAGATGGCGCTTTGTCCATCTGTACCTGTAAACTCAGTTGCCAAAATCTACTCCTTTTATAGACTGTCCTTGGCTGCAGAATAATCAGTGACCACTAGGTGTCACTATTTTCACAAAAATTCCTAAAAAGAACCTTTTGAAATTGGTCTGATGCCTCCAAAAAGATCATTTAACCCTTCTGGCTCCCGCCCAATAATTTATTAAGATGATATGATATGTGAATCGTCTCTCTTTAAAGTTTACATACTTTCTAGATCGTGTTTCACGAGCACAAAACAACCCAATTTTCCTCGGTAGACACCGGGCTGAAAAGCGCTGGCCCCGCTCCAAGCAGTAATGAAAGCTCTTCTCCTAAACCTAACTCCCTTCCTAATGACATCATGCGTGCATGTAACAGTGCCGCACTGTAAGACTGCAGAGCCGAGTCATTTAAAATGTCATGTACGGAGAAAAAAAAAGTCTCCTTACATTTCGGCCTCCAGTGAAAGATTATTAAACAAGGTTCCTATTTAGTGATGGAGAGAGGCCACCTTGTGAAGACATTGGCCTAATCTGCCCTCTCGGCTTCCATCAGGGGACCTGGAGTCAAATATCGGCTGCTTTTTTTTTTTTTTTTGTTTTTTTACCCCATTAAGAATTAGCGGCCGTAAAAGACTCGACTACTAATGGAACCTTAAAGATTCCTCCCTCGAAGAAAAAAAATGTTCGCAAATTTTCTTATGTCCGGAGGAGGTGATGCAGCGTACTCCATGCTGCGACAACCATTATGAAACTACAACTCCCAGCATGCCCTGACAGCCACACAAATATGGGTGTGTGTTTTTTACATACCGTATGTGATAAGCCCTGATAATGGGAGCAGAGATTGTGCTGCACCTCCTCATTCATTTTACTGGGGGACGCCTCAGTCAACTGGCTGATAACAGAAAACAACATGCACGGATCAGGATGGAGAGACTGAGGATCTGTAGACTAGGCGCAGTGTTTCCCAAACTCCAGTCCTCACGGACCCCAACAGTTAGTTTTTTCAGGATTTCCTTAGTATTTCACAGGTGATGGAAGTATCATCAAGGCATCAGGAATTCTCTCACATGTGTAACACTATGGAAATCCTGACAACATGACTCCTCTTTGGTCAGACCTCATCTGGAATATTGTGTCCAGTTTTGGGCACCACATTTTAAAAAAGACATCAACAAACTGGAGCAAGTTCAGAAAAGAGCGACCAGAATGGTGACCGGTCTGCAAACCCTGTCTTATGAGGAAAGGTTGCAGGATTTGGGAATGTTTAGTTTGCAAAAGAGAAGACTGAGAGGAGACTTAATAGCTGTCTACAAATATCTAAAGGGCTGTCACATTGTAGAAGGATCAACTTTATTCTCATTTGCACAAGGAAAGACTAGAAGCAATGGGATGAAACTGAATGGGAGGAGACACAGATTAGATATTAGAAAAAACTTTTTGACAGTTAGAGTGATCAATGAGTGGAACAGGCTGCCACGAGAAGTGGTGAGTTCTCCTTCAATGGAAGTCTTCAAACAGAGGCTGGACAGACATCTGACTGGGATGATTTAGCGAATCCTGCTTTGAGCAGGGGGTTGGACCAGATGGCCCAGGAGGTCCCTTCCAACTCTACGATTCTATGATTCTAGGGGCAGTGAGGACTGGAGTTTGGGAACCACTCTAGAGTATCCTAACTGTTCACAAATGTTTTTGCTGTTTCAAATTCTAAATAAATATTATCAACTATGAATCATGGTATTCTAGGAGGTCTCATGACCAAACCTCTCAGTGCATCTTTTACGTCCTTTGTTTGTGCTATAACTACTATAATACTGCTCCTATGTACAAGAATATAACTACTATAATACTGCCCCTATGTACAAAAATATAACTACTATAATACTGCCCATAAGTACAAGAATATAACTACTATAATACTGCTCCTATGTACAAGAATATAACTACTATAATACTGCTCCTATGTACAAGAATATAACTACTATAATACTGCCCCTATGTACAAGAATATAACTACTATAATATTGCTCCTATGTGCAAGATTATAACTACTATAATACTGCCCCTATGTGCAAGAATATAACTACTATAATACTGCCCCCTATGTACAAGAACATAACTACTATAATACTGCCCATAAGTACAAGAATATAACTACTATAATACTACCCATAAGTACAAGAATATAACTACCATAATACTGCTCCTATGTACAAGAATATAACTACTATAATACTGCTCCTATGTACAAGAATATAACTACTATAATACTGCCCATAAGTACAAGAATATAACTACTATAATACTACCCATAAGTACAAGAATATAACTACCATAATACTGCTCCTATGTACAAGAATATAACTACTATAATACTGCTCCTATGTACAAGAATATAACTACTATAATACTGCCCATAAGTACAAGAATATAACCAGGGCTGTGGAGTCGGAGTTAGTTTTGGTTGGAGTCGGTAGAAATGTACCGACTCCAGCTTTAAAAAAAAATGTATTAATATTTCATAATTGAACTTTCATATGAATTTTATAAATGTTACTCAAATATATATGTTCTATCAAACTATGAACAACAGTGATAAGCAGTTCTGCTGGAGATAGAGACATTTCTTACTTCTTGTGTGTCACTGTTCTCCACTGCCCTTATCTAATCTTATACTTGGTTAACCTCATGCTGCCCCAACCCCCTACTTACAATGTATGAAACTGAAAGTGAAAATGTGTTGCAAATTCTTAGTAGTAAAGCTCCTCCTCTAGACTAGATCATACTAGGTGTGCATCTTCCAAGCATCTCACAGCTGCCTGCTACTCAGAAGAGGAAGACTGTAAGAAGTATTATCCTTTCAACAAACTTTGCATCAGTTAACTGTGAGTGCATGAGGAATAATAACAGTATTACTGACCACTGTATCAGTTGTACGACCTGGCAAAAATTTTGTACAATTGTTTTTAGGAAAAACAATTGTCATTTGGATTGTGAATGCAGAATTAAAAACCTGAGAATGTCAAAGAAGCATCACATTAAATCAGCTGTATTTGAACATTTCACCATCACTCAAGATAGAAAACATTATGTCTGTCAGTGTATGACAAATGATCCAGACGAAAACAAATGCTGTGAAGCCAAGATGAGTGCATATTCAGGCAAAGATAAAAATGCTCCTACCAGAGCTTCTAATCTAAAGAGACATTTACAGCGCTTTCATCCAGAAGTACTGAAAGCAGTGGATGAGAAAGACTGCATCCAAACCAATGAACCAGTGCCCAGCTCTTCCAGCCAAACAAAGGAGCAGAGAACTTTGCAGCCATCAGTTGCAAGATATTTTGTCAGTGACAAAGTTACTGTGACAATGACAGTAGATACATTTAAAAAACAGATCATAGAGCTTGTTGTAAAGGATATTGTGCCTATTTCATTATTTTCACGACCAGCTTTTATGTGTCTGAATGGGGAAATGGCCCGCAAGCTTGGTGTTTCTCTGGAGAGAGAGAGTATTAGAAAATTAGTAATCGAAGAAGCTTTTAAACAAAAGGAAGAACTTAAAAAAACTCTCAAGGGACGCTTTCTGTTTCTTAAAATGGATGCCTGCACACGTCACAGAGTGAACTATTTTTCCATCAATGTCCGATTTGTTTGTGACAAAAATGAAATAGTTACCAAGACATTGGCAGTAAAAGACACCAAAGCTCATCACACCAGTGAGTTTCTCCAGGTCTTGGTGGAAAAGGTTCTGCAAGACTATGAACTTAAAAAAGAGCAAGTTCTTTCTGTCGTAACTGACAATGCTTCAAATATGATAAGTACTATTAAGCTAATGAATGAGAGTAATGATGGTGACCAGCAGCTAGAAGAACATTCTGGGTCCACAGACACAGAAATGTTTGAAATAGAGGAACACAGTATTGTAACTGAGGAGCAAACTGAAGTTGCTTCAGATGAACAGCAACATGATAGTTTAGATGATCTTGTTGAAACTGTGTCAATATGTTCTTTCATTCATCACATGCGCTGTGTTGTGCATACGCTACAGCTGGCTATAAGAGACAGTCTGCAAGAAGGACATGCTGCTGCACTGATTGGCAAGGTGAGAAAATTGGCTACTGTTGCCAGAACCCCTAAAGTGGACTCAATTTTGAAGAGACGTGCTGGAAAAGGGGCAATTATTGATCAAGCCACACGATGGGGCAGTACTTACTTAATGATTCAGCGCTTGGTTGAACTGAAAACCTTTCTTGTAGACATGGCTAACCCTCAACTGACGCTAAATGAAAGTCAGTGGAATCAGGTGACTGAGCTGGAAAAATTGCTAGAGCACCCATTTACAGTGACTAAAAAATTACAAGCAGAGGACTTAACTCCAGGTATTTTCTTAAAGGAGTGGAAGAACCTGATGTTTCGCCTGTCCCAAAGAGGAGGGTTAATTGCAAGTGGCATTGCTACATCAATGAAACGGAGAGAGGAGCTACTATTACAAAATAACATTCTTTTGGCAGCTGTTTATGTAGACCCAATGCATCGGATTCTTCTAGATGATCAACAGCTAAGTAAAGGAAAAGAAGCTCTGTTTGAAATAGCAGTAAGGATGAAAGGGTTGCAGAACAGTCAGGAGGAACAAGAAGAATTTGGTCGTCCTGCCACATCTTCACCCTCATCATCAACTGATGAAGAATTTAATTTCGAAAAATATTTGGATCACAAGGACCGTGCAAAGCGTTCCCGCATAGAAGAAGAGTCATCCCCATCAAGGAACACAGCCAGTACATTTCAGCAGAATTTTTCATGTGCACTAAAAGAAATTGAGAAATTTGACCGTTGATCAAAAATAACAGTGCAACAAGCGATTCCTCTGTATCCTGACATTGTCAGAGATGTTGCCCGAGTGGTTACTGCTTTGCCACCAACACAAGTTAGTGTAGAGAGGTTGTTCTCTGCTCTCAAAATAATTAGATCAGATTTGAGGGCATCCATGAAGGAGGATCTGACAGAGGCAATACTTTTTCTGAGGACAAATTTATAGATTTCTTCTTATTAACTGCATAAAAGTGTTTATTGCATATTTAATTACAGTTTAGAAAAGTTTATAAAAGTTATTTGCTATATTCTAATTGTATTCTAATAAATGTAGTTTTTGCTCTAAGTGGTCTGATTACTTATATGATGGTGAGAAACTGAATAAGCACGATGTTTAATATTTTACAACAGTAAATTTGTTGTTATGAATTGGCCATTTATGAAGGAGTCGGAGTCGGAGCCTGATAAAATCCAGGAGTCGGAGTCGCAACTGTGGCTTACCGACTCCACAGCCCTGAATATAACTACTATAATACTGCTCCTATGTACAAGAATATAACTACTATAATACTGCCCCCTATGTACAAGAATATAACTACTATAATACTGCTCCTATGAACAAGAATATAACTACTATAATACTGCCCATAAGTACAAGAATATAACTACTATAATACTGCCCTTAAGTACAAGAATATAACTACTATAATACTGCTCCTATGTACAAGAATATAACTACCATAATACTGCTCCTATGTACAAGAATATAACTACTATAATACTGCTCCTATGTCTAAGAATATAACTACTATAATACTGCCTCTATGTACAAGAATATAACTACTATAATACTGCTCCTATGTACAAGAATATAACTACTATAATACTGCCCCTATGTACAAGAATATAACTAATACTGCTCCTATGTACAAGAATATAACTACTATAATACTGCTCCTATGTACAAGAATATAACTACTATAATACTGCCCCTATGTACAAGAATATAACTAATACTGCTCCTATGTACAAGAATATAACTACTATAATACTGCTCCTATGTACAAGAATATAACTACTATAATACTGTCCCTATGTACAATAATATAACTACTATAATACTGCCCCCTATGTACAATAATATAACTACTATAATACTGCCCCCTATGTACAAGAATATAACTACTATAATACTGCCTCTATGTACAAGAATATAACTACTATAATACTGCCCCTATGTGCAAGAATATAACTACTATAATACTGCCCCTATATACAAGAATATAACTACTATAATACTGCTCCTATGTACTGAAGCTTCACAACCAACAAAGGCTTTTCAGTAAACGTGTTCAACCTGTGTGTACACCGCCACATACTGATTATCTTCATGTAGTAGCTCTGTGCAGTGTTGTATACACAGATTGAGCCTCTTGTCTTTGGGGGTTTCTTGTTGTGCAGTTATTTTGTGGTTTCTCGTAATCTGGGCCGATTATCCCGGCTCTTCGCAGGATAATACTTGCACATTGTGTCGGTGACATGAAAGCTCAGTAGCGCGGTATAATTATTAGTCTGATACTTTCTAACATTTAATATTCTTATGATTCATTTCTGTAAGGATCATTATTACGGATCAGTCAGCGGGTAATTATATCCAATATTCTCGTAAGAAGCCGTATTCCGTGCAGTGTTTCCTACAGGATAGAAAGTGGGGGCAGCAGGGCGGTTTTCTCAGGTGCTGATCACAATGGGGCTCTGACATCTTCATGGGGTGAGCGTGTTAATGAATTATGACTTGTACATGGCTCAATTTTAATTTCTAGGTTGTTTTTATCAGACTTCCTAATGGATTTGATCAGTGTCAGTTTGGGGTACCCTTACCCCCTAGGGAGAAGTCTTTGGCACTTTGCCGGGCCGTTCTGGTCCTGTTTGTTGAGGCCGTAGATCAATTGCAGCCTGCATCTTGACGGACATAGAACGGGGCTGGAGAGTCGGAGCACTAGGCAAGAAGTCAGCGCACTACCACAGATCTCAAGCACCCACTTCATAGGGGTATCATTTTTTTTTTTTCTTTTTAGAAATTTTGCATCTGGGACAACCTCCTATTTGATCCCTCTCCCCGTATATTATGTTATTGCACAAGGGTGATGTCCAACAAGTCTCCCTGGCAGAAGATGGTCAGAATCTGATGACAAGCGGCAGTCAACTCGGGTGTTAAACTCATGTGATACATACAGGCCCTTAGTGAACCAAATTTTTCTTTTTTGGGTACAGTGGGGCGGCAGAGCTCACTGTTGTAGCCGATCCTACGTCGTCCCCCCACCAGTAACCCAGGGTCGCACTTCCCCGCGTTACTTTAGTGATGTCCTCACACTTTGATGTTTGCACGTTAATTATGTATAATTATATAAGTGTCAGGAGGGCAGGAGAAAGCTCCTCAAATAATATCGTTGTGCACATTGTCTAGTGTTTACCCGGAGACTTGGACCAGCAGTGGGACTTGTGTGCTCACCTGAGGCCTCCCAGGAGCTGGGTACACAGCGGTCTGCACTCAGCTGAGAGTCTCTGCATTGTCCCGGTGTGTGCGCTGCACAGGTGTGATCAGAGCCGCTACACCGCCACTACAAAAACATTCCTTAATGGTGGGGAAAAAGTTAAAGTTGCCAGTGACAAAAATTCCAACTATTAATTTATTGTGATTTATTGTAGTGTTTGGTGAAATTTTTAGGGAATTATTAAAAGCATCAGTAAGTGGTTCTAGATTTGTCTAAAAGTGCCTTATCCTTAAAAAAGGTGTGTATGTATATGTGTATATATCTATATATGTGTGTGTATATAATATAATTTTTTAATGACCCAAAACGAGAAGACACTGACAGAGCAGTGCTCACTCCGGAGGACCCGGCCCGTTGATGTGTAATATGACCGGCTATAGATTTGATGGGTGATATCATGTAATACCACGTGCTTCCTCTAGAGGCTGCTGTTCGGTAAATGAATGGCTTGCTGCGCTTGATCCAGGCGATCAGTGAGAGATCTGAATCTACTGTAGATTAATGAGATGAAGACGGCGGTCATCTAGAGAAAAAGATTTAAGAAATTTTACAAATGGTCTACTTTTTGCAGAGTCCATTATCTTATAATTATCTTTTAGTGTCTGAACGGTGTCTAAGCCGTAAAACAATTAACCCTTAACGTGCCCTCCCTTTGTTTCCAACAATTGATAGGAATTTTTGCCAGTAAATGTGATGTAAATAAGTAAGAAATGTAAAAAAAAAAATTGCAAGTTTTACTAAGATCTTCTTGGGTAATTGTATCATATTGTGCCCCCTTTTTTTCCATGTTCCCCTTAGTTGTAGGATAATCCACCGTATGTCACAGTCCAGGGAGCGGTCACTTGATGAGACATGGATTTATAGATTTCCCAGGTGAACGGTCCAATCACAACCCCCATATGACCGCTGCGGCCGGGAACCATCTGTGTTTTCTCCTCGGCCTTGGACAAACGATCTGATCAATTATTTATCTTTACCTAAAGTCTTAGTGGCGTCTTGTGCTGCGCGTTCTGGGACGGCAGTCAACAGTCGGCCAGATGGACGAGGCCGCGCTGATCTCCTCCATGTCCCATCGCTGCCCAACAATCCGGAATGTGGAATTTAGGGTGGAGATTTGATGTGAATTGAATCTGCTGGGAAGAGGTGAAAATAATCTTCCCTCTCCCCAGCCCACCCCGTGCCTGTCCCGCTGCCGCTCCTATTCCTCCTGATCGGCTTGACTCTCTTGGTCATCTGGGGAGCTGCTGCTAACTAAGCACCGAGCAGTAACGTGCCGCTCAAAATCTGCGTTAAAGATGTGCGCTGCTCCCCACACAGTTACATGCAACCGAGGGCCCAGACAGCGGCGGCCCCTGAAAGAAGATTGAGGAGAAAAAAGGCCAGCCGATCAGAAGAAGGAAGACGAGTGGAGTGCTTCTTCTGGTTTTTTTTTTTTTTTTAAAACCCTTTCCCAGCCCTCACAATCCAGAGCTGCACTCACTATTCTGCTGGTGCAGTCACTGTGTACATACTGTACATTACTGATCCTGAGTTACATCCTGTATTATACCCCAGAGCTGCACTCACTATTCTGCTTTTGCAGTCACTGTGCACATACATTACATTACTGATCCTGAGTTACATCCTGTATTATACCCCAGAGCTGCACTCACTATTCTGCTTTTGCAGTCACTGTGCACATACATTACATTACTGATCCTGAGTTACATCCTGTATTATACCCCAGAGATGCACTCACTATTCTGCTGGTGCAGTCACTGTGTACACACATTACATTACTGATCCTGAGTTACATCCTGTATTATACCCCAGAGCTGCACTCATTATTATGCTGGTGCAGTCACTGTGTACATGCGTTACTGATCCTGAGTTACATCCTGTATTATACCCCAGAGCTGCACTCACTATTCTGCTGGTGCAGTCACTGTGTACATACATTACATTACTGATCCTGAGTTACATCCTGTATTATACCCCAGAGCTGCACTCACTATTCTGCTGGTGCAGTCACTGTGTACACACATTACATTACTGATCCTGAGTTACATCCTGTATTATACCCCAGAGCTGCACTCATTATTATGCTGGTGCAGTCACTGTGTACATGCATTACTGATCCTGAGTTACATCCTGTATTATACCCCAGAGCTGCACTCACTATTCTGCTGGTGCAGTCACTGTGTACATACATTACATTACTGATCCTGAGTTACATCCTGTATTATACCCCAGAGCTGCACTCACTATTCTGTTGGTGCAGTCACTGTGTACATACATTACATTACTGATCCTGAGTTACATCCTGTATTATACCCCAGAGCTGCACTCACTATTCTGCTGGTGCAGTCACTGTGTACATACATTACATTACTGATCCTGAGTTACATCCTGTATTATACCCCAGAGCTGCACTCACTATTCTGCTGGTGCAGTCACTGTGTACATACATTACATTACTGATCCTGAGTTACATCCTGTATTATACCCCAGAGCTGCACTCACTATTCTGCTGGTGCAGTCACTGTGTACATACATTACATTACTGATCCTGAGTTACATCCTGTATTATAACCCAGAGCTGCACTCACTGTTCTGCTGGTGCAGTCACTGTGTACAGATAGATGCTTCTTACTAAATTAGAATATCCTCAAAAAGTGAATTTATTTCATTTCTTCAGTACAAAAAGTGAACCTCCTATATTCTATAGAGTCATTACACACAGTGATCTATTTCACGTGTTTATTTCTGTTAATGTTGATGATTATGAGAAAATGGAAACGGTCTTAGGAGCGCAGGAAAGAGACTCAGACAAGAGATGGAGTTAAACCACAACGCGTTTCGATGGAGGATCCGTCTTCATAGGGTGGATTCTCCGTCGAAACGCATTGTGGTTTAACTCCATCTCTTGTCTGAGTCTCTTTCCTGCGCTCCTAAGACCGTTTCCATTTTCTCATTGCTCCTATCCTCCATTGGAGGTTTTCGGCTGGAGCTGCGGTGGAGACCTGACATATTTGTCTGCCCTTGGGTTGCTTCCTAAGCGCTCCTCTATGACCGCTTATCACTGACTCTTAATGTTGATGATTATGGCTTACAGCCAATGAAAACCCAAAAGTTGTTATTTCAGTAAATTAAAATACTTTATAACACCAGATTGAAGAATGATTGTAAAATCTGAAATGTTGGCCTACTGCAATGTATGTTCAGTAAATACAATCAATACTTGGTCGGGGCTCCTTTTGCATCAGTTACTGCATCAATGCGGTGTGGCATTGGAGGTGATCAGCCTGTGGCACTGCTGAGGGGTTATGGAAGCCCAGGTTGCTTTGATAGCAGCCTTCAGCTCGTCTGCATTGTTGGGTCTGGTGTCTCATCTTCCTCTTGACAATACTCCATAGATTCTCTATGGGGTTAAGGTCAGTCGAGTTTGCTGCCAATCAAGCACAGTGATACTGTTGTGTGTACACCAGGTATTGGTACTTTTGGCAGTGTGGACAGGGGCCAAGTCCTGCTGGAGAATGACATTTCCATCTCCAAAAAGCTTGTCGGCAGAGGGAAGCACGAAGGGCTCTAAAATGTCCTGGTAGACGGCTGCGCTGACTTTGGTCTTGATAAAACACAGTGGAGCTACACCAGCAGATGACATGGCTCCCCAAACCATCACTGATGGTGGAGACTTCACACTAGACCTCCAGCAGCTTGGATTGTGGCCTCTCCACTCTTCCTCCAGACTCTGGGACCGCGATTTCCAAATGAAATGCAAAATTTACTTTCTGAAAACAACACCTTGGACCACTGACAACAGTCCAGTCCTCTTTCTCCTTGGCCCAGGTAAGACGCTTCTGGTGTTGTCTATTGGTCATGAGTGGCTGACGCAAGGAATGTGACACTTGTAGCCCATGTCCTGGAGACGTCTGTGTGTGGTGTGAAGCAATGACTCCAGCAGCAGTCCACTCATTGTGAATCTCCCCCAAATTTTTGAATGGCCTTTTCTTAACAATCCTTTCCAGGCTGCGGTTTTCCCGGTTACTTGTGCTCCTTTTTCTACCACACTTTTTCCTTCCACTCCACTTTCCATTAATCTGCTTGGATCCAGCACTGTGTGAACAGCCGGCTTCTCTAGTATAGAATATAGGAGTTTCACTTTTTGTATTGAAGAACTGAAACTAACTTTCTGATGATATTCTGATCTTGTGAGAAGCGCCTGTACATTACTTTTCCTGAGTTCCAATAGAGTCGGGGCAGACAGAGACACAAGACGGCTCCTGTGTAAGAATATTATGTAGGCTCTGTGAGACCCAATAGTAATAATAATGCACCCTTTCATGTACAGCTTTGGGGGTGTTAGGGCCCCCTGACCTCTTGAGCCCCCTGACCTTTTGCACAGGTTGCACCAATAGTATGTCCTCCCTCGCTCCGGAGCTGCAGTCACTGCACCAGTTAATTGTTTCCATTCCAGACTTGTTACATTTGTGTCCGTTCAGGTGAAATGTAACAAACCAGGAGGAGCAGAGATTTGTGTTCCCTATGTGTTTGGCTTACATACTATTCTCATTGGAGGAAACAAGTGTAACAAACCCTCAGCTGTGTATTGTTCCAGGCTCTGAATAGAAACAAAGAATATTTCTGTTCCCAGAAAGCAAACTGAGATCTTGAAAATAGTAATTAAAATAAAAAGTATCCTTAATCTAGAACTTATTATACAACAATTCTACTTCATTTACATAAATCATGGGACCGACTTTCGCTTCGTGGTCGTCATTTTTCTTTGCAAAAGAGAAACCCGCCATCACAGCCTATAAACTACAATCCTGAGGGTCGGTAATTCCCGGCTCACCAGAACATATGTTTTCCTTCCACGTAATGAAAAGAAAACAAAATCTTTTTTCTAATAAAAAAAGTTTCTAATTTTTCTTTCCTGGCGTTACGTCGGCGCTTTTTTGAACGGTCCGGGGAGCAAATATTCTGCGGCCCCGCGTCGGGCGTTAATGGGGGCCGAGGCATCGTCACAATAATTGTATTTTAAATCGGGCAAATGAAATTCATTTTTCCCTGTGATCGATGGCCGCGCACGTTATTAAAAGCTGCAGGACGAGATTAAGGGCCTTCAATTGTTTTCACATGATGCAACATTAAATCCATCTTTTGAACTGTATAGAGTTTCCTTCTCGTTCCCATCAAACTTCAGAACGTTTCAGCGATCTCACGTTACAGCCTGTGACCCGGCGAGTTTGCACTTTTCCCCCCTTTACCAGTCTACAGAGCTAGAATAATCAAACCCAGAACCTTGCAGCGCACATGAAATCCCTGGGGCGGCGAACGAGGAACTGGAGCAAAAAGAAAAAAAAAAAAGAAAAAAATAAGATGGAAATAAAATAATCTGTCTGAGAAGTGACTTCATCTCGGTTATCAGATCTCGGGCAGTTCTTCTCTTCTGGGTCTGATCAACGGAAATAAGGGAGAGCGTTATTTATTGTTGCATTTGGGGGCAGGGAGGCGCGACGATACAGAGATGATGATGTCGTTGATAAGCGACGCTCAGAAATTTGTCTGTGGGGCGGAATCAGATGGATTCAGCTATTTACAATTTTCTCTTTAACGTGTGGATGAAAAGGTTTTTTTTTTTCTTTTTTTTCTTTATTGATATACCTCAATTACTGTAGAAAGAGCTGATAGATAAACAGATATTAAGATAGATATGACATCAGATTATCCAGGGTAGTGCATTCCAGAAAACTCGCGCAGGACAAGAGAAGTCTCTTGGAGACAGAAGTGGGAAGTTTGGAATATGAAGGATGTTACTCTTAGATTAAGATAAATAGAAGGATAGATATGAAATGGATGAATAGACAAGATAAATATATATAAAGATTGCTATTAAGATAGATACAACATGGGTAGGATGGAGAGATATGGCAGAGATGGACAAATAGAGAAAGATTACATTAGATACATAGATGGATAATTACTTACATAGAGGTTAAATCAGACATGTAGAAAAGCTAGAAGATGACTATAGCTCAATGCTGAGATGGATAGGTATTAAATACATTGATAAATAGATATTAAGATACATATGAGAGATATAAAAATAAGAAAAAAACCAGGTGCCACAAAATAATGGGAAACCATCAAAGTCCAGTGTCAGTTTTATTAAGCCAAATGTGGAAGAGGCAGCGATTCTGATCCACATGAGAAAAGCTCTGTGGAGCCAAAACGTTGCATGTCGCTTATATGGCTTATTAAAAGTTTCACTGGACTGTGATAGTTTTCCATTTTTTGTACCACCTGCTTTTTTTAATTTATCTTTCTTTGGGGGGCTAAAACTAGCACCTATCCTTAACTGTAAAGTTGTTCAGTCATTTCTTTTGATAGTTATGTCATAGATAATAAATGTAACATATATAATGGATATATATATATATATATATATATATATATATATATATATAGATGGATAATAGATAGATGATGGAGAGATAGATAATAGATGGATAATACATAGATAATGTATAGATGATAGATAATGGATAATTAATAGGTAACAGATAATAGAGAGATAGCTAGATAATGGATAATAGATGGATAATAGATAATGGATAACTAATAGATGGATAATAGATAAATGGATAGAATGCATAATCTATTTGACGTCCTATCTCAACATCAGTTTGTTATTCTCTGTTATCAGCCAGCTTTAGTCTGTTGTCCATCGTGATGTATCTTTTATTTATTTCAATTATAGGTATTAAATATGTAACTTATGATGAAAGTTCTTGCAGCGCTGTAAGTAAACGCAGAAGATGAATTTTCCGACAATTGTCCGATCGCGATATTTTTACGTGTGACCTGAACCTTCTGGAGGTTAAAGAATGGATGTGATGACAGCGGTGAGAGCGCACATAATGGAGTGTGCACCCCGTCATCTGCTGCACACTCTCTGGGAACAGACTGAACGTGTTACTTTGTGCCCCCCGGTGACGGACTCCAGTGCGGCGCGTTATATCCGTGCGATGAAAGCCTCCAGACATCACGCAGCTCGTCCAGCATGGTGGTGCCCGCAGATAGCGCCGTTCTCAGGGCTCCTTCCCAGGTGTAACCTGATAGCGGTCATGCATGGCGTATGTTACTGACAGAGGCCTAGCTGTGCTGTTGGAGGGACTGTTACGTTGTAGTCATCAGTTTTCTCATTACAGCTACTATTTTACCTCTCGGTTAAATCAGGCTTTTGTGTTAAATGTACTCTTTAACATTTTTGCCAATGATCTTTTTCCATATCACCATCTGTATTAAAAAATACAATCTTATAATTTTCACGCTGCCAACAAGGTCTTTTTTTGGACTTTTTTTTTAGGAGATGCACCTGTACAGTAGCAGCAATGGCCAGACTTTGACCCTATCATTTGTACTGAAGCATCTAATGAGCGTGTGCAAAGATACTCATAGCAGGATCATGTATGACATCGCCTGTTATAATTGGTGAATCTTGGGTCATCAGCTGTGACAGGTGTTATCTCTCATTGTTTTCCTGTCTCTGATGATAAGGAGCCTGCTGAAAACTGTTCCTGAAATGACAGGAACTATGAGTCTAAAAAAGCCCCAGTGGCAGTGTGAAAATTGCAAGATTACTAAAATTAACAACTACAACAATACCACCCATACACAAGACAAGCAAAGGAAGGTGGGGTGGGATGGGGAATAGAGCCAACAACGTAGAACCTTGGGAAGTGCTTTGACATGCCCAGAGCACTTAAGCTTCATTTGCATATTTATTAAGTTACATTATTTTTCAGGGAGTTTAGACAGCCCTATGAACAATTTGGGGAAGGGGATGAATTATGCTGACAGGTTCCCTTTATCTGAGATTTTCAGGCCATCTCTGACAAGACTCCTATCTTATGATACTAAATAGTGACCTCAATGGTCAGGTGACGTTAGCGCCAGCAGAGCGGTGCTGCAGGAGCAGTCGAGGATTGTGGGGTAAGTAAAACTTAATTTTATTTTCTTACAATTGCAAGAGCCTCTGGCAAATTTTAAAACGTTTTGGAACATCCCTTTAATTTGCTCTTTACATTTTTAGCTTTATATTCCTGTATAGATTCCTGTATAGGAAGATAAGCTGAGCTCTATATAAGTTGACCCCTACATGATAAGCTGAGCTCCAGATAAGCGGTACTTTATATGATATATAAAGCTCTGCTTCTATAGAGCTCTATTTATGGTAAGACGAGATTTATGTGATAACCTGAGCTCTATATAAGCGGTGCTTTATATAATAAGCTGAACGCTACATTAGTCCTCCATCACACATCCTGATGATTGTTGTACAGGAAAAACCAGTACTGGTGTGGTCCGTGTCCGTGTGCCATCCATATGTAACATCCGGGTATCCTTTTGCTGTCCGTGTATCACATACGTGTGCCCGTGTGACACGTGCCCATGTGACATGTACCGGTGCCTGGGAAAATAAGTACAGTTCACGCGTAGTGAGCGGTAACGTCAGTGAGGTGACCGGGGTTCTTCAGCTATGAACTCCTTTTACCTTTCTCACGTCAGCGATGCATACTGCAGGAGTGTAATCATGCTCCTGTCTTGGTGTGTTCCGGCTGAAGTGGAGAGTGGTTGCGGCATTTACTCTCCAAATCATCCGGATTGTTGTGAGACATGGCCCTTAATGAATTATCATTGGACAGGTGAGCAATATGGTGTTTTGTTATTTTTGGTCTTTTACAGGGGATACAGACTTCAATGGATTATAGGGGGAAAGGAGAGTATGACTTTTTTGTGAATAAAGAGTTTATGGAGTTTTATTTCAAATAAAGGACTTTATTCTGGCTATGTCTTTTTTACGATATGTCCATGGGGTTAGTAATGGGGTGTCTTATAGACGCCCTCTCCATTACTAACCTCGGGGCTTGATGTCACCTGACAATACAAAGGTGACATGAATCCCAATCCTATTTCTTAAGCTGAGCACCATATGATAACCGGAGCTCTATATAAGCAGTGCTTTATGTGATAAACAAGAATACCTAGTTTTCTCCTGACTTTGCTCAGTGTATGATTTTACTAAGTCCCCTCTCCTGCTTTCTGACCTCAACCTTCTTTCATTCTCTGTCAAGAACTGCCATCCTGCTCAGGTCATTTTCCACACTTATAGAAATATATGGGCCATTAACACCCCGAAACTTCTGAAGAACTTGCAGTCATCATTGGCCCTTATCTCCTCCCTCTCATGTCTTGACTCTGCACTGAAACATAATGCAACACTGCAACGTGCCCTGGATGAAGCTGCACCTCCTATATATAGAACAACTTGGCACGGATGGCAACAACCCTGGCTCACCCTGCAAACACGCTTCCTACAGCGTTGTTCCAGGTGCACCCAACGTCTGTGGAGAAAATACAATCTACCCGAAGATTTCATCCATTATAAGTTTATGCTTAGAACATACAACACTGCCCTTCACCTCTCCAAACAAGCCTATTTCAACACCCTCATCACCTCACTATCCAATAACCCGAAACATCTCTTTGACACTTTTCATTCCCTACTTAACCCAAGAGAACAGGCCCCAACCACGGAGCTCCGAGCTGACGATCTAGCCAATTACTTCAAAGAAAAAATTGACCAGATCCGACAGGAAATTATCTCCCAATCGCCTCATACCATGCACTGTCCTCCCTCCCCCACTGCATCTAACTCACTCTCTGATTTTGAACCAGTCACAGAAGAAGAAGTAATCAGGCTCCTTGCATCTTCTCGCCCAACAACTTGCACTAGTAACCCATTTCCATCACATCTCCTCCAGCCCCTTTCCCCTGCTGTCACCACTCACCTAACTAAAATATTTAACCTCTCTCTCTCTTCTGGTATCTTTCCATCCTCATTTAAGCATGCCATCATACATCCACTACTTAAAAAACCATCCCTCGACCAAAACTGTGCCGCTAACTATAGACCTGTCTCTAATCTTCCCTTCATCTCTAAACTCCTGGAACGCCTGGTCCACTCCTGTCTTATCCGCTATCTCTTTGATAACTCTCTTCTCGACCCTCTCCAATCCGGTTTCCGCTCTTTACACTCTACTGAAACTGCCCTCACTAAAGTCTCTAATGATCTACTAACAGCTAAACCTAATGGTCATTACTCCATGCTAATTCTCTTGGATCTCTCTGCAGCATTCGACACTGTGGATCATCAGCTCCTCCTCACTATGCTCCGCTCCTTCGGCATCAAGGACACCGTTCTCTCCTGGTTCTCCTCCTATCTCTCTGACCGCTCCTTTACTGTATCTTTTGCCGATTCCTCCTCCTCTCACCTTCCCCTTACTGTTGGGGTTCCTCAAGGATCAGTCCTAGGCCCCCTCCTCTCCTCCTTGTACACTGCCCCTATTGGTGAAGCAATCAGTAGATTTGGTTTCCAGTACCATCTCTATGCTGATGACACCCAATTATACGCTTCTTCTCCTGACATCACGCCAGCCTTTCTAGAAAACACCGGCGATTGTCTAAACGCTGCGTCTAATATCATGTCCTCACTATATCTGAAACTGAACCTGTCAAAGACTGAACTCCTTGTGTTTCCTCCCGCTACTAATGTACGTATACCCGACATTGCCATTTCCATGTGTGGTTCCACTATTACTCCCCAGCAACAGGCCCGCTGTCTTGGGGTCATACTTGATTCCGAGCTTTCATTCACCCCCCACATTCGATCACTGGCTCGCTCTTGTTATCTGCACCTCAAAAACATTTCTAGAATTCGACCCGTTCTTACTTTCCTATATGCTAAGCGGAGCACTCTATAAGGCCTGTTTCACATTTCAGTTTTTTGAGGTCAGTCAAAATCCTCCAGTGTGAAAAAACGGATCCGTTTTGCCACAAACGGATGACACAGGATCCGTTTTTTGCCGGATCCGTTTTTAGCTGATAGTTCATTAAATTTAAAGTGACATGACTCTGGGAAAGGAGAGAGATTTTTTTTCTGCTGCCAGAACGGAATTTGGGGTTAAAATTCATGAAAGGAAATTGTTTGGGGCATGCTCAGTATAAAAAGGCGGATCCGTTGGCGGATTCCGTCAATTAACGGTCGCCAACGGATCCGCTGCCCATAGGTGGCCATTATAACGCATGGCGGACAGCGACGGATCCGTTGCTATCCGCTTTTTTGACGCACACAAAAAACGTTTCATTGTCCGTCCCCTCAAGACAGTGGACGCCAAAATTATGACGGATCCATCAAAAAACGACCATCCGTCAAAATCCGCCGCAATGCAAGTCAATGTGAAAAAAAACGGATCCGCCCCCAAAAAATGGCGGATCCGTTTTTTCTGCAAAATGACGGATTTTGACTGACGTAAAAAAACTGAAGTATGAAACAGGCCTAACGGGTGCCTATATGATAAGCGGAGCTCTCTATAACGCGAGCGCTATATGATAAGCGGAGCTCTATGTGACAAGCAGGGCTCTATATGATAAGCGGAGCTCTATGTGACAAGCGGGGCTCTATATGATAAGCGGGACTGTATATGATAAGCGGGGCTCTATATGATAAGCGGGACTGTATATGATAAGCGGGACTTTATATGATAAGCGGGGCTCTATGTGATAAGAGGGGCTCTATTTGATAAGCGGGGCTCTATTTGATAAGCGGAGCTCTATATGATAAGCAGAGCTCTATACTATAATGGGGCTCTATATGATAAGCGGTCTCTATATGATAAGCGGAGCCCTCTATATGATAAGTGGGGCTCTATATGATAAGCGGGGCTCTATATGATAAGCGGAGCCCTCTGATAAGCGGGGCTCTATCTTACAAGCGGGGCTCTATCTTACAAGCGGGGCTCTATATGATAAGCCGAGCCCTATATGATAAGCGGGACTGTATATGATAAGCAGGACTTTATATGATAAGCGGGGCTCTATGTGATAAGAGGGGCTCTTTGATAAGCGGGGCTCTATTTGATAAGCGGAGCTCTATATGATAAGCAGAGCTCTATACTATAATGGGGCTCTATATGATAAGCGGTCTCTATATGATAAGCGGAGCCCTCTATATGATAAGTGGGGCTCTATATGATAAGCGGGGCTCTATATGATAAGCGGAGCCCTCTGATAAGCGGGGCTCTATCTTACAAGCGGGGCTCTATATGATAAGCCGAGCCCTATATGATAAGCGGGGCTCTATATAATAAGCGGAGCTCTTGAGCGGAGCTCTATATGATAAGGGGGCTTCATCTTATAAGCGGGGCTCCATATGATAAGCAGAGCTCTATATGATAAGCGGAGCTCTATATGATAAGCGGGGCTCTATCTGATGGCCACACATATGGTTACGTTCCCTTCGTTTCTGTATCGGGGTCTTTTCTGGCCGCGCTTTCCTTTCATGTGTCAGGTAACAAGCTGCATGGACATAAAATCAGCTCTGAATGGAAATTCCGCTGGGCTTAGCCCCGCAGATGCTGCGCAGGCCGGGCCGGCCTTATTTATAGCCCTCTATGAACTGATGTTTGAAGCCTCATTCATCTTGATAAGATCATTGTCATGTGAATAATGGAAAAAATAAGGACAGGAAGTCGGCGCGGTGACTGCAGCGGAAAAATGAGGACGGGACGGATGATGTCACAGCTGGGCCGCGTTATGTGCTATATGTGGTACCATGTGGCGGTATTAATACATGCAGAGTACTGGAGGGAACCTGACACCGGACCAGACTCCCAGACTGACAGATCCCCTGATAACACTGGACCAGCAGGCAGAATGGTGCTGACTAATAGGTCTGAATAGGGGGAAAGATCAGATGTAAAGGGAACCGGTCAGGAAGACTTTACTACCGAAACTAGCAGTATGGCGTGACAAGTCCTAGTGCAAAACTAAAGCCGACACCTGTCCTGTAGTAATCCCTGCACACTGAGAAATCAAGCTGTGAAGGCACATGGAAATTAGCCTGGAAGAGCACTGGGGGCGTGTCTAAACACTCTTCAGTGACCCGCCCCCTATGCACTTCCAGGCTTATTTGCATGAGGCTTCACAGCTTGATTTCTCAGAACTGGAAGATTACTACAAGACAGGAGTCAATTTTATTGTACTAGGACCTCTAGGGCCTTTTTGATATATTTTGTCTTTTATTGGCCCTATTATACCAGGATAGGGGACATTATGCCAGGAAGGGACCCAGGACAGTGGACGTTATACCATGATGGGGGACATTATGCCAGGAAGGGGCCCAGGACAGTGGACATTATACCAGGAAGGGGGACATTATGCCAGGAAGGGGTCCAGGACAAAGGATATTATACCAGGATGGGGACATTATTCCAGGAAGGGGTCCAGGACAAAGGATATTATACCAGGATGGGGGACATTATGCCAGGAAGGGGCCCAGGACAGTGGACATTATACCAGGAAGGGGGACATTATGCCAGGAAGGGTCCAGGACAAAGGATATTATACCAGGATGGGGGACATTATGCCAGGAAGGGGCCCTGGACAGAGGACATTATATCGGGATGTGGGACATTGTTACATGAAGGGAACCGTTTGAGGGACATTGTTACAGTAAGGGGCTCAGGATGGGGGACATTGTACCAGTAAAGGGGCACTACACGCGGAAAGGGGCCAGTGTGGGAAATATTATAACAGGAAGGGCCTAGGATGAGAGACATTATTACAGGATGAGGGCCAGGATGACATTTTTACAGGAGGAGGGACATTATTACAGGAATGTGTCATGATGGGGACACTATTATCCGTATGTCTTTACAGGACCCTGTACGCTACAAAGACCCTTACATTTGACCCACATGAAGGAGGGGTCCAGATCCATATTCTGCAGTGGGACACATGAGACTCTAGTTATGCCGCTGTTTACATTATATAATGATAAAAGACATTGTCCCACTATTATTGCTTCTCGTGCGTATATTTCACCACTGGGACCTCCACGAATCACAAAAATGGGGATCCCGGGATCGCTCAGGTTTCTTTATCTGTCCTGCACAGCTCCATTCAAACATGGGACACAGGACCCCCATTCTGGAGGTGGGTGGGGGTCCCAGTGTGAACCCTATACCTGGGAGGGCTCTGGGATTGCGGTACCTGTTTTCTCCTCTCCATGCGCAATCATTTAGGAATGTGCTGCAGCAGGTCTGGCACTTATGCCGCACTCCCTGGGAGGTGACCTGATGGAAAGCTCCAATAAAACCTCTAATCTCAAAATAAAATGTGTTTAACATGAAGGCCCATCCTATAAAATTCACAAGCACGCCTGGCATGATGGAGCGGGCACACCTGGAGGTGATGTCACTGTGCACATGTGCCAAGGAATGGGTGAGTACACCTGCAGACCTCATGCACATGGATAAGCGGTGCACCGAGCCCTGTGGTTCAGTGTTATAGAGCGGGAGGCAGCTATATGGCCCACAGTCGGCAGTATAGGTCTATAGGTTTCTATGGCCTTCAGATTACAGAACCAAACAACACAGATATGTAATATGACTGTACACTGGGGGGGGGGGGTAACTTAAAGGAACTATTTCTTATGATACCAACCAATGTTTGTCAGTGTCATGGTATTAAAGGGCCCCTCATTTCAAGTGATTCTTCACAATAAGATGTCCTGTGTGTGTGCATGAGGAGTGACACTATTTGTGGATATCATATGACATATATCCTGCATTTATCACCAGTTTTTCTCTGTGTTATCTCTAGCACTAATTTTAAGTCATCTCTGATCTAGTGGGTGGCGAACAACCGCTATGATGTTTCCCATACAAACAGGATTTCCAGCTCTCCTGTCTCTATGTAGCACATGTCCTGAAGCAGCAGCAGCATGGAGGACATTATACAGCAGTACTGAGCTGAGTAGCTGTGAATCCAGCGCTAGGATCAGATAAAACACTTATTAGAAACCAGCAGCATGGAGGACATTATACAGCAGTACTAAGCATTGTAGCTGTGAATTCATCACTGAGGATAAATAAAACACTTATGTTGTGAGTTCATTTTCCCCTTCACCTTTGATGTCTGATGAACTCCCTCTGCTGGTGAAGAGAGGTAGTGAAATTGATTGGGATGGGAAGAACCTGTCATCTGAACAAGCGGAGTGTGATTGGACATCTGGAATTTCTGAGTGGATGTAGGGCAGCCGACGCCCTGCAGGGTTTGCTGGTGATCCTTTCTGCTCTGAGCTCTGGCATCCAGTTTTAGTTCCTTTCTACTAAAAGCCAAGTTTTTGCCCTGCTATTCCATGAGATTTTGTCTGTTTTCCTTAGTGTTTGTATTCAGTCAGTCCTGGTTGGGACCGGCTGAATTCCATTTTTGTCTGATCAGTTGATCTCTTTGCTCTGTTTTCAGAATATACCTGAGTGCTGATATAGTGATTTTGAAGTTGGGACATTTTTGTAAGGTTTTTATTGGATTGCAGCCAGCATCTTTTCTGTCCTGTCCTATCTAGTTAGCTGGGCCCCATCATTTGCTCAGCCTGTCTTTCTGTCTGTGTTTGTGTTTTCATCTGTTTTTCACCGACAATACATGTTGGGGGCTGTCTATTGCTTTGGGGTCTGCTCTGGGGCAGTTTAGATATCCCCTTTCTTTCTTTAGGCTTATGTAGTTCTCCGGCTGTGACGAGGGGTCTAGGGCACCGTAGGAACCCCCCACGGCTACTGTTAATTGTGGTGAATAGGATCAGGGGTCTGCAATCCGATAGCTACCAACTTCTCCGGTTTTCTGGACTTAGCTTGTAATTTTGTTTTCTCCTCCTCCGGTGACTCATTCATAACACACTTATTAGAAACTAATAATTAGATGCGGGTTTGTGTGCAAAATTTGGAGTTGTATTTGTTATTTTAAGGGGTTAATTCATTGTTTAAAAATGCGTGGCCTTCCCATTGCCCTGTAGCAGTGGCGAATGGGTTAATCTAACAAAGGGTTAATGTCACCTTACAATCGAATGGTGACATTAACCCTTTGTTAGATTAACCCATTCACCACCGCAACAGGGCAATGGGAAGCCCACGCATTTTTAAACAACGAATTAACCCCTTAAAATAACAAATACAACTCCAAATTTTGCACACAAACCCGCATCTAATTATTAGTCAGGGACATATAAAAAAAACATGAAATAAAATGCTTTACTGAATGTAAACCATGTGTCATTTCATGTCGGGTTGGGGAAGGATTTCATAGAAGCCGGCAAGTTAATTAGCGGCTATTCTGCTATGAAGAACTCTGGGAAATATAAATATATATATATATGTTTGTCACAATGACATGTGTGTGTATATATATATATATATATATATATGTGTATTCTATGTGTATATATCTATTCTTTTGTTTCTTTATTAAACCTGTCAGTGTGAGTTTACTGTATCGTGCACTGAATTGCCGGCTTTTTTAAAAGACACCGGGTGCGTATTTCTCGCAAGTCACGTGTGGTCCGTGTGTAATCCGTATTTTTTGCGCACCCATAGACTTGCATTGGCGTATTACGGGCGTAGTACGCTGACAATCGCAGCATGCTGCGATTGGCACGGAGCGTAGAATACAGATGAGAAATATACGGCTGGTGCGAGGGACCCCATAGAGAATCATTGGTCCGTGTGTAATGCGTGCTTTTAGCGCCTCTCACTCGGCCGTATTCCTCGCCAGTGTGACCCCGGCCTTATACCCCAGAGATACGTATAATCACCGCCGCCTTTCCTCACTAACAATCTCTCCAGCACAGGATGAAATTAATAGCTGGGCGTCCGTCCGATCGTGCTCCAGGACGCCGTGCACACAGGCGCGCGGTGAATGTGCCGCGCTGTGATTTGCTCTTCAGACACAATGTATCACTCACTGCTGGAAAATGTTACTAATAATAACAGTAATATTTCTGCGGAGCGGAGAATTGTTTCCAGACCAAGTTCTCATTATCTCCAGAAATGATGGTTAGGATTCCTCCTCCAGGGAAAGGGACTCCGACCACAAACTCCAACCATTATTAATTGCTCATTAACCCCGTTACTCCCAGTGCAGGGAGTCCTGGAGATACATCACAGGTCCTGACAGTGGATTACAATTCCTTACAGCACCTCTAACCTCCACGTGTCCTCCCATGTACAAGACGTATCCTTCTATCTCAGGAATCGTTGGTAGCATCAGAGAAGATACATGATCACCACGATCACCACGTGGTCCTCTATCATGACGGGGGACAATAAATATGGCCACCATTACAGCTCTCGCAGGTGTTAGCACCTAGTCGGACCACTATGGCACTTAAAAATAAAGGCCCTACATTGGCATCGATGCCGAGAGGACAAATTGACATCATGGAGGACAGTGCAATAATATGGGCCAGAAGAAGGCTTAGATACTCCATATCATGAAGGCCGTATCAATCATAACAGACTTAGATAGGGATACTCATCTTATAGCCCGTGTGATAGGGTTAGATACACCCATCTAGTAGGCTGTGTCATACATAGAATCATAGAATGTTACAGTTGGAAGGGACCTCTTGGGTCATCGGGACCTCCTGGGCAGTGGCGGATTAAGTGGACTATGGGCCCGGGGCTGTTCATAAAACCTGGGCCCCTGTACCCCCCTTCCCAGGAAAACATTTTCTGTCCAAATTTTGTGGCTCTTCTCACAAAAACACTGCAGATGCTGATTTTTAGGTATACAAATTGTAACATTTATTAGACCATAAAAACAAAGAAAAATTACTTTTTTCTCACAAGAAATTGTATTGTATGGTCAAACAATATAAATAATATTAAATATTCCTCAAAATCAACAGTCAAAATATAATGATGGGCTATAAAACCGGGACACAAAGTGTAGGGAAGAACCCAGGTGCGCACCCTGAGGAACAACCCCGTTATCCCATGCTAAAGTGCTTACCCATCATGTGCTCCAGGACAAGTGAAGCGCCGCCACCAGCGCAAGTGCAGCGTGGCGGCACTGCACTTGTCCTGGAGCACATGATGGGTAAGCACTTTAGCATGGGATAACGGGGTTGTTCCTCAAATAAATTTCTTACGTTTCTAAAATATTTTGGACTTTCCCTCCATTTTTTTGTGTTAACATATAAGTTACACTTAGGCTGTGTGCACACGCTGCGGATTAGGTGCGGATTCATCCGCGCGGATTTTGTAAAATCCGCAGGTGAAACCGCAGGTCAAAATACCTGCGGTTTTACCTGCGGATGTCAAAAACCACTGCGGAACCGCAGCAAAATCCGCAGTGTGTGCACACAGCCTTACACAGGCTGCCTGCCTGCGGCTGCCTGGCTGCTGTGTGTGTGAGTGTGACTTAAGTTGTGAGTGACACTGAGTGGAAGGAAGCTGCCCGCAGGGAGAGCTCAGCAGCTGACTGAGCATGGAGGCAGCCGCATAATGCATTGGAGGGAGCAGCCAGGGAGGCTGGGGAGAGGCCGAGCATGGAGGCAGTCGCATAATGCATTGGAGCCGGGAGCAGCCAAGGAGGCTGGGGAGAGGCAGAGCATGGAGGCAGCCGCATAAATTGCATAATGCATTGGATTGGAGGGAGCAGCCAGGGAGGCTGGGGAGAGGCAGAGCATCCTCCTCCCAAATGGTGACGGTGAGTGACCCACCTGCGCTAGCCGCTGCCCAAATCTCCTGGGCTGAGCCTGATATACTCTCTTCTCTCCTCACTGTGCCTCGGCTGGCCGCATCCACGCTTCTCTCCCGAGTCCCGGCCACAGCACAGAGAGAGGAGGAATTTCTGCTCCTGCCGTGCTGCGCCGCCCCCACACACGTGCCGCCTGGGACTGCCCGCCCCCCTTCCAAGTTCCTACGCCACTGGGCGACGGCGGGCGGCTCACACAGATGCCGACCGACCGGATTGGCCCCTGCCCTGGGCCCCCAAAAATCCTTGGGCCCGGGGCGACCGCCCCATCCGCCCCTATTAAGATCCGCCATTGCTCCTGGGTCATTATGTCCAACCCCCTGCTCATTGCAGGATTCACTAAACCATCTCAGACAGATGTCTGTCCAGCCTCTGTTTGAACACTTCCATTGAATGAGAACTCACCACTTCTCGTGGCAGCCATGAGAATAATGATGATTCCTCTACACTGTGACAGCCCTTCAGATATTTGTAGACAGCTATTAAGTCTCCTCTCCTTTTTAGCAGCTAAACATTCCCAGATCCTTTAACCGTTCCTTGTAGGATACACTTTCAAGTCTGCTCACGATCCTGGTAGCTCTTCTCTGAACTTGCTCCAGTTTTTCAATGTCTTTTTTAAAATGTGGTGCTCAGAACTGGACACAGTATTCCAGATGAGGCCTGACCAAGGAGGAGTAGAGGGGGATAATTACATCACACAATCTAGACTGTATGCTTCTCTTAATACATCCTAGAAGTGTGTTTGCCTTTTTTGCTGCTGCATCACACTGTTGACTCATGTGCAGTCTGTGATCTATTCCTTTTTCACACGTGCTGTTGCTTAGTTCTATTCCTCCCATTCTATAGATGTAATTTTCTTTATTCTTGCCCAGATGTAGAATCTTGCATTTCTCCCAGCTAAATACCATTCTATTAGTCACTGCCCATTGTACCAACTTATCTAGGTCCTTCAGAATGAAAGGGTTAGATACACCAATGCAATAGACCTATCCAGTAAGCAATATCACGCATGATAGACTTAGATAGTTGATAGTTGACATCCAGTTGACTGCATCCCATATGATAGGGTTAGATACAACTATCCGGTAGGCTGTATCACACATGATAGACTTAGACACATAATACACAGTGCACTGTATGTCTCATTTTTGCCTTGAGACATTTGTAAGTGATGTGACGGTGAGCTGTGAGAGCAGCGCCCCCCCCCCCCATATGTAACTGTGCGCCCCTGCATCCCACTAATGAGCAGCTCCCACATACAAGATATGTAACCAGGGGATTGTTATTTTACATTTCTTCTATAGGGATCAGGAAATGTGCAGCTAATAAAAGCATCTCAGCCGTTGTGCATCCGAGTGGAAACATCAGAAAATCACTTCCACCTGCGGAGCCAGAAGCCTGATAACAAGTCATGGCTGTCACATCCGAGTCATCACTAAATCGTGTGATCACCGGTGATCTAAGGAGTCAAAGCAGTGATATCAGACAATGTGGCCTGCCACTTAGTCACTCCTCCACTGTAATACTCTGTGCTGCTGGTACGCGGCTTCTTCCACTATGTAACTCTCAGTCTCCGCCTTCCATTGTCTTCCCGCTCACCTGCAGCCCTGTCCTCACCAACACCATCTTATAAGTGGACAGGTCACTGCCCCCACAAGATCAGCACACTCCTCTCCTGCTGCTGGAATTACTTCCATCATCTAATGCAGAACTGATTTCCTGACTGCCTGTAAAAAAACACAAGGAGCTTATTTATAGGGTGTGATCATACAAAACCTATCTATAATTTATTATGCTGAGCTTATATGGCGCCATCATATTCCGCAGCGCTTTGGGGCTCACAATCTAGATTCCCTATCAGTATGTCTTGGGAGTGTGGGAGGAAACCGGAAAACCCAGCAGAAACCCACTCAAACACGGGGAGAACATACAAACCCCTTGTAGATGTTGTCCTGGGTGGGATTTTAACCCAAGACCCATGCGTTGCAAAGCAACAATGCTAACCACAGAGCTACGGTACAGGGATAACCTTTGAGTGACCATATAGGGCTTACCACTGAGCCACCATACAGTGATAACTACTGAGCCTCCGTACAGTAATAACCACTGAGCGACCATACAAGGCTAACCACTGAGCCACCATGCTGCCACCGTATCTATATCTTAAGGAGGGATGCAAAACAGACCATGTTCATATCTACAACCCCAACTCCAAAAAAAAGTTGGGCTGCTGTGCAAAATGTAAGAATACAATGATGTACTTATTTTTAAATCTCTTATCGCCATATTTTATTAACAGCAGAGCATAAAACAGATCAGACGTTGGACATTGTTCTATTTCCATGTAGTATATCACAGAGCATCCAGTGTCGACTGTCGTTTTTGTCCCTTGTGCACATGGATTTTTCCAGAATCTCTGAATCTTTTGGTGATATTCCGTCCTGTAGATGAAGGGATATTCAGAATCTTAACAATTTTACATTTCTGAAATTGTTCCACAATTTCTAGATGCAACTGTCCACAGATCGGTGACCTCTGACCATCTTTGCTTCTGAGAGACTCTGCCTCTCTCACAAGCTCTCCTTATACAGTCATGGGACTTCGCAGAAAATTCTGTTTCATTCGCACCACTTACTTTTCCAGTCTTTGTTAACCCTGTCCAAACTTTTTTTTTAAAGATTTGCTGCTGACGTCAATTTCTAAATGTGTTAATTTTTTCAAATGAAATGGAAAAATGTCCAAGTGTTCACCTTCCAACATGTGTTCTATGTTCTGCTGTGAATAAAATATGGCGATAACAGAATTCCAGATCATTGCATTCTTGTTTTCTTTACATTTCTTTTCGTATGTGACCCCCTCTCATGTACAGCACCATGGAACCAATGGTGCTTTATAAATAAATAATAATAATTTTACACAGCACCCCCAACTTTTCTTCTGTGGGGGGGGGGAGGGATTGGTGTATCTGGACTCTGAAGATGGGGTGGTTCCCACTCAGGGAAGGTGGAAGGATTGAGGCTTACACAGAATTAAAGTGAAGAACTTTACTCACATGGAGACAATGAGCTTGGTGGTTGCATCAGTTTTACATGAGGCACCAGAGGGGGTTACATACTATTGCCACTTCCAATAATTGGATGACCCTTATGGCAATCTGCTGGGGTCCAGCAGCACCTTTGTCTTTCTTCAGCAGTGTCGGTGTCACTTTCTCGGCAGCACTGGTCAGAACTCCTAACCCACGGGGTCGGCAATATCGCACAGTAGTTTTCTGGCACTTTTCTTGCAGCCTACCCTTCTCAGGTAATGTGCGCCATTGTTTTCCATTTTTTAAGTGGGATCCTTGGTTAAAATTTACTTTGGCTGCAAGGTACTGTCACTTTTGGTTGTAGATCTTTATCTTCAGAGGTGACTTCTAAAATCCTGCAGTAACGAAGCCCAGAAGGGACATGAGAGATCGGCCTCATTGAGAATCAGGACTGAGAGCAGCAGCCAAAATGATCTCATTTCATACGTGGGATGGTAACAATGTCAAATCCTGACCATAAAATCCGGCTCTGTCCTAATACGTGTTCTGCGCCGGGGTTCAGCGTCTGCCGCGCTCGTCGTGCCGCCTCCATCACAGCCCTGTGAAATAGAAGCGGATGAAGGAGGAGGGAAAAGTCGCACATTTCCCGGGCGAGCGTTCACTGCCATCACGAGGCTGCACTGAAACGTTTCACCGACAGCTCATTAATATTATTAAGATTTATTTATAACGTGCCAGAATATTCTGGAGAACAGCGAGGTGGGGCAACCGGGGGGCGAGATGGAAATACTCAACCCATACCACACACCAGATACTGCGCCGAATCATTACGTATAGAGAGAGTCCGTCCATCCCTCCATCCAAGCCAAGGCTCAGGGATTACAGCCCTCTTTTCTGCCTCGTGTATAGTTCACTGGCTGAGCCACGGAGGGGTCCCAGGGATCAGCAAACAGTGGACTGTACACATAAGACCTCCGGCTGTTGTAACCTGCACTGTCACCCCACCATTAGTGATGAGCGAACGGGCTGGGATAAGGTGTTATCGGGGCATGTTCAGGTGCTAACTGAGTGTCTTCGGCGTGCTTGAAATATATGTTTGAGTCCCCGCAGCTGCATGTCTCGCTGCTGTTCCACAGCCGCAACACATGTAGGAATTGCCTAACAAGCAGGAAATCCCAGCTTGTGTTGCAACTGCAGAACAGCCGCAAGACATGCAGCTGCGGGGACTTGAACTTTTTTTTTGAAGCACGCCGAAGTCACTCGGTTAGCACCAGAGCTGCTCAGATAACACCTTATCCCAGCACGTTCGCTCATCATCACTGCTCACAATCTATTACAAGACAATGCTATACCGCCACTATGTGAGCCCGTGCCTGAGATAACAGCTTACTACATTGCCGTCTGCATCGGACTCACTATTATTAGCGGCTGCAGATCCACTTCTCATATAAAGCTGCAGCTACATATCCAGACATCCAGACATATGACTAAGATAATACTGCCATATACAATCCACATAATACCGCCACATAGTACCCAGATAATATGTACAATCCCCCCCAAAAAACACTCTTAGTACAGTCTGCTCCGCCGGTGTATCTAATCCTATCAGGTGCAATGTTGTTTGATAAAGTTTGTATCTAAGTCTATCATGTGTAATACTTATTATTTGCTAATCTGGTGTGTCTAAGCTTTTTATGGGTGATACTGTCTGCTTAGTTGCTGCATCCACTGCCAGTTTTACGGAGGTGCAATCTGCTGATCTGTGACATAGGACGCATCATTTCTTACCACTGTTTGGGGTGGCGATGCTTCCTTCTGCCCCTGATCCCACACTTACTGCCCAAATCTATGTAAAGGGAGCAGCCTCAGATGCATCTACAATTGCCAATCATGTTATTATTTATTATGCTTCTTGCTGATATAGCGCCATCATACTCCACAGTGCTGTGCAGTCATCATCATCATTGTCCCCATTGGGGCTCACAATATATATTCCCTCTCTGTACGCTTTTGGCATATGGGAGGAAACCCATATAAACACGGAGAGAACATACAAACTCCTTGCAGATGTCCTTGGTGGGATTTCCATCCAGGAGCCCAGTGCTACAAAGCAATATTGGTAACCACTGAGCCACAGTACAGTGCTAATCACTGAGCCACAGTACAGTGCTAATCACTGAGCCACCGCACAGTGCTTACCACTGAGCCAACGTGCTGCCCACTTGTCTCATTTAAAGGGTACTTTGTACCAGATTTCACAATATAATCTGCATACATTATTCAATAAATATTTTAGACCTGAGGAGGCTGGTATACTAACATTGAAAACTATGTAGGAATGACTGTATAATTCTTTTTTAAAGTTCCAGTAAAACAAACATTTCAGTTCTGACTCATAAAGTGTTAATTTTAATATCAGCATCATGAAGCTTTTCAGACATGGATTTACAAAGTAAGTAAGTTCACCGGTCTCCTCAGGATCCATTCAATAATGTATGCAGTATATATTGTAAAACCTGGTGACAGATCTTCTTTAATGACTGACAGTATGTTTTTGGATGCATTTGGCACCTTAAGTTACCATTTCTGTTGTATATTTTATTATTATACCATATTATAGCAGTGACATAAACGTGCAGGGGAATCCCTGAAAAATCCATCTATTTCTTAGGAATTACTAACACCATTACTGCCTGAAAAAAGGCTTGGTGTAGGGACGGGGAATTCATTCTATCCTTCTTGTCCTAAAATTTGGCTCAGATATGTTTTGCCAATCATCTTTGGACAGAAAACCTTTTTCTTCCCCTCTTGTACAATCCTCTGGAGCAGCCCTGATTACGGGCTGCCTTCTCTTCCACTTTGGCATGTTGACAGGACGTCACCTGTGCAATTGTTACACCTGCCCCAGATCTGTGCCTTGCTCCCCTCACCCTGGTCCGTGAGACTCTGTTGTGCTCCACCTCAGGCTTTACAGATGGGCCGGTGTGATCCCATGTGAGCATCTGCCTGGGTCTTTATGAGATTCACCAAGACTTCTGTGTTGCTAGACTCTGGCTTGCTCCATACACCTCAACCAGCTCAGCTGCTGCTGATAGTATCCTGGACGTCTCCTGCCTGCCAGCTGTTTCCAACATTCCACCTGCCTGTTTGCAGTCTCCCGGAAGTCTCCCACCTGCTAGCAGTTCCCAGCATCCTGCCTGCGGTCTCCAGGACGTCTCTTGCCTGCTAGAAGTTTCCAGCATCCTGCCTGTGGTCTCCAGGACGTCTCTTGCCTGCTAGCAGTTCCCAGCATCCTGCCTGCGGTCTCCAGGACGTCTCTTGCCTGCTAGCAGTTTCCAGCATCCTGCCTGTGGTCTCCTGAACGTCTCCTGCCTGCATGCGGTTTACCAGATCCCGCCTGCCTGCCTGTGGTCTCCTGGATGTCTCCTGCCTGCCAGCGGTTACCAGCACTGTACCTGCTATGTTCTATACGTCCTGCGAACCTCCTACCTGCCGGCATCCTTGGCTGTACTTCTGAGCCTTATAAATTTTTTTAGAATAATGTTTGTAAAGTGCTGTGGAACTAATGGCGCTATATAAATGAGTAAAATAAAATAAACAAAAAAAAATGGACAGCCCCTTTAAGTAGCTTACAGATTCCTAGATTGCCTACAATGAACAGTTACCGACTTGTGAGATGTGACAGTTTCCTTTCCTTGCTGATTGTTTCCATTTCCCACGATTGTTACATTTGTTGTTTATTTACAGAACCCTTGTTTATGGTGTGCGGGGAGCGCGGCTGCCATCAGCGCTGGTGGCCGCCAGGTGTCGCTGCGCGCTCTGCTGCTCTGAGTTCTGCAGAGAGTTTGGAAAGTGACAAGTGAAGGGGGGCTGA
The DNA here is from genome assembly GCF_039654945.1 of Dendrobates tinctorius. NCBI lineage: Eukaryota > Metazoa > Chordata > Amphibia > Anura > Dendrobatidae > Dendrobates > Dendrobates tinctorius. The sequence continues at coordinate 14,729,890 of NW_027361806.1, forward strand.
AAAAGTTTCGGCAGAGGAGGCAGAGAGCAGCAGCAGCAGCAGCAGCTCCGACCTCTCAGAGCCTCCGGAAAGGAGCACAAGCTCTGGCTCCGTGCACTTCATCAGCAGAGAGGAGCTGTGCTGCCCCAGGAGCTCTGCAAACTGCCTACACCCAAGAGGGGGCATCCCAGGGGCAACAGGGACCCGCAGCCAGGCTCTGAGGAGGATCTCTAGCAGAATCCCAGGGATGTACCCGGGCAGACAGCGGCGGGGATGCGCCTGGTGCTCACTGCTGCTCATTGCTGTGCTGGACATTGGCATGGGGGGACACAGGAGTCAAGGTAGGACCTGTACCCCAATCATGGCAGGGAGGAGGGGGGCTGCTGGGATGCCAGGGTCTGGGGTAAAGATTCCTCTACAGTCTGTGTCTGGAAATCTCCATACAAGGGTCAGTCATATGATGGAGCAGGGATGGGGGCTGCCTGGCCACTAGCATGGAAGGGGGCAGTCATGTGATGGGGTCACTTATCTATAACTCTATAGTAACAGGGGCAGTCATGTGATGGGGGCACTCATCTATAACTCTATAGTAATGGGGCAGTCATGTGAAAGGGTCACTTACTTATCTATAGTAAAGGGGGCAGTCATGTGATGGGGGGCACTTATCTATAACTCTATAGTAATGGGGCAGTCATGTGAAGGGGTCACTTACCTATAGTAATGGGGGCAGTCATGTGATGGGGGCACTCATCTATAACTCTATAGTAATGGGGGCAGTCATGTGAAGGGGTCATTTACTTATTTATAGTAATGGGGCAGTTATGTGATGTGGAGCACTTATCTATAGTAAAGGGGGCAGTCATGTGATGGGGGCACTTACCTATAGTAATGGGGCAGTCATGTGATGGGGGCACTTATCTATAACTCTATAGTAATGGGGCAGTCATGTGAAGGGGTCACTTACCTATAGTAATAGGGGCAGTCATGTGATGGGGGGCACTTATCTATAACTCTATAGTAATGGGGCAGTCATGTGAAGGGGTCACTTACCTATAGTAATGGGGGCAGTCATGTGATGGGGGCACTCATCTATAACTCTATAGTAATGGGGCAGTCATGTGAAGGGGTCACTTACCTATAGTAATGGGGGCAGTCATGTGATGGGGGGCACTTATCTATAACTCTATAGTAATGGGGCAGTCATGTGAAGGGGTCACTTACCTATAGTAATGGGGGCAGTCATGTGATGGGGGCACTCATCTATAACTATAGTAATGGGGGCAGTCATGTGAAGGGGTCATTTACTTATTTATAGTAATGGGGCAGTTATGTGATGTGGAGCACTTATCTATAGTAAAGGGGGCAGTCATGTGATGGGGGCACTTACCTATAGTAATGGGGCAGTCATGTGATGGGGGCACTTATCTATAACTCTATAGTAATGGGGCAGTCATGTGAAGGGGTCACTTACCTATAGTAATAGGGGCAGTCATGTGATGGGGGGCACTTATCTATAACTCTATAGTAATGGGGCAGTCATGTGAAGGGGTCACTTACCTATAGTAATGGGGGCAGTCATGTGATGGGGGGCACTTATCTATAACTCTATAGTAATGGGGCAGTCATGTGAAGGGGTCACTTACCTATAGTAATGGGGGCAGTCATGTGATGGGGGGCACTTATCTATAACTCTATAGTAATGGGGCAGTCATGTGAAGGGGTCACTTACCTATAGTAATGGGGGCAGTCATGTGATGGGGGCACTTACCTATAGTAATGGGGCAGTCATGTGATGGGGGCACTCATCTATAACTCTATAGTAATGGGGGCAGTCATGTGAAGGGGTCATTTACTTATTTATAGTAATGGGGCAGTTATGTGATGTGGAGCACTTATCTATAGTAAAGGGGGCAGTCATGTGATGGGATCACTTATCTATAGGAAATGGGACAGTTATGTGAAGGGGTCACTTATTTATAGTAAAGGGGCAGTCATATGATAGGGCACTGATTTATCCATAGGAAAGGGGCAGTTATGTGATGGGGTCACTTACTTATCTATAGTAAAGGGAGCAGTCATGTGATGAGGTTTATTGGTTTGTTCATCTGATAATCACAATCAGAGGGACTTCTATACTAAAGGGGTCGGTCCTATAATAGGATAAGTGGGGGTCACTGATACATAGTAATGGACAGTCCTATGTGTTTAGGGGATCATTTATAGGATTGCGCATGTTGGGGTCAGTCATATATGGAAATGATGAGTGCTATAATAAAGGAGTCATGTGATTGGGCATGTGCCGTATGTGCGGGGGGCTGCTCACATCTAGCAGTGGGCACTGTGTTCCGACCTTACAGTCGCCCTGAGGCTCCAGGATTCATTGAATATGTCTATGGAATTCCTGTAATAGGTGTACAAGGTGTCATGTGATTTCTGTATCTGGCGCTGAGGATACGTTTGCACTTTTGGGGTGAGGCCGGCTCCTGGGCTGAAGAGCTTACAATCTATTGGGCGAGGGCTGCGGCTGTTGGTCCAGTGCAGCCAGTGATGGACGCTGCTTCTCCTGTGGCCACTATTGTATCCGCCGAATCTACGATTTTTTTTTATCAAGTTCCTCAATGTTTTGCAATCTGTGAGACATAAGTAACAGTATGGCGACTGATATCCGAGCCCCCTTAAAACCAATATTCGGACCGCCATGTTTCCTGACAACTTTCTTCTCGCCCATCTGTCTTCTGCAGGTTATTTGTTATTTGCTTTAACACAGATGATGACAGACGCAGCGTCCCTGTGTCCTGGGGGTCCGGGAGGTACAAGCCCCCAGACGCCTTCTTCCAGCAGCAGATATTTATAATCGTCCATGTGCTTTTCATCTGCTCCAGTCTGAACAGTGGTGACAGAGACAGATAGAGGGGATCCGGCGGCGCAGGACGGTTGTCAGCAGGAACATGGCAGATAACCTTCAGGGATACATGGCGGCTAATGAGGAGGGTGATGGAGGGGCTGAAGTTGACCCCATTGTAATGCGGAGTTAATGGGGCTGGCATGGATCTGGGGAAAAGCTAATAGGAAGATCTCAGGCATTTCTTCTGGCCCTACAGGGGGTAAAGAGTCACAAAGAGGCCGGTGTGACCCTGCTGGGGTGGCCATTGAAGGCTGTCGCATTAATCTGCATGAGATGACAGAGCATGGCACAGCTGCCGGGGCCGGGCACACATGCCAGCCCATTACACCAGCTTCTGTCAGACTGGCGTGATGATCCTTGCATCCACAACAGAGTTCGCTGACCAGAAACTTTAGATTTCTCACTTTTTCCTCTTCTCTATCTTCTCAAGAGAAGATCCCAACCTGGTGCCCCGACTGCATCACCACCCAGATGCCACCCCTAATACTCTGCCCTGAGTGCCACCCAGTGCCCCCCAAATCCTGTCCTGGAGAGAGAAAAGTGACAAACCTATAACCACCCCAAAATACTATGACCATACAGATAGTGCCCCATAAATGACAGTGCCACACGTAGGAGCCCAGCGGCGGGGCCAGAAGAAAGAGGGTCCCTGTGCCAGAACAGACCCCTCATTGTGTCTGTCACAGGACCTGCTGGCTGATTAGAAGGTGGCCCCCTTACTTCTCAGGGCCCTGGTTGTACCAATGATATGTCCGCCCCTGTAGTGGCCCCAACAATGATGGTGCCAAGTATTAGTGCCCCCCAAATTACCCTGCTAAATAGATAGTGCCCCCGGTAGTGCCGTTCAAAAATAATTTTGCCCTCAGTCAGTGCCCATATTGTGCCCACCATATTATTGTTCCAACTGGAATGCCCCTATAGTACCTAGAAGTGTTCCACCAACAGTAAGTATCCACTGTGAAGTGCCCCCCAAAATGGAGCGTCACAGTATCAGTGTCCCGAATAATAAATGTCCACTTACTGCCTCTCAGATAATATTTCCATTTAGTCCACCCCAAAGTGTACACCTGTGTCCCCCAGGTATTTTTTTTGCAGATTGTCCCCCTAATGTCAAGCTGAGTTCGGACCAACAGTGTCCCCCCCAAAATAACTTGTTAGTATAATGCTCCCAAAGTTTTCTTGACTTTACAAGTGATCCCCCCCAAAAAAAAAATTGTATTAGAGCAAAGTAACACCACTAAAAGTGCCCCAAAGTGTTTAGCCAAGTGCCCCCCCCAGAAGTAGATCCGTGCTTAACCCTGCACACATTCATCAGATTATGGGGGTCCGAATCCAGGCAACTTTCCCAATCAGTTTTTTAAAATGTATCTTGTCATTTGCTGCTCATGACGCCGTCCCCTGCTGCAGAGGTGGCCAAATCACCCGCGCCCAGATAACCGCAAGGCGGGCAGGGTTGGAGAAGCCCCTGATATCCTGTGCCGGTGCGGTAATGGTTTTTACCCAGAGTCAGATCTAACCTAGGGCAACCTCCCAGACCGGATCCCAGTAATTGATCTTTTATATGACATCTGCGCCCCCCTGCGCCCCCACACTGCCCCCTCATTCCTAAACACAGGGCAGAATTTATGTTATGGGATTGTCCATGTGCTAAGTTGTATGGCTGCGCTAATCCCGCTGTTTATGACACGTCAGGGTAAAACATACAGCCGGTGATTGATCGCAGCCGCAGTGTATACCTGCCGCTCTGATGGGACCTTTTTTTATTTTTTTTTCTCCTGTATTTGGGATTTTTTTTTTTTTTTAAGAAATTGCAGTTTTTACTTCTTCAGGAGATAAGTTATCTGGGGAGATACTGTGTGAATGGAGAACACACAGGGGCGCCGCTTATCTGTCCACTTCTGACCAATGACCTTTGTTTAGGCGCCTGATTAATGGCCGGATCCTTAGTAATAAGTGGCCCTCTGATAGCTGACCCCTAACAAGGCGGTGAGGACGGGTCCCTGCCACTGTGCGGAACAGGAAAATTAGGAAAAGCCAAATGCAACATCGGCGAATATTTATTCTGTGTATTATTCCCCCATATCGTATCATCTCCCCCGATATTGGAGAGGTCTCCTGTATCTTTATAGAGGATGGTGGCGATATTGCAGCAACTGCCTGTGTGCTGGGTGACGAAGGTTTCACAGGAACGTGTTGGTCACCTTGCAAGTGCAATGCATATTAGGCACAGATAGTGCTGTCTCCTTGTCTCTTCCTGTAAATGAAGTAGGTTCATAGATAGTACTCCGCAAATGAGGTAGGTACAGAAAGTACTGCCTACCTGCCTCTTCCTGTGAATGATGAAGTCTTTATATAAATTACACGGGCACTGTATGTGACTACCTCTCTATAAAGGAAATAGGCACAGATACTACCAACTCCTTGTTTTTTAGCATAAATTATGAAGGTATACTACTTTACCTTTTCTCTATATAAATGATGTAGGCACAGATAGTACCGCATCTGTGTCTCTCTGTATAAATCATGTAGATCTAGATAGTACTTCCTTCCTGTCTATGTAAATGATGCAGACACAGATAGTACTGCCTCCCTGTCTCTCTATATAAATTAATTAGATAGGGTAGTACTTCCTTCCTGTCTCTTTATATAAATGATTTAGGTACAGGTAGCACTGTCTCCCTGAAACAATGATGTAGCTACACATAGTACTCCCTTCCAATCTCTCTGAATAAATTATGTAGCTACAGATAATACTTCCTTCTTGTCTCTCTTTTTTTAAATGATGTAGGCACAGATAGTACTGCCTCCATGTCTCTTTATATAAATGTACAGATACTACTGCTTCCCTGTCTCTCTATATACATGAATCAGGTAGGATAGTACTTCCTTCTTTTCTCTCCATATAAATTGTCTAGGTACAGATAGTACTTCCTTCCTGTCTCTCTATGTAAATTATATAGGCACAGATAGCACTGCCTCCTTGTCTTTCTGTGTAAATGATGTATCTACAGATAGCACTGCCTTCTTGTCTATATAAATGATGTAACTACAGATAGACAGGACAGAAGTACTAACTATAGTTATATAAATTACATAGAGAGACAGGAAGTACTATGTAAACGATGTAGGCACAGATAGTACTGCCTCCCTGTCTTTCCATATAAATGTAGCTACAGATAGTACTGCCTCCCTGTCTTTCCATATAAATGTAGCTACAGATAGTACTGCCTCCCTGTCTTTCCATATAAATGTAGCTACAGATAGTACTGCCTCCCTGTCTTTCCATATAAATGTAGCTACAGATAGTACTGCCTCCCTGTCTTTCCATATAAATGTAGCTACAGATAGTACTGCCTCCCTGTCTTTCCATATGGATGATGTAAGTGCAGATAGTAATTCCTTCCTTTCTCTCTATGTAAATTTAGGCACAGATAGTGCTGCCTCCCTATCTCTCTATATAAATTATGTCACTACAGACAGTACTGCCTAACTTACTTTTTATATAAATGATGTAGGTTCAGGTAATTTTGCCGCCCTGTCGCTATACAACTGATGTGGTCACAGATAGTGTTGCCTCTTTGTCTCTCTCTCTAAATTATGTAGACAGGAGGGAAAGTAAACAGGCAGGCTGTGGTCCCGCTGACATGGGTGTATAGAGAAGAACACTCCACAGTTACGGTGTGCAGACCCCTGCTCCCCCTGCACCCACCCCTGGGAGATGTACCCCAGGTTTGGAGTATGGATCTATGCACACTAGCGCCAATGTTCTCCTTGAAGGGAGGAAAATAGAGTGAGTGACCTTATCAGGCCGGGATCACACTTGCGGGAAACTCGCACGAGTCTTGCACCTCAATATCCGGCACTCGGACCGGAGCGTTGCGCTGCATAGAAATACATGCAGTGCCGGCGGCAGTGCCGGGTATTGAGGTGTAAGACTCGTGCGAGTTTCTCGCAAGTGTGACCCCGGCCTTATAAAATGCGTTCAAATTACATTTCCAGTTTCAAAATGAAAACGAATAAAAGTTTAGTGAATCGTTTCTTTTTATGCTGCAGAATTCTGATTGCCGTCATAGGGCAGCAATATATAATGCATAGAACCAGGACGGTTCCCAGGGCTGAGCCGTGAATGGTGATGGACATCGCCTAATGTGACACCTCAGGGTTGGGTCGTCACCAGACGGGGCTGTTTGCACGGATGGGGCACTGCGTCTGCTCTCAGCCTAATCTAATTTAATGAGGTGTAGTTGGGTTGAGTAAATATCAGATAAAGAGTCACACGGTTAATTATCGCTCATTAATACCTGCTGATAATCGGGGTGGGGTGGGGGGTTGGTGTACACATAGAAATCCATACGTCAGAACTCTGCCTAAACCCAGACGGCAATAAAACATAATTGCCTCCATTACGCATCTGTACATCATAGTGTGCGGACACCGGCAGGAAAATAGGACGTGCCGCTGCCACGAGGCTCGGCTTTTATAGAAGTGTCCTTCATATGGTGGTCACCTGTCACCACTTTTTGGACTATGAATAAAATCTAAGGCAATGATGTGAGTCGCCTGTTTGTGCCTACGCTGCCAGCATTTATGGGAAACCACCATAAGGTAGCCCACCACTCCAAACAAAGCTGCAAAGCTGTGCCCTGCAGATGGGAGCGGTGCGGTGGTATTTTTTTGCCACTCTTTGCTTCTGTTGTTTGGACACTATGGCCCCCACAATTCATCAAAATGTAAAACACCTTGAAATGTAGCAAAAATTTTCTGCAACCAAAAGTTGTGTAAACATTTTGCAACTTTTGGGGTTTTATCCCAGTTCTGGCAAAGTAAGAGGAGTTGGGGTGGGACGGGTGGTGGAGAAGGCCACCAGGCAAATTAAAGTGGCATAAATTATACCAGAAATATCCACAGCCCCTGGAGGGAGTAACACTTCTGGTGAGGTGCTCAGCACTTATAAGATGCACCTTATTCCTTAAGGCAGGGTTCATGTAGCGTTTGTCCTGACGTTCTGTGGCTCCGTCGGGGCTTATGTCCGAACCTCCGCAAAACGGGATTTGGGCATATATACGGAGGGGGTGATTGACTATAATGATGCAGACGGAGCCACAGTGTGCTCTGTCGTGCTTAATTTTCAGCTGTATGCATCTATTGGAGGTGGATAGCAAGTATTGAGAAGGCACTGTATGTACTGAATGCAAAGGTACTGTATGGCACTTTTGTAAGGGTACTCCATGACACTGTTGTGAGGGCAGTCCATGGCAGTATTGTGAAGGTATTGTATAGGACGGTACTGTATGGCACTATTAGGCTGGGATCCCACTTGCGAGAAACTCACACGAGTCTCACATCTTAATATCCGGCACTGCCGCTGGCACTTGGACCGGAGCGCTCAGCTACATAGAAATACATGCAGCCGCACACTCCGGTCCCGATTGCCGGCGGCAGTGCCGGATATTGAAGTGCGAGACTCATGTGAGTTTCTCGCAAGTGGGATCCCGGCCTTATAAAGGTAATTCATGGCTGTATTGTGAAGGTACTGTATGGCAGTATTGTGAGGGTACTGCATGGCACTATTGTGAAGATACTGTATGGCAATATTGTGAAGGTACAGCATGGCAGTATTGTGAAGGTACTGTATGGCAATATTGTGAAGATACTGTATGGCAGTATTGTGAAGGTACTGTATGGCAATATTGTGAAGGTACTGCATGGCACAATGTGATGGTACTGTATGGCAGTATTGTGAAGGTATTGCATGGCTGTATTATGAAGGTACTGTATGGCAGTATTATGAAGGTACTGTATGGCAGTATTGTGAATATACTGTATGGCAGTATTGTGAATATACTGTATGGCAGTATTGTGAAGATACTGTATGGCAATATTGTGAAGATACTGTATGGCAGTATTGTGAAGGTACTGCATGGCGGTATTGTGAAGGTACTGTATGGCAGTATTGTGAAGATACTGCATGGTGGTATTGTGAAGATACTGCATGGTGGTATTGTGAAGGTACTGCATGGTGGTATTGTGAAGATACTGCATGGTGGTATTGTGAAGGTACTGCATGGTGGTATTGTGAAGGTACTGCATGGTGGTATTGTGAAGGTACTGTATGGCAGTATTGTGAAGATACTGCATGGTGGTATTGTGAAGATACTGTATGGCAGTATTGTGAAGGTACTGTATGGCAGCATTGTGAAGGTACTGTATGGTGGTATTGTGAAGGTACTGCATGGCAGTATTGTGAAGATACTGTATGGCAGTATTGTGAAGGTACTGTATGGCAGCATTGTGAAGGTACTGTATGGCAGTATTGTGAAGGTACTGCATGGTGGTATTGTGAAGGTACTGCATGGCAGTATTGTGAAGATACTGTATGGCAGTATTGTGAAGGTACTGTATGGCAGCATTGTGAAGGTACTGTATGGCGGTATTGTGAAGGTACTGCATGGCAGTATTGTGAAGATACTGTATGGCAGCATTGTGAAGGTACTGTATGGCAGCATTGTGAAGGTACTGTAAGGCAGTATTGTGAGGGTACTGCATGGCACAATGTGATGGTACTGTATGGCAGTATTGTGAAGGTATTGCATGGCTGTATTATGAAGGTACTGTATGGCAGTATTGTGAAGATACTGCATGGTGGTATTGTGAAGATACTGTATGGCAGTATTGTGAAGGTACTGTATGGCAGTATTGTGAAGATACTGTATGGCAGTATTGTGAAGGTACTGTATGGTGGTATTGTGAAGGTACTGCATGGTGGTATTGTGAAGGTACTGTATGGCAGTATTGTGAAGGTACTGCATGGTGGTATTGTGAAGGTACTCAAGGCACAATGTGAAGGTACTGTATACTGTGAGACACTAATATGAAGAGAACTTTTCATTGATATTAATAGTTTTGTGCATATTTGGGGCTGTTTTCTAGGCACTATATGTTACCGCAAGGTGGTTCCTATGTGGCCCAATATGAAGCAGGAAGGCACAGTATAGCATTATTATATATTGTGTGGCACTATGGTGCAATTATTTGTGTTGTTTGCTCCTCTCTAGGTACATTGTTTCAGCAGTATATCACTGCTAGGTGTTTCCTTCATGGTCTTGTTATGTAGCGTAGGTTGTGCAGTGTTGTAGAGGAACTGTATGGCGCTCTTGTGATGGCATTGTATGGCACTATTGTCTGCTTAGTAACAGTATATATATAGCTTCATAGCAATGTTCGGCCCTACTACGTAGACATTTTAGGACTGTTTGCTATATTTCTATGTCCTCATTCATGCGTCCGTGTTTAAACGCGTATGTGAAAGAAAGGTACCGGAGTCATCAGTGTTTGGTCCCTGTGTCCGTTTTCATCATTGTGTCCTCAGTGTTTTTCACGACTGGATCGATAAATATATTACAAAGCTTCTCCCAGACTTTGCAATGTTTAACACGTACAGCAGACGCACCGTACACTGACGCCCTCCGTGGGCTGTGTTTTTCAAGGACCCATAGACTCGTATTGGCCCTATTCATCCATGAAACTGGCAAGAAACAGACGGGTGAGATTTCCACTGTGAACAGCACCATAGATTATAAAGGGTACATGCAGCGTCTGTGAAAAAAACGGATGTAACATGGATGTGCGAATGAGGCCAAAGGCACTGATTAATACTGTGTGTAGGAAATGGCAATATTATACAAGACCTGTCGTGAAGGTACTGATTGCAGTGGGTAGCACTGTACACGGTGGCTCAGTGGTTAGCACTGTATACGGTGTCTTAGTGGTTAGCACTGTACACGGTGGCTCAGTGGTTAGCACTGTACACGGTGGCTCAGTGGTTAGCACTGTATACGGTGTCTCAGTGGTTAGCACTGTACACGGTGGCTCAGTGGTTAGCACTGTACACGGTGGCTCAGTGGTTAGCACTGTATACGGTGGCTCAGTGGTTAGCACTGTACACGGTGTCTCAGTGGTTAGCACTGTACACTGTGGCTCAGTGGTTAGCACTGTATACGGTGGCTCAGTGGTTAGCACTGTACACGGTGTCTCAGTGGTTAACACTGTACACGGTGTCTCAGTGGTTAGCACTGTACATGGTGGCTCAGTGGTTAGCACTGTACACGGTGGCTCAGTGGCTAGCACTGTATACAGTGGCTCAGTGGTTAGCACTGTACACAGTGGCTCAGTGGTTAGCACTGTATACGGTGTCTCAGTGGTTAGCACTGTATACGGTGTCTCAGTGGTTAGCACTGTATACGGTGTCTCAGTGGTTAGCACTGTACACGGTGTCTCAGTGGTTAGCACTGTACACGGTGTCTCAGTGGTTAGCACTGTATACGGTGGCTCAGTGGTTAGCACTGTACACGGTGTCTCGGTTAGCACTGTACACGGTGTCTCAGTGGTTAGCACTGTACATGGTGGCTCAGTGGTTAGCACTGTACACGGTGGCTCAGTGGCTAGCACTGTATACAGTGGCTCAGTGGTTAGCACTGTACACAGTGGCTCAGTGGTTAGCACTGTATACGGTGTCTCAGTGGTTAGCACTGTATACGGTGTCTCAGTGGTTAGCACTGTATACAGTGGCTCAGTGGTTAGCACTGTATACAGTGTCTCAGTGGTTAGCACTGTATACAGTGTCTCAGTGGTTAGCACTGTATACGGTGTCTCAGTGGTTAGCACTGTATACGGTGTCTCAGTGGTTAGCACTGTATACGGCGTCTCAGTGGTTAGCACTGTATACGGTGTCTCAGTGGTTAGCACTGTATACGGTGGCTCAATGGTTAGCACTGTATACGGTGGCTCAATGGTTAGCACTATACACGGTGGCTCAATGGTTAGCACTGTTTTCAACAGGCTCATTATCATCAGCGGCAGGATTACAATGACTGATTACACCTCTATGCACAGTTGATAATACAGGATCCACCAATCACAAAAAATGATATCACAGCTCACCTCCTCCTCCTGTACAATGACTGATAACACGTTGATACACAGTAGATAGCACAGGATCCACCATTCACAATAGGTGATGTTACAGCTCACTTCCTCCTCCTGTACAATGACTGATAACACCTCTATATACAGTAGATAACACAGGATCCACCATTCACAATAGGTGATGTCACAGCTCACCTCCTCCACAATGACTGATAACACCTCTATATACAGTTGATAACACAGGATCCACCAGTCACAGAAATTGATATCACAGCTCATCTCCTCCTGTACAATGACTGATAACACTTCTATGCACAGTTGATAATACAGGATCCACTGATCACAATAGGTGATATCACAGCTCACCTCCTCCTCCTGTAGAATGACTGATAACACCTCTATATAGAGTAGAAAACACAGGATCCACCATTCACAATAAGTGATATCACAGCTCACCTCCTCCTCCTGTACAATAACTGATAACGCTAAATACAGTAGAAAACACAGGATCCAACAATCACAATAGGTGATGTCACAGCTCACCTCCTCCTCCTCCTGTACAATGGATGATAACACAGGATCCACCAATCACAACAGCTGATGTTGCAACTTCTCTTTCCCATCACAATGACATTTGCACACGCTCATTAGATGCTTCAATACATAAGAGGAGTTTGTTAGACTATAAAAGCCCCAGTGGCCAAGGAAAATAGTCAGATTTCTATTTTCTTATTCTAAATAAAGATTATGATATGGAAAAAATAAATATTGTAAAAACAAATTTACTTGAAAACCTGATGTAACAATAGGTTTTTTTATGATAATGACTTCCCTATAAGAATGACAGCAAGTGGAGATCTTCAGAACAGTAAGGAACTGGAACACTAATTATAGGAGAAAGTTGCAGAACTTTTCATTCTGGAAGCATGCTACAATTTCTCATGCCCTGCAAACTTTTATTTGTTTATTACAGTGGAGGCAAAAAAAAAGCACCAGAGCCTCCGTGTGTGAATATCTCCTTTATCAGGCAGGACAATATGGAGTCATGTCTCCATTGGCGCTGGTGTATGGCGGCTGCGATCACTCTGGGATCCTTCTGTGGATTGTGGCAGCGGTCGTGGTCCGGAGAATGAAGCAGGTCTGGCCCGTTGATGACTGCCATGCATCTTATGGCGCAGACTGAAAGAAAGCCGCACATTTTACTCTCCGCATGTCAACTCGCACTAAATAAACAAAGGCTTGGGACGGAACAATTGCCCCTTTATGGACGGAGTGGGCCGCCGTGCTCCCCTGTCCTATGTTGTGTCTTACTCACTGCCCGTCCTGCTCTGTTTTTCCACCTAAATGGACCTGAAGTTACCCGCAAACTGTAAAAATAAACTCCTGTGTCGCCTCAAAATTACATTTGCAGAACGAAAAAGCACAATAGTATTTTGTGTTCACCTTATGAGATCTCGACGTAGTCTTTAGATTGGCCAGGTGGCGCTACGTCGGGGTTTTGACAACTGCGGTGGGACTACAAGTACCAGAAGGTCAGTTGTCCAAGTATAATGAAACGCTTAGCCGTGTTTTTTGAATGGTAAATGAAGACAATGGACTGACTACTTCATTGGCCACTGCAAATAGTGCAAACACAGTATAAGACGCTCTGTAATACATTTTATCAGGGAATTTTGCTTTATCAACCATTTTTTTCTCCTCTACTCATCTTCTGAACTCATCATTCAAGATGGACTGCCAGCTAACTGAGCGATCAGATTACTAATTCCTATAGAAGGGTGTGGAGTGGAGAGTGGTTGGAGCTAGATTCACAGCTTCCATGATCAGTACTGCTGTATGCTCTCCATGTTGCTGCTTTTTAGTAAGTGTTTATTTCACTCCAGAGCTGGATTCACAGCTACTCTTCCCTGTACTGTTCCATAATGCTCTCCATGCTGCTGCTTTCTAGTAAGTGTTTATCTCACTCCAGAGCTGGATTCACAGCTACACTGCTAAATTCTGTTGTATAATGTTCATCATGTTCTTCCTGCTGCTGCTTTCTAGCCAATATTTATCTTACTCCAGAGCTGGATTCATATTTAACACTGCTCATGACTGATGCATAATATTCTCCATGATGTTCCTTTAAAGCCAATGTTTAGCTCACTGCAGAGGTTTTTTTTTCACGGCTACGCTATTCAGTGCTGTTGTATAATGTTCTCCATACTGTTGCTTTCAACATGTAGGGGTTTAGTAAACAGGTCAAAGCAGTGTCGGACTGGGGTGCCAAGGGCTCACCAGTAACATTGACTTTGGGGGCCCATTTTCACCTGCATACAAATATTACACTACCCTCATTCACAAATTTATCTATATCTCTATATAATAATAAACTGTGTAGTTTGGTTAATGAGGGATGAGATGCTGCTTTTATCTGTACAGAGTGAATCAAGTGAATTAAGCCAAGCACTGCCCATATAGTGGGGTTGGGGGCCCAGATCTACACAGGGGCCCACAGGGGATTCCCCTGCTACCTTGTGGGTCAGTCCGAACTTGGGTCAAAGATGGAAATCTTCTGATAACCTTTAAGGGATATTTAATTGGTTACCTGAACAACTAGAGGCAAATCACATTTACATTACAGGACCACTAGAAAAAAGTCTGAGGGTTTAGGTGCATGAAACCGGGACTGAAAAAGCACCAATGAGAAAACGTCTATGTTATGCCCCGCCCCTGAGGATCGTGCAATAGACAGAACACATTGTATCAGTTTTACTTGGAGCTTTTCTTTCATTTCAATAAGTAGATTTACTTCAGATTGCACGGATCATATTTATATTTCAGGGACATGACCGTCATTTTGTTTTAGAACTATTACACAACATATAATAAACTTGTGAGTGGCATTTTTCTTTTGTAGACGTGCCCCCCAAAAATATGCATTCCCCCTATCCTAAACAACTTAAACAAAGGATACTTTATGCCTGCCAAAGTTCAGGACCGCACTTGAAGTTTTTTAGTAGGCCATTCTAGGGGCGCTATTGTGCCTTCTAGTCATCTAATGTTAGGATCCCTGTATACTATAATGTGAAGGAAAAGCTTTATCTTGACAACAGGTTACCTAGAAAATAGGTAGAGAAAAATTCCTGTACTCTGATGTTGATATTTATGAAAATTTCACTATGAAATGGCCACTAGGTGGCAGTGTTCTGTAACAATTTATATTGTGAGAAAGGGATTAATACAGTATGTTCCAGGATTTTATAGCACATCCTCTCTTATGGGCAATCTCTGAAACCATAATTGTGCTGAAATAGTGGTTT